>NC_054486.1:96678946-97306113 GCF_017639515.1 Carcharodon carcharias | reverse complement strand
GCCCCCCTAGTGTGTGTGTGTGTGTGTACTGCCCCCCTAGTGTGTGTGTGTGTGTGTACTGCCCCCCTAGTGTGTGTGTGTGTGTGTACTGCCCCCCTAGTGTGTGTGTGTGTGTGTACTGCCCCCCTAGTGTGTGTGTGTGTGTGTACTGCCCCCCTAGTGTGTGTGTGTGTGTGTACTGCCCCCCTAGTGTGTGTGTGTGTGTGTACTGCCCCCCTAGTGTGTGTGTGTGTGTACTGCCCCCCTAGTGTGTGTGTGTGTGTGTACTGCCCCCCTAGTGTGTGTGTGTGTGTGTGTGTACTGCCCCCCTAGTGTGTGTGTGTGTGTGTGTACTGCCCCCCTAGTGTGTGTGTGTGTGTGTACTGCCCCCCCTAGTGTGTGTGTGTGTGTGTACTGCCCCCCTAGTGTGTGTGTGTGTGTGTACTGCCCCCCTAGTGTGTGTGTGTGTGTGTACTGCCCCCCTAGTGTGTGTGTGTGTGTGTACTGCCCCCCTAGTGTGTGTGTGTGTGTGTACTGCCCCCCTAGTGTGTGTGTGTGTGTGTACTGCCCCCCTAGTGTGTGTGTGTGTGTGTACTGCCCCCCTAGTGTGTGTGTGTGTGTGTGTACTGCCCCCCTAGTGTGTGTGTGTGTGTGTACTGCCCCCCTAGTGTGTGTGTGTGTGTGTACTGCCCCCCTAGTGTGTGTGTGTGTGTGTACTGCCCCCCTAGTGTGTGTGTGTGTGTACTGCCCCCCTAGTGTGTGTGTGTGTGTGTACTGCCCCCCTAGTGTGTGTGTGTGTGTGTACTGCCCCCCTAGTGTGTGTGTGTGTGTGTACTGCCCCCCTAGTGTGTGTGTGTGTGTGTACTGCCCCCCTAGTGTGTGTGTGTGTGTGTACTGCCCCCCTAGTGTGTGTGTGTGTGTGTACTGCCCCCCTAGTGTGTGTGTGTGTGTGTACTGCCCCCCTAGTGTGTGTGTGTGTGTGTACTGCCCCCCTAGTGTGTGTGTGTGTGTGTACTGCCCCCCTAGTGTGTGTGTGTGTGTGTGTACTGCCCCCCTAGTGTGTGTGTGTGTGTGTACTGCCCCCCTAGTGTGTGTGTGTGTGTGTACTGCCCCCCTAGTGTGTGTGTGTGTGTGTACTGCCCCCCTAGTGTGTGTGTGTGTGTGTACTGCCCCCCTAGTGTGTGTGTGTGTGTGTACTGCCCCCCTAGTGTGTGTGTGTGTGTGTACTGCCCCCCTAGTGTGTGTGTGTGTGTGTACTGCCCCCCTAGTGTGTGTGTGTGTGTGTACTGCCCCCCTAGTGTGTGTGTGTGTGTGTACTGCCCCCCTAGTGTGTGTGTGTGTGTGTACTGCCCCCCTAGTGTGTGTGTGTGTGTGTACTGCCCCCCTAGTGTGTGTGTGTGTGTGTACTGCCCCCCTAGTGTGTGTGTGTGTGTGTACTGCCCCCCTAGTGTGTGTGTGTGTGTGTGTGTACTGCCCCCCTAGTGTGTGTGTGTGTGTGTGTGTGTACTGCCCCCCTAGTGTGTGTGTGTGTGTGTGTGTACTGCCCCCCTAGTGTGTGTGTGTGTGTGTGTGTACTGCCCCCCTAGTGTGTGTGTGTGTGTGTGTGTACTGCCCCCCTAGTGTGTGTGTGTGTGTGTGTGTACTGCCCCCCTAGTGTGTGTGTGTGTGTGTGTGTACTGCCCCCCTAGTGTGTGTGTGTGTGTGTGTGTACTGCCCCCCTAGTGTGTGTGTGTGTGTGTACTGCCCCCCTAGTGTGTGTGTGTGTGTGTACTGCCCCCCTAGTGTGTGTGTGTGTGTGTACTGCCCCCCTAGTGTGTGTGTGTGTGTGTACTGCCCCCCTAGTGTGTGTGTGTGTGTGTACTGCCCCCCTAGTGTGTGTGTGTGTGTGTACTGCCCCCCTAGTGTGTGTGTGTGTGTGTACTGCCCCCCTAGTGTGTGTGTGTGTGTGTACTGCCCCCCTAGTGTGTGTGTGTGTGTGTACTGCCCCCCTAGTGTGTGTGTGCGTGTGTACTGCCCCCCTAGTGTGTGTGTGCGTGTGTACTGCCCCCCTAGTGTGTGTGTGCGTGTGTACTGCCCCCCTAGTGTGTGTGTGCGTGTGTACTGCCCCCCTAGTGTGTGTGTGCGTGTGTACTGCCCCCCTAGTGTGTGTGTGCGTGTGTACTGCCCCCCTAGTGTGTGTGTGCGTGTGTACTGCCCCCCTAGTGTGTGTGTGCGTGTGTACTGCCCCCCTAGTGTGTGTGTGCGTGTGTACTGCCCCCCTAGTGTGTGTGTGCGTGTGTACTGCCCCCCTAGTGTGTGTGTGCGTGTGTACTGCCCCCCTAGTGTGTGTGTGCGTGTGTACTGCCCCCCTAGTGTGTGTGTGCGTGTGTACTGCCCCCCTAGTGTGTGTGTGCGTGTGTACTGCCCCCCTAGTGTGTGTGTGCGTGTGTACTGCCCCCCTAGTGTGTGTGTGCGTGTGTACTGCCCCCCTAGTGTGTGTGTGCGTGTGTACTGCCCCCCTAGTGTGTGTGTGCGTGTGTACTGCCCCCCTAGTGTGTGTGTGCGTGTGTACTGCCCCCCTAGTGTGTGTGTGCGTGTGTACTGCCCCCCTAGTGTGTGTGTGCGTGTGTACTGCCCCCCTAGTGTGTGTGTGCGTGTGTACTGCCCCCCTAGTGTGTGTGTGCGTGTGTACTGCCCCCCTAGTGTGTGTGTGCGTGTGTACTGCCCCCCTAGTGTGTGTGTGCGTGTGTACTGCCCCCCTAGTGTGTGTGTGCGTGTGTACTGCCCCCCTAGTGTGTGTGTGCGTGTGTACTGCCCCCCTAGTGTGTGTGTGCGTGTGTACTGCCCCCCTAGTGTGTGTGTGCGTGTGTACTGCCCCCCTAGTGTGTGTGTGCGTGTGTACTGCCCCCCTAGTGTGTGTGTGCGTGTGTACTGCCCCCCTAGTGTGTGTGTGCGTGTGTACTGCCCCCCTAGTGTGTGTGTGCGTGTGTACTGCCCCCCTAGTGTGTGTGTGCGTGTGTACTGCCCCCCTAGTGTGTGTGTGCGTGTGTACTGCCCCCCTAGTGTGTGTGTGCGTGTGTACTGCCCCCCTAGTGTGTGTGTGCGTGTGTACTGCCCCCCTAGTGTGTGTGTGCGTGTGTACTGCCCCCCTAGCCCCCCCTGTGTGCGTGTGTACTGCCCCCCTAGTGTGTGTGTGCGTGTGTACTGCCCCCCTAGCCCCCCCTGTGTGTGTGTGTACTGCCCCCTAGCCCCCCCGTGCGTGTACTGCACCCCCGTGTGTGTGTACTGCCCCCTAGCCCCCCCCGTGTGTGTGTACTGCCCCCTAGCCCCCCCCGTGTGTGTGTACTGCCCCCTAGCCCCCCCCGTGTGTGTGTACTGCCCCCTAGCCCCCCCCGTGTGTGTGTACTGCCCCCTAGCCCCCCCCGTGTGTGTGTACTGCCCCCTAGCCCCCCCCGTGTGTGTGTATTGCCTCCTAGCCCCCCCGTGTGTGTGTATTGCCCCCTAGCCCCCCCGTGCGTGTACTGCACCCCCGTGTGTGTGTACTGCCCCCTAGCCCCCCCCGTGTGTGTGTACTGCCCCCTAGCCCCCCCCGTGTGTGTGTACTGCCCCCTAGCCCCCCCCCCGTGTGTGTGTACTGCCCCCTAGCCCCCCCCGTGTGTGTGTACTGCCCCCTAGCCCCCCCCGTGTGTGTGTACTGCCCCCTAGCCCCCCCCGTGTGTGTGTACTGCCCCCTAGCCCCCCCCGTGTGTGTGTACTGCCCCCTAGCCCCCCCCCGTGTGTGTGTACTGCCCCCTAGCCCCCCCCGTGTGTGTGTACTGCCCCCCTAGCCCCCCCGTGTGTGTGTACACTGCCCCCCTAGCCCCCCCCCGTGTGTGTGTGTGTGCCCTGCCCCCCTAGCCCCCCCCCCCGTGTGTGTGTGTGTGTGTGTGTGTGCACTGCCCCCCCTAGCCCCCCCCCCCCGTGTGTGTGTGTGCACTGCCCCCCCTAGCCCCCACCGTGTGTGTGTGCCCTGCCCCCCTAGCCCCCCCCCCGTGTGTGTGTGCCCTGCCCCCCTAGCCCCCCCCGTGTGTGTGTGTGCCCTGCCCCCCTAGCCCCCCCCGTGTGTGTGTGTGCCCTGCCCCCCTAGCCCCCACCGTGTGTGTGTGTGTGCCCTGCCCCCCTAGCCCCCACCGTGTGTGTGTGTGTGCCCTGCCCCCCTAGCCCCCCCCCGTGTGTGTGTGTGCCCTGCCCCCCCTAGCCCCCCCCCCCGTGTGTGTGTGTGCACTGCCCCCCCTAGCCCCCCCCCCCCCCGTGTGTGTGTGTGTGTGTGCACTGCCCCCCTTGCCCCCCCCCCCCGTGTGTGTGTGTGTGTGTGTGCACTGCCCCCCTAGCCCCCAGTGTGTGTGCGTATGCACTGCCCCCCTAGCCCCCAGTGTGTGTGTGTGTGTATGCACTGCCCCCCTAGCCCCCAGTGTGTGTATGTACTTTCCCCTAGCCCCCAGTGTGTGTGTGTGTATGCACTGCCCCCCTAGCCCCCCCCGTGTGTGTGTACTGCCCCCTAGCCCCCCCCGTGTGCGTACTGCCCCCTCGTGTGTGTGTGTGTACTGCCCCCTAGCCCCCCTCGTGTGTGTGTGTGTGTGTGTGTGTGTGTGTGTGTGTGTGTGTGTACTGCCCCCTAGCCCCCCTCGTGTGTGTGTACTGCCCCCCCCCCCCGTGTGTGTACTGCCCCCCCCCCCCGTGTGTGTACTGCCCCCCCCGTGTGTGTACTGCCCCCCCCGTGTGTGTACTGCCCCCCCCGTGTGTGTACTGCCCCCCCCGTGTGTGTACTGCCCCCGCCGTGTGTGTACTGCCCCCGCCGTGTGTGTACTGCCCCCACCGTGTGTGTACTGCCCCCACCGTGTGTGTCCTGCCCCCACCGTGTGTGTACTGCCCCCACCGTGTGTGTGCTGCCCCCACCGTGTGTGTGCTGCCCCCCCCCGTGTGTGTGCTGCCCCCCCCCGTGTGTGTGCTGCCCCCCCCGTGTGTGTGCTGCCCCCCCCGTGTGTGTGCTGCCCCCCCCGTGTGTGTGCTGCCCCCCCCGTGTGTGTGCTGCCCCCCCCGTGTGTGTGCTGCCCCCCCCCGTGTGTGTGCTGCCCCCCCCGTGTGTGTACTGCCCCCCCCGTGTGTGTACTGCCCCCCCCGTGTGTGTACTGCCCCCCCCGTGTGTGTACTGCCCCCCCCGTGTGTGTACTGCCCCCCCCGTGTGTGTACTGCCCCCCCCGTGTGTGTACTGCCCCCCCCGTGTGTGTACTGCCCCCCCCGTGTGTGTACTGCCCCCCCCCGTGTGTGTACTGCCCCCCCCCGTGTGTGTACTGCCCCCCCCGTGTGTGTACTGCCCCCCCCCGTGTGTGTACTGCCCCCCCCGTGTGTGTACTGCCCCCCCCGTGTGTGTGTACTGCCCCCCCCCGTGTGTGTACTGCCCCCCCCCGTGTGTGTACTGCCCCCCCCCGTGTGTGTGCTGCCCCCCCCCGTGTGTGTGCTGCCCCCCCCCGTGTGTGTGCTGCCCCCCCCCGTGTGTGTGCTGCCCCCCCCCGTGTGTGTGCTGCCCCCCCCCGTGTGTGTGCTGCACCCCCCCGTGTGTGTGCTGCCCCCCCCCGTGTGTGTGCTGCCCCCCCCGTGTGTGTGCTGCCCCCCCCCGTGTGTGTGCTGCCCCCCCCGTGTGTGTGCTGCCCCCCCCGTGTGTGTGCTGCCCCCCCCGTGTGTGTGCTGCCCCCCCCGTGTGTGTGCTGCCCCCACCCTGTGTGTGCTGCCCCCACCCTGTGTGTGCTGCCCCCACCCTGTGTGTGCTGCCCCCACCCTGTGTGTGCTGCCCCCACCCTGTGTGTGCTGCCCCCACCCTGTGTGTGCTGCCCCCACCCTGTGTGTGCTGCCCCCACCCTGTGTGTGCTGCCCCCACCCTGTGTGTGCTGCCCCCACCCTGTGTGTGCTGCCCCCACCCTGTGTGTGCTGCCCCCACCCTGTGTGTGCTGCCCCCACCCTGTGTGTGCTGCCCCCACCCTGTGTGTGCTGCCCCCACCCTGTGTGTGCTGCCCCCACCGTGTGTGCGCTGCCCCCACCGTGTGTGCGCTGCCCCCACCGTGTGCGCGCTGCCCCCACCGTGTGTGCGCGCTGCCCCCACCGTGTGTGCGCGCTGCCCCCACCGTGTGTGCGCGCTGCCCCCACCGTGTGTGCGCGCTGCCCCCACCGTGTGTGCGCGCTGCCCCCACCGTGTGTGCGCGCTGCCCCCACCGTGTGTGCGCGCTGCCCCCACCGTGTGTGCGCGCTGCCCCCACCGTGTGTGCGCGCTGCCCCCACCGTGTGTGCGCGCTGCCCCCACCGTGTGTGCGCGCTGCCCCCACCGTGTGTGCGCGCTGCCCCCCTAGCCCCCCCCCCCGTGTGTGTGTATGCACTGCCCCCCTAGCCCCCAGTTTGTGTGTGTGTATGCACTGCCCCCCTAGCCCCCAGTTTGTGTGTGTGTGTGTGTGTGTGTGTATGCACTGCCCCCCTAGCCCCCAGTGTGTGTGTGTGTGTATGCACTGCCCCCCTAGCCGCCAGTGTGTGTGTATGTACTTTCCCCTAGCCACCAGTGTGTGTGTATGCACTGCCCTGCTCCTCTTGTGTCTGTGTGTGTGTGTATGCACTGCCCTGCTCCTCTTGTGTCTGTATGTGTGTGTGTGCACTGCCCTGCTCCTCTCGTCTGTATGTGTGTGTATGCACTGCCCTGCTCCTCTCGTCTGTGTGTGTGTGTATGCATGCACTGCCCTGCTCCTCTCGTTTGTGTGTGTGTGTGTCTGTGTGTTTATGCACTGCCCCCCTCGTCCCGTGTGTGTGTGTATGCGCTGCCACCCTCGTGTCCTCTGTGAGCGTGTGTGTGTATGTACTGCCCCCCTCATGTCCCCTGTGTGTGTGTATGCACTGCCCCCCTCGTCCCCTGTGTGTGTGTGTGTGTATATGCACTGCCCCCTAGCCCCCTGTGTGTTTGTGTGTACTGCCCCCTAGCCCCCTGTGCGTGTATATGCACTGCCCCCCTAGCCCCCTGTGTGTGTGTGTGTGTGTATGCACTGCCCCCCTAGCCCCCCCCGTGTATGTGTACTGACCCCTAGCCCCCCCCGTGTGCGTACTGCCCCCTCGTGTGTGTGTGTGCACTGCCCCCCTAGCCCCCCGTGTGTGTGTGCACTGCCCCCCTAGCCCCCCGTGTGTGTGTGCACTGCCCCCCTAGCCCCCCCCGTGTGCGTACTGCCCCCTCGTGTGTGTGTGTGCACTGCCCCCCTAGCCCCCCGTGTGTGTGTGCACTGCCCCCCTAGCCCCCCGTGTGTGTGTGCACTGCCCCCCTAGCCCCCCGTGTGTGTGTGCACTGCCCCCCTAGCCCCCCGTGTGTGTGTGCACTGCCCCCCTAGCCCCCTGTGTGTGTGTGCACTGCCCCCCTAGCCCCCCGTGTGTGTGCACTGCCCCCCTAGCCCCCCGTGTGTGTGCACTGCCCCCCTAGCCCCCCGTGTGTGTGCACTGCCCCCCAGCCCCCCCCGTGTGTGCACTGCCCCCCAGCCCCCCCCGTGTGTGTACTGCCCCCCTAGCCCCCCCGTGTGTGTCTACTGCCCCCCTAGACCCCCGTGTGTGTGTGCACTGCCCCCCTAGCCCCCCCGTGTGTGTGTGCACTGCCCCCTAGCCCCCCCGTGTGTGTGTGCCCTGCCCCCCTAGCCCCCCCCCCGTGTGTGTGTGCCCTGCCCCCCTAGCCCCCCCCGTGTGTGTGTGCCCTGCCCCCCTAGACCCCCGTGTGTGTGTGCACTGCCCCCTAGCCCCCCCCCGTGTGTGTGTGTGTGTGCACTGCCCCCCTAGCCCCCCCGTGTGTGTGTATGCACTGCCCCTCTAGCCCCCCCCCCCCCGTGTGTGTGGGTATGTACTGCCCCCCTAGCCCCCAGTGTGTGTGTGTGTGTGTGTGTGTGTGTGCACTGCCCCCCTAGCCCCCAGTGTGTGTGTGTGTATGCACTGCCCCCCTAGCCCCCAGTGTGTGTGTGTGTATGCACTGCCCCCCTAGCCCCCAGTGTGTGTGTGTGTATGCACTGCCCCCCTAGCCCCCAGTGTGTGTGTGTGTATGCACTGCCCCCCTAGCCCCCAGTGTGTGTGTGTGTATGCACTGCCCCCCTAGCCGCCAGTGTGTGTGTGTGTATGCACTGCCCCCCTAGCCCCCAGTGTGTATGTGTGTGTGTGTGTATGCACTGCCCCCCTAGCCCCCAGTGTGTGTATGCACTGCCCCCCTAGCCCCCAGTGTGTGTGTATGCACTGCCCCCCTAGCCCCCAGTGTGTGTGTATGCACTGCCCCCCTAGCCCCCAGTGTGTGTGTATGCATTGCCCCCCTAGCCCCCAGTGTGTGTGTATGCACTGACCCCCTAGCCCCCAGTGTGTGTGTATGTACTTTCCCCTAGCCCCCAGTGTGTGTGTGTGTGTGTATGCACTGCCCCCCTAGCCCCCAGTTTGTGTGTGTATGCACTGCCCCCCCTAGCCCCCAGTTTGTGTGTGTGTGTGTGTGTATGCACTGCCCCCCTAGCCCCCAGTGTGTGTGTGTGTGTGTGTGTGTATGCACTGCCCCCCTAGCCGCCAGTGTGTGTGTATGTACTTTCCCCTAGCCACCAGTGTGTGTGTGTGTGTGTGTGTGTGTGTGTGTGTGTGTGTGTGTGTGTGTGTGTGTGTGTGTGTGTATGCACTGCCCCCCTAGCCCCCCCCCGTGTGTGTGTACTGCCCCCTAGACCCCCCCCCCCCGTGTGTGTACTGCACCCTCATGTGTGTGTGTGTACTGCCCCCTAGCCCCCCTTGTGTGTGTGTACTGCCCCCTAGCCCCCCTCGTGTGTGTGTGTGTGTACTGCCCCCTAGCCCCCCTCGTGTGTGTGTGTGTGTACTGCCCCCTAGCCCCCCTCGTGTGTGTGTGTGTGCACTGCCCCCCTAGCCCCCCTCGTGTGTGTGTGCACTGCCCCCCTCGTCCCCTGTTTGTGTGTGTATGCACTGCCCTGCTCCTCTCGTGTGTGTGTGTGTGTGTGTGTATTATGCATCGCCCCCTGTGTGTGTGTCTTTGCGCTGCCCCCTCATCCCGTGTATGTGCTGCCCTCGTCTCGTGTGTGTGTGTGTGTGTGTGTGTATGCACTGCCCTGCTCCCCTTGTGTGTGTGTGTGTGTGTGTGTGTGTGTGTGTGTGTGTGTGTGTATGCACTGCCCTGCTCCCCTTGTGTGTGTGTGTATGCACTGCCCTGCTCCTCTTGTGTCTGTGTGTGTGTATGCACTGCCCTGCTCCTCTTGTGTCTGTGTGTGTGTATGCACTGCCCTGCTCCTCTCGTCTGTGTGTGTGTATGCACTGCCCTGCTCCCCGTGTGTGTGTGTATGCACTGCCCTGCTCCTCTTGTGTCTGTGTGTGTGTGTGTGCACTGCCCTGCTCCTCTTGTGTCTGTGTGTGTGTGTGTGCACTGCCCTGCTCCTCGTGTCTGTGTGTGTGTGTATGCACTGCCCTGCTCCTCTCGTCTGTGTGTGTGTGTGTGTGTGTGTGTGTGTGTGTGCACTGCCCTGCTCCTCTCGTCTGTGTGTGTGTGTGTATGCACTGCCCTGCTCCTCTCGTCTGTGTGTGTGTGTATGCATGCACTGCCCTGCTCCTCTCGTTTGTGTGTGTGTGTGTGTGTGTGTGTGTCTGTGTGTCTGTGTGTTTATGCATTGCCCCCCTCGTCCCGTGTGTGTATGCGCTGCCACCCTCGTCCCGTGTGTGTGTATGTGTATGCACTGCCCCCCTCGTCCCGTGTGTGTGTGTGTGTGTGTGTGTGTGTGTGTGTGTGTGTGTGTGTGTGTGTGTGTGTGTGTGTGTGTATGCGCTGCCCCCCTCGTCCCGTGTGTGTGTGTATGCGCTGCCCCCCTCGTCCCGTGTGTGTGTATGCGCTGCCCCCCTCGTCCCGTGTGTTTGTGTATGAGCTGCCCCCCTCGTCCCGTGTGTGTGTGTGTGTGTGTGTGTATGCGCTGCCCCCCTCGTCCCGTGTATGCGCTGCCCCCCTTGTCCCGTGTATGCGCTGCCCCCCTCGTCCCGTGTATGCGCTGCCCCCCTCGTCCCGTGTATGCGCTGCCCCCCTCGTCCCGTGTATGCGCTGCCCCCCTCGTCCCGTGTATGCGCTGCCCCCCTCGTCCCGTGTATGCGCTGCCCCCCTCGTCCCGTGTATGCGCTGCCCCCCTCGTCCCGTGTATGCGCTGCCCCCCTCGTCCCGTGTATGCGCTGCCCCCCCGTCCCGTGTATGCGCTGCCCCCCTCGTCCCGTGTATGCGCTGCCCCCCTCGTCCCGTGTATGCGCTGCCCCCCTCGTCCCGTGTATGCGCTGCCCCCCTCGTCCCGTGTATGCGCTGCCCCCCTCGTCCCGTGTATGCGCTGCCCCCCTCGTCCCGTGTATGCGCTGCCCCCCTCGTCCCGTGTATGCGCTGCCCCCCTCGTCCCGTGTATGCGCTGCCCCCCTCGTCCCGTGTATGCGCTGCCCCCCTCGTCCCGTGTATGCGCTGCCCCCCTCGTCCCGTGTATGCGCTGCCCCCCCTCGTCCCGTGTATGCGCTGCCCCCCTCGTCCCGTGTATGCGCTGCCCCCCTCGTCCCGTGTATGCGCTGCCCCCCTCGTCCCGTGTATGCGCTGCCCCCCTCGTCCCGTGTATGCGCTGCCCCCTCGTCCCGTGTATGCGCTGCCCCCCTCGTCCCGTGTATGCGCTGCCCCCCTCGTCCCGTGTGTGTGTGTATGCGCTGCCCCCCCTCGTCCCGTGTGTGTGTGTATGCGCTGCCCCCCCTCGTCCCGTGTGTGTGTGTATGCGCTGCCCCCCCCTCGTCCCGTGTGTGTGTGTTCGCATATTCTACCCCCCATCTGCCTCTTGCCACCCCCTACCCAACAGTGACAAGTAACGGGAATGCTCGACCTGTGGTTACATATCAAACAAAAACTGTCTAGTTGCCCAGCAATTGGAGTCACACTCCCCCTATTTATAAATTGTTTCCATGCCGGATTCCACCCACTTTTCATGAAGGTTATGTTCATAATCTCACTTATCCGTCCCCCATACTAAAATTAAGATGTTGGAATTTGTGATTGTGAACCATGTACTTGTAGCTCAGGATAAAAACTTGAAGCAGGCAGATACCGACGGGGTGGAGGTCAGTGGGATTTATTTGTGCATTGCTTTAGAAGCTAACAAACTAATAGACGAGTCAGTCCGCAATGTCCGTCTTGGCAGTCCAGAAACATATTTTGAAAAGTAATGAAATATGTTGATGTGTAATTGTAATATATGGGGACAATAGACATAAGCTCAGAAATCTCATCCCAAAATACAGGTTGTAAAATATACTGGTTCAAATTATTGAAAAGTGAGAGTTGGCTAGAAAGTTTTAATTGTAGAGCAGCTATTGAGGTGAATCTATTTTTATTTCTTTTTTTTGATGAGTGACTTTTGTTTTCTGTGCTGCAAGCTGTATTTGTTGAGAATGATGTGCCCTGCTCTGAGAACGTAACATAAGAAATAGGAGCAGGAGCAGGCCATTCGGCCCCTCATGCCTGCCCCACTGTTCAATAAGATCATGGCTGATCTCTCCCAGGCCTCAACTCCTCCTTTGTGCTAGCTCCTCATAGCCCTCAACACCCCGATGTTTAATGAATCTAGGATAAAAGCAAAAAACTGCGGATGCATGAAATCCAAAATAAAAATACCTGGAAAAACTCAGCTGGTCTGACAGCACCTGCGGAGAGGAACACAGTTAACGTTTCGAATCCATATGACTCTTCAACAGAACTAAGGAAAAATAGAAAAGAAGTGAAATATAAGCTGGTTTAAGGGGGTTGTGGGACAGGTAGAGCTGGGTAGAGGGCCAGTGATAGGTGGAGATAGCCAAAAGGACAAAGAGGTGTTGAAGGTGGTGATATTATCTAAGGAATGTACTAATAGGTGACGTTGGTAGAAAGCAGGACAAGCAAGGTACAGATACCCCTAGTGGGGGTGGGGTGGGGGGAAGGGATTGAAATAGGCTACAAGGTAGAGATAAAACAATGGATGGGAAGACATTTAAAAATAATGGAAATAATAATGGGAAAAGAAAAATCTATATAGATTATTGGAAAAAAGGGGGATCAGAAAGGGGGTGGGGATGGAGGATAGAGTTCATGATCTAAAATTGTTGAATTTAATATTCAGTCCGGAAGGCTGTAAAGTGCCTACTCAGAAGATGAGGTGCTGTTTCTCCAGTCTGCGTTGAGTTTCACTGGAACAATGCAGCAGGCCAAGGACGGAAATGTGGGCATGAGAGCAGGATGGAGTGTTGAAATGGCAAGCGACAGGGAGGCCTGGGGCATGTTTGTGGACCGACTGAAGGAACACCAGATGCGGCCTCACCAACACCCTGCACAGTTGCAGTAAGACTTCCCTATTTTTAAACTCCAATCCCCTAGGCCAAAATTCCATTTGCCTTCTCAATTACTTGCTGCATCTGCATGATAATTTTTTGTGTTTCATGCACAAGAACACCCAGATCACTCTGTGCTGCACTTTTTTGGAGTCTCTCTCCATTTGAATAATAGTCTGCCTTTTGATTCTTCCTACCAAAGTGCATGACCTCACACTTTCCTACATTAAATTCCATCTGCCAAGTTTTTGCCCACTCACTCAACCTATCTATATCCCCTTGGAGATTCCTTATGTCCTCATCACAACATGCCTTCCCACCTACTTTTGTATCCTCAGCAATTTGGATACGTTACACACTGCCCCCTCCTCCAAATCATTAATATAGATAGTAAATAATTGAGGCCCCACGACTGATCCTTGTGGCACTCCACTACATCTTTCAACTTGAAAAAGACTTATTATTCCCAACTCTGTCTTCTGCGTGTTAACCAATCCTCAATCCATGCTAATACATTATCCCCAATGCCATGGGCTCCTATCTTGTACAATAACCTTTCATGTGGCACCTTATCGAATGCCATCTGGAAATCCAAATACACTACATCTACCGGTTCCCCTTTATCAACTCTGCTTGTTATACTCTCAAAGAACTCTAGCAAATTTGTCAAACATGATTTCCCTTTCACAAAACTGTGTTGACCCTGTTTGATTGCATTAAACTTTTCTAAATGCCCTGCTATTTCTTCCTTAATAACATTTTCCCAATCACAGATATTAGGCTGACTGGCCTATAGTTTCCTGCTTTTTGCCTCCCTCCCTTCTTGAACAGGGGTGTCAAATTAGTGGTTTTCCAATCCGCTGGGCTCCTCCCAGAATCCAGTGAGCTCTGGAATATTTCAACCAATGCCTCCACTATCTCTGCAGCCACTTCCTTTAAAACTCTTGGATGCAGGTCATCAGGTCCTGGTGTCTTGTCTGCATTTAGTCCCATTAATTTGTCAAATACTTTGTCCCTCATGATAGAGACTGTTACAAAGGTCTTTCCTCCCATTAACTTGTTGCTTATCTGATCTCTTGGGGATGTTTATAGTGTCCTCCTCCATGGAGACCGATGCAAAATATTGGTCTAAATTATCTGCAATTTCCCTGTTCCCCATTATCAATTGTCCAGTCGCTTCCTTCAAGGGTCCCACGCTCACTTTAGCCACTCTTTATTTTTATATTTCCGTAGAAGCTCTTACTATTTGTTTTTATATTTCTTGCCAATTTACTTTCATAATCAATCTTCTCCCCCTTTTATTAGCTTTTTAATCATCAGCTGCTGATTCCTAAAAAGAATTCCCAATCCTCTGGCCTACCATTAGTTTTTGCCTTCTCATCGTGTCCTCGTTTTTGACTGGGATAAATTTTTGCTGAACTTTATGAAATATCTGCTTAAATGTCTGCCACTGCTCATTCGATGACCTTCCCCTTAGTCTATTTTCCCAGTTGGCTTTAGACATCTCTTTCTTCATATCTCTGTAATTGCCCTTATTTAAGTTGAGGACACTGGTTTGAGACCCGAGTTGCTTGTCCCCAAAACTTTAAATTCTACTATGTTGTAATCACTACCCCCAGAGGATCCTTAACTATGAGATATCTCATTAATCCCACCTCATTACGCATTACTAGATCTAAAATAGCCTGTTTCTGGGTAAGTTCTGCAATGTACTACTCTAAGAAACAATCCCTGATGCACTGTACAAGTTTGTCTTCCAAGTTACCCCTGCCAATCTGATTTGTCCACTCAATATGCAGGTTAAAATCACCCACCCTGAGGCTGGTACATGTGTTGCTCTGAAATTTTATTTGGGATATGTCTCAGAATTCGCTTGGGGACTGACTTTCTTTGCCTATTGGTGTGATTTCGTGATAGTCTACCCTCTGGTAAATTGTATGGTAGCACAGCTGAGATATGAACTCTGGAGGATTGTCGTAAGAACTATTGGTTATAATATATTAAGTGATAATATGTAGGTGATAGCTTAAGCTTTCTTTCTTGAATTGATTAGGTACAGAGTAAACCATTGCTTTTTTTGTCACTAATTGATGCAATCAATGTCTTTACACTTTTTGTTAGTATTAAAGTTTAGTAATTTACCTATACAATTTATGGGTCACTATCTCCAACAGCTGACAATGTGGGAAGGGATGCTTTTGTTAATTCTTCCAGGCACTTAATTTTGATTCTGGTGCATCCAAAGGTTGTTGCAGACATTAGTGGTACTGAATAATATAAATTATTTTTAAACTGCTTGGTTTTTATTTTCTGTGGTTTAGATAGTGATCGTGTCTCATGCCATTTTCCTTCAGTGAGTTCCATTGTGTATGATGACCTAATGAAGAATACCTTTACGCTGCTTTTTTTTGTTTGTTCACAATGTGTACGGTTGATTGTAAACAGTGAAAGAAAATCAGCCTTCCGAGCTTGTTAGATTTGTGTTCAGTAGTTTAATATAATACGCTCTAGTTGGTTGAAGTTTATTTAGACATGCAGGCTTTATAGAAAGCAACAGAAATTGAGGTGCAAGGGTCTTATGCGATGCATTACAGGGAAACTGTTGGTTTAAAAGTTTATATTGCTTCCTTCAGTGCGGTAGGGTGGGGATGAAGTGGCTTCTGATGGAATCATGACATCAGTGACGGCAGGAGAGGAGCAAATACAAGTAGTTTCTTACTTCAGATTTGTGCCATTTGTTTGGAAGTAGTTTGTAAGCCACACTTTTGAAGGAACACATCTTCAGCTAAAGCAAGCAAGAAATCAGAGATGATCACTGCCAGTTAAGCTCCAAAGAAGGCAAATCGGAGGACTTGCATTTATTTCACTTATTTCACAACTGTAGGATGTCCTAAGTGCTTCACAGCTAATGAAGTATTTATTGAGGCATAGTCACTATGAAACTGTGCACAGCAATGTCCAACAGATAGCAATGAGCAAAATGACCAGATTTTTTATTTTGCTAATGTTGGAGGGATATATGTTTGCTAGGACACTGGAAGAACTCTCCATTGCTTCAAAAATGTCATCATCAGTGTAGGTTTAATGCCTCATCTGAAAGGGACTGACTAAAGGGAACTTGTCTCTGTATCTAGAGATACTATTACTATGTTGTAGTTATGGTCAGTCTTATCTTTTATCAACAGAATTGTAGACCCGCATAAATGATTCTTATGTGGGAATAAGGGAGTTCACTTTAGAAGTATGAAGGAAAAATGCTTATATATTCCTTGTCAGTATGTGAACTGTAGAAGTGTGAAATATAAAAAGCTGTAACTGCGGTGCTTGACTTGAGTTCCTGATGCTGAAATGGGAAATAAAAAGCTACAAAATTAACCTCTATCAGCTTGATCAAATATTCACGTTGCCAAAAAGATTTCCACTGATCCTTTGCAATCCTCACCAGGAAGAAGAAAAGAACTTGCATTTAGTGCTTTTATGACTGCCATATTATTTGCAGCATTTTACAACTAATGTATTTTTGAAGTGTTCTTTTGATCAGGTAATCTGCTTAGTGATGTTAGTTAAGGGATAAATATCGGCCAGCACAACCGGGGAGAGCTCCTCTTTGAAATAGTGATATGGGATTTTCTGAATCACCTGAGAAGGCAGATGGGGCCTCAGTTTATAATATCTCACCCGAAAGAGAGCACTTGCAACAGTGCAGCATTCCTTCATTACTCCACTGATGTATGAGCTCAATTTTTCGATCAAGCCTCGGGACTGCTACTTGAACCCATAACCTTCAACTGAGATGCAACAGTGCTACCACTGAGCCACAACTGACAGAGCATAGTCCATGTGATCTGAATCAGAGTAAGCAGCTGCTTATGAAGAGTAATTTTTTTTTTTGTTCCTTGACTGAAATTCTGCTAAAGCTGTTTTGAGAATGCCACAGTAGCTCTGTGAGTTAATTCAATGAGTAGTTGAGCTATGCAGTCAAGGAACGTGCTGGGTTCAATCTCAGCCTCAGCTGAGTAATCTATCTTCATACAGGGAAGTCTTCGCAATACAGTTGTCTGGCATCATTGCTCCATTGCTGAGTAGCAAATAATTCAGTCAGGATTCTATGTTTAGGAACCTTAAATGTGAACAAGAGCAAATCCAGCTGGCTGTGATCCTCCCCTGAATAGTTACATATGCTTGTTGTCAAAAGTTACAAATGGCCACTAGATGTGATGCTGAAACTTTCCTGGTGTTTTGGAATGTGGAAAACGACTTTCATTTCTATGGTACCTTTATAGAGTCTGCAGATTGCACATTGGACTTGACTATCTTAAACCATCAAACCGGAGTGGAAGCATGTCATCTTCAATCCTGAGGGTCAGAATAAGAGCGAAGAACTTTAACATAAAAGTCAGAACTCGCTTCCCAAATAAGTATAAGGAAAATGGATACAAACCAGGAAGGGAGTGGGTAGGGTGGTACTGGAAGCTGCTTCAGGGATGGGTCTTAAAGATGGCAAAGGAACTCCACTAAAGAGTGATGAGGCTACTGAAAGCTTTTACTGGTAGTGAGGGGAGGGAACATGAAGGCAGGATGCATTCATATAGAGCTGCAAAAGATCA
Source organism: Carcharodon carcharias (assembly GCF_017639515.1). Classification (NCBI taxonomy): domain Eukaryota; kingdom Metazoa; phylum Chordata; class Chondrichthyes; order Lamniformes; family Lamnidae; genus Carcharodon; species Carcharodon carcharias. Next base: position 97,289,161 of record NC_054486.1, on the reverse strand, counting down.
CAGAGAAACTCTACAGCAGAATTGATAAATGAGCTCCCTATTCTCTGTAATTAGTGGGTCAGAAAGGGTGAGGATGATGAGTGGGGAACTTAGTGTCGTTGGTATAGATGTAAGAGTATTGGAGTTTATGAAGGATGAATGATGGGAGGGCAGTAAGGAGAAAGCTAACAGTAATAGAGTCTAGAACACACAAGAAATTGGAGTTGAAATAGATTATTTGGCCACTGAGCCTGCTCCACCATTCAGTACGATCATAGCTGACTTTCAGCTTCGAATCCACTTTCCCACCTGTTCCCCATATCCCTTGGTATCCACAGGGTGTGTGTGGCGGTCATGACCTGGCACCTGTCTGACATCTCCCTTGATTGCTGCGGGTGACCATTCGAGGCTCACTGTGCCTTTAGTCTTGGGGTATGTCTTTGTCTTTCTCATGCTGTGGTTGTTTTGTTTGGACAAGTCAGTTGCTGCGCCAAAGCACAGTCCCCACTAGAGACTAAGCAGGCAGTGTTGTGAAGTTGGTGCAAGATGAGCTTAAGGTCAAAAAGGTTGTGAAAAGGGCAAATGGCTTTTTTTCAGTCTGACTCGGCAAAGGGAATAAAATGAATGGGAAATGAGCGTGGCTTATGGTGGTAGCTATGGGCAATGATGGTCTTCCTAATGAGAATAAAGTGAATACTTCAGAGGTGGCCAGGTATTTCCTGGAGGCATTTTGTATCAAGTCTGCATGTGAAGCTTGCTTGTGTGAGCAGAATGCAGTGAGCTTGCATTGGAATATGTTGATTTGTACCACTCCTACTTCAGCCTGGTAAATATGCTGGTGCCAGTCAAGTTAAACAGAGTATAATTTTTGACAATTTTCTTCTGCATTCAGAAGTTACTTTGGGTCAAGTTTAGGGTCAGACTTTATTGACAGGGAATCTGCTGTGATGCTATACTAATCTAATTTCAGGGAATCAAGGAAAAGGAGTACTGCATCTTTAACCCTCTCATTCAGAATGCTGGATAAAGATCCCCATATATTACTCTAAGGAAGTGGGTATCAGCACATCTATGTTACCTGTTTGGGTTAGCTGAAATGACATCCTTCTTTCAAGGTTATGGTAAGCAGTGCTTGTAGCAATGGTTAGTTGAAATGTTTGACTGTGAAATACATGAAAAGTACTGTAAGGGTAATAGGTGTATTTATATTGTCAGCACATAATTTAAGCTCTCCTATTTGTTGGTTGATATTTCTTATTGGTCTACTAGACATCTGAAGGAATTACCGCCATTTGTGGGGCAAAGGGGATGAGATAGGATGCGCAGAGGCCAGAATTGACTAAATGTAGAGATTAGCGCGTGTTGTGGGGCTGGAGGAGATGGGGTGGGCCAGGCCCTGAAGAGATTTCAACATGGATGAACGTTTTAAATTTGAAGCATTGGCAGAGGTTGTTAGGTTCTTTGACCAGACCCCCAAGCTTTTGGTACAATCCAGATAGGATTGTAGACAAAGCTTGAGATCCAAGGTATTTGTAAAGAAATTGAAGCCACAAGATTCCACCATTTTTGAACAAACAAAATAAACTTATCAAGGTCAATATCTATCTTATAGTTTAACATTCAGAATTAGCATGAGGTACATGTGAATTAACAGGCAAACTGTGGTCAAACACCTCACTAACAATAAATGGCAGTTGTGACCAAGACAGATCTCATGGATTTCTCAACATCTCACCCAGACATCAGTATCCATGATGAGTTACACAATCTTGTTAAAACTCTGTCTCCCTCACAAGGGATTCCAAACTTTTTACTTTTGAGGATTAAGCCTCTGAATTCCCTTGAAGTCACTCTGACTCAGGCTGTCTCCATGACTGCTCGCTTTCCAGGGTTTCAGTCTCATCTTCCGAGACTACATTACATTCCCCTGGATTCTCAAGTCTGCACTCCAGCACCAACTCACAGGCACAACTTCAGGTCTTCAGTCACACTGGGCAGAACACAACTGCACCAAAGGGTTACCTTTGCCCCATCTCTTCATTTACTTTTCAGTAACCAGATTTCTGCTGCCTTTTGCACTCTGCAGGGCTTCTCCTGAGTCCTCTCTATTTGGAGCTTGTCAACCCAGCTCCTCAGAGCTAACAGCAGCACTTTAAGAACATAAGAACTAGGAGCAGGAGTAGGCAATTCAGCCCCTCTAACTTGCCCCGCCATTCAATACGATCATGGCTGATCTCATTTTGGCCTCAACTCCAATTTCCCACCCTTTCCCCATAACCTTTCAACCTATTACTAATTAAAAATCTACCTATCTCCTCAGATTTATTCAGCATCCTGGCATCCACTGCACTCTTAGGTAGTGAATTCCACAGATTCACAACCTTTGAGAAAAGTAATTCCTCTTCATCTCTGATTTAAATCTACCACCCTTTAGCCTAAAACTATGGCCTTTCATTCTAGAATGCCACGCAAGGGCAAACATCTGCTCCACGTCGATTTTGTCTATCCCCTTTAGAATCATATACACCTTAATTAGATCTCCTCTATCCTTTAAACTCTAGCGAGTATAGGCCTAAACTGCTCAATGTCTCCTCCATAAGACAAGACCCGCATCTCTGGAATCAATCTAGTGAACCTCCTCTGAACCATCTCCAATGCAATTACATCCTTCCTCAAGGGGACCAAAACTATGCACAGTACTCCAGGGTGTGGTCTCACCAATGCCTTGTACAGTTTCAACAACATTTCCCTATTTTTATACTCTATTTCTTTAGCAATAAATGCCAAAATTCCATTTGCCTCCCTTTATTACCTGCTGCACCTGCATTTTAGCTTTCAGCGATTCAAGGACACCCAGATCCCTCTGCACAGAAGCATTCTGAAGTTTCTCTCCCTTTAAATAATAAGCGCCTTTTTATTCTTCTGACCAAAACTGATAACTTCACACACTTATCAACGTTAAACTCCATCTGCCAATTTTGGTCCATTCACCTAACCTGTCCGTATCCATTTGTAAATTTCTTATTTCTTCATTGCAACTTGCTTTCTCACCAATTTTGGTGTCATCTGCAAATTTAGCTATAGTACCTTCTATCCCTGAATCCAAGTCATTAATATAGATTGTAAATAGTTGGGACCCAAGGACTGAACCCTGTTGCACCCCACTAGTTACAGCTTGCCATCCAGAAAAAGACTCATTTATCCCGACTCTGCTTTCTGTTGGTTATCCAATCCTCTATCCAAGCTAATATATTACCCCTAACTCCATGTGATCTTATCTTGTGTATTAATCTTTTGTGCAGCACTTTATCAAAGGCCTTCTGGAAGTCCAGATATACTACATCTATAGGATCCCCATTATCCACTTTGCTTGTCACATCTTCAAAGAACTCTAGCAAATTAGTCAAACACGATTTACTCTTCATAAAACCATGCTGACTCTGATGGATTGCATTTTGACTTTCCAAATGCCCCGTTACTACTTCCTTAATAATAGATTCCAACAATTTCCCAATGACACACGTCAAACTAACTGGTCTATAGTTTCCTGCTTTTTGCCTTCCCCCTTTTTTGAATAAGGGTGTTTATATTAGTATTTTTCCAATCCACTGGAACCTTTCCAGTGTCCAGGGAATTTTGGAATATTATAGTCAATACAGACACTATCTCCGCTGCCACTTCCTTTAAGACCTTGGGAAGTAGGCCATCAGGTCCTGGGGACTTGTCACCCTTTAATCCCAATAGTTTGCTTAGTACTTTTTCCCTAGTGATGGTGATTGTTCTAAGTTCCTCCTTCTCTATACCCTCTGCACTACTTGTTACAATTGGGGTGATACTAGTGTCCTCCTCTGTGAAAACTGAGGAAAAATATTGATTAAGCGTCCCTGCCATTTCTGTGTTCCCTACTATTAACTCCCCAGTCTCATCCTCCAAGGGACTAATATTCACTTTAGCTACTCTCTTTCCTTTTATATACTTGTAGAAGCTTTTGCTATCAGTTTTTACATTTTGCACTCATTTTCTTTCATAATTTGCCTTTGCTCTTTTTACTATTTTTTTAGTAACCCTTTGTTGATCTTTAAAAGTTTCCCAATCTTCCAGCCTGCCACTGACCTTTGCAATTTGCTATGTCTTAGTTTTTGCCTTTATGTTATCTTTAGCTTCCTTGCTTAACCATGGATGCTTTTTCCCCCTCTTACCATCTTGCTTCCTCTTTGGAATATATTTTACTTGGGAGGAATTGAATATCTCCTTAAATATCTGCCACTGTTCATCAACTGTCCTACCTTGTAGTCTTCCTGCCCAATCCACTAGGGTCAAATCTGCTCTCATGCCTATGTAGTTACCTTTGTTTAACTTAAACACTAGTGTGGGACTCAAGTTTCTCACTCTCAAATTGAACTTGAAATTCTAGTGTGCTATGATCACTCTTCCCTAGAGGATCCTTTACTCTGAGATCATTAATTAATCTCATCTCATTGCACAAAACCAAATCCAGAATAGCCTGCTCCCTAGTTTCTTCCACAACATATTGCTCCAAGAAACAATCTCTAATACACTCTATGAACTCCAGTTGCCTGGAGCTTCATCCCCTGCTCCTGACTCTTTCTCTGGGGCCTTTCCCTGTCCTGGGACTCCTCTAGTTATGGCAACCAACTCCTGGGTCCTGTGATCGGGTTTTCGCACCTTTTTTCCCCACACATGCACACTGAACACTTGTCCCTGGCCTGAATCACAGAAATATTATGGTGTAGAAGGAGGCCATATGGCCCATCGTGTCTGCACCGGCTCTCTGAGCATTTTAACTTCGTGCCAACCTCCTGCCTTCCCCCCCCCCCCCCGTAACCCTGCACATTGGATGATTATTTAAAAAGAAACAGTGCCCCCCTTGAATACCTCAATTGAACCTTCCCCCACCACACTTCCAGACAGTGTATTCCAAGACCTAACTAATCGCTGCGTGAAAAAGCTTCTTCTCACCTCGCATTTGCTTCTTTTGCAGAACACTTTGAAACTGTGCCTTCTGGTTCTTGATCCATTTATGAGTGTGAGCAGTTTCTCCCTATGCACTCTGTCCAGGCCCCTCGTGATTCTGAAAACTTCTAACAAATCGTCACTTAGCCTTCTCCTCTCCAAGGAAAACAGTCCCAGCTTCTCCAATCTTTCTTCATAATTGCAATGTCTCATCCCTGGAACCATTCTCGTAAACCTCTTCTGCATTCTCCAATGTGTTCACATCCTTCCTATAGAGTGACGTCCAGAAATGTACACAATACTCCAGCTGAGGTCTAACCAGAGTCTTATATGAGTTCATCATAAACTCTCTGCTCTGTACTCTGTGTCCCTACTAATGAAACCTAGAATCCTGTATGCTTTAAAAAGAGCTTTCTCTACCTTTCCTGCCAACTTTAATGACATTTACACCAAGGTCTCTCTGCTCCTGCACACCCTTTAGAATAGTACCCTTTATTTTACAGTGTCTCTCTTTGTTCTTCCTATCAAAATGCATCACCGAACACTTCTCCACATTGAACTTCATCTGCCACCTATCTGCCCACTGCACCAACTTGCCTATGTCCTCTTGAAGTTCTACACCGTCTTCCTCTCAGTTTACAATTCTCCCAAGTTTTGTGTCCTCCGCAAACTTTGAAGTTGTCCCCTGGGCACCAAGATCTAGATCATTAATATGTATTAGGAAAAGCAAAGGTTTCAATACCAACACCTGGGGAACTCCACTACAAACCTTCTTCAGCCCGAAAAATATCCATTGACCAATACACTCTGCTTCCTATTTTTCAGCCAATTTTGTATCCACGTTACTACTGTCCCTTTTATTCCATGACCTATAACTTTCCTCTCAAGTCAGTTGTGTGACACTGTATCGAACGCCTTTTGGAAGTCCATGTACACCACATCAACGGCCATGCCCTCATCAACCATCTGTTACTTTTTCAAAAAAGACTTCATGTTAGTTAGACACTATTTTCCTTTAACAAATCCATGCTGACTCTTTGGCTGATCTTTTGAAGATCTTTAAAACCCTGCACTTTGCATGCATAGCCCACTGCCAATCTGATCATGCATGGAAACTCCAAAGGCATGCTGGGGCTTGTAGTTCCTGGCCTCCACTTGGGAAACAAGTAAGTTGGGATTATTAATCAGATGAGGTGTCTAGTTGAGATCACAATCAGATATTATCATTATATACAGTTACACCGCACAAGGCAAGACCCTCAAATTGCTTATGGGTTTGACTGCCACTGGTGTACCTGAGAGAATATGTAGGACAATATGCTAAAATTGTAACAGAGGCAATATTTCCTTATGGTATTGAAATCACGTGAGTGAATTTAATGTGATGATAGAAACCTAGTAATACATTGCATGGAAACTCCTAGGGCATGTCTATTTCAGATTAGAATTGTGACTGACTCGTATGATTGTGGGGCTGAGAATGCAGCAAGTTGCCATGCTGCTGTTAACAGCAATTTCCTCTGGCTCATACAATGAATAAATAATTAAAGACAATAAAGTAAACTTCAAAAATAATGAATTAGTTATTTAGGGGATGAGTTTTTCGGTGAATTATCAACTTGCTATTTTGCTTTCTTCCACCTCTTCCAAATAAATGAAAGCCATACAGCATTCTTTGACAGTTCTGGTTGAATACTTTCTCCAAATTCTTTTCCTGTGTTGGTTATGAATTGGGGCCTAAGAGTTGTGTGGGAGTGACTTGGGGAAGACTCACCTGCTGAATCTTTCTAACTTTATATAGAATATAAGTATGGATTTATCTCTTGGTTCCGCCTCCAGATGCCAAAATTAAGAGCAGAAACTTGCTATGTTTGGAATTACGGCTGAAGCCCAAGCACCAGACTCTGATAGCTGGTATTTTGGATATTTGTGTTCAGCATTGAGCAACACCGGTAACAGTTTGATGTTTTATAGTACCGTTAATATACAAATACATTTGGATGTACTGTACAGAAGAAAAAAGAAATAGCCACTAAATTGTAGTGGGAGAGTTCAGAAATTAGATGACTGGTTACTTAGTTGCAAAAATCAACCTTTGAGAAGGCTTTTTGAAGGTGGAGAGAGAAGTAGTGAGGTGTTCATGGAGGAAGTTGAAGGGTTCCAACCAGTAGTGCACCAAGTGAGGAAGATGCACAGAAGGTTAGAGTTGGTGTGAAGAGTCTGTGGTAGCCTTCTGTCTCATAAGATGATGGTTGTGCCTTGATGGTCAGCTCTGTGTTAAGCATTGCCTCGTGCGGCTCAGGAGCCCTGCTCTGGCATGGCAGCCTCTACACTGTAGATGACATTGTTAGTTTAAGGCACTGGGTAGGTAAGTACCAAATGCAATTTAATGTAGATTAATGTTTTCTATTGAGTAGAAACACAAGAAAATGATGACCGTGCAAGACATTTAAGGGCACAGTTGCTGTATTGTGTGCAGTTTTGAGGACCCTATCATTAAGGGGATATTAGAGCCATGAAAGAAGTATCATCACTAGGTTAAGACCAAGGATAAGAGGATGCCGTTATCATAAGAGATTTTATATTTAAAAACAAAATAGGGGCTGCATTTGGCAAAGATAGAGAGAGATCTAAGTGGGTTCAAAATTACAAATAGGGATGAGCAGATAACTGCAAAAGATGATTTCCACTAATCATGAATTGGTAACGAACACAAGTTCAAGATAATGATACAAGCAAAAAGTAAGAGAGAAAAAGACTTGTGTATAATGCTTTTCAGAACCACTGGACATCACAAAGCGCTTTGCAGCTAATGAAGTACTTTTGAAGTGTACTCACTGTTATAATGTGGAAAACATAGCTGCCAATTTACACAAAGAGCAAACTCCCACAAACAGAAGCGTGGCCAATGAAGTACTTTGAAACAAGCAAATTACAGAAGATGCTGGAAATCTGAAATAAAAACAGAAAGTGCTGGAAATGCTCAGACCTGGCAGCATTTATGGAAAGAAAAACGGTGTTTCAGGTCAATGACCTTTCACCAGAAGTACTTTTGAAATTTTCACTCTTGTAATGTAGGAAATTTATTTTAGTGCAATAAAAGATACTCTAGTATGTAGTGATCTACCGCAATTGACTACTGAAGCTGAATTAGTCGTGATTTTGAGAATGCAATAAACACTTGAGAAAAGATGTGAAGGAATGCAACAAAATTCAGTTGATGAGCTTAGAGTAGCTAATTTTTAATGCGGAGGTAGCAAAGGCTGACTCGTTTTCTATACTAAAATTTGATTCTGTAACTCTTTTGAGTACAAACCCGTTTCCATCTGTTTCAGATGAAGTTACATTGTTTCATAGTTTGCCATTGTGAGATTTGAACTCTTGATCTTGGGGCTACAAACCCAGTACCATAACCACTTGGCTATTTAGGCCAAGCCCAATTTGATTCTGTAGTTGCACTATTTCAAAAGAGGGACAGATCAAGGGATGTGGTTGTAGAAACAGCTCTGGGAGGCTTGTTAGTCAAACAAACCAAACTTTATATGGGAGCTTCTGTGGCTGTTTATATCCAGCCAGCCCCTCATACGGCCATTTTTCCCTAGGAAACCCTTCCCTATAATTTATTCCCCTGCGCTACCCACATTTTGGTTGAACAAATCATGTGACCCCTACCTTGTTAAACTGACCTTAAAGTGACTCATCACAGTAGAAAAGCTGGATGGAGAAGTACAATATTTGCAAAACTTCTAAACTTCCTACAAAACTGGGAAGTAGCATATCTATAGAGAGTTGGAAATTTCAAAACTGAATTAACTCTGACACCCCTCTGGTCCGGCAGTAACATGGAAAGGTAATCATTCTGGCCGTGATGTGCGGATTACACTTTGCACGACTGTTTAAGTCTGGATTCCTGAAAATGATGCACAGAGAACTAATAAAAAAATAATTTGCAAAATTTCAGCCTTGTACATCATGCATTGGCATTTAATTGTTGGCTTAGTGATTTGAATTACCGGTTATGAAGAAGGTCTGATCTGAGAATAAAATATTTTCTCTTTCCATTCCCCCTTCACTACAGGGAAATGGCTCACAAGGATGCAAAGGTCTCTCTGGTGAGTTTATTTTCCTGAGTACAAATGTTTGTGTGTGATATTCCCTATAACTTGTGTTGATCCTTCAACTATAAAGTTTTACTTTCTGATCCTGTTTATACTTGCCCATATGAGTTTCACTCTGGTTCCTGCTCTGCTTGCTCTTGAGTATCCTGCACCTGTGATTATAATCAACTGAGGTCTTCAAGATAAAAAGATTATATTTTAAATTAAAAATATTTTGTACTTCAGTAAAAGTTGTAAGTTAAAGAGAAAAAGGATTACTTTTTATTTAAGGTACGCTTGAACAGCCTGTTGTGAAGATGCAGAGTAGACAACTGGCAGTATAAATTCTCAGGTTTGTGTTCAATATAACTTTTAGGCTGGCTCAAATTTGCAGCTTTCACCACTTAATGGAGGTCACCTGGGGTGCCAGCCATCAACATCATCACGTGGCATAATGGAACTGTTCAGAAAATTTTTCTCCGAAGTGGCTTCTGTTTTCAAAAAACTCTGAAAATGTCTAAGGAATTTTATTGACCTCAAGGATTAGACATTGAATATTAATTCCTTGTGAGGAGAATTAAACATACTAGCTCATCTGCATAGTTCCCACAAGCCTGAAAGCTGGCAAATAGGTTTATTCAAACTGAACTAAGTGCTGGAGCTTCTGATATTCTTTTTCTGGTGAAACATACAGAAAATGGACATGGTAGGCTCAATTGTTGCATTTGGTACTAGTTCATTACTCAGTTGCCTGGGAAGAACCAACATGAATCTTTGAGTGTGTAAGAGTATCTAACATCTTTGATATTGTCTAAACTCTTATGTAACTGGTTCTGAAATAGATTCACACTGATTAAAGTGATGATGAATGAAATATTTAAGTATGGAATTCCTTCACGTTTTCAGGATAAATGTATGATTTGTCATGCAATATTTCTTTAAAATAACTGAACATAATTGTATTCCCAGCACTGACTGTTGGGCAACATAATGTATTGCAGCTTCAACTTACTTCGGTACTAAAAAGATGCAGGTACATGTCCACAGGGAGCTTCTTCTGTTCTGTATGCTCACCTGGGGGTTAACTTCAGAGTGGAAGTGACTAGAGGTTGAGGTCAGGGCACTTTCCATATTAGCATTTGGTGCATCAAATTTATGATGATTCTGAAATTCTCCCCTTCCACTATAAGTAAATTGAGTTTACATATTGTTCTGGTTTTGACTAGGGCATAAAGCCTTTATTGTATCTTGAAAATTACACCATAACCATTTTGATACACAAATTCCATGTAATGACTGTGGAGATGTTTTCACTTGTGGGAATAAATAGAAGATTGTCACTAATAATAAATTTAATGAAAAACTCAGGAGAAACAACTTTACCAGGGCGTGGTTAAAATATGGAACTTGCTGCCATGTGGAGTAGTTGAGCAGAATGGCATAGATGTCTTTTCAGGGCAAGCTAGGTAAGTATGTGAGGAAGAAAGAAAGAGAAGAATATTCAGATAGGGTTAAATGAAGTAATGTAAGAGGGGACTCCTGTAGAGCATAAACAATGCCAAAGATCATTTAGACAGTTCTGTGCTGTAAATTCAATGAAAATGTAATATCTTAGAAGTATTAGTCATATTTATTTTCCAATTCCTTACATTATCAGGAGCTCTGCTTAGCAGGTTGTGTTCACATTTCTGTGAAGCATATCTGATATCAAGTTGAAAAAAGTACATGTCATTCCACATGCTTCTAAAATGAAGCAATACTTGTAAGCACTTAACAATTACTGCCTGAATGTTTAACTTGATTAAATTAGTAGCTGAATATCCTTTTAACAGTGTCTCCTTCATTTTGTTTTGTGTTTTATTGCATGTGAGATCTGACAGTAACCAAATATGTATTTTCTAGGTCTTTTGGTGTGCTATAGATCTATCTATGATAGAAGCAGGCAGCTTCCGTAAGTACTGAGATTTATAGAGTTTATAAATTGAAAATATATGCAGTAGATTCCAGATCTCAGTGAATCTTATTCGTTGAACCATTCTTTACTAGGGCCTCTTAACTCACCTTAAGATTGTAGAAGGTAGGAAGGAAAAACTAAAGGTATTTAAGACCCAAATACTTTGACCCGCTTAATTCAAGTTTGTACCTTTTGTGATATGCCCTTCCTCAAAAGACATTTACCCTTTGCTTAGCTTTCTGAATTAAAGAATAGAAATATAGGGATATTCTTTCCCTATAACATGGATGCTTTAGGATGCCATTCCCTGATAATATAATGAAGAAGCATGATTCCCTGAGCAATAGAGTAAAATAAACCAGATAGCTATTACGCTGTTAATCGCATGTTCACTGTCATTGGTTGTTCACTTTCATGTTTACCATCAGCAAAAGAGTAAATATTTTCTAAAGGGAGCTAGGTAGGGTTAAGAAAAATATGCTGCTCCAAAACTTAAAACTGTGTACTGTATAAATTAACAAGCTGATTCATGTTTCGTGGGTACCATTCTGATTGAAAGCACTAATTACAGATCATTGCAGGACTTGCTATTTGTAAGCCTTCCCCCTTCCCAGTGCTCCCCCCCCCCCCCCCCCCAAATGTCCAGAGATATAAAGAGCTTGTGGAATGAGAGAAGAGTCACTTTATTAAAACTGTACATCTGTTTATATAAAAACTTCAAAACAATGAATCATGAACTTTTGAGATAGAATGATGTGTAAGTAACTATATCCAAGGGATAGGTTGTTTATGTAGGTATGTGCACAGATTTATGTGACTAGTATGTAAGGGAGAACAAATGTATTTTTATACCAACTGCTGGTAAGTAAAACACAATTTTGTTTCTCAATTCAAAGAAAACTATCTGTAAATGAATCTCTTTCTCTGTCATTGACCCTTCCTACCTGTCTCCAAATATATAAAACTGCAAGTAGCACAGGCTGATCAATAATAAGTTGGAAGTATTTAAAGAATTGTAAAGCAATTTACATTCCTGTAGGCTCTAGTTGAGGAAGTTTAAGTTATTTGTAAGATGGCCTGTCCCCTCTGTATAAGGCATAGTTCTAATTATTATTGTTTATTTGCAGAGAAAATGTCTCTAAATTTAGCCTCTTCCGCATCCGACATTTTAGGACGTCAGCAGTCTTTAGTAAGTATTGGATTGTTTTATGTGAAGTGCTACTATAAGACCATTTGTCATGCTGTTTGAGCCATTAGCACTTCTCAATCTAACCAGATATTCACTTTACCCATTAGTTGTGGTACAATTTAACTATAGGTCAGGTATATTTAACTGCAACAAATTATCTAATGAAATAATATCTTATTTCAAGAAACACAGTATAAATTTTGGAAAGAAATGATATTTAAGACTACAAAATGGATCAGTTGTTTTGCATTTGTACTTTCATGCCAATAAACTTGTTTTTTAAACTTTTTCAAATGGATTCTGGACTGAATACAGCTCCAATGCACAAATTTTTTGTTTAAGAGACAAACAGTTAATTGACAAAAAGGGCAATACTTTGGATGTTTGTATTATACCTAAGGTATAACATTGTACAGCATAAATTCTGTTAAACCATTTTGTGCTAACTATATTCTATCTTTCAACTCTCTTGAATCCTGCTTCTGACAATAGTGCTGTCATCAACATCGACTCACTTTGTTGGAGCAGAGTTAAGGAAACTCTAGCCTGTGCTGTATGTGACAGGCAAGTCCTCAGTACATTTAATGTACTGGACTTTTAATAGTAGAAAGATATTGAGTTCAGCAGTGATGGCCTTCACTTTGTTGGCTTCTTTATGGTTTGACTTGCAATTAGAAAATTCAAAAGCAGTCTGTAACCTTTGATATAGAATACCAGTATACAGCTTTGGTACTATGTCTATTAAGCTTCTCTGCCTAATTAAACATCTAAATGTAAAGCAATTTTTCTTAAGTTTAAGAAAATATTTTAAACTGCCCAATTTGCAATGAATGCCTTTTCCAAACTAGTTTTAACTTTCTGCCTTGTTTTCACAGATGACGTGCTAACAGTTAATACACCAGCATTTGCAGAGTCTGTCACAGAGGGAGATGTCAGGTGGGAAAAAGGTACAGTGCATTTTAGAAGATTATGGATATTTGGTTAGTTGTTAGAAGGACTAAATATTTGACAATTGGTAGGGTCCAGTAGATTGTGTTTGAGAGAGATTCTTTTTGACATCCACCACTGTTTCTCCAATCACAATGTCGTTGGCAGCTGTTAATTTATCCCTTAAAAACCTATTAGTAGAAATATGTTTTTGTGGAAAAATCCTTGTGAATCTGGATGCTGGAGACTATTTTAAGAAAATGGTATATGAACAAATGAAAATAATAATTCCTATTAAAAACAATTATCTAGCCATATTTAAAACTTATGTGATTGTGACCATTGTAAACTATCCCTCCTCATCCTTCTCAACTTGTCTGCAGCCTTTGACAATGCACCACGCCACCCTCCTCCACTGTCTTTCCTCGGTTATCCAGCAAGTTGGGACTGCACTCACCAGGTTCTATTCTTATCTATCAAGTCATAACTATCACTTGCAATGGTTTCTCTTCACACTCCTGCATCACTACCTTTGGAGTACCCCAAGCATCTATCCTTGAACCCTTCCTACTACTTATCTACATAATCCCCCTCGGTAACATCATTGGAAAAAGCAAGGTCACATTGCACATACATGCTGACGATACCCATCTTTACTTCATTGCCACCCCTCTTGACCCTTCCACTGTCTATGGTTTGTCACACTGCTTTCCCAACATCTAATACTGGATAAGCAGAAGTTTCCTGCAACTAAACATTCAGAAGACTGAAGTCACTGACTTGCTTTTGCTGGCATCCAGTTTGTGGTGCAGAGTATGTATTGAGATCATTCTAGTATGAACTGTGCTCTTGGGTGGTGGAAGGATGGTTGAATAAATTATTTTTGTACAGAGCCAATACCACTGTGAAGATGGACTGAAATCTGACTTTCACTTATACTGTGTATCTTGGTGCAGAGCAATACCAGTGTGTGACTTGATACTGCCTTTGGTTCAGTTGCAGATTTAGGCTTTGAAGGCCTGTGACCAGCAACAGTATGAATAGGGAAGACCTAAGGTCAAGGCTCAACAATGCTCATAAGAATTCTCATTCAGCTATTTAGGAATAAATAAATGCAAGATTCATTGTCACTACTTGAACAAAAATAAAGCTTTGGATGGGACTAGAGGCAGGAAAGTAGCATTCGGCAGTATACCAGTGTAGTATGCAGTGATAAGATGTAGCAACAGGAACAGGCCTTTCAACCCTCAAGTGTTCTGTCATTCAATTAGATCATGGCTGATCTGCATCTGAACTTCCTTGTACTTTGCTGTCCTTGTCTAGTTAAATTTTCTGGCCCCCCTTTAGTAATTGCCAAAATGCACAGGGAGATTTGGAGGGGGAGGAGAACAGAGAAAACAATGAATTGGGGAAATAATTTAATATTTCCAGATGCACTCATTGGGTGAGCAAGGTGCACTGGGAGATATTCTTTATTTATAATTTCCATGTGTAATTAGGCACTAAATGCTTTTTGGCTATTATTAATTTTAATTATGTGACAACTTGGTGTTGAACCTGCCCAATAGTTCCACCTTACAAACCTGTCATACATAACAAATAGGAGCAGGAGTAGGCCATTTGGTGGGAGCCTGATAGCCATTCAGTAAGATCATGGCTGATCTGATTGTGACCTTAAGTCTGCTTTCCTGCTGGCCCTCCATAACCTTCGGCTCCCTTGTAGATCAAAAATCTGTCTAACTGACCTGAAGATATTCAATGACCCAGCCTCTGCTGTCTGAGAAGAGAATTCAATGAAGAATACAACCAAAAAGAACAAACAACTTGAGTGATTATAAGACAATCTAATTTTGGGGTTCAGATAACATTTGCTTCTTTAAAAGTATTATCCAAGTCCCTAAATGAGTTTTGATTTTGAATTTGGCATTTACATCCAAAATACCCCTGTTCATTCCCTGTGTTTCGTTACAGCTGTTGGTGATACAGTAGTTGAAGATGAGGTGGTGTGTGAAATTGAAACTGATAAGGTTAGTAACATTTTTCATTGCTTCTGACAAGCTACTTTTTTCCTCCTTTTTTGGTCTGTACTAAATATGGCTGAAGAGGCAATTAAGCCCCTGGCATTGTTCCTATATAACTGCTGTCAATGAAATAATAAGTGATCCCCAGGGTATCCCAGCTGCGTACAACCTGTCCAGCCTGTATCGTCTGACCACCACCACCACCCCCCCCACCCCCAAGTCATCTTGTGGTGGGACAAATACTTGTCTTTTTCCAAATTCCCCTTGAGAAGACGGTGGTGAGCTGCCACCTTGAATCTCTGCAGTCGCTGTAGTGTAGGTACACCTACAGTGCTATTGTCTGTTCCCCTAACTATTGCTTTCCCAATCTCCTCCGCCTCTCCTGTAAAGCTGAGCAAACTATAGTGCTGTACGTTTGACTCTGGCTGCATTCTCCAGAGTGCGCCTCGCTGGTTCTCCAGACTGAATATTGGTTGGAGAGTGAGATGCATTCAGGGTACTCTTGCACTGTCTACCTTGTCCTCTTTGGCTCCCTGCCAGTCACCTATTTCCCTTCTGCATCATATCCTTAAACTATGGGTGACCACATCCAGAAACATGTTATCCATGCAACTCCCAACTTCACGGATGCATTGTGATGATGCCAGCTGCTGCTCAAGCTCCGAAACCTGTAACTTGTGATGCTCCAGCTGATGGCACTTCCTGCTCGTGAGAAGATGAGGACATAAGCATCCTGAAGTTCCCAAAGGTAACAAGATGTGCACTCCATGGGACTGAGGTGCCCTGCCTCTATTTATTGGACCAACTAAACGTAACAGAAATATACTTACCAGTCAGCACCTTCTCTTGTGCTGATGTCACCTTTAGTTATTTGCTTCTATCTCACACTGCTGAACTGCACCTGAATTCTTTTAGATCAATGCTGCTTACCTCCAGGATCTCTGAACTTGTTAAGTGAAGAAATTAATTTTTGTTCGCTCACTCAGTTCACTTGCACCTTAGCTCCGATGCGCACTCGCTGTGATGTCAAGGTTGACAGCACTTTCAAAATTCTGGGAATCTTTTGGTGTTTGTGCTAGATAGCTCCTCCCTCAGTGCTCAGCCCTGATTGGGGTTTTACCCTCACTGCCACTCATTTTTACACTCCACTGGGCTACTCTCTGTTTCCTGCTGATATCTGCCCCTGTTGCTACACCTGCCTATTCGTTCACATCATCTACCACTTCTCTTTGTCTCTTGAAATTATTACTACACTTTTAGACAGTATCAACCATGTGACCACCCAACCACACACAATGCTCACTATTGGGTTAATTTAATAAATTACTCCCAGCAGGAGGCCTCACTTGTAGGCAGCAAGTGCTAGGATTTCAGGTGCATGGCCACTATGATCTACTTAAGGTTGCTGCTGTGAGTGAGATTTTGTAAAATTAGCTTTAATACATTTTTTTCTTTTAATTGGCCTGATCAGTTCCCCTTTTTCTTGCACTAATTCGAGAACTTTCATCAGCCATCATTCTGGTCCAGTTAATTATCAGTCTATATCTGTAATGCATTAATTCATTTAACTCAGTCACCGTGTTACTTTAGCATTCAGCGTTCAATTTTCATATCTGAAAATGCGGTAATCTGAACAAAACACTTAACCATTCCAGTTCCTATTACAAGATTAATGATATTAAATGCTTCTTGCATTTGCTGCCTTCAACTTCATAATTTTGAAACTAAATTATTTTTGGAATATGTAAGAAAGCATGTCTTATTTTCATGTGTGTACCAAATTCATTGTTGGATTGATGTCTTTGTGATTAGCATTTAATCTGCCATTTTAGCATTTCATTGCAAAGTGCCAAACTTGATTGATCCATCTTCTGCATCTGCAGATAGTACTGTAACATTGTGCCATGGGTTGTTTGTTTTCCAATGACCAATTGTTGAACCAGCCATTTTCTCTCATTCTGTGAACTGAACCTTAAAATTGCTGCTAACTCCCCATTTCAATGCAAAAACCAGTATTGAAAATGAAGGAGCGGAGTTCTTCGCCCACTGTGGAATATATGCTGCCAAACTATTATTCCTAAAATTAATTCTTTATTTCAGACATCAGTACACGTTCCTGCTCCACATGCTGGTGTCATTGAGGAACTCCTGGTCCCTGATGGGGGTAAGGTGGAAGGAGGAACCCCTCTCTTCAAACTCAGGAAGACAGAAGGTGGGTTCCCCTTTGCTTACTGACCTACATTAGCTCTTGGTTAAGCAATGCTGTGATCTTATAGCTGTCATCCTTGTTTTCAAATTCCTCCATGGCCTTGCCTTTCCTATTCCTGTAATCTTGAGTCCACGACCCTCTGAGGTATCTGCACTCCTCTGTTTTCTGGGCTGTTGAGCATCCCCAGCTTGAATCGCTCCACCATTGGTGATCACACCTTCAGCTGTGAAGGCTCTCAAGCTCTGGAATTCCACCCCCCACAAACCTCTCCTCCTCTACTTTACTTTGTTTTCTTCCTTTAAGATGCTCCTCAAAACTTACTACTTTGACCAAGCTTTTAGTGTCTGCCCTAATTGCCTTATGTGGCTCAGTGACAAATTTTGCTTTATAATGTTTCTGTGAAGCCTTTGGGACCCTCAGTTATGTCAAAATTGCTGTATAAATACATGTATATTGCATCATGTTTTGGAGAAATATCAGTCTCAAACCTGGTTAACCATGTGTTTTAACTTTTTGCTTTTCTAGCTGGTGCTGCAAAGCCAAAACCAGCAGCCACTCCTATCCCCAAACCAGAAGCAGCAGCAGCACCACCACCACCACCACCACCTGCAACCACAGCAGGGGCAATTCCTACCACAATGCCACCTGTACCACTGGTAAATATGCAGGCCATGGATAGTAAACCTGGTGAGTACAATAAATGACTTCCATTTAAAAAGGCTTCTGTTAACATAGTGCTTTATAGCACAATGCCTCAAAAATTCATTTGTGTTGAATTGAAGTGACTTATTATGCAGGCAAATGTGCTGGCTGTGTTGTACACCAAAAAATCCCACAAGCAGTAATAAAACGTAGGTTATTGGTGGCATTGATCAAGGGAGGAATGTTAGATAGGGCAGAAGGAGATTCTTGCACTTCAGTGATATCTTCAACAGTCATAAGATTAAAAACAAAAAAACTGTGGATGCTGGAAATTCAAAACAAAAACAGAAATACCTGGAAAAACTCAGCAGGTCTGACAGCATCGGCGGAGAAGAGTACAGCTGATGTTTTGAGGGTCATGAGGACTCGAAACGTCAACTGTACTCTTCGCCACCGATGCTGCCAGACCTGCTGAGTTTTTCCAGGTATTTCTGTTTCTGTTTTTGTCTTCAACAGCCAGCAGGTAAGTGGGTTATTACCTTATCTGAAGCACCTCCAAAAACGCAGCACTCCCCACCCACCACACACACACACACACACACAGACACACACAGACACACACCTCCCCCAGTACAGCACAAATTGGCAACCTAGACAGACAGACATAAACTCTCATTAGGCTTGAACACAACTTTTTTTCACACTGCGGCAAGAGTGTTATCGAGTAAGCTAAGCTGACAAAAAGAAAATAATGGAAACAAAAGATTATTATTAATCTTGGATGGTTCAGCAATCCTTTTGCTGTACATGACTTTTTAACGTTCTTTACAGTCATGGGTCTGTGACTTCTAACCAGTGCACTTGCTATACTCTTCCTGTATTGTGTGCGCATAATGGCTTAGATGGTTACATTGTTGGCAGGTAATCCTCTTATCTTGTTTAAAAGGGGATTTGCCAGAGGCATCTACATAATAGGAGATGATATCAATAGGATAGAAATGTAGGCTTTGCACATCCAGTTCCTAACATTGCCTTGTGTTCTGCTTTTGTTCCAGTGTCAGCAGTGAAACCTACTGTTGGACACTTGGCCCCAGCTTCGGATGTGGGAGTGAAAGGTGTCAGATCAGAGCATAGGGTAGGTATAAAGCAGCAAATGGTGCCAGTTACAACCTGCTATGTATGAATCTATTGGATAGAAACAGCTTGTATATTTTATTTACAACAAAACTTTTTCTGTGGACTGATACATAACTACCATACATCAGATTTAATACATCCTTTATTTAAAAAAAAAAGTGAAGTTCTTTTCTTCTGTGACCGAGAGGGCAGGTGGATAAGTGGCTTCTGAATTCATGACAGCATGCAAGAATAGTTCAGGGTTGGCTTTTTTGAGTCTCAGGCCAGTAGTGTGCTGCAGTTTTGATTCTACTTTTCTGTGTATGTCACTGTAGTGTGTGTCAAAAGGAAGCAAAACATCTCCAGACAGGAGAAGTGAAAAGGTCAGGTGTGCCATGTGTAATTGACTCTCACTCATGCCTTCAGGTCCAGAAGCCTGACTGCACCATTTTCTGGACTGCTGCTGATGCAGGGCCTGGGGAATTTATAGGGCGAAAATATAGAATGATCTGAGTGTTGACACAACAGTTTTGTTGTGGGAATTTCAAGCTTTCTAAGGAAGTGGCTAGAATTTTAAAATCCAGTAAGCTGTAAAAGGCTATTGTAGTTTACTACTATGCAAAATAGTGAAATTATTGACATACTTTTATATCATAACTGGGTAAAGATAAAGAATTAACATTTTGGATATCAGAAATGGTGGTTAACCATAACATTAATCATCAATTAACCCCAGTTATATTGCCCCCTGTTATTCTCAGGACATGATGTTAATAGTCAAATAGGGCACAGCAATATAAGATTTTTGAGGGTTGGCTAGTTTCTTTCTATGCTTGCTCTGGCCAGAGCAGTTGTTAATTATGCATCACTACCTGTGAAATAATCATAAGAGTATTGATTCTCTATCACTATCATCAGCAATACCAGTGTGACCATATTGTACGTAAACATTCAGATATCCTAGTCCTTTATTTGTAATGTCGAGAAGATATCATACTTTGCACATTAGGCGTAAGGAATAATATGATTTGCTTAAGTATTGATTGTAGTCACTTCCAGGTATCTCATATTTTGCATGTAATCTATTTGAACCTCTTGATTAGACAATAGCCTTGAAGTTTAAGCTTGTATAAGATAGACTAATTCTAAAATTGACTTAAATTTTTAGGTTAAAATGAACAGAATGCGACTTCGAATTGCACAACGGCTAAAGGAGGCTCAGAATACTTGTGCCATGCTGACCACCTTCAACGAAATTGACATGAGGTAAGGTGGATTCGACAGCTGCAGTCAGGGTAATGAGAGACATTCACAGAACTATCACTACTGTAGTCATATTGTTTTATGTGCCTTCATTTGGTTATGAAGAAAAATGAAATATAAAACCATTTTAAGTACCTTAAGTTTAATTGGTAAGACCTGTATCAAGCTTAGAAAGTCTTCTGCTTCAGGACCAGTAATTATAATATGTTCCTGTCCTGTTTCAAGTGAGGGATTGGTGACTCATCTACAGGCATCAGTCAGACTACCTAAATTTATTGATTCTTTGCTTTGAAAGGAGATATAGAAGACTTGTTGCATTCTTTTGGGGAGTTAGAGGTTATGGTTTGTTTTTTCCTTATGTTTTGTTTTTTCCTCCCTTAATCTTTTCCTGGGTCTCCCATGTCACAACTATTTGTAGCAACAATTCAAATAGCCTCCTGTAATGCATGTCTGAGCAACCAGCCAGCTGTCAGAAGGCCTACCCTCCAGTTATTCCTTCCTTATGCTGGGGTACAGTGAGATTGACAACCCCAGTGTATGGGTAATCACTGCTGCAACCCACGTTCCACCACTTCAGGGCACAGCAATGTTGTCCACCATCATGGTCCTTCCCCATGTCCTGTTCTAGTTCCCAATCTTGCTGCCTTCCCTTCTACTTCTCTTCTTTCCCACTGCCGTCCCTAATATTTTCTCTATATTGAATTGATCACGGAGCTGTTGTGGAAACCTTCAAAGCTAAGCAAAGAGAAGGTTTGCAGGGCAGAGTGTTGGCTTTTAAATTGGAAGTAACTAATGCTACATCTTGAACTATCATTAGAAAATTTCTTTCCAAATGCCATTTGAGTCCTTTGGTAAACTGAAACATCATCTCCACTTAAAGACAAATTCCTGTAAATATTTTTTCCTAATGTGCTTTTGTTGTAAGATGGACAGACTGCACAATATTAATTTAAGGGAAAATATTTGTCTCTTGTGCTGGAAATGATGCTTTTAACATTTTGTTTAAAGGGCTAATATTCCAGTTTTGGTTTACAGCTCTTCAGGATAGTGTTGTGTGCTGTAATAATACCTATTTAAACAGATTAGCGAAGAATGCACTTTACAAGACTGACATCTGCCTGGAGACTGAAGAGAAGGAGGAAAGAGATGGGGCAGAGAGATAAACTCTCGAGGGAGAAGCCTGGTCTTTGAATGAAAGCGGTTTAATGATGAGGCAATGAAATTTTGATATAGTTAGACTAGAAGATTTTATCATTCCTGGCTCCTTTTCTTGCGTTCTTGCATCTTGGGGATGCGTAATGGTGTTAGGGAAGTAATCCTAGAGTTAATGAGCTTAAGTGCAGGAAAACAAACAGGGTTAAGGGGAAAACACAGACATAAGACACCTTTTATCGGGTCAGTGAACACACTATCCACTTTCACTGGCCTTTAACTGTTTCATTGCTAGTTTCATTTGAAATATAGATTCCCACTTTTAACTGTCACACTATCCATATCTCCAGAGAATTGTAATCACTGGACACTTTAAGATTTTAGTTTAGTGCTGGGGATTGGAACAATATTTTTCCACTTTTGATGCCAAATGAGTCAACATCAAGTGCTTCAAGATCAGTTTTGTTTTATTTGTTCGTGGAATCTGGATGTCATTGGCTAAGCTGGCATTTATTGCCCACCCCTAATTGCCCTTGAGAAGGTGGTGGTGTGCTGCCTTCTTGAACCCCGCAGTCCATGTTTTATAGGAACATCCACAGTGCTGTTAGAAATGGAGTCCCAGGATTTTGACCCAGCTTATTGCTATGGGTTAGATACAGAGGGAAGCTACTGTTCCCAACATTGTGTTTAAATAGGATCACATCTCCAGTTGTAACATGTCTAATCGCTTTGCAACATCAGAAAAGGAAGAATGAAAACAAATCTTTCTGGCTCATCGGCAAGTGTGCACCGCATTAGGGAATAAACTCTTGTGCAGTTCCATCTTTTCCCGTGTGGTGTGTGTGAATATCTATAATGTAAATAATCTTTTTGTATATAAATATATGTTGCCTATGGCCCTATCTTGTTGGCACCACCTTTAAATTATTTCAAAGGTGGAACCTCGGAAGATAGCAAAGCCTAACCAAAGATCTGTTTTGGTTCTTTTTGCTTCTCTAGAGAAACTCTGCAATGTTTGTAAGTTGTATTTGGGATTTGGGTGCAAACATGGTGGATGATTAGTGAGGTGATGGGCAGAGGTGAGGATAGTGTCATATGGGATTATATTTGACCCCGAGATTGTTTATGACATATTCGTGCAATCATTAAGATGGCCTCTTTCCACCCCACCCCCATAACATCGCCTGACTTCACCCCCCGCCCCATCTCAGCTCATCTGCTGCTGAAAACTCATTCATGCCTTCGTTACCTCTACATTTGACTATTCCAGTGCACTCCTGGCTCGTTTCCTACATTCTACCCTCCGTAAACATGGTCATCCAAAACTCTGCTACCTGTGTCTCAACATGCACCACATTCCGTCCTCCTATCACGCCTGTGCTCACTCATCCGCGTTGGCTCTCGGTCAAGCGATATTTTGATTTTAAAGTTCTCATCCTTGTTTTCAAATCCCTCCATGGCCTCATCATTCCCTATCTTGATAACCTCCTTCTGCTCCACAGCCCTTTGATATCCGCAATCATTAATTCTGGCCTCTTGAGCATCCCTGATTTTAATTACTCCACCATTGGTGGCTGCACCTTCAGTTGCCAAGGTCCTAAGCTCTGGAATTCCCTCCCCACACCACAGCATCTCTCTACCCCACT
Source organism: Carcharodon carcharias (assembly GCF_017639515.1). Taxonomy (NCBI): domain Eukaryota; kingdom Metazoa; phylum Chordata; class Chondrichthyes; order Lamniformes; family Lamnidae; genus Carcharodon; species Carcharodon carcharias. Next base: position 97,265,992 of record NC_054486.1, on the reverse strand, counting down.
TTCCTCCATGACACTCCTTAAACCCTACCTCTTGGACCAAGCATTTGGTAATCTAACCTAATTTTTTTTTGGCTCAGTGTCAAATTTTGCTTTATAATGCTCCTATGAAGTGTCTTGGGATGTTTTATTACATTAAAAGCACTATTGTTGTTGTGAAGGACACTTTTTTTCCTTCCATGACATGCTCATCTCTCAGCTCACTACCCTTCTCTGAAGGCTGTAATTTTCTCATTGTAATGCTCAATTTTCAGACAGTACTGTAGTGGGTGATGTTATGCCAAATCTCCATTCATTTTTGTACTTGCACAGTTTCCCAATATCATTTCTGCTGCATGCTGGAAGTGCTTCCAGAAATAGACTGTTGTATGCAAATGAGGCTTTTGGTATTTAGTTTGCTGTCAGCTAGTCTCTAATGGTAACCATGAAACTATCACTGATTGTTGTAAAAACCCATGTGGTTCACTAATGCCCTTTTAAAGAAGGAAACCTGCTATCCTTATCTAGCCTGCATGTGACTTCAAACCCACAGCAATGTGGTTGACTCTTAACTGCCCTCTGAAATGGCCTTGCATGCCACACAATTCTTAAGGGAAACTAGGGATGGGTAATAAATGCTGGCCTTGCCAATTATGTCCTCATCCCATGAAAGAATAAACAGGCAAAACTCTGAAATCGCTCCTCTACTGCCATACATTGGATTTGTTTGCAAAATTGAAGCCCATGGGATTAAAAGGGCAGTGGTAGTTTGGGAAACAAACAAATGTAGAAAAGAGGGAAAACGGTTGTCCTTCAGGCTGGAAGGAAGACCACTAATCTTTTTAATGTATATCAGTGACCTCGACTTGGGTATACAGGGCATAATTTCTAAGTTTGCAGCTGGTACAAAATTTGTAAATGGAGTAAACAGTGTGGAGGATTATAACAGACTTCAGAGGAATATAACAGATTGGAGAAATGAGCAGGCATGTGACAGATGAAGTTTAATGCAGACGTTTGAAGTGATGCACTTTGGAAGGAAAAATGGCAGTATAAAGTAAATGGTACAATTGGAAGGGGGTTTCAGGAACTTGAGACCTGAAAATTCATGTGCACAAATCTTTGTAAGTGTCAGGACAAAATGCTAAGACCATTTAAAAACATACAGGGATCGTTGGCTTTATAAATAGAGGTTTAGAGTACAGTACCTGGGAAGTTATATGCAACCTTCATAAATTACTGGTTAGTTCTCGAATGCAGTATTGTGGGCACCACACTTCAGGACGGATGTCAAGACTTTGGTGTGGGTGAGAAGGAGATTTATCAGAATGATACCAGGGCTGAGGGACTTCAGTTATGCTGAGAGATCGGAGAACCTGAGATGGTTCTCCATAAGAGCAAAGAACATTAAAGGGAGATAGAATAGGTGTTCAATTTATGAAGGGGTTTTTCAGAATAAAAGAAGATGAACAGTTTCCATTGGCAGGAGGATTGGTAACCAGTGAACACAGATTTAAGATAATTAACAAAAGAACCGGGATGGAGATAAGAACTTTTTATACTTGAAAAGCTAGTGGAAGCTCTCAAAAGGGAATTGGGTATAGGAGAGCTTTGCAGAGCTTTGGAAAGAGTGATAGAGTGGAACTAATTGAATATCTTTCAAAGAGCTGACAGAGGCGCAATAGGTCAGATGCAGCCTCCTTTGATGTATGATCTTATGACCATCTCAGAAGTGATAAAAGTTGCAGATCATAGCAGGATTGGCTGTCCACTTAAGCTGTTGGAGTTAAAGGGACTGTGACTTGCACCAATGCAGATTAATTGCAGGTGCTGTAATTGATCATGTTAGACTGTGAGTTTGTGTATTTGACTGGATTTCTGGATTTTCCTGCATCCCTATCCAAATGCAGCCAGAAGAACTAAGCATGGATGCTCCTTTAACTGCACTGTTCAGGAAGACTCTAAGCAAATGCAGTAACAACAGCAGAGGGTTCAAATAAACAGGACCTGCAGGCAGGCCTGAAGTCCACAGGTGAGGAGGCCTGCCCACAAAAGCAGGTTAGAGGCTAGGAACCCTGTGGTGAGTAACTCATCTTCTACAAGGCACTAGTCAAGAGTGTGATGGAATACTCTCCATTTGCCTGGATGATTGCAGCTCAAACAGCACTCAAGAAGCTTGACACCATCCAGGGCAAAGCAGCCTGCTTGATTGGCACCCCATCCACAAGCATCACTCCCTCCACCATTGACACACAGTGAAAGCAGTGTGTACTATCTACAAGATGCACTGCAGGAACTCACCAAGGCTCCTTAGACAACACCTTCCAAGCCTACGACCGCTACCATCTAAAGGACAAGGGTAGCAAATGCATGGGAACACTGCCATCTGCAAATTCCCCTCCAAGACACTCCCGCATCCCGACTTGGCAATATATTGCAGTTCCTTCACTGTCGCTGAGTCAAAACCCTGGAACTCCCTCCCTAACAGTATTGTGGGTGTACCTACACCACATGGACTGCAGTGGTTCAAGAAGGCAGCTCACTACCATCTTCTCAAGGGCAATTAGGGATGAGTAATAAATGCTGGCCTCGCCAATGATGCCCATGAATGAATTAAAAACAAAGGCCTTGCCCACCTCACAAGGTACACCGATAACCTTCCTGGATCTGTCAGAGGAGCCGTGCCTCAGGAGATTGGACATGCAGGCGTGGTTGCTGACTTTCTGCAGCATTCTGGAAGAACCCCTGGACTGGACATTTCATGCCATTTCACATGAGTGACTGGTAGCCTCAACTGTAATGCCTCTGCATCTTTCCAGACTGCTTGGGGCAACCTCTCAATGGTATGTCCGTCCATCATCTGGAATCGCAACAGGCAGGTCACAGATGTAGTTGCTAAAGTCAGAGGATCTGTCGCTTTGGACAGATGAATAACTGTAAAAATGAGATGACCTTGGGCTTTGCTGCTATGCCTGACTTTCCCTGAGTGGAGGATTGTTTGTATATATGTAGCGATCAGGGCACCTCATGATTAGCTGGGAGCATTTAGCTTTGGGTAGGGATTTCATTCGATAAATTTAAAACTTTTATGCGATCATGAGATTCATGCAAAGCTGTGCCTGCTGTGAAGCAAGATGCCCTGATTTTCCTTTTTCATTTTAAGGTATTCCAATGTTCCAGTTTCTCCAAAATTGTACAAACTTTGGAGCCCAGAGTATGGGTGCCAGCTGTCTGAGCTTGTATAAAAGCTGCAAGGGCTGGTGGCTTAAACTATTGCTGTGAGGGCCTGGCTGTGTTGTCCTGTTGATGATCATATAGGCCAAGATAGATTGAGGAGTGAAAATGCCCATGACAGTGTGGCAATGTCCCAAACATGCGGGAAGTGGACTTCTGCACCCATCCCACTCAGGTGGCCAAAGTGTTTGGCACATCTGCTTAGTACCTCCCACATTTGCTTGCGTAATTCATGCATTTTCCTTTTCATAGCTGGGCCCCAGAGTTCCACGTCGCTGTCCTGTTGAGCTGAGCTTAGAGAGGCTAAAGCTGTCCTCCATATCATAGCCTAGGCTGCCCCTGACACAGCTATCTACTCCTGCTTGCTTGAGCTGAGAGACTTGCCAGGTGTGAGCAGGATTTAAAATTGTTTTGTATGGGTAGCCTGAAGCCCACACGATAAGCTGGCCACTTTGCCAGTCTTGGGGAAATGAGACTTGCTGGTTAAAACTGACCAGGTCTCAACATTGGTCTCACTTGTGGGTGTGTTGTATGCTCCGGGTTTTTCTTGCGGTGTTCTTGCCCTCAGGCTCACATTTTAATTGGAGTGTCTACTTTGTATAAATGTTCTTTGCATGGTTTCCTTCAGATAGTTCAGTTATAAAAGAAAGTCTAGATAGTAATTAAGACTTTTGTAGCTGATTCACCTGCATCCACTGTTCTGTAATCCAATGTTTTGCAATTTATACAGGATTATTTTTTCTGTGGTATAATGAAATATGATCTGATAGTGTTCCAGGTCAAGCTGCGGCATAACTACTTTTATATTTTATATTGTTTCTAGATATAAAATTCTGTCACAAGTTCAAACATTTTGGTTACCTATGAGCAGAATTTTTGTGAGCAGCACGCCCCTGCTCTCCCTTCTTCCTCCTCTGCAATTATGCCTGTTGCTCATTTACAACAGAACAGTAATAACAGCACTGGACAATTTGGTGATAGAAACTATGCCAGTGAAACATGAAAGGAAAAGCTTTGGTGAGAGATGAGAAACAAAACTGATCATAAGTGGACCTGTAAAGACATACCTTTTATGGCTAGCAGCTGTCGCCAGAGTAATGTACATAGGTGACGAGGTCACAAATATTTGTCTCAAGCAGCTGGAAAAGCTGAAGTGCAGTGCAATTCATTGTGTGGCAGCTCTGCAGTTTGACACAATTCCGCTCAGGTCAAACAGATGGAAATTGTAGTGCTGTGTATGAATTGAAAGCCTTAAGCTGTTCAGCACTGTGACATAAAAAGTAAAGTAATTCAAACAATTATAGAAGCCATTCAGATGATAATCAACACAGCACAATGCTATCAAATGCACAGATTTGTACTGAGCTATAAGTATTTTGCATAGAAAATGCTATTCAGCTTCCTCTTCACAAAAGCTTAACATGATATTTAGTGATGGGAGATATGAGGTAAGTAGTCTTGTTAGTGTAAGGATTGAGTTGCCTCTAAGTGAATGTTTATTGAGTGAAATTGAAAGTCATTAATGAAAAATAAGAGCTAATAATAACTGTTTATTAACGTAAGTGAAGTAGAGAATGAAGGGAGATTCTCTTGTGCTTCGTATTGAGAAGCCCTCCATAGCTTGAAAGCAGAAGAAGAATGTGTGCTTTCCATTTATAGTTGCCTACTTCAAATTAATACTGTAACAAATGGCACAAATAAAAAATAAAATAACTGCAGTTCTTAAACCAGGAAAAAATTAGCATCATGAAAAGAACTGGAGGGGTTCAAGTAGGAAGTAAAACTTGAAAACAGGAAATAAGTTTTATGATACTTTTCAAAAGCTTCAAGGTCTCTGTTTATTTTACACATTTGATTATCTTTACCTGTACATAATCCACATAATCCTTAATCTTGTTCCTAAACAGCCATGTTTCTCGGCTCTTTAATGATGTTAGTTGTTATGGGAATTAGTTCCATTAATCTGTAATTTCTGTGAAATTGGAGGAGAGGAAATGCCTTCTAATCTTAAATTTTACTAATTCGTTACTTGTACACAGGCTACATTAAATAACCTTTATTGCAATGTTTCCAGCATCCTGTTTTAAAAAGTATATATTTTTCTCCACTGTCATTTCTTTAATGAAAACAAATGCAATTCTGAAAGAATAATGCGAGAAATACTCAGCAGATAGCATATGTAGAGGAAATGGATAAGTCAATGTTTCCGTTGCAAATTATTTAGGTCTGACTATTGCAATAACCCACTCAGTAAGAAGCAAGCATAATCACAAAATGGCTAACTATTGTACTGGGATATAGCTCAAGAGCGTTTGATTGAAACGTCAAATACAAGTTATTCTAACTTTGCAAATGTAGCTTCACTAACGGTTACACATTGTGCAGCATTGGACAACCTCCAAATAAACCATTGATAATTTGGAAGTGGGTTCAGGCAAAGTGTAAGCACCTGAAACGTTGACTTAACTGTTCTCTTCTCTTGCTGACTGCCCGTTTTCTACATTAAAGGTGCAATTTAAATACGTTTTTTAAAAATCTGATTATTACCAGCAATGGCACTGTTTTGCTTTTGTTTAATTCTGACAGTATGTTCTCATTGCTCTGCTTAAATAAACTTGGTCACTCTTCCCAGCTATCGATCTCACTTATCATTTGGTCTCATAACTTTGTTTTTTGCATAGCTGTTGATGGCAATTTTTTTTTTCCTTTCCCCTACAGCAACATCCAGGAAATGAGAACTCTACACAAAGAAACCTTCCTCAAGAAGCACAACATGAAGCTCGGTTTCATGTCTGCATTTGTCAAAGCATCCAGTTTTGCTCTGCAAAATCAGCCAGTGGTAAATGCTGGTGAGTAAAAACCAAGGATAAGTTCAAGAACTGTCAGTAGCTATTTGAGTGGAAACAGTATTTCAAGTTTACTTCTCTACCTCAGCAGTGGAGACTGAATATATTCAAGGCTGAGTTATATTTTTGATCTACAAGTTGCCAGGGTTCAACAATGGGAAATCTTTTAATGAATATGAACACTGGTGATTTATCCTTGTACAGTGGGGAGACCACCATAAAATAGCTCTATTTATTGAAGAAAATTAAAATCTAACCTGATTCAACCAATAATACTTTGAGGCTGAGTATTTTTGTTATTTATCTTCATATTCATTAGTGTATAGTTTTTAAAAAAAACAATCTCAAAGATCTTTGTTTTCTAAAGAAGAAATGAACTTGACGGGATGTCACTTTTTTATATTAAATAAAATCAAAATCTACTCTTCTCTCTCACTTATGAACAGTATTTAGCCTGGAGAGATTCAAGCAAAGAGGTGTATCATGTTACCAGGCCTTCTCTTAACTTAGATATTGGAGGGTGAAATATGTGCTGGGTTGTTTCAAAAGTGGTATTAAGATGAAACTTTAAAAGCACTTTGACATGTCCCTCCCTTAGCTGGGAAGTGGTGCAAAGGAACTTAATTTTTAAAACAAAAAACTAGGAAAGTAGAGAAACAACAAAAACTCCACAAAGAGAATGCATTTGGAAAAGGGCATTAGTAGTCACTGCAACTCGTATTTGAAATATTTAGATTGCACTGTGCAGTAAAATGTTTTGTCCATAGCACTTGATTCCACTGCAATGTCATTATTTTTGAATTCAAACACTAGTGCAGCACTGTAACCAGTGGTTTAATTTGTTTTTCTGTCCAGTTATCGATGATACAACCAAAGAAGTGGTCTACCGAGATTATATAGACATCAGCGTAGCTGTAGCAACACCAAAGGTCAGTATTGTGTAATATTCATTGGTGGTAACTGCTATCTTAATTTCTTTCACCCTTCATGGGATATGGGCTTCACCAGCAGGGTCAGCATTTATTGCCTAAGAAGGTGATGGTGATCTGCTATCTTGAACCACTGCAGTCCATGTAATGAAGGTGCTTCCAGAATGCTGTTATGTTAAGTGTTCCAGAATTTTGACCCAGCAATGATGAAAGAGCAGTGATATATTTGCAAGTCAGAACGGTGTGTAACTTGGGGGTGGTGGAATTTTTCTTGTCAGGTTAAAAAATGTATTTTCCTTGATTTAGTATGCATTCCCTAAGCTGCCTCTCTGAAGCAGCTTGGCATGTTTAGTACAAAGGTGATAATTTTATTTTTTTTCCCACAGGGCCTGGTAGTCCCTGTAATCCGAAATGTTGAAACAATGAACTATGCTGATATTGAGAAAGCGATCAATGAGCTAGGAGAGAAGGTAATTGTTCCTAGTGTTAGTTATGAGAGTTTAAGATATTGGTTCCTAGTAGTGTGTTAATTGTTGGTTTGAGCCTCAACTGTTCTATATTACTGCTTTATTAGAACCATAGAACATTACAGCACAGAAAACCAGGCCATTCGGCCCTTCTAGCCTGTACCACTAGTCCCATTGACCTGTACCCAGTCCATAACCCTCCAGACCTCTCCCTTCCATGTATCTATCCAATTTATTCTTAAAACTTGAGTGAGCCCGCATTTACCACATCAGATGGCAGCTCGTTCCACACTCCCACCACTCTGAGTGAAGAAGTTCCCCCTAAACCTTTCCCCTTTCACCCTAAAGCCATGTCCTCTCATGTTTATCTCTCCTAATCTGTCTATACCCCTCATGATTTTGTAAACTTCTATCAAATCTCCCCTCATTCTTTTACGCTCCAAGGAATAAAGTCCTAATCTGTTTAATCTTTCCCTGTAACTCAACTCCTGAAGACCCGGCAACATCCTAGTAAATCTTCTCTGCACTCTTTCAATCTTACTGATATCCTTCCTGTAGTTAGGTGACCAGAACTGCACACAGTACTCCAAAGTTGGCCTCACCAATGTCGTATACAACCTCACCATAACATCCCAACTCCTGTAATCAATACTTTGATTTATGAAGGCCAGTATGCCAAAAGCTTTCTTTACAACCCTGTCTACCTGTGATGCCACTTTCAGGGAATTATGTATCTGAACTCCCAGATCCCTTTGTTCCTCCGCACTCCTCAGTGCCCTACCATTTACTGTGTATGTCCGACCTTGGTTTGTCCTTCCAAAATGCAACACCTCACGCTTTTCTGCATTAAATTCCATCTGACATTTTCTGGCCCATTTTCCCGGTTGGTCCAGATCCCTGTGCAAGCTTTGAAAGCCTTCCTTGCTGTCCACAACGCCTCCAATCTTGGTGTCATCAGCAAGCTTGCTGATCCAATTTACCACATTATCATCTAGATCATTGATATAAACAACAAACAACAATGGTCCCAGCACAGATCCTTGAGGCACACCACTAGTCACAGGCCTCCAGTTTGAGAAGCAATCATCCACTACCACTCTCTATCTTCTCCCACACAGCCAATTTCGAATCCAGTTTACAACCTCTCCATGGATACCAAGTGTCTGAACTTTCTGAACTAACCTCCCATGTGGGACCTTGTCAAAGGCCTTACTAAAGTCCATGTAGACAACATCCACAGCCTTTCCTTCATCTACTTTCTTGGTAACCTCCTCAAAAAAACTCTACAAGGTTCGTTAAACATGACCTATTAAGCACTGTTACAACAGTGCCCTAATTGCTTCAGTGCAGATGATGAATTAATATTTTGGGCAGGGGGTGTCCATGTTTTTGGATTGGAACAGACAAATCACAAAGTCCTTGTAGCAAAGCAGAAAGTTAAATTATTACAGAATTGATTGTAATTCTATGCACGAAAACTACTTTTTACACAATGGAAATGAGACTTGAGTAGATAGATAGTAGATGTGAAGTTTGTATGCAAGGACAGAAAATAAGGACTAAATTTTGTGACCTATTCAGAGCTTCATACGGGTCAGCATAACTTCTCTGCTATTGTACTCAAAACTCTATTTTTGAGGCCAATGTGCTTTGTCAACTGTTGCCTTACCATGCCACCTACAAAAGCCTATATACATGGTCCCTCTATCACTGTACACAATTTTTTAGGACTCTGGCATTTAGTTTGTATTGTCACTCCCTATTCCTTCTGCCTAAGTGTATCACCTCAACTTGTGAGAAGGGGTAGAGTATAAAAATCTAAGATGCAGCTGTATTAACATGAAGAAAGAAGCTCACACACTTGATGGACCTCACATGTTTTTTGTTGAATCATCTTTCTATAGGCCCGTAAAAATGAGTTGGCTATAGAAGACATGGATGGAGGTACTTTCACTATCAGTAATGGAGGAGTGTTTGGCTCAATGTTTGGGACACCAATTATCAACCCACCCCAGTCTGCCATCCTAGGCATGCACGGTATCTTTGATAGACCAGTTGCAGTCAAGGGCCAGGTAAGTGAAATCTTGTACAATAACAAAAATTGCTGGAAAAACTCAGGTCTGACAGCATCTGTGGAGAGAAAGACAAAGTTAACGTTTCGAGTCCATATGACTCTTCTTCAGAACTAAAGAGAAGTAAAAATGTGGTGAAATGTATACTGTTTAAGGGGGGGTGGGACAGGGGGTGGAGGCAAAGGAGAGGTTGCAAAAGATGTCATAAACAAAAGATAGAAGGGGTGTTGATGGTGGTGATACTGGCTGAAGGAGGTGCTAATGGTGACATTAAGTGTAGAAAGCAGAATGAGCAAGTGACAGATGGCCCTAGTGGGGTTGGGGTTGGGGGAGGGGATAGTGTGGGGAAAAGAGATCGAAATAGGCTAAAAGGTAGGGATAAAACAATGAATGGAAATAAATTTTTAAAATAATAAAAAGTGGGGAAAAATATATATATTAGAAATTTAAAAATAAATATTTGAAAAAAGTGGTGAGGATGGAGGTGGGAGTTCATGATCTGAAGTTGTTGAACTCATGTTAAGTCTGGAAGACTGCAGAGTGTCTAATTGGAAGATGAGGTGCTTTTCCTCCGGTTTGCGTTGAGCTTCACTGGAACATTGCAGCAGGCTAAAGACGGACATGTGGGCACGAGAGCAGGTTGGTGTGTTGAAAAGGCAAGCGATAGGAAGGTCTGGGTCATGCTTGCAGACAGACCGAAGGTGTTCCGCAAAGCGGTCACCTAGTCTGCGTTTGGTCTCTCCAATGTAGAAGAGACCGCATTGGGAGCAGTGAGTGCAGTAGACCAAATTGAGGGAGGTGCATGTGAAGCGCTGCTTCACCTGAAAGGAGTGTTTGGGCCCTTGGACAGTGAGGGCGGTGGGGGAGGAAGTAAAGGGGCAGGTGTTGCACCTTCTGTGATTGCATGGGAAGGTGCTGTAGGAGGGATTTGAGTTGTTGGGGGTGATGGAGGAGTGGACCAGGGTGTCCTGGAAGGAATGGTCCCTACAGAATGCCAACGGGGGGGTGAAGGGAAGATGTGTTTGGTGGTGGCATCATGCTGGAGTTGGCGGAGGATGATCCTTTGAATGCGGAGGCTGGTGGGGTGAAAAATGAGGAAAAGTGGGACCCTATCATGATTCTGGGAGGGAGAGGAAGGTGTGAGGGCAGAAGTGCGCGAGTTGAGTCGATTGAGGGCCCTGCCAACCACCGTGGGTGGGAAACCTCGGTTAAGGAAGAAGGACGACATATCAGACATGTTAATGCACCCAAGTGAAATCTTGTTTTGTTTTGAGGTTTGTTATCCCTGTTCTTTAAAAGAATTTAAAGTATCGCTCCTTTGTGACTGATCGCAACTTGCAGTCAGGGGTGTGATGTACATTAAAGACATTTTGATAGTTTTTGCAATAGATTTGTCTCGTTTCCTCACATCAAGTTGCAGTGCTATAGTTTTCTGACTCTGCAGAGATCTGTTGGACTAGATATCTGCCAGCGTGAGGTGGAGAGAATTAATCAACACATCACTTTCAAACTAGGCTCAGATTCCCACTTGACTAACTACAAGTAGAACACAAACTGATAAGCATAACGTTTTGCACAGAAAAGCTGCAGAAAACCACACGGTTGTATAAATCTGCCTGAAAAGTCTGCTGCATGAGCAGAAATTCTCTTCTACCATTAGTTTTGTTTAGGGAACTGATCTTTCCTCCATCACCTTCGTCATTACACATAAGGTAAATGTTTGCAATACATAGGGGAAAAAAATATTCTCCCTTTGCACATTTAGTGATGTTGCACTAAGGATTTTCACAATTTAGCCCATTTTAGATCTTGAAGCTATAACTCAAGCTAATAAATGCATGAGAAATGTGTTCTATTTGTTAATCAAACTAATAATAAGAATTTCACATGAAATTATTTGTTAAAAATGACTGTTTAGATATTACTGTCAACGAGCTGAATTCCTAACACCCTCCTCTGTTCTTTAATGGTTTTCAGTTTTGCTGTAGCGAGGGTTGAATTAATTTTGGAAACTTACATCCACATTAGTAACAATTTGAAGGGGTTGCATTGCTCTGCACTGGGACAACTTGTGCAGTGTAGCAGATGGTTGAAACATTGCCTTATCCTAGTGTAGTGAGTTGTCCTATGTTGGTACTGGTAGTAACTGCAGAAGTATTGTTTTGCACTGTGAGCGTTTGATGACCAGTGAGCAAGTTGTCCTTGGGCTTGTATCAGCTGTGAGATTTTGCCTCTCATTGGTGATGTATCTTTGACTGGGTGAGTGCATTGCCTTGTTTTTGAAAATGGGCTTGTGACTGCTGAATACATTGAATTAACTGGTGGCACAAAATTTTCATTTAAAGGGGTAGCTTGTATCCACTGTAAGCATGTCATACATGTTTTCCCTCTTATTGCAGGTTGTGATCCGTCCCATGATGTATGTGGCCCTAACCTATGACCACCGTTTGATCGATGGCAGAGAAGCAGTACTTTTCCTCCGAAAAATTAAAGCTGCAGTTGAAGACCCCCGTGTGCTGCTCCTTGACATTTAAACTCTAATAGTTATTTAAAAAAATACTCAACCCAACCTATACATTTTCACATATTAAATGTTTGTTAAACCTTTTTTTGATGTTTAAAATTATAAATGAATGTTTTATGGACAGATTGCAATTCTGTAGGAATAGTAGGAATGATTTATGGAAGGATATTGCATGTCAGAGACTTTACAGCTAATTTATATTTTGAGCAAACATGCTAACATGGCTAACTTGTCTCTGGTCATTTTTTTTTGTTGGGGGAAGCAGCTTTGAGCTCTCTCCTTCATAATTTGGTATTAAGTGAGCATGGAACTAGCAGTTACACTAAAAGAAATCTCAAAGATTGAATGCAAGAGCTGAAAATGTCATGCTGATATGTTAGGATTGTGCACCTGAGATTGTTGCTGTAGAGGAACTTCTAACATACTGTTCTTGGGGAGTGTTTCACAGTTGTGGAGCAGTGCTGAAATGTTTCATTCCCCACCATTAACAATTCTTTATCTTGATCACAAAAATGCACTGCCCCACAGGAGAATACTGCAGCAACATTATTCCCCGTCCACTCAAAGTACATGTAGAAGGTAAATGCACAGTTTTTAAAAAATCATTCTAGGACCTTACGTTGCAAAAATGTTGCTGTTTCTGCAGCAGAATTACTTAAATTATAATGATTTGAGCATATTTGATCTTAACTTCCCACAGTTTCCATGTGACCATAATACCAGGCTTCATGTTGACAGCATTAACATGTGGTCCTGCAATTTATTATTGCTGTCAAAACTTGTACTCATTTTTAAAGAAAGAAGCTCAGAAAATGTCATGGGTAACAAAAAGATAGATAATGGGGTACCATATCTCTAAAGTGAAGGGCAAACCTTCATATCCCAAAACCAATTTGGAGAGTAACGCCAGCTCAGGCAACCTGAATTACAAAGTTATTTCCATAAGGCACAAAGTTAGAAGTGTATAGTTACAGTTAGTGTAGGGAGGTCACTGTTGTCTCAAGTCTTAGGAATAAATTTACTATATGAAAATGTTGTGTTTACACTTGTGTTAAGCCTGTTTAGGTTTTTCCTTTTGCTATAGCCCTGTATCAGATTCACTGCTTTTTCATTCTCTTCTCCCTTCATCACCCCTCTTTACAAACTGCTCAACTAAAATTAGGGACTTAAAAGCACCTTTGCACCAGGAACAGGAGTCCTTATGTTCCACTCTGCTGTGCAGCATGACGTTACCCAGTTCTCCAAGCATTGCACCATGGGACCAGGTCACTACTTAGTTGGGTGAAAACAGAACAGTATCTTTCAAACCAGACACTGCTTCCTCCACATTGGAATTAGTTCCTACCCTCAGAATTAAGTTGAATAAATACACACAACTTTTTCATCCTGTACAGTGTCGAGGTCGGCAGACAGTATTAGGATTAGTATGATGATAGGGTTGGAAAATGTATTCACAAAGTTGGGTATTATTTGAATAAACAGATCTGTGAATCTTTTTGCCATGTAGAAATATTCCTACAGCCCTTGCTGAACTTAGTTTTTAAGTGATCATTAGCTGTAAACTACTACCTGACATGCAGTGTTCTTCTCACATTGATGGATTATAATTGTACAAATTCATAAGTTAGTTGGAAGCCAGTTCTGAAATGAAAATAAGGGCAACAATCTTCTATTCCTGTGGAGAAGGTACCAGGCAGTCAGCAGGAATTTGCCAGTCTTGCACTGTAGTCGTAAGTATACAGTACATGTAAAAATTGAAAATGACAGGCTGGGTGGGAGGAGTTGACACTTCTGAGTTTTATTGTTTGGTGGGAGTGCTGGTGGAAGGGAATGAGGAGAATATTAGCATTAAATTTTACCTTACAAGGTAAGCATGACCTCCTTGCTGTCACTGGGTGTTAACTGAAAAATGAGCCATATCCCCAGCTGTCATCCTTTTCATTGATGAGCACAAATATACAGAGTCACAGAAATGCTGCTCCCGCAGATTCACACGGACTTGCACATAACGCGTATCAATATTACTTCCCTTAAACTGCACAACTTTTAAATATTTGTTACATGGTTGGGCCATGTTTTTACTTGTGACACATTCAAATCCGTTGCAGTCCTGCCCATGGGAGATGGTTAGATGTATGTGTGCTATTTTTTTTTAAATTACCTGCACCGCAGTGCGGTCAATGGGAGGAAGAAAGCCACCCTGTGAGTGAGAAATAGACCTGTTATTGAAAAAAATACAGAGAGCAAACTACTGGTGGGTTCTTGAGGGCTTGCTGCCATGCAAACTCGAATTCATGTGTCAGATGGATGCACTAATGTGATGGTTTATACTTGATTGTACTATTTGATCATCTCCCAGTTGGTGCTTTTCCTTATGTGGTTTTCATGATGTTTGGTGTTGCCTTGCACCAGTCGGCCAGTTATTAAAATTCCAAAGAAATCTAAATTAATAAGCAGTAATGAAACAGTAAGTCAGAATGATGCAAAGAAGAAATTGCGATGTAATGGTTATATTGAAAACAAAAATAAATGTATCTAACTGTTCAAATCCTCTTGTAGCTGCTTTAGGGGCTTGGGAACAATGAGCCATCGGGAATAGGAGGTGGGAGACATTCTCTTTTGTTTTTCACCCTTCCTTTCTTGTTTTATGTAGAAGTACTGTGCAGTGTTTGCATAAACTTGAATTCTGTGCTTATTCTATATTAAGCCCTGTGTTCTTAATTTTCTTTGTGGGGAGTGGGGTTGTTGGGGGGAGTGGGGGTGAGATGCAGATGTTTAATGTGCCATAATTCTGATAAATGTCTACCTGAACCTTCTAGAAAACAGCTGGGACCTGTTTACAATGGGTTGATGCCAATTACAGGATTTCTGAATTAGCTTTGTAAGGGGAAGAACTTTTGACTTCTCATCCTTTGTAACACCAATGGCATTTTTTTTATCCATTCATAGGATGTGGATGTCACTGGCAAGACCAACATTTGTTGCTCATCCCTCATAACTTAAAACCTCAATAACCTAGCTAGGTCATTTCAGAAGTCAATTAAGAATCAACCACATTGCTGTGGGGTCTGGAGCCGCATGTAGGTCAGACCAGGTAAGGATGGCAGATTTCCTTCCCTGAAGGACATTAGTGATGGGTTTTTACGACAATTGATAGATTCGTGGTCACCATTACTGAGACTAGCTTTATAATCCAGCTTTATTAACAATTCAAATTCCACCAGCTGCCATGGTGGATTTGAACCCTTGTCCCCAGATCATTAGCTGAATCTCTGGATTACTAGTCCAGTGACATTACCACTACGCCACCATGGGGAGGCAGCACTCAGTTCAGAGCTTGGACCTCTTTCTGAGAGTTCCTGGATCTCATGTATTGCTGAAGGAGGCCAACTGAGATAAGACTTTACTGTCCACAGATAGGTGCAAATGGACCTTGGGTAGGTGAATATGTCTAGATGAGGAGAGTGTCACCGGAAGCCCTGATGAAAGAAACTGATCTTTCGAGTAAAAGCACCTGAGGGGGAGGTGGGTAATGGTGAGTCTGGCTCTTTATTCCATATTGTGTGCACCAATGATATATCCATAGTGATACTGGTGTCTGTGTATTGACCCTGCAAGTTCTGTTTAGGGTATGGTGGAGGCATGCAATCTTGGAGGTTACACTGGCATAGTGTTACATACATTTTCAGGCAATTATCTTTAGGATGCCATCAGATATATATGTATAGTGAAATCTGATTTTAGTGACTTCAGAAGAAAAAAAGGATTCTTTTTCTGCAGATAAATAAAAAGCTTTCAGATGGGGTTTTCCAGTTCCGTCTTCCCAGTATCCTTGTGTGTGAGGGCAGTATCTGGTAAAACACTAAACCATACAGACCTAAAGCTTCTAATTGAGATCCTTGGTTAACCTTAAATCATCTAATCTCAACTGGTTAGCAGTGGAGTTCTGCATTCGGCCTCAGTGCTCTAAGCTAGGGAGTGGGGAAAAAGGCCAGTTTAAAGTTCCACTTGAGCAGTATTCATAATATTTAAGAAATACAGCACAGAAAAGGGGTCTTTCGACCCAACCAGTCCATGCTGACATTCTGAGTTCTATTCGGAAAGTGTGCATGTTTATGGAGAACAGCTGGACTTGATTTTGGCCACCCTCCACTGTAGGTTGGACTGCTGAGACATGGACATTCTCCCTTCCTGCTCAGAGTGTACAGAGTGTCTTTGCAGCAGGGAAAACAAAATAACTTTCCTTCCCCACCCCCACAATCTTTTCATACGTGAATGCATGTTTGGCATTGTGCACAGATTTGGTCTGGTACACTAGACTAATGTGTAAGTCCTTAAGGACAATGTGTTCTCGTATCATGGTGGTCTGATTCATACAATCTACATTGTATTCATATTGCACATTATGACAATCAGAATGCATTCTGATTAAAGGCTGCAGTGTGAACCTGCCTTTTTCTTATACTTGCCTGTATGGTGCAAGGTTTTTTGGATTTCAAATTTCCAGCATTCATGTTTTCACACTTGTTTACTTATCATCCAGTTTAGCTGATATGTTTGATACTTTGTGGCAAGGTAAATAGAATGTTAGTTGAGATTAAAACTTCACCTACCCATCCCCTTCTCACCCTTCCCTCTTTTTCCCAACACAACCCCACTACTCCTCCCTTGCCCCGACCAGAAGATGGCTGAAGTCTGTCCGGGGCGTTAAATCCAAGCAATCGCTTAATGGTGTAACCATAGACTGGAATTGAGATGTAGTTTACTCCGTTGGTTTAGCAAAGGCGATTCTGCTCCTATTCTGTTATCGGTCATGTTGTACACTTTAATAGTTCTCTGAATAAACTCAAACATTAAAACTCGAACCCCAAGATATGAGGTTTTACCAACACTCATAGTGCTGACAATTACTCTTGGGGTGAAATACTTGCTAAACTTATCTTGCATCGGGATCTCCAGCAATAGTAACTTGTTTTCATGGGATTCTTGGAAAGTTACTGACAGTTGTGATAAAAACACAGAATTTCAGAGGGTTAAATGCAGCAGTCTGAGTCAGTACATGTATATAAAACTTTTCCGCAAGGTGATATTCCGTTATGGCAAAACTTCACAAGCAAAAAATTTTCTTCCTTAACCCACTGCACTCCACCCCCCACCCCATGCACGCACAAGCAAAAACATGTCAAGTGTACGCAGCTGTGATGGTGAACCAAACCATTTTAAAAATTGACACAAGGTATTCAAATGAATTCTTTTGTCTTGTCGCTAGGGTCCACGCTGCTCCACACACACAATGAATTGGCAGATAAAGAAAGAGTCGCCATTCATTAGGCCCAATGTAGAGATGAATGCTCAATCTGCATGAGAATAGAAGTAGTTCTAATATGGGCATGTGGAATGAACAATATGTTTTTAGCTTTTTCAATTCCAGCCTCTTCAGGTTCCATTAGCAAGGGGGTGGTAATTAATGTGGGTTGTTGCTGCTTAAGGTGTTTTTGATACTAATTATTTATTTACACATCTGCGTTCTTTCAGAATTTGGCACCAAGGTGCAATATTGCATAACCGGTTTCTTTTTAAAAAGAAACAACCTAATAATTCTGTTTTCATGTGCACTTCTGTAGAAAGTATCTGGTTCTGTTCCTGCCAAATAGAAGACGTAAAACAATAGCAGTGAAATTGTTTGCACTTAGTGCTAAAGCCTGGCATTATGCAAAGTTTAATTTTGTTGCAACAAGGTGAACAGTGGCCTTTCATCTCTTATAATCCAGATGAGAAACCATCCAAGGCAAACAAGATAAAGGTCTTGCTATGCTAAAGCGATACAATGGGCTTGGGACATTGATCCTTCATCTCTCAGATCTAGAACTGAATCTATCCCAAGCAAATGAAATGAAGGCCCCCCTGATTAGATGGTACATGGGTTTTGGGGAATACCATCCTTTTATCTCAAATCTTGGATTCAAATCCTTTAATTTTTCAGACAGAAAAGATTATCTCTCTTTTTGATTGGGGGAGGAGTCTGGTGGCAAAATGCTTTTCTTATGGTGTCTTGGTTCACCAATTCAAAGAGAAGAGCTACTAGATCCCAGCTCAAGTGGGCACATTCCCTAGTTCTAAACTCTTAACTAGTTATGAGTTAGTAACATGAAATACGTTGTACTGTCAACAGCAAGAAAATGTTGTAGAAAGAGGAGAAAGAAAAATAAAATGGAAAAGTTGAACATCTCAGCTGTGCCCAAAGAGAGAGATTGGTGATAAGGTTGATTGGTGAACTTAGCCCTGGCAGATTCCAGAAATTCCATTTATTTATTCTTTCATGGGATGTGGGCATCTCCAGCAGACTTGCCCTTGAACTGAGTGGCTTGCTAGGCAATTTCAGAGGACATTTAAGAATCAACCAGATTAGGTAAGGAGAGCAGATGGATTTTTACAACAATTGATAGTTTCGTGGTCACCATCACTGAGACTAGCTTTCAATTCCAGATTTTTACATTTTTAATTTATTGAATTTAAATTCCACCAACTTGGATTTGAGCCCACATCCCCAGGGCATAAAGCCCAGGCCTCAGGATTACTAGTCCAGTGACATTACCATTATGCCATCATCTCCACAAGTTAGCCAGTACTATAATCTTTTGGAAAGTGTACAATGAGCTCCATCTCCCATCACTCATCTTTTCCTTTGTGGCTCTTGTTGATCCTGGGCCTCTGGGTGCATTACCAGCAGTTGCACTGGGAGGCTGGCAGCTGGCGAGGGGC
Organism: Carcharodon carcharias; assembly: GCF_017639515.1. Classification (NCBI taxonomy): domain Eukaryota; kingdom Metazoa; phylum Chordata; class Chondrichthyes; order Lamniformes; family Lamnidae; genus Carcharodon; species Carcharodon carcharias. Next base: position 97,247,182 of record NC_054486.1, on the reverse strand, counting down.
AGACTTTCCATCTCCTGGCCCTTAATCCCTGGCCAGTTAAGTGCCTGATGGACACTCGGTGGGCTTTCCCCTGTGTATGTAAAGTGGGGCTCCCATTGGCTCTCCAGCCAGCATGGGGAACAGGGAAATGGCAGATAATTTAATCCAATATTTTGCATCAGTCTTCACGGTGGAGGACACTAAAAACACCGACGATATCAGGTAAGCAAAGAGCTAATAAGAGGAAAGATCTTGTAACAGTCTCTATCAAAGTATTTGACAAACCCATGGGACTAAAGGCAGACAAGTCGTGTGGACCTGATGGTCTGCATCCAAGGGTTTTAGAGGAAGTGGTTGCAGAGATTCCCCATTATCAATTCTGTAATCCTCCAAGGGTCCCCTGCTCACTATAGCTACTCTTTTTATATACCATGTGTATATATTATGTGAATATACCAGGAATAGACACAATTATACACGCATAAACGCACAGACTTCTACTACAGATGCACACTGACAACTATACACACACATGCACTTGTACATATATTCACTCTACATACAGAACACATGGATGTTGCTCAAATTGGAAGTTGTTTACTCCAGGGGCAGTGCTGGGGCCACTTTTACTCAGTGCACATAGATGATTGGGACTTGAACATAAGTAGTAATGTCACAAATATTGGAGGGGGAAGGGATCAAAATTTGAGGGGAACTAAATAAAGCTTCAGGAAGGCATACACAGTGAACTGGGCAGACAGATGCCATTCAACGTTAAGTGATACATTTTGGGAAGAAAAACAAAAGGACAGAAGTTAATGTATGTGACTGGGGGTCTCGCCTGCTGGCTGGAGAACCAGTGGTTTTGTGAAAGGGAAATCATGTTTGACAAATTTGCTAGAGTTCTTTGAGGATATAACAAGCAGGGTTGGTGAAAGGGAACCAGTAGATGTGATGTATTTGGATTTCCAGGAGGCCTTCGAGAAGGTGCCACATAGGTTGTTGCACAAGATAGGAGCCCATAGTATCGGGAGTAATGTATTAGCATGGATTGAGTATTGGTTAACACGCAGAAGACAGAATTGGGAATAATTGGTCTTTTTCAAGTTGGAAGATGTAACTAGTGGAATGCCACAAGGATCACTCGTAGGGCCTCCATTATTTGCTATCCATATTAATGACTTTGAGGAGGGGGCAGAGTGTTATGTATCCAAATTTGCTGATAATACAAAAATAGGTGGGAGGGCACATTGTGATGAGGACGTAAGGAATTTCCAAGGGAATATAGGTTGAGTGAGTGGGCAAAAACTCAGCAGATGGAGTTTAATGTAGGAAAGTGTGAGGTCATGCACTTCAGCTGGAAGAATCAAAAGGCAGACTATTATTTAAATGGAGAGAGATGCCAAAAAGTGCAGCACAGAGGGATCTGAGTGTTCTTGTGCATGAAACACAAAAGGTTAGCATGCAGGTGCAGCAAGTAATCAAGAAGGCAAATGGAATTTTGGCCTGTATTGTTAGGGGGTTGGAGCTTAAAAATAGGGAAGTCTTATTACAACTGTACAGGGTGTTGGTGAGGCTGCATCGGGTGTACAGTTTTGGTCCCTGTATTTAAAAGATATACTGCTATTAGAGGCAGATCAAAAGAGATTCACTAGGTTGATTCCTGGGATAAAGGGGTTGACTTATCTTGAACAGCTAAACAGGTTAGGCTTCTATTCATTAGTCTTTGGATCTTATTGAAATGTACAAGATTCTAAGGGGGCTTGACAGGGTAGCAGTTGAGAAGATGTTTACAGCAGTGGGGAAATCTCAAAATAGGGGTCATAAATTATGGAATAAAGGGATGCTCATTTGAAACTGAGATGCAAAAGAATTTCTTTTCTGAGGATAGTGAAGGTCTGGAATTCTCTACTCAAGAGTTGTGGAAGCTAGATCAATTTTTGAAATATCCAGGAGTTGAGGGCTATGAGGAGCTGGCATGAAAGAGGAGTTGAGGCCTGGGGCCGTTCATTCATGATCTTGTTAATTGGCAGGGCAGGTTTGAGGGGCAAAATGACCTACTCCTATTTCTTATGTTCTTATGGGTATGGATGCATGAATTATTGAAGTGTATAGTGAGTCCATATATCTGTTCTGTATGTGTATTCCTTAAGAAAATATAATTAGCAGCAGGAATAAGGACACCAGCAGAGTTATGTGATTTAGCCCTGATAGACATTTAGAAAATACATGGCAAAATTTTCCCGACCTGCTCGAGCGTAACATAATGTGTTGACGTCGGCAAGCGTCTCACCGTCAACATGCAGTCACGTGATATTTCATTCACCGGAGTCATCAGCGAGCCCGCCGACAATGAAAAAGCCTGTTAAGGCCATTAATAAAGTTATTGACTGACATTTTTCGCTGCAACCTTACGGCGGACAGGCGAACCTTTTAGGAAACTTCATCCATGGGCGGGATGAGGTTTCCTAAAGCAAATAAAAATAAAAAAATAAAAATTTAATAAAATTTTCCCTGCTTATGACAGTCATATGAGAGGACATGTTTTATTACATTATTTATGTCTTTATTTTTTTTTGGAAAATGCTTCATCTCCCTGAAGGTAGCCTTAAGTGGCCCGCCAGTGTGAAATCACCTTCCGGCACTGATCGTGAACAGCGACCGGCTTCTCGACCGCTCCCACCGAGCCTGTCCGACAAGGGCAAAATTCTGCCCACAGCCTTATCTAATCAATATTGACGGGCAATTTCAAAGATATAACTGGGAATGTAGATTTAAAGAAATTGACAGAAGAATTAGAGGGGCGTTGAGAAATTCTTTCACCCCAAGTGTGTTGGGGAACTGGAACTCTGTCTGAAAGGGTGCTGGAGGCAAAAACTCTCATCACTTTTTAAAAGACATGATAGTCTGACCATAAATATATCAAATATTTTATGTTTCACCTCTTGTATTTTAACTTTCCCTGGCATTGTAACAGATTTTTGATTTCCAAAGGAGTCTCACACACTCCTTTTTCAAGGAGTCAGTGCTGAATATTTTTACATCCAACGTCAGTATTGGCTTCCCCCTACAACATCAATCCCCACCCCTCATTTCCTGCAACAGGTCGGCTATATTGATTGCTGAGCTCCAATAATGTACCTGAATGAAATCAACAGCTTGCCTTTATATAGCACCTTCAATGTAGTAAGATGCCCCAAGACATTTCACCAATAATTATCAAATTTTGACCCTGAGCAACAAAAGCTTGGTCAAAGAGGTGGATTTTAAAGAGCGTCTTAAAGGACTAGAGGCATCAGAAAAGCACCACGACTGCATCAGTGGCACTTCCATTTTGTAGGCCAAATTATTGGGACGTCTCAGGGTGAGAGAAATTTAATTCTAATTTGCACTGAACTGTGGCAAATTTTGTGTCGTGAACTTGCAGAGTGGGAATTTGGTTGAGACTTGTCCAGATTTAATCATGCTGAACCTCTACAGCCAGCAGAGGGTATGCAAACTAAAGTCCCAGAACTCTAAGCACCCCTCACCTAATTCAGCTATGCTTTGGTGCTCTTTCTGAAAACTGAATTATTAGGTAGATTCTTTCAAAAAAGAAATGGATTATACAATGGTATGAAATTCTGCAAGAACACACATGTAACATCTTTCTCCATGGAATCTGGCTGTAAATGGATACATTGGTGTCTGAACCTGTAATGGAATTATCTGGAAAAATTGAAAACTATTAAAAATGAAATCCCAATTTTATCTGACATTTACTTCAAAGTCAGCAGCAGTTTTAATGAATTGCTAGTATACTTTCCAAGGAGTTGTTCATGAGTATATGAAACAGAAGTAAGAAATAACGTGCATTTTGTGACCTCAGGATGTCTCAAAGCGTGTTAGAGACTATGACGATTAAGCACTTTTAATGAATGCTGTAATGTTTTCCACACAGCAATGTCCTACAAACAGCAATGTAATAATTACACAATTGTGACCTTGAGTGAGGAATATATTTTGAGTAGGATATCAGGGATAACTCCCCTGCTCTTTATTTGAATAATATTGTGGGCTCTTTGAAATTCACCTGAAGGGGCAAATGGGCTGCTGTTTAATGTCTCTTCAGAAAGACACCACCATCTCAAGTGCACTGGTGCATCAGCCTAGATTTTGTGCTCAGGGTTTTTGGGTAGAACTTGAATTGGGATGAGTAAAGATGCTTATGTGGAAGGCTTTGAGGACTTCCCTGAAACGTTTCCTCTGCCCTCCTGGTAACTGCTTGCCGTGACGAAGCTCTGAGTCGAGCACTTGTTTTGGGGGTCTTGTGTTCGGCGTACAGATGATGTGGCTCCCCACACCCTCCTCCCACTTCTTTCATACACCTCTGTGAATGTATCGATGATAGTTTGGAGCTCGGCCTCAGTGCATTAAACAAGCGTCATTAGCGTGCTGCAGCTCAATGACAAAGGTAGGGGTGATCTTGGTTCTGCAATTGAGGCAGTTTAGATTTAATAGTTTCCACCCATCCTGCAGAATAGCTCCACTGTGATGGGGAGCTTCATGGAGATGGGATGCAATGTTGCAGCGCGGAAGATGGAAAAGCCTCGCTTGACCCCAGTTTACGCTTGTATTGGGTCTGTTGTTAAGGATCATGGCTTGCCTGTCATCAGAGTGTTACTACTGAGCTATGACTGACAATGAGTAAAAGCAAGTTAACGTTGGCTTCCCCTCATCAAATTATTGAATTTCTTTCAGCCCGGCACTGCAGCTCTTCAGGTCAGTGAAATTGCAATAATTTGTGTAGGAGCAGGAGTCAGCTGTTCAGCTCCTTGGGTCTGTCCTTCATTCAGTCTGTCCCTCAACTCCATTTACCTGCCTTTGCTCCATATCTTTTGATTCCACTAACTAACAAAGTGTATCAGTTGCAGTCTGGTAAATTTCAATTGATCCAACAGCCACTTATTTCACCACAGAATGGCTTAGCTTGAAGTTTAAGATTATACCTTCAGGGACTTTTTTGCTGCTGACCGCCCCCCCCCCCACCAAAAAAAACTCTCCTGTTCTGCATTATATTGAAGAACAGATCTGACTCAAATTTCCAGCACCTCACTGGCATCTTAAATAGACTGTCCGTAAACAGCATTCCATGTTAACATTACCCCTTCAAGCAACAGCCATTATATCCTGTTACTATGCACCGTACTGATTTCACTTACTCTACTTTTAGTAGCTATGCCTTCAGCTCTGGAATTTCCTCCTTAAACCTTGTTGCCTGTTTACCTCTTTTTCCTCCTCTAAAGACATTTCTTAAAAGTTACTCCCTTGAGCAAGCTTTTTATTATCTGCCTGTAATATATCCTTATATGACTTGTTAAATTGCACTGATTGAAAGACAACTGGTCACACCGCACCGACTGCAGGACAAGGCGTCACACCGCACTGACATACTTTCTCAAATCCTATGTTTAAAAAGGAGACTTGGGCTTATCAAAGTTACAAGTTGTCCAGTGGGACATATACAAAAGAGGAAATTGAGCTTCTTGGAGGCAGTTTTATTGATTGGGAAAAATTAGTTAGAATTAAGATCAGAGGAAATTGTTGATAATGCTCCTTAGGATGTTTTAATACAAGCACTAGGAGAATATCTTCACCCCAAGGACTGCAGCAGTTGAACAAAATATCTCACCACTACCTTCTGATGGGCAATAATCTAGTGATGGTCACATCAAGATTTAAAAAAAAAAATAGCCCTGTTAACCATTCTTTGCTTTCGAAGCATTTGATTCCTTCTACATGGAGGATGAGGATGGCATTTTGGTACCATCAGCACTGTCTTACTATCATGACTCTTTCTAAACTGGGACTCATCCATTTGTACCTTAATTATTTAAAGAAGGCTTATATTCCTGATTGGAAAAGGGACACGAGTACTAGGACCATTTTGAAGGAGTCTGAAAGGTGGATCCCTATTTTAAACTGTTATAAGCAGGCTCAATAATTTTTTTGCAAAAGATGGAGACACACAGGGACAGTCAGTAGCATTGATGGTTAGAGTACAGTGAAGTATGAGCCAGCAGTTAATGAAGGGAAAAGGAGGAAGTTGCAAGGTCCTGCAGCCCAGAGTCAGGTCTTGGTTGTTTGTATTACTGAATCGCTGAGTGGATGGGAAGTAAGCAGTGGCCTCTGCTGGTAAAAGGAACAACTTTGAATGAACTGACTGGAAAAACCAAGGCACAAAGTGTGAGACTCATTGAGGCTTAAAATTGTAGAAGAGAATGATATAAATCAAGATGTCAAGGTTGAGTGATGCCAGGAGCTGAAAATCATTGGAGTTAAAGAAGACTGAGGGAGTGCAAAGGTTGAGGAATATTGAGTTATAGTGAGAGAGACGGTTTTAAGGGTCTTGAGTCCAAAACAATGATCAAACAAAATGAGAGAGGGAAGAGCCTGAAAAGCATCATAGGAGAAACAGGAGGAAAGGAACATTGACCACGTCAGTATCAAATAGTAGCAAGAAAATTAATGGAGAGAGCATGAAACTGGAAGCCAGCCTGAGAGATGAATTACATACTTTCTCAAATCCTGTGTTTAAAGAGCAGACTTGGGCTTATCATAAAGTTATAAGTTGTCCAGCGGGACATAGTTTTTGATACTAAAGAGGAAATTGAGCTTCTTGGAGGCAGTTTTATTGATTGGGAAAATTTTAGTTAGATTTAAGATCAGAGGAAATAGAAAAGTAGAAATGTCAATAGATGAGGAAGGGTAAGGGCTAAACATTCATGGTGGGGGCACACATTGAGAGCTGGTTCCAAAGTTTGAAATTCAGTCCTGGTTCCACAATTTCTTAAAGCCTTTGATAGACTGATACATATAAGGCTTTGATTCCAATCCTATACACACCCATCATATTCCCCAGTCAAGATGACATAAATATACAACAATATATGATATTTGAATAATGAAGTGTCCCAAGGTGCTTCACAGGAGCTTTTATAAAACAAATTATGACACCAAGTTACAAAGGAGAGATTAGGTAAGATGAAAAAAAGCTTGGTCAAAGAAGGGAGGCTAGTGCGATAGAGAGGCGCGAGGAGAGAATTCCAGAGATCGGGGCCCAGGCAACTGAAGGCATAGCCACCAATGGTGCAGGAATTGTAATTGGGAATGCACGTAAGGCCAGAATTAGAGGAGTGCAGATATCTCAGGGGGTTGTGGGGCTTAAGGAGATTACAAGAGATAGACAAAGATGAAAATTTTAAAGTCAAGACATGCATTACTGGGAGGTCAGCAGGCACAGAGGTAACAGGAGAATGGAATATGCTGTGAGTTAAGACATGGGGAGCAAAGTTTTGGGTGACCACACACTTATGTAGGGTAGAATATGGGAGACCAGCCAGGAATGCATTGGAATCAAGTGCAGATGTAACAAAGCAGCAGCTGAGTTGAGATAGGGGCAAAGTTGGGTGATGTTATGGATGTGGAAACAAGCAGTCTTAGTGGTGGCACAGATAGGAGGCTGGAAGCTCATCTCGGGATCAAGTTTGACAAATGTGAAAGGAAAGATAGAGTCAGCCATATGGCCCCTCAAGCCTGCTCTGTCATTCAATTAGATCATGGCTGAACTTTTACAAAGCTCCACTTTTCTGACTGATACCCCACCCCTTGTTTCCCTTAGTACTCAAAAAGATCTAACAAATGCACTCTGACCAAGTATCCATAGTCCTGTGGCATAAAGAATTCCAAGGATTCGCAAGTCTCTGAATGCAGAAATTTCTCATTACTAAATGTTCGACCCTTTATCATGAGACTCTAATCTTAGTTCTAGCCTCTCCAGCGAGGGAAAAGAGCACCTCAGCATCTACCATGTCTGGTCAAACATGGGCAAGGAAAACCTCTTGCTGATTACTACATGCAGCCCTCTTTCAACTGATGAATCAGTACTCCAAGGTGAACACCATTTGAAACAAGCACCAAGGGTAGCAAGGGCTCAGAGTGTACTGTAGGTGGGGGACTTCACTGTTCCATCACCAAGATGGCTCAGCAGCACCAATACTGACAGATAGCCAACTCCTGAAGGACATATCTGCCAGACTGGGCCTGTAGTAGGTGAATGAGAAAACCAACAAGAGGGAAGAACCAACTTGATCTTGTCCATGGCCGTATTGGCAGGAGTGACCCCTGCAAAGTCCTTGTGGAAGTTAAGTCCTACCTTCACACAAAGGACACTCTCCACGTGGTTTTGCCTACTGCCATGGTAAATGGAAGATTCTGAACAGATTTAGTAGCTCAAAACTGGGATCCATGAGGTACATCAGCAGCAAAATTATATTTAACCACAATCTATAACCTTATGACCTGCCATATCCCTCATTCTTTACCATAATCAAGCCAGAGACCAAACCTGCTTCAATCAGTACTGTAGGAAAGTATGCCAGGAAGCAGCACCAGGCATACTTAAAGCTCTAACACAGGACTACATGCTTATTAAATGATGAAAGCAGCACACAGTAGACAGAAATAAGCGATTCACCAACCAACAGATCACAGCAAAAGTTCTGCCACAATTGTGAATGGCAGCGGACAATTAAATAACTGGAGGAGGCAGCTCCATAAATACTTCCATCTTCAATGATGGGCAGGGGGAACCAGCGTATCAGTGCAAAAGACAAGGCTGAAGTATATGTTATTATTTTCAGTCAGAAGTGCTGATCCATATTGGCTCCACCCAAGGTCACCTACATCACTGATGACAGTCTTCAGCCAATTTAATTCACTCCAGGTGATATCAGCAAACAGCTGAATGCACTGGATACAGCAATGGCCATGGGTTTCAACACCATCCGGCTGCAGTACTGAAGACTTCTGCTTCAGAACTAGCTACACCCCTAGCCAAGTGTTCCTGTAAAGACAAATACCATCCCAGTCTACTCTCAATCATCAGCAAAGTGATGGAAAATATCATTGACAGAGCTATCAAGTGGCACTTACTCAACAGCCTGTTCCACCTTGACCTCATTTATAGCCTGGGTCCAAACATGGATAAAAGAGCTGAATTCCAGAGGTGGGGTGAGCCTGACTGCCTTTGACACTGAGCAGCATTTGACTGAGAGTGGCATCAAGTAGCCCAGCAAAACTGAAGTCAATGGAAATTATGGGGAAAACCTTCCATTGGCTGGAGACATAACTAGCACAAAGGAAAATAGTTGTGGTTGTTGAAAGCCAATTATTTTAGCCCAAGGACAATGCTGCAGGAGTTCCTCAGGGTATTATCCTAGGCTAACCATCTTAGCTGCTTCAGTAACCTTCGTCAATCACAAGCTCACGAGTGGGGACAGTCATTGATTCAAACCATTCATGGGCACTGTTCAGTGCCATCTGCAATTCCTCAGATACTGAAGCAGTTCATGCTTGCATGTAGCAGATCTGGATAACATTCAGGCTTGGCTGATAACTAACAAGTAACATCCACACCATACAAGTGTCATGACTATCTCCAACACGAGATAATCCAACCACCTTCCCTTGACGTTTAATGGCATTACCATAGCTGAATTAGCCACTATCAACCACCTGGAGTTACCATTGATCAGAAAATGAACTGGACCAGACATATAAATACTCTGGCTGTGAGAGTAGGAATTCTAGGGGATGTTAGCATTGTGCTAATGTTACTAAACTCGCAATCCAGAAGCCATGACTAATGCTCCAGAGGCAAGAGTTCAAATCCCACCACGACAGTTGGGGGAATTTAAATTCAATTAATTAGTAAATCTCGAATAACATGTTAGTCACATTAACAATGATGCAACTACCAGATTATCAAAGAAACCCTAATGTTCTTATGGGGAGGAAATCTGCACCCCTTAACAGGTCCAGCCGAAGTGCAACTCCAGATTCCCAGCCACGTGGGTGAGTCTTAACTGCTCTCAGAAATGGTCAAGCAAGCCACTCAGTTGTATCAAACGACTACGGAAATGCTGTGGATATACCTTAACCACATGGACTTCAGCTGTTTAAAGTGACGGGCAAATAGGAATGTGGAATAAATGTGACACTCACATTCCAAGAATAAATTAGAAAGAAAATCTGCAGTAACTCTCCTCCTGACTCCCCAAAACCTGCTTAACATCTACAAGGCATAAATCAGGAGCATAATGGAATAGTCTCCACTTGCATGGATGTGTACAGCTCCTTCAACACTCAAGCAGCTTGACAACATCCAAGACAAAGCAAACAGATTGATCTGCACCCCATCCACCACCTTAATCATTCATGCCTTTCAGTTTATACCATATTCAAGATGTATTGCAGCAACTCACCAAGACTCCTATGACCTTCCAAACCTGTGATCACTATCACCTAAGGACAAAACATGGGCATACCACTGCCTACAAATTCCGCTTCAAGTCACACACCATTCTGATTTGGAACTATATCATTGTTCCTTCACTGTCGCTGGGCCAAAATCCTGGAACTCCCTAACAGTGCTGTGGGTGTACATACACCATATAGACTGAAACAGTTCAAGGCTGCTGTTCACTACCACTTTCTCAGGGGCAATTAGGGATAGGTGATAAATGCTGGCCTTGCCAGTGATACTTATATCCCATGAAGAAATTTAAAAAAACAGTAGAGGAAAAACGCTGACATCAAAAGGAAACTAATATTCAACTAGGGATTCACCAAAATTAACCTAAGCAAATAACATCAGTGCAGAAAACAATTGTATTAAAGAGTAAAATCCCCAGGACTAGATGGTTTCCACTCCAGGGTTAAGTAAGTAGCTGACAACTTTGCAGATACCCTTACTATAATCTTCCAAGGTTCTTTTTATTTGGGAATCATTTTTTAGATTGGAAAAGTATGCATTGCCTCTGTTATTTAAGAAAGGTGAAAGAGCAAATCCAGGAAATTATAGATCAGTTAACTTAACATCTGTTGTCAGGAAATTACTCGAGTCCATAATTAAAGGCTAGGTTGACTGAACACCCTGAAAGTTTTCAGCTGATCAGAGCACGCCAGCATGGATTTGTAAAGGGTAGGTCATACACGATTGAATATTGGAACATTTGAAGAGACAGCTATTGTGGACAGGGGAATGTCTATAAATGCTATTTATATAGATTTCCAGAGGCATTTGATAAAGTCCCTCATAAGCTCATGGAATTGAAGGCAATTTTTTGACTTTGTTTAGAAATTAGCTGAACAGCACGAGGCAGGGAATTGGCATAATAAGCAGATATTCCGTGGCCTGCTATATTGGGACTCAATTATTCACTGCTTATTGAGTTAGAATCGTGGGATAGAAAGCCACATCCCCAAATTTGCCAATGACACAAAGATTAGGCAGCAATGTAAGTAGTGTAAATAGTAGCATAAAATGAGATATTAATAGATTACGCAAATGGGAAAAACTGTGACAAATGGATTTCCATATAGGCAAATGCATTTAGGATCTCAAAAGCATTGAACAGGGTACTAAATGGTGAAAATTTAAAAACAGTGGAGGTCCAAAGAGACTTAGTCTCTTTGGACCTCCACTGTTTCTAAATTTTCATAGATCATTAATTGTCAAGGACAGGTAAAGAAAATAAACAAAAAGGCTAAAGGAATGCTGCTTTTTATATCTAGACAACTGGAATATAAGGAGGTAGAAGTCATACTAGAGCTATACAGAGCCCTGGTTAGACCCCACCTGGAGAACTGTGAGCAGTTCTGGATGTCACATCTTAGCAAGGATATATTGGCCTTGGAGGAGTGCAATATAGATTCTCCAGGATACCTGGACTCCAATTATGAGATTGCACAAATTAGGATTTATTCCCTGGAATTTAGAAGGTCAAGGGATGATTTGATCAAAATTTTCCAAGGAGAACCGATTGAATAGATAGAATGGGCTTGAGGGGGATATATGGCACAGGCCTTTTCTGATTTCCTACAGCAAGGTTCTTGAGCTTAAGTAACTGAAGTCCTTTAAGGTAGGAATCATTCTTGTAGCTTTCCTTTTGACCTTTTCCGAGGCCAGAGTGAGCTTAATTTTACATGTATAAAAGAACTTGTATTTGGCAACAGCTTGGTCAATACTTCAAAATATTTCATCAGCAGCAGGGGGCACTACACACTAAACAATCACAAACACAGCACACGCACAGCAAGACATGTGCAGGGCAATTTTTCCTTTGTTGAACCTTTTTACTAAGCTGCAGAAATCAAAATGTTGACGACATTACTGTTTAACAGGTGTGTTGATATGTTAATTGAGTTAATGAAAGCACAGTTTTTCAAAGTAATTAATTGCCTCTTTTAATCATAGGATGTGTACAGCACAGGAGACCATTTGGCCCATCATATGTGATGGCTCTCTACAGGGGCCATTCAGCTAGTCCCACCCCTCCACCTTTTCCCTAAAGCCCTGCAAATTTCTTTCTCCAGCTCCTTATCCAATTCCCTTTGAAAGCAATGATGGAAGCTGCCTCCATCACACACACACACATATTCCAGATCCTGACCACTCTGCATCAAAAAAGTTTTGGCTGTGTTTATTTGTGCCGCAACACTAGGGAAAGCACATGTGCACAGGCAATGTCAGTTGCAGAAAGTGCGAGATGCTTTTAGATGCAGCTGGGTGTCTTATACATTATCACTTGCAACTAGACAGACAACTTAAATTAAGTTTTGAGATGCAAACTGAAACCAGTTATTAGGAGTCATTAAAACAGAATGTTAGGATTGCCAATGTTCTATTCATTTGCCCTCATTATTAAATTTCTCAGAAATAATTCAGGGTATTGCCTTTTTAATAGGACATTTTGCAGATGCTACCAAAGAGACTTAGCGAAGCATCAATATGTATAGGCTTACTCCATCTTGCATTATATAATTAACATTTACTATTTTCTACAAATGAATGCATTCTTCAGTAGCTGGGCTTTCCTGGGAAGTTGTTATTCACTCTTAATCATTCTTGTAACTGTGACAAGCACCTTTAGTCACAATTGTTCGAATTTTAAAAAAAATAAAAATAAAACAACATTTTTTGAGACAACCAGTACCTATCAAGTGAGCTAGCCAGACTGCGCAAGAATTGGGATTTGCATACTGATGCTTATGCTGCTGACCAGAAAGACGTTAAGATCAGTTGCACATGTGGCGGCGGTCAGTGTGGGCCAACTGCAAATGCACGACAGTTCCTGACGCCTTGCCAACTGGTGGTAGGAGTTAGTGAAAAGTTTTTCATGCCACCATTGGTTCTTTTGCCAAGCACCATCAATCTGTCCCCTCTGGCCCCCGACCCTTCCAACAATGGGAACGGTTTCCATCTCCTCAGCCTACTCTAAGGACAACAATCCCAACTTCTCCAATCTATCCTTAGAACCATAGAAAATTTACAGTGCAGAAAGGGGCCATTCAACCCATCATGTCTGTGGCAGCCAAAAGGAGAAAAAAGAAACTTGCCGCTCATTTTAATCCCACTTTCCATCACTGGTCCATAGCCTTGCAGCTTACAGCACTTCAAATGCAGGTTCAGGTACCTTTTAAATGAGTTGAGCATTTCAGCCTCAACTACCAACTTAGGCAGTGAATTCCAGACACCCACCACTCTCCAGGTGAAAAGGTTTTTCCTCATGTCCCCTCTAATCCTTCTACCATCATCTTAAATCTATGCCCCCTGGTAATTGACCCCCCAGCTAGGGGAAACAAGTCTTTCCAGTCTATGCTATCAAGGCCTCTCAATTTTGTACACCTCAATTAGATTACCCCTTAGCCTCCTCTGTTCTAAGGAAAATTACCCTAGCCTCTCCAATCTCTTCTTATAGCTGCAATTTTCAAGCCCTGGCAACATGCTTGTAAGTCTCCTCTGCACTCTCCAGAGTGGTGACCAGAACAGCACAATGTAAAATTCCAGCTGTGGCCTAACCAGCATTTTTTACAGTTCCATCATTAGATCCCTGCTTTTGTATTCAATACCACTCCCAATAAAGGAAAGCATTCCATATGCTTTCTTGACCACCTTTCATGCCACCTTCAAGGGCCTGTGGACATGCACTCCAAGATGTCTTTCTTGCTCAACCCCTCGCAATAACTTCCATTTATTGAGTATTCCAATATTTTATCTGCATTACCTCACACTTTTCTGGATTGAACTCCATTTGCCACTTCCCCACCCACTCAGCCAAATCATTGATATAATTCTGGAGTCGACAGCTATCCTCTTCATGATGAACTACACAGCCAATTTTTGTGTCATCTACAAACTTACTGATCACACCTCCCACATTAAAGTCTAAATCATTGATGTATACAACAAACAGCAAGGGCCCCTATACTGAGCCCTGTGGAACACCATTGGAAACCATTTTCCATTCGCAAAAACATCCATTGACCATTACCCTTTGTTTCCTGTTGCTGAGCCAATTTTGGATCCAACCTGTCACTTTACCCTGTATCCCATGAGATCTCACTTTCCTGACCAGTTTTCTATGCGGGACCTTGCCAAATGCCTTACTAAAATCCATATAGACAACGTCCACTGCACTACTCTCATCAATCCTCCCCGTTACTGCCTCAAAAAATTCATAAAACTTAAGTCCCTTATCCCAGGAACGATTCTCATAAATCTCTTCTGCAATCTCTCTAAAGCCTTCACATCCTTCCTCAAGTGTGGTGCCCAGAAATGAGTTGAGATCAAACAAATGCTGGGTTTTTTGGAGATGTTGTTTTGGAAGTCTCTTAAATTGAAGATAAAATGAAAGTGAATAGGGCCATATTATATGTTACAGATTCGCCCAACAAGCTTGATTACCATGGAGCAGCGGACAGGCCTAGTTGGAGACTCTGCTGAAGGCAAGATGCAAAATGTTCACACCTGAAAGCAAAGGTGAGAACAGTTGGGCTAACTGTGGACAGGCTTTCTGTCTCAGTTTTTTTGGACAGAGACACACACGAAAGGTTGAGAAACAAAAGGCTGCACCTAGTGTGAGCTGCACAGAGGAGTGAACAGTCTTTCTGTGCACTGCTATGCAGAATGTGAAATGGAACACAGTTTCTGGTCAAAGGGTCGTAGCCTATGACAATTGAAAGATTCGCGCTGGCATGACAGGGAACGGAATTGTTGGAGCAGGCTTACTGCTAGTTCAAGACTTCCCTGGAAGCGGAGAAGAGTGCCTTTTGACGGTAATTCGATGTTACAACTTGGTAAACTGGGGAGATAGGAACCCATTGTAAGCGGGGAATGGTGTTGGACTGGTTTCTGTAAAAACTGTAATTCTGTGCAGAGCAAGCAGTGAGGTATAACTGTGGCATTGGATTTTCAGTCATGTTAAAAAGTTAAGAGGGATATCATATCTTTTAAGTACCTTTGACTAAACAGTTACTTAGGTAACTGGTACTCTATGTTGCTTTTAGTTTGAGTACAGGTCTTAAAACTTGAAATCTTGTCATACCATTTCTTTAAGTTGATCACTGGCAATTCAAATCTCTTTTTAAAAAGTTATCAGTCTCTACAGGGATCATAATTTTATAAAGTTTCATTATAACTTCCTTGACTGTGCGCCCTATTTATAAAGTCCAGAATTCCACGCCTTTTAAACCACTTTCTCAACTTGCCCTCTCACTTTCAACAATTTGTGCACGTATACTCTCAGGTCCCTGTTTCACTCTCCTTTTAGAATTGTACCCTTTATTTTACATTGCCTCTAATCATTCATTCCAGCCAAATGCGTCACTTCACAATTCTCTGCATTAAATTTCATTGGCCGCAGGCCCAGCCTGTCTGTCCTATCACAATCCTCCACACAGTTCATATTACTTTCAAGTTTTTTGTCATCTTCTAGATCATTAATATGAATTAAGAAAAGCAGTGGCCCTAATAGTGTTCCCTGAAGAACCCCGCTATATACCTGCCCCCCAGGCCAAAAAACAACTGTTCATCATTACTCTGTTTCCTGTCATTCAGCTAACTTTGTATCCATACATTTTCCCTTTTAGTCCAATGGCTTCAGCTTTGTTGATAAGCATGATATATGGCACTTCATCAAATAACTTTGAGAACTCCATATACATATCAATCACATTGCCCTCATCAACCCTCTACAAACATGATTTGCCTTTAACAAGTCCATGCTGGATTTCCTTAATTAATCCAAACTTGTCCAAGAGACTTAATTTTGTCTCAGATTATCATTTGTAAAAGCTTGCCCACCACGGAGGTTAAACTGACCAACCTGTAGCTACTGAGTTCATCCTTGCACCCTTTTTTTGAATAAGGGCGGAACATCCGCAACTCTCCAATCCTCTGGCACCACCCCTGTATCCAAGGATTGGAAAAATTAAGGACCGTGCCTCTGCATTTTCCACCCTATTTCTCTCAGCATCTAGGATGCTTCTGATCTAGTCCTGGTGACTGTCAGCATTTCTCCAATATTTCACCAATTTTTAGCCCATTTGTATTTCTGTGACCTCTTCTTTCAACACAATTTAGGAGGCATCTTCCTCCTTGGTAAAAACAGATGCAAAACACTAATTTAGTATCTCAGCCATGCCCTTTACCTCCATGTATATGCCCTCTTTTTGGTACCTAAATGGCCCCACTCCTCCTAATAGCTTTTACTACCTAGATGCCTATTGAAGACTTTTGGATCCCTTTTTCCCCTTGGAGACAATTGACTTTCCCCAGTGAAGTAGGGTCTGTGGAAGACACTGGCAAGTGAAAATATTCATACTCTCTCTTTATCTCTCATTCTTTTTCACTTGCCATCAAATTATTTAAAATAAATATTTAAGCTGGTTGCATTATCAACCCGGTTTCTGTCATCTACACTCTTTTTGGCTTGCTCTTACTCTCGCTTTCATCATCAAGTCTTTAACTGCCCTACCTTATCTCCTTGTGAGAAGATATCTTAACTATACCACCAGATTCCTTAGAGGGCCCCACAGCCCATTCTGCCATCCTCTCTATACATGGAATATTAAACCATCCCCATTGTGCCACTGCATGATTCCTAAGTAGATCCTAATCATACCCTGGAGCACATCATCAAACACTGCCCTCAAAGGAAAGTTGATTGCAGCCTACAAGATTTCGATGATATAGCATCAGAAGCTTTGGTGGGCACATCTAACTTAGATCTTGAGATCTGAGGTGTGTTTGGCTACTACCATACGAAAATTGGCCACCATAAACCTCAGTTTAACATCCACTCTGAGGTACCAGCTGACAAAGGGACCCATGGATTTGTAATGGATAGATCATATTTGACAAATCTAACCTCAATAGACCTGGATTAGGGAGAGCAAAATCAACCATGATTCCCTTGCCTGATCGTGTCGCTTACAACTCCTACTGGCAAGTGCCCGTGTTTACAGATTTTCACTTGGGTGTAACAGCTTCCATGGTTAAATAGCCTGTTGCTACTCAAAGTTCACAAATAAATAAGTCAATTGGGCAACTGGTCCCTGGGGAACTGTTCCCTAATAAGTCATCAATACCTTCCAGAAGAGAGAGAGAAAACTGTCAAAAAAAGAAATATAATTCTATATCATATACAAGGTAGAAGGGCCAAGCTTGAAAGTGTACACCACACTTGCAGAAGTGTGAAGTCATTTATTTTACTAGGAAGAACATGGAGAACAATATAAAACAGGGTACAATTCTAAAGTGGGTGCAGATATGCCGAAATCATTGAAGGTAGCAGGACAAGTTGAGAGAGTGGTTAATAAAGCATATACCCGTTTTATTAATAGGAGCAAAGTGCAAAAGCAAGAAGGTTATGTTAAACTTGTATAAAACACTGGTTCAGTCTCAAATGGAGTACTGTGTCCAGTTGTGGACACCACACTAGAAAAGATATGACAGCAATACAGAGGGCAGAAAATATTCACTAGAACTGTTTCAGGGATGAGGAACTTCAGTTAGATGATGAATTGAGAACTGGGACAGTTTTCCTTGGAGAGGGGATTTGGTAGAGGTATTCAAAATCATGAGGGGTCTGGACAGAGTAGAAAGGGAAAAATTGTTCCCATTGGTGGAAGGATCAAAAATAAAAGGGACACAGATTTAAGGTAATTGGAGACATGAGGAAAATTTTTTTCACGAAGTGAGTGGTTAGGATCTGAAATGTACTGCTGAGTGTGTGTTGGAGAGTAGGTTCAATCGAGGCATTAAAGAGGGAATTGGATTGTTATCTGAAAAGGAAAAATGTGCAGGGTTATGGGGAGGTGGTAGTGGAGTGACACTAGGTGACTTGCTCATTTGGTGAGCTGGCGCAGACATGGACTGATTGGCCTCCTTCTGTGCTATAACAATTGAGATTCTGTGAATTCATATAATAGTAAAAGGCAATTGAAAAGTGATAAATAGCATCTTTAAAAAGTATATTAAAAAGTTTCTTTATGCCAATTTACAAGCAGCTGTCAATCAACAAATATCCCTCAGCAACAGCAATTAGCTTTTGTCATCTTAAAAGGACAGCTTTAACAAACTTAGCAGCAGAATAATACACCATGCATTGCATAGTTAACACTCCTGTCACTACAAGATAGCATAAGCTCCTGATTCATGAACAAACCATGGACATTCAGCTAAAACAAACAAAAGCAGAGAAGAGGGAGATGCAGTTAGCTCAGCAAATGTCTGCCCACAACTGGAGGTAGGTAGATTACCTCTTAACCAAAAGGTAGCCATGAAACCAATTACCTAGCGCAGTGCTGTTAACTTCTTTTCATCCATTAGTTTTCAGTAGGGGATACCAAGCCCCTGGAACAAGACAATTGTGAACATTACAAATAATTTTGATACCCAGCAAGAGACGAGGCATACTTTACAGTAATGCAAAACGTGAAACCACTGCAACAGACATGTTGTTATGGCAAACATTAGGGCAGAGTACAAAGACATGCACCATTACTATACCAGGCATTAACTGGATAATTCCCCATTACAGAAGCCAACAGGACTCCAGAGCATACAGCAGATTTACACAAGATTAACAAACCCTAGTTTACCAGACAAGGATGAATGGTTAGGCTGTCCCTGAAATATATGCAAGACAGATTACAGAACTTAGGTAAAAACATTTTGCTGGATCCTTTCCTGGCAATACATTATCTTTAAAAAAAATTCATGACAGTTGTTTACACTTGTCCTGAAAAGGAGAGTGAATATGAAACTGGAAGGATAGCAAAGGATGGTCACTTGTATTAGTGTCATTAATAACAATTCTCTTCATCTGTTTAAACAATCGACCAAGGAGAATGATCCAAGTAATGAAAGGATCAAAGAGGTCTAACCACAAGCTTTCAGTTCCAGATCAGTATGAGATTAACTTTTGTAATGTGTCAGTACCACAAATAGCAGTCACAATACAGCATCCCCCGCCCCCCCATTCACTTGCACACATTTGAATCGAATTATTTTAACGCTTTTTGTTAAAAAGGTTCTGAAGGGTGTTTAAAAATACGAGCAGCTTGGTGGCAGGGACTGTTGGAGGCTCAACATGCAATCTTGTGGGGTACTTGACCAGGAGCCTCTTCTCACCACTAAAGGTCCGAATTGCCTGATCTCCAGCATGCCATCGGTTAGACAATTCCTCATGTGACAGGAGGGAAAAAAATAATGGGCTTCCCAAAGCAAGATTTCATACAGCTGGAAGCCACTAATTTTTTTTTTTTTTTAAATTGTGCTTTTTTATCCCCAAAATATGCAAGTGCATTTTCATTTGATGGACAAAATCCCACCTCCCTTTTCCCATGAACTTCTGGCTTTTGTACCTGCAAGGGAAAAAAGATACAGAAATCCAAGACCGATTGGATGAATTGAACAAGTGTGGTTGCAAGCAAACCACAGCTAAACATTTCTGATACAATTAATGGACATGATTTAGTACATGGATCATCCTCCTGCTGTTGCTCATGGTTGCTGCAATTGCTTGTGGGTCAGTGTAGGTTTACAGGTTCACCGATCTGCTCGGTTCTCCATCCCAGCTGCTGTTGCTAGTCATTAGGTCAGGCAACGTGCCTCATCTATAACCATTCAGCTTGTTCCACTGTACAGAGCTGAAAAAGGAGTGCGATTTTATCTCCTGTGTTCCATTCTCTCCTGAACCAAGCCGGCAGTGATAATTCCACTGTAACAACTGGGAGAGAAAAAGAGGAAGAGGGAGAGATGAAGGAAATATGGTTAGTCTTGGCATTCATTTCTGCTTGAAATAGATGTAGAGAAAGCTAATAAGTACTGCTGGGAAATAGACTATTCACAGTACTGAGTCACGATCTCAACATTCAAAGGTCTGGTGCAGCATTACATTATCGTCAACATTTTCCCAAACTCTAACGCAAGAAAGGAATCACATTATACCCGCTCTCTTCACAATCATGTTCAGTTAATTATACTGTGGAGTCCATCTAACTTCAGACCCTCCTATAAGTCAAAACCACTACTTTAGTGACCAAGATCATTCAGCTTTTATTAGTACCCACTGATGGTGAATGACGATGCTTAGCCTTTCATGCATCTGAAGATCAAATCTTTCCAGGTGCTGGACAGTTCTACGCTCTTGCCCATTTTCTACTATTATTTCTTCTGTTTTCCACGCAGCAGTATTTGCCAAAGGTTGGCCTTTACCAAACCTATTCCGATTCAGTAGTGTGCAGTGGTGTAGACCGTGTTAACTCAATGTCCAAAATCATTCCCTCTTATGAAGCAAAGCTCGACTTATGTTCCATACCTTGATGTGTATAGCTCAGGAAACAAATTCACTGTGTGGGGAAGAACGGCAGACAAAGTTCCAACTTTAACTTTGGGCACTGCATGATGATTGAGTGGCACTGTACTTGCACACACTGCCACTCAAAGTTCCATTTCCAAGACATTAACTTACAGTTTCCCTCTACCTCACTTGACAAAAATCGACATTCTCATTCCAGCTGCTAAAAATTAGTATCTGCAATCTGCTAATACTCACTTTCTCAAACAATCCACATCATGTCCTTGCCTAAAGAAGGATTTACTTCCCTTGGAGGGAGTGCAGCAAAGGCTCACTGGCTTCATTCCTGGGATGAGAGGACTGTTCTATGAGGAAAAAATGACTGGAATGGACCTATATTCACAGGAGTTTAGAAAAATGAGGGGTGATCGTATAAAAACTTTTTTTTTCATAAAGAGGGCTTGATAGGGAAATTGCTGTGAGGCTACTCCCCAGACTGGAGAGTCTAGAAGTGGTTAGTGCCAGAACACTGCGATTGCAGGGAGAGGGGGAGTTGCAGTCATTTTTTTCATTCAGAGAGTTGTGACCCTTTGAAATTCTCTATCACAGAGCTGTGGATGCGTAATCATCGATTATATTCAAGAGAGATTGAAGGTTCTTGTCAAAGGATATGGAGATAGGGCGGAAAAGTGGAGTTGATGTAGAAGATCAGCAGTGGTCTTTCTGAACAGCAGAGATGACTATATGGCCTACGTCTTTTATTTATGTTATGTCACTCAAATAGCTTTGGATTCAATCTCATACATCTAACAGAACTACTGCTATCAGGACAGGCAGCTCCGTGATATCAGTGATCACTACGCTGGCTGTGACTGAGACTGAAGAGGATGAATTTTAAGTGTTTTAGGGAAAAGGCTGAAGTGTGGGGCTAAATCAGACAGTTCTTTCCATGAGCCAGCACCACATGATGGGCCAAATAGTCTTTTCCAGTGCTAGGATTCCAGGGTTCTAGTGATACTTGAATCTTGTGACTATCGTTCGAATATATTTCAGTTTTTACTAGAGTGCGCTACTCACGTTTCTGGAAAGTTTCCCTCAACTCAGCCCTACACCACAATTAACCATGTCAACTGCTAATTGATGCAATAAAACATTCATCTCTTGGTCTGAACACCATACCTCATAAGCAAAGTATTTTAGGTAAAAGACAGACCATGTAGACCATAACTTGTTCCAGAATTACACCTAAAGTACCCTCATGTTCAAATCACAGCAATGCTGACTTCAATTGTGCAAAATCTCCGTGCTTAGTGATGTCAATTCAGAGAGAGGCGCTATGCAGGCTTGGGATGTAGAAAAAGACAAATATGAATAATTTTGTCATTGCTACTTTCTTCCTGGGCATGCTGTTACTTTAGATCGCTTTAGATTATATCAAAAGCATAATATTGTTCCGGTTCACTTCACGATTACATACGCAAACTTTGGTTAATTGGTAGAATTCTCTCCTTGGAAGCAGCAGTTTGTTGATTTAAGCCCTTTCCACTACATGTTGATTGACATTTCAGTGTAAAAGTAGAGAGTGCTACATTGTCACAGATGCTGTCTTAGAAGAATTGTTGAACTGAAGTGCTGCTGGGATGGGCTCAAAAGATTTCATGGTGCTATCTGAAGAGTAGCAAGCTTTCTTGGTGCTTGAGCCAACCTTCTTCCCTCAATGCTACCAAAAACAGATCATCTCATTTGCTACTGGAGACCATGATGTTCACAAACTGCCTGCTACATTTGCCTATAAAATCTTAACTTAGCTTAGTTCTTCAATGGATCTGAAGCACAGACATCCTGATAAAGATGTTATGTAATAATGGACAGAGTCTATTCTTACATCAAAAGTGCCATTAGTCCAGATGAATTTATGCCAGATGGAACTAAAACAACAACATTATTCTTGATTGGATGTTCATTTGGGATAAACCAATGTCCCATCCCGAGACACCCTGGATGTAAACAGCACAAACAGCTAATTGGTATCCTCACCTGCTGGAGAAGTGACACCGCTGCAGGACTGAGATGGTCTGGGAGTCGGAGCTGGGTGTGAGGATGGATTCTGGAGGGGTAGCACTGAGACAGGGTCTGAGACACACAAAGATACAGAACATAAATATACAACAATGGGGGAAACATACAATTCTAGGTAACAGTAATTTCGATTTTATTTCCTTAGTAGGGGCACGCTTTAATAACTAACTCAGTAAAAGACAAATTCAATATTAAGATTATCAATTGGTTAAGGTTAAAATCAAAAATTGTGGGGATTGAGGCTTGGGGGTGGATTAGGAGCGGCTGAAGGGTAGAAAACAAATTAATATTTGGTAGAGGAGTCATGCCAGGGTGGGGAAATACTCAGTGGAATATTTAACAGTTCAACATTGAGGCCACTACGGTTTTTAATTGCAATCAAATGACTTAGATTTATAACTCAACCTATTGCAAATTGGTCAACTTTGCAGATGAGTGGCAGTGACACTGAAGTTAACAAAACATGCAAGCAGACAGAACAACAGGTTACATTTAATGCCTACAGTAAAATACTGCTCGCAAGGAAAAAATAGGAACAGTATTTCAGTACAAATGGCATTTGAATCGATTAAGGATGAAGTTGAAAGAAACCTAGTGTAGTAGATTTGACATGCTACAAATCCAACCAATGCAGAACAGCCATCCATAAAGTCACCGGATGTCGAACTACAGAACCGAAACAAGTTTGAGAAGGTTGTGATCAAACCATACTGTGCTCTGGAGTCTGCATCCCCAGTTATGCGTCCTGTTCTGGTCACCAAGGTGCAAGGGAATAGATTAGGTGCTGGAACAGTTAAAGAATCTTAATGCTGAGCAGCAGCATCAGTAGTTTGAGCTAGAAGATTAGAGAAACTCAGGTTTTTGAGCCTCGAAAGGAGGTATCACAGAGGTGACCTTATTAAAAGATAAACAAGATAGTTAAGGGAATGGAAAGCATAAAGCCAGAATATGATATTCAACAAAACTTGTGTTGAAGGGGGACACAGATTAAAGCTAGCACAAGATAAATTGAGGATTGAGGATTGGTATCAGGATGCTCTTCACAGAAAAGAAGCTGATCAACAAAGGGATCGGAGTCAGAATGTAGGAGATCTAAACCCTAGGTTCATTTAAAGGAAAATTATTTGCAGCAATGGGGTTAGGTGGTGTCAATGCACCGACCCTCACACATACAGCCTGTAACACAGAAGATCACGATGTCACAAAAGCATTAACAACAACAGTTACCATCCCAGTTAGAAGTTCAAACAACAAAGCTCCAAGGCTCCACCAGTCACAGGCCTCCGTTACTCCTCCAACCCCACCGACCTCTGTCAAAATCAAAACAAGCATTTAGAAATTGGGAAGTTGATCTCAAATTGATAGAAACATTATGATTCTAATGTTCTACACTTTTTTTTTAAGCAGCGTAATTTGGGAGGTGAAAGCAGTGCAGGGGCAATTCTCCTTGTAATTTTTCTTCATCTGGCAGCACATTCTTGCCTCGGAGTACGATATTTAAGGCTATTTGGCCCCATCTTATTTCATCCATTCAGAACAGCTTTACATTCCCCCACTACTGCATCTAATTGTTAAATGATTTCAAGCTTTTTGCCTTTACCAGCCTGTTTGGAGGATCAGAGTGAAAAGGTTCCTGATAAGAGTCCTAAAATTTCCACTTACTGGCTTGAATCTGTCTCCTCTTTCCTTATTCCCAGGTTAACTTCTTCTCTACAGTTTACTACCAAACATCTGTGAAACAGCACCTGTGCAATGTCACTCTTCCGGGCTGGAAATTCAGAATCTCTCGGTCTTTCCTCATAAATCAAGAAGTTTGACTTTGGTGATCTGCTTCATGGCCCACCTCTACAATGGACATCCCCCTGTTTCTCAGCAGCCAAAGCCAAACACAGCACACAAGTGCATCCTGACCAAAGCACCGTAGAGTTTAAACACAACATGCTTGAGTATATTTTTTTTTTTTACTGTTTTGCCAATGCAGTTCAATATTCCAAAAGCTCTGCAAACTGCTGCACTGCTTTCACTGGTCGTGTCGAGCGTCGAGTTTAACAAGACTCAAAGGTCTCTTTCAATCCACATCCTCTGCTCTTAGTACATGCATTGCTCATTTTTCTTCCCATTTCACATTTACCGCCATTAAATTTAATTCGAAATTGTTCAATGTGCTCATTTTGTTTAACATACGAATCTCCTCTGCAAATTTGACCAGTTTACAGAAACTGGAATCCAAAATAAACTAAGAATCAGTATTGGTCCTAACACTGTACGTTGGGGTGCCATACTCAGCACCCATCTTCCTACACCTCACGATCTCAACATTAATTCCTTATGCAGAATGAATTTTCTTTCTTTAGGCAATTTCTTACAAATTCTCAATTTTACCCCAAAACTCCACAGCTTTGAGCTTCACTACTAGCTTTTCATGTGGACTTCATTTAGTCAAAAGGTCATAGGTTCGAGGCCGATTCAAGGATTTGTGTGCACACTCTAGACTAAAAATTGACAATACAGGACCCCTTCAAGTACTCCTTCAGATTTAAATGTTAAACCGAGGCCTTGTCTATATGTTCAAGTGGATGTAAACGATCTTTATGGCAATATTTGAAGACAATCCTCCTTCAGCCAAGGGTCAAGAGCACATTTATTTTCGGTTTGTGGAACTTTACTGTGCGCAATGTTCACTTGTAAAATGACTGACCTCACTTCAAAAGTGATTCATCGACTTGGAAGCATTTTAGATATGGATATAATAACAAGGTGCAACACAACTGGTAGTAATTTTTTCTTCCAAAATAAGTGCCTTTGGCAATCACATTCAAGAGGTGATATAAGCAAGGCAAGAACCTCGGTTATTCTTCTGAAAAATTTGGGAGCTGGAACAAAAAAGGAGTAGACTGGAGGAATCTTTGCCCAGAGTCCAACATGTGCTACACCTTACAACTAGTTGCTGGAATCTGCTACAGTCTTGAAAAAGGAAGATGCCTAGGATGCATAGAAATTTCAGCACAGGAGGTGGTCAGTTAGCCCACTATACACATTACAGTGCTAGGTACCCTAAGCCCTTTGCATGTTCTTTCCTTAAACTCTTTCTTTCAATACTTATCCAATTTGCTCTCGTGTTGATTGTCTATTGAAACAGAATGACTTTTATTACGAAAGTGACTCTAAGAACCTTTTTACATTTAAAAAATCTATGCTTGGTACTAATTTTAAAATTTATGCCCCTTGGTTACAAATTTGCTGACTAATTTTTCATTACCTACCCTTTCCAACCTTTGAACCCCTCAAACGCTCCCTACCCCTCCCCTTAATCTTCACTGTTGTACTAATTACAATCTTGTTTTTAAAGATTTTTGTATTTGTACCAATGGATCTCTATTTTTTTTTTACTATTTAGATCACATTTCCATTCTCTGCTCTTTTGCATAAATTTTCTGGGCTATGAGAAAAGAGCAGGAGAATGGGAATCCTTGGCTAGCTCTTTCAAAGAACCAGCACGTGCATGACAGTCTGAAAGGCCTTCATATGTGCTGCACTACTTCAGATTTATTTGCACTGAACTCTACTTTCCATTACTCAGAATTGGTAATGTACCTTGAAGAATAAAACAATGACAAAAACACTAAGATAATTTTAGTCACTGAGAAAAGCAAGACGAAACCTGAAAGTTAACAGCAATTTAACCAAACATCAAAACAGACCTTTCTCAACGCTAACTCCAGTGTCCAGCAAATGGACTTCAGGTAGAATGAGATCAATCAACAACATATATTTATATAACACTTTTCATGTAATAAAACATCCCAAAGCATTTCACAGGAGTATTATAAAATAAAATTAAAAGACCCATAAGGTGATATTAGGGCAGACGGCCAAAAGTTCAAGCAAAGACGTAGATTTTAAGGAGAATATCAAAAAATAGAGTAGAGAGTCAGAGGGGCTTTGAGAGGGAAAGACTAGGGCCCAGGCAGCCGAAGGCACAACCACAAATGGTGGAGCAATTAAAAATCAAGGATGTTCAAGGAGGCCAGAATTATCAAGAGGCCAGAATTAGATGAGTGCAGGTATCTCAGGAGCGTTGGGGAACCAGAGAGGTTACAGAGATATGGATGGGCAAGGTCATGGAGAGATTTGAAAAACATCAAGAAATTGCCTGACCAGAAGCCAACGTAGATCAGTGAGCAAAGGGTGATAAATTAACCATCTCAGCCGCCCAGATTCTAATTTGATCCTCAGACAGACCAAAGGAGGCCTGGCTTGGGATGGACAGTTCAGCTTTTGGATGCTGAGGTGTAAGAGATGAAGTCTCCTCATCTTCTGCTCATCAAAAGTCACTTCCCAAGTTGTCCAATTTTCTTTCCCCTTGTCCAGTTACCCATTCTTTATATATAAATCAAGTGGTTGATAGGCTGCTCATGCAAGAGGCCCATGACAAGCAACCTGGTTTAGGTCTCATCTAGCTACCACATATGAATTTCAATCAGCCAATGCATAAAAAGTAGGAGCAAAGAATCATGGTTTTAATGCTCCAAAAGTACAGTTCAGATCAGCTAATTCAGGCCAAGCACGGCATGTAGAACCTTTAGAATCTGTACACCTCAGTATATATGCTGTAAGTGCAAGTAAATCAACAATTCATATTCATATAATCGCCTTTATAAGTAGTAATGTCCCAAGATGCTTCACCAGGAAATCCAGTACAGTACTTGGATTGAGTCTTGCACTCCCAAACCTCAGCCATTACCTGGTGCACAATACATATCCTCTACGGCTTTAGTGCTACACTGAACTTCAACTTCACTCCATTGACCAAAGTACGTGAGGCAAACATGACCTGTCAAGATAGAAAACAGTAGCTCTAGCCAATGACTCAATACAACACACCCTACATTTCAACATGACAGAAAAATCATTATTTGAGAAATACGAGTGTAAATCTTACCTCCTATTGGTCTCACCTGCATTATCCACAAGTATATTTCTTGGGTTTAGATCCAGACATATAATTCCCTGCTGATGTAGACTTTCCAAGGCGAGAACCATCTCAGCCGCCCAGATTCTAATTTGATCCTCAGACAGACCAAAGGAGGCCTGGCTTGGGATGGACAGTTCAGCTTTTGGATGCTGAGGTGTAAGAGATGAAGTCTCCTCATCTTCTGCTTTGTCAGGGGCTAAAGACCCTGAAATCCTGTTTGAAGACCTTCCATTTTCAGCTCTGCAAAGACAAGTTTTGCTCAAAATAGCTCTGGAGTTGCAGTTCTCGTGGTCACAGCAAATTTCGGAGACTGGAATCTGGTTCAGAAGTTTAAGCTGATGGTCAATCCTCTCAGGATTCTCACCTTCAAAATTCAATACTTCCACTTCATTAGTTGAGATACCTTTTAATTTTAATGACTTTGTTGGCGGCTCAATTACAGGTAAAGATGATATCAAGAGTGCATTAGGTTTCTGTACAGGACTAAGTACACTTACTGAAGTCTTCTGCTCTGATTGTCCCCTTCCCAAGACAGTGACAGCTGTATTTCTCACAGGCATGGCAGACGATGATCCCACAAGGACTAGCTCAGAATTATCCATAACACAGCTGACTTTACTACTATTCTCAATTGTATCCAAAGGATTGACTGTAATTTGGTATGAACCCCTTTGCCCTTGCCTTCTGCTAGCCTTCAAGTTCAAGCTGGTGGCTCTAACAGGACTTCTAATTGGGCTAGATCCATGCCAAGATTCCTCATTAACCAACAAGGCCTTTTCTTTCAACAAATCTGAAGCTGCTTGGCTTTGGTGAGTTTTTGATAACTTTGGGCTCAATGTGGTATTGGAGCTTTTAGTCTCCAAGAAACAATCATGGGGCCGTAAAATCTTACCCTCGTAGAGAAGCTGACTATTTTCACTTTGAAGGTCTTTTTGCAGCAAACGGTCCACAGTTATGGTCATGGCGTGGTTCACAGTTTTACTGCTATGAGTCAACTCAGCATCCTTTTCTGAAAGCAAGGCAGTGAGATCAAAGTTTACATGATCACTGTATATCAGCTGTGTTACCTGCAAACTTGTCCCCTCAACATTCCCCCTCAAGCCATTCAATCCTATGCAACCTTTTGAAATTCCATTTTTTCCCTGCCAAATGTTTGCCTTGTTCACACTTTCATTCTGTGTATTTAGTTGGTCTCTGCCATTTATTTGGTTTGATGACTGGTCATTCACAAGCCTTTGTTGTGTCCTCAATTGTGGGTTACTGATACCATCAGTGCTGTACCCATATTTGTCATATTCCTTATTTGTTTCAGTCTTGGTCTCCCTTTGCCAATCCCTCTCGCTGTTGGATGTAAGTATGGAATTGTCATTATACATGGATGAGAGAGAGGGAGCGGTGTAGCTGTTCTTCAGTTTAATGGTTTTGTGATTCGGACTGGAGCATTCTGGAAATTCCATGCCTTTTTCTGTGATGGACAGACAGGAGTGCCGCAGCTGAGGCCAGAGCTTCCCTGCTGTAGGTAAAGGAAAAAAACAATGAGGATCATGTGTTACATGTTGCAGACATGGAAAACAGAGATTTCTACAGTGGCTCCACAAATGGAAAGCAGTAAGCAAAGCCAAAATTGATTAAAGCCACAGCCATGTACCAGCTGTAGAATAGTTGATAGCACTATCACTGAAGTTAGAAAGTTGTGGATTCAAGTCGTATACAAGATACTGTAGCACAAAATCCAGGCTGACGTACCAGTGCAGTACTGAAGGAGTGCTCTATTGTCAGAGCAAGGTAATGGCTTCTCTTGTGCATGCGTACGGATCCCATGATACAATTTTGAAGAGCAAAGAAATCTTCCCTGCCATCAAGGCCAATATTTAGCTCTCAAACAACATTACTGAAACAGACTCACAGTGGTGTTTGTGGGAGCATGCTGTTACATTTCCTATATTACACAGCACATTTTGATAGCACCTTCTAAACATGTGAACTCTAACACCTAGAAGGACAAGGGCAGCAAATACATGGGAACACCACCACCTGCATCATTCCTCCTCCTCAAACCACTTTAAGCAGGTCATTACCTGGTACATGCTCCAGGTGAAGGAGGACTGCATCATCACTGACATAATACTGCAGAAGTCGCACCATAAATGGAACACCCTGTGGAATTATCGTCTGACGTTCACGATTCACCAGACTACATTTGGGCAGGCTCTATAAAAAGGAGAAAGGAGAATATGTTGGTCTGAGTGTCTTTCTGCCACACACAACCCATGGCTAAACCACTGGACAGCCAATTTGTTCCGAAGCCTCTAAAACCAATCACTGGGGATGCACAAGGCAGGCCTTGCCAATTCATTTTTCTTATGTCCTCCGCTCAGTGCTTTCCACAATGAGAAATTTAAGCTCGAGAAATCATTGTCCATACAATCTTACAATTCTACCACTCTATGGTATTATGCTACCATTTCCAAAAATGAATTTCAGCTCATTCTGCTGTGTTTATACAACAGTGATGTGGCATAAATGTTTAAGTGATAATGGCAAATATATTTCTGTGAATAACTGATCCTACATGACTTTTTTCCAACTGTTCCAAGGAGAAAGCTGAGTAAAGTCAACATGGCAAACAAAAGTCAAACAAGGCGTGATTCATAAATGAGGAGAGGGAAGTACAGAAATGAGATGAGTAACATCCATTAAGAGTTTAAAAAGGTTGTGGAATCCAGCCCCAGAGAAGGACTTAAAACACAATCTAGGCCAACAATTTCTGGTCTGGCATCTATTTTCCTTACTTCCATCTGCCAAGCAACTTGGAACATTTACGTTAGAAGGCATGAAGTTGGCATCAGCCACCTTGATATTCCAGACATCTAAGTCTAAGTGCCACAACTAAGCCTATCCATCCAACAGTTTCAATCCAACTGCTCAAAATGAGGAGCTTTGGCAACACAGGCAGACACTTTGGATGTGTCGATCAACCCAAATACATGAAATTTGGGGGTTTGGATTTCAGAAGCTATCCCATCTCAAAAAAAAAACCCACAAGCATAGCCATGGTTCCTAGGAGTGCCAACTCTAGTTTCCTGCAAGTTCCATCGCAGGACCTCCTGCCTGGCAGTTTGCAAATAGTGCCCGTTTCCAATATTTCTTTGACTAATGAAACAAAAGTTCTTCTCTCCAGAGTTGCTTGCAGCTCTGTCCAAGAGACTAATTTTCACTTCCTGGAGATGTCAGGGTAATACTGGGAGGGCTGCCATCCCTAGTGGCACTTGCTACCATATTTGCACTGAGGCGTAAACTAACTTTTGTTGAGTGTGCAGGTTATTCACTAGGGTGCTGTGGAGAAGCTGCCAGTAGGTGAATTTGACCCTAGTTTATTTGGTGCCAACTCTTTTCTTCTCCGCCGATGCTGCCAGACCTGCTGAGTTTTTCCAGGTAATTCTGTTTTTGTTTTGGATTTCCAGCATCCGCAGTTTTTTTGTTTTTATTTATTTGGTGCCTGTTTGACCTTTTATTTCAGAACACACCCACCCTGCTGCTCCATACCTGGAGCTTCATGTTTTTAATCAAATTACACAATGTTTGTCATGTCCAGAACTTCCATTGGTTGAACGTCAGTTGAGCAAAATTTGCTACCCTTAAATATTGCTTTATGATTGGAAGCAATGTCCTGATAATGTGGCATTTTCAGTGTGACAACACAAATAGTGCATTCTTGCAGAGTTAAACAGTTGATACTTAAATAGAGCAAATCATTTACTCAAAAACCTATTACATTTCTCACTCTTCCCAGTTCTGATGAAAGGTCTTTCAGCTAAAACCTTGGCTCTGTTTCTCACTCAATAGATTCTGCCAGAACTGGTTATTTCCAGCATTGTGTGTTTTTGAGACTGAGGTATAGTGCACAGGATTTCAAAATACGCAGTCACGTGGTGCATTTTCATCAAATACCAGGATTCTGGATCAGTGCCATGCAATAACAAATTGCATTTATATAGCATTCTTAACATAACATGTCACAAGGTGCTCCACAGAGACAACAATCCAACAAAATGCGAAAGTCTCCTAAGATATGAGGACAAGTAACCAAAAACTTGGTCAAAGATGTAGATTTTAAGGAATGTCTTAAAGGGGGGAAAAGAGGATATAGAGAGGCAGGAATTCCCTCCTTTTGTTCTCCAAGTTTAAAGCTTAGGCAACTGAAATGCACTGGGGGACACTGCAAAAGCTCACTATCCACTACATCAGTGCCAAACAACTGGCCTTTTATGAAAGCATTCCTCATTATTTATAATTCAGATACCTACTTTGACAATGAAAGGCTCATTCGTGGATGGATTCTGCACCAACAGCACCTAAACAGGAATGGGAAGGAAACATTAAAATTAAGTAAAACAATTACTTTAATCAGTGAAAGGCAGATATTGTCAAAAGTGAGCGAAGGGATCCATCTCACAAATGAGTGATGGCCTCACATACAGACAATATACATCAGAAGTAACCAACTTCCAGTTCCAAAGTGGAGTATTCGAGAAGACTGGAGTCTTTTTGACTCATCTCTATTACTCTGAATTTCTTCTCCCCCCTCCCCCACCAGCAAGAGTTTGACATGACAATGGGGAAGTAAGAGTAGTGGGGTGTTGAAAGTCCAGAAACAGCACATACCTAAAAGGGCTCCAGGAAAGCAGAAATTGTGGGACGATCACCAATGCGTCGATAAAATGGAGCAAACAGGCAACAGAAAACTAAAGAGGAAAGCCCCTGGGAAACATTTTTTGACTAATTTCTACCGAAACTGCAGGAATGAAAAATGTACCCGCAAGCATGGTTTTTAGAATCAAAATTATGGAAGGGGGAGAAAGAGGGAAACAAAGAACAATCTGCTCAGCTTTGTCATGAAAATATAATTTTCATAATATCATTGTGATTTATTGTAAAAGTGGGTTAATAGTGGGGTTTGGTGTGTGCGTGCACATGGTATTTAATTGAATTGGAGACAGCTGGTCTAGAGGCTTTGAGTTATCTGCAAGAAGCTAGGTTTGAAATGCTAAACATGGCTAAAGTTTTAGAATATGAGGTGTAAGGGACATTTGCATCGTTAGGTAAATTAGAGTAGTTTGAATTTCAAAGAGATGGTAAGATATTACACCTAGCCAGAAGCTAAGCCAAACAGGGTTTATTTTCCCCCAAAGGTTACTGATAAAATTAATACTATGAAAGATTTATATTATGAGAAAAGTAAAGTTGCAAAGACATATTGGAACAATGGAATTTGCATTAAAAAGGGAGAAACGTGTAAAGGTGAGATTGTGTAAGAGGAGAAGGCATTCTAAGATCTAAAACAAGTTTGAAAAGCCTCCCACCTCTGCATCAATTTGCTGTCTACAGGAACCAAAGCTAAGAAAACTCGTTTTGAATGCAAATGCCCAGGGTAATGTGTTGCTTTGCCTGGGTCTGTTCATATATATTTATTTGTTTTTACTGTTACCTTAACAGAGGTGTGACTGGTAGCCAGATTAATTAGGGTTTTTAGGAATTATAATAGTAATTTGTAGACTTATGTACATTCTCAAAATCTTTTATTTTGTTAATAAATGTTTTAGTTTTCCAAAACCTCTGAAGTCCCGTTAGTCTTATAACTTCTGAATTCTAGGCACGTATCTTGAAATAAAATACAAATTGCAAAACAGTTGTGGCACCGTGATCAATTTTCCCTCGTGGATTTGATCCGCCTGGCACACACCATCTGTCACATAACAGCTTTAAATCTTTAGTTCGAAGATGCCCAATTATCACTATAAACCAATATACAACACAATTATCTCAGATCAAATTACCATAGAAAAGTGTGTAAAGTATTCATTATCAGTAACAATTCATTAGCTGAAATGAACACAATGGATAGCCTATCACAGAGAATCTTACTTGCACAACAAAAAACAAATGTACCCATACTGGCAGTTCTACTTTAAATATTGTTAAAAAATTGTGTTGTATTCTCAGTTTAATTATAAAAGTCTCTACCTACAAATCAATTACACGTTAGCAACTAATGCTGTTATGTAATGTCATAATGAAGACAGAGGGAAGGGTGGGGAAAGATTACCTTGTCGATGATCGCTATGACCTTGGACATTTTCAGATCTTCTACTGGAGAGCTGAGAATTCTATTTGGCCGAAATCTCAGGCTACTGAAACCCTAAAAACAATGGAAGAAAAGCAAGGGAGTTGATGCTGTTATTAACAGAGTTAGTTTTAAACATAGGGGAATAAAGCAATCATTTGATACATTATGTACAAACTATTAGTGCAAAACTGTCCTGAGAATACTTGCAAGGACAGTGTAAAAGACACATTATTAAACCCATACTATATCTGGCTTGGACATGTTGGATGCTGAGAATGGGGGCAAAACCATGGGTCAAAACTCATTTCTTTCTCTGCTACTGACTGACATTCTTTCCATTGATTAAAAAGGGGTGGTGGGGACATCCATTAGTATTGTTCCAACCTGTAAGATGTCATCTGTGCTAGAATTCCAATAAATCCAAGCAAGCAGTGATTCATTAAAAGGAATGAGCACCATTACTATAGTGATAATAATCTTGCAATTTTCTATTTCCATTACCTTATGTAATCTGAAGACTCATCACATATCTTCTTGAGAGAAACAGGCATTATGAAAGGTTTGTAAATAATTTCCATCAATTTGCAAGTAGTGCAATGGTGTGTTGACATAATTACACAAGTGAATGGCATGATAACATGAAAACAATTGCCAAACATTTACATGAAGGTTGTTTTCTCCCCACTTCTTAGATTATTCAAAATTGTTAACAATAATTAAACATGGATATTTTGCGTGTTTATGTTGGAGAAAGAAGATGGTTACATATATTGGATAAAATAATACATTATTTAAAAAAAAATCACTTGCTCAGCTTTGTTGAATATCTGGACATCGGCAGCCCAGCCTTTTTGAATATAAAACCAGTACCCTGTCCAGTCCAGTCCCGCTGAACATACAGATAGCATGCTTTCTAGGATTAGCCATGGGCTAACTGAGGCTACATTATATGGGTGATAGAAGTCCTAATATCATAACATAAGTGCTATTCAAAAGAGTGGTCACAGCAATTAAGGTATCTGCATGAAAGGAGATTGGAGACAGTTCTGACTACAGAAATGAGAAATCTCAGGAAAAAGGACCGACTTCGTCAGAGGACCTCGGCCTGCTCTCTATCCAGTGTGAATTTAGTACTGCAAGACTTAAAACATATTAGCAATTGCCAGATTCTATGCAGCTCTCCGTACCCCAGAATCGTCGGTACCATTTCCTAAGCTTCCCTGTAAGTGAGAGTTGAATATTTCCTCGGCTCGCTTCAAATACTGGGTTGTTTTTCGTTTCACAGCTTCGCGGCGCTCTTTATTTGGATCAACTGTAATAAAAAAAGCAGAACAATAAAAGTTGCTTGAGCCAGAATGGTCAGAAAATTAGGTTGAGTGGCACACAAACTTCACAGCGGATGCAATAGTTGACCAACAACCAGGTCTCTGCCTATGCTGGAAGAGATGACTCTCCTTCACCACATACTATCCATCTGTCAAGGTAATAAGAGCATAAGAAATAGGAGCAGGAGTAGGTGATTCAGCTCCTCGAGCCTCCCCCACCATTCAGTAAGATCATGGCAGATCTGTTGTGGCCTCAACTCCTCTTTCCTGTCTGCTCCCCATAACCTTCGAATCTTCTGTCAGTCAAAAATCTGTCTAACTCAGCCTTGAATATATTCAATGACCCAGCCTCCACTGTTCTGAGTTGTGGGCGAGTGTTTAGGGTTCATTCTTCCTGATGAGGCCACTGACTTGTAGGGAAGTTAGAATGACAAAGATCTCAGGATTCCTCACCACCACCAATGCTACCTCCATCAAAGTCAACTGCATCCCTACTTGCCAGCAGAATAAGAGATGGGGACTGTCAATGCTGTTTCAGGTTTCTTTCCAAGGTGCAAGACTGAGAAACGATAAGGTGCCAGCCCTGACAACCTGGCTAAAACATATCAATGTGTGATTCTAGGCACTACTCTCAATTTGGAGTGCCACGACAGCTCTCCAACTCACACCAAGATTGTCTATTTGCAATGCCAACATGCCACTCATAGGAATATAGAAGGTTTAAAGCACAGGCGGAGCTCATTCAGCCCATGGTGTCTGTACAAGCCAAAAAACAGCTGTCCAGCCAAACCTCACTTTCCAGTTTTTGGTCCGTAACCTGTAAGATGTACACTTGAAGTCCTATAAGTGCTTTGGGTCAAAATCCTGGAACTCCTTCCCTAACAGCACTGTGGGTGTACCTACACCACATGGACTGCAGCGGTTCAAGAAGGCAACTCACCAATACCTTCTTAAGGGCAATTAGAGATGGGTAATAAATGCTGGCTTAGCCAGCGACACCCACATCCCATGAATGAACAAAAAATGCTTTTTAAAAAAGTGATCAGGGTTTCTGCTTCCACCACCTTTTCAGGCAACAAGTTCCAGGTCCCAACCACTATCTGGGTTAAAAAAAAAAACCTTTCTGAACTCCTCTCTAATCCTTTTGACAATTCGTTTAAAATCTATTTCCCTAGTTATTCACCAATGCCCATGAAAGCAAAACAACCACTTTTTTTATTTTATTAACTTCCAAAAGGGTACCAATCTGGCATCACTGAAACAACTATATTACAGAGAAAAGTGAAACCACACAAATTTGCTATCCAGACCCTGGTTTCGACCAAACCAGATAGTCTATCCAGATTAAGTTCTGGTTGACCATGCACGCAATAACTGCCATCAACTGTCTCAGTATTTTTGTGCTCTAAGCATTAATTCTGAATTTTCATGTTCTCTCTACACTTCTCGTTCCTGCCACTAGTGTAACCTTCTCCTATTTAAGTAATAAGTGTTATTTATCAATTTTCTCTCTTGTTCTGTGGTAGGTTATAGATCCACAGGGAGTGCACACCCTCAAGCACCTCAACTAAGGAGCTCTTATTTACACATGCCACTAAGCTGCTCAACATGAAAGGCAACACAAATAAACTTAATCCAGTTTTATCCAAACTTCACAAAGAGAACAGGATAATCCTCCCCATCATAACCCTGAAGCAGTGTAAATTATAGCATCCCACACACACCCCACCCTCAAGGTTACATAGTAAGCCACAAAGCTGGATAACCTTGTTGAGCCCCATCTCTTATTTCTTCAACCTTTGAAGTGGGGGGGTGGGGAAAGAGTTCAGGAGCGGGCAAGTGCAGGTGCGCCTCTGATTGGCACCCCCAATTAAGGCCCGCCAGGAAGTGTTATGTGCTCCCCGTGCGAGCGGGGGGGAGGGGGGATTTCCTAAGCACAGGAAAAAGTGCACTCATTTCCCTGAGGCTAAATGCTACCTCAGGGAGATCAGTGCCAAATTCAAAAATGTTAAAAAAATAGAAAAATAAATTTCCCTAACACTGTCACATGAGTTGGGACATGTCCAACACTTTTAGTTAAACCTTTAAAAACGTACATGAAACCTCATCCCTCCAGTGGATGAGGTTTCACACTTTCTCTGAAGCCCGCCAGGGCTCCCAGCCTGCCCACCAACCTTAAGGTTGGACAGGCAGGTCCTTTAACTACTGCAATTACTTTTTAAATGGCCTCAATTAGCCGTTGACAGGTCGGCAGGTGCACAGCCGATTTGTCTATGCCCCCGCCGACCTGAAAATTGAAATGACACGGGGTGATGTCAGGAGTTCCGCTCGACGTCATCCTGTGTCATTTTACGCGTTGGCATGCGGGTCCCGCCCTCCCCCCACGCACCTACCGGGAAATCCTGCCCTCGGACTCTGAGGCAAGCATTCCCCTTGCACTGAGGAACTTACAGTAGTTGGTGGTAAAATAACACTGACTATTTCTGGTGAAAGGAAGACAGCACTCAATTTTTCCTGCTATATCATCAAGCAGAAATGGCAGTGTGTGTTTTGGGACAATTCACTGCAAATTAGTCCTCGGTTAAAAAATTAAATCTTACACACCCAACTTTTCCTCCATGGCTCCTGAGTGCAGTGATTCATGTCAGGGACACTAACCTCAGGTACTGCGGTTAAGCTGACAATTTTCACTACCATCCTAGTTAATATAACTAGCCCAGCACAGACTGATGACCAAAACTGAAACCATCTTGACTGATAAGAATCAGTACCAATACAGGAAGTACACAATGAGTCATCAGTGATGATTCAACAAACAAAATTTGCCAAGTGTGTGACTAAGGAGGGCACCACTTTAAACATAGTGATTAATAGTGGACTGCAAGAAGTTTTTGTTGTGAGGTTTTATGCAGGACACATTCACCTATCAAAACAATAACAATATGAACACCAAAGCATCTGGTGCTCTTCAGTGCCTCAGGAGTCTAATCTCTTCCCACATTATTGTGGATTAAAACACTTGGATGTTCTAAATAAAAATGTATACCTTGCACTCCCTTCAAGAGCAGGTCCACGCCATTCTTGTAATAGTTAAATGCAGCTTCATAATCCTCATTGACCTCTCTGTCCAATGCTAAGCGGATCTGCTTTGCT
Source organism: Carcharodon carcharias (assembly GCF_017639515.1). Classification (NCBI taxonomy): domain Eukaryota; kingdom Metazoa; phylum Chordata; class Chondrichthyes; order Lamniformes; family Lamnidae; genus Carcharodon; species Carcharodon carcharias. The sequence continues at coordinate 97,208,857 of NC_054486.1, read as the reverse complement.
GCATCAACAAGATAGTCTCGTTTGGTGGCTATGCTTCTGGTTGCCTGGCCCTCCTGCATGCTGGGAGACACTCGGCTTCGGATCTGCTCCAAGTATACACGGGCCTGGGACAGAGGACGAGAGCAGGGTTCAGCATCCTGTCCAGTCGGCCTTTCTCCAGCAAGGCTGTACATGGTTGGTGTCTTCAGAATATGCAGGCTCTTCTGCACTCAGTTCCATTCAGTGCTATTGCTGCCAAAATGAAAATAAGTCAGCTGAGTCTACATGACAAGACAGAAAGGTGGAAAAGTTAATGAAAGCCTTAATTTTTGTTTCATATATGATCAAATTGAAGGGCATGGAACATTTCTCATTTTATCAACAACACAAGCATTCCCAGGAAGGTACATGATGGATTAGAAGTAAAGCTATGCTGGGGCAAGTATGCCCAAATCCTTGCCACAGAAGGGCAGTTCTAACTACTGTGGCATTTTCATTTCAGATTGAACTGGAGAGAGCACAGAGGAGATTCACCAGGATGTTGCCCGGGCTGGAGCGTTCCAGCTATGAAGAAAGACTGGATAAGCTAGGATTGTTTTGCTTAGAGCAGAGAAGGTGAGGGGGGACCAAACAGAGGTGTACAAAATTATGAAGGGCATCAATAGGGTAGATGGGAAGTAACTTTTCCCCTTAGCAGAGGTGTCAATAACCAGGATGTACAGATTTAAGGTAAGGGGCAGGAGGTTTAGAGGGACTTGAGGAAAAATTATTTTATCCAGAGGGTGGTTGGGAATCTGGAACACGCTGCCTGAGGGGGTGGCAGAGGCAGGAACCCCCACAACATTTAAGTATTTAGATGAGCATCTGAAAAGCCATAGCATACAGGGCTATGGGCCAAATGCTGGAAAATAGGATTAGAATAAATAGGTGCTTGATGGCCAGCATGGATATGATGGGCCGAAGGGCCTGTTTCTGTGCTGTGTAACTCTATGTCTAGTATCTTTATGTTCTTCACAAGCGAGATTGATAATTTATTACTCAATTGTAGTGAACGACAGTTCTGTACTGTGATTTCGCAACTAGTAGTTTGGACTACCCCCTGCTCATGTTGAACTCTCACAGATGTTTGAGATGTACAGCCAGTTAAACCTAACATATAATAAAATGTCAACTTTAACTAGACTCTCCACTGAATTATTGACATGCATGAAAAATGGCAGTAAGCTGATGTTTTAAGAGCTTCACAATGTGGTAGCAGAGTGGAGGGGTGAGCCTGAGCAGATTTCCTGTGCATCTACCTTGTACTATGAGAACCTAAGTCATACAATCGAACAGCATTTCTGTTGACGTCATCAGCTCTTTTTGCACCTCACACAACTTTTCACCTGCAAGGGCAACAAGCAAGTGGCCACCTGCAGTCCTGAGCTGAAATCCCTATTTCATCAAATGTATGAATAAAAATCAAAAACATGCATTTATGTAGCACCTTTCCCAAACTGAACCAAATGTAGCAGCAAGGTACCATCAACAGTACTGAGATAAACAAGCAGATAATCTGCATTTGCCAAAAAACATGTTGCTGCTTGGTGGATAAGCATTGGCCAAGACACTGGAGAACTTCCCTCCTCTTCTTCGTCCAGTACCAAAGGAGCTTTTGTGTCTAGCTTAGAGGGTAACCAAAGCCCCAGTTTAATATCTTACGCAAAAATACTCCTTACTATTGCACCGAGGTGCCAGCCCAGATTGTGCGCTCAAGTCTCTAGACTGGAGCTCAAACTGTCAGTCTCTGATATCAACTGAGTTGACATTAACTCCTTTTGTAAATTTCCCCACCCTTCCTGTGGAAGGCTTCTTCTCTACTCAGTGCTCCCCCACCCACTTATTTTAATCCTGGTAATACTGGTCTCACCAGCAAGGTTAACATTTTATTGCCCACCCATAGTTACCCTTGGGCCTTGCTCAGCAACGTGTTGGGCCTTCTTCAGCAGTCCATGTGCTGAAGGCACGCCCTAAAATGCTGTTCAATAAAGGAGCTCCAGAATATTGCTGCAGAGACAACAAAGTAATACCAATAAAATTTCCAAGTCTGGATGGTATGTGCAGCCAAAGGCATGCAATTTGCTGCAGTGCACCCCACAGCTATGGCACACCCAGTATTAGAGGAAGTGGAGGGGATTTGGAGTTGCATCGGACCAGGCAAATGGAAAGTATTTCATCACACTCTTGACTTGTACTGTGTAGGTGGAAGAGGGGTTCTAGAAGTTAGAAGATAAGTCACTAGCTGTAGGTACCCAGCCTCTGACCTGGTCTGAAGGCTACAGGTTTATATAGCTAGTTTAGTTTCTTGTCAAAGGTGGCCTCTAGGATGATAATGATGGTAACATAGTGGTCACTGGGCTAACAATTGAGAGGCCAAGGCTGATGCTGTGGTGACATGGGTTCAAATCTCACTGTGGCAGCTGGTAAAATTTAATTTAAAAAATACCTGAAATATAAAGCTAGCCTCAGTGATGGTGACCATGACAACTATCATCGATTGTTGTAAAAACCCATCAGGTTCACTAATATCCATCAGGGAAAGAAATCTGCCATCCTTACCTATTCTGGCCTACATTCAACTCCAGATCCACAACAATATGGTTAACTCTTAACTGGCTTGCCAGGTCATTTCAGAGGGCACTCAGTTTAAGGGCAATTAAGGATGAGAAACAAATACTGGCCTCATTAATGGCACCCACATTCCATGAAAGAACAAAGAAAGAATCCTCCATGATGTAATACTACATCACTATCAAGGACTGAGTGAAAACTACCTCCGAGTTGGGTGCAATAACCAAATGAACTGTGTCTTGGATGGGTGGCATGTGGTCAATGGAAGATTATTTTTCAATTTTATTCACCAAGGTATGGAATATAAAATAGGATTCATTGCAAGCTTCAAGAAAAAAGTTATTAAATGTCCCTTTTATATTAGTGTTTTTCTGCGTGCAAGCAGCAGGGCATTCAGTGCACAATGATTTCACATTTCTAGCTTGAACAAACCTTGCCCAACAACTGGAAAAGGTCTGGTGACCAGAAAATTAGATGATCTTTCTTTTTAAAAAGAAAACATAAAAATCATACACGGTCATTTCTCTGCTACTCTTTAATTTAACCCAGCAGAAATAGGGTAGGGTCTGGAGAATTGAGAACCTCGGCAGACTGTTGAAGGTTGATCCATACCAGACTGGACACTTGCATTTCAGCTGCAGAAAGAGGCAGAAAACCACTGTGCCACATCTGCAGCACAATCAGCATAGTTAATGTTAACAGTAAAACTAAAGTCATCTGCAGGGTGGAGACAGTGCACCCACACACACACACACAGTAAAAGCTGAACGCTCCTTGAAGACAATGTTCAGTGTGGATTGGTTGCCAATGACATCAGCCTGTTGTAACTGTCACAGGGTGGCACCCACCTGTGGGAGTTGTGCATTCAGCCCTCGCTCTTCTACAGGGCTTATACAAGGATTGGAACAAGCAGCATTTAATAGTACCGCATGCCTGGTTTAATCAGTTATTCCTGTGCCACTTAATTAAAATCACCCACGCAGAAAAACACTGATTATTTTCAGTTTCCTAGAGAGAAAAAAAAATACAGCTGCTTTTAGAAAAGGATTTATTGTACAGTAATTTTTACACAACTCCATCTCATTCACTACTCTCCAGAAGACCAGAATATTAATTATTTTGCTCCATAATATAGTCAATTATCTATATCTATCCTCCTCATCACAGCCTTCAACCATTTCCAGATAGAGATATTTAGCAAGATTTCAACAGATTGAACTGTTTTTTGGGATGGGAGTCCACTGCATATATCCATTTCTAAACAAGGAAATAAAATTGTTCCTGAGTGTGACTTAAATTTGTCACAATTTTGTCTGTAATTGTGTCCTTTAGGAACATAGGGAGGAACATGGGAGGAGTAGGTGGCCATTTGGCCTGTCGAGCCTGCTATGCCATCCAGTTAGATCATGGCTGATCACCTACCTCAATGCCACTTTCCCACACTATCCCCATATCCTCGATGGGTCATTGGTATCCAAAAATCTATTGATTTCTGTCTAGAACATGCTCAATGACTGAGCTTTCACAGCCTTCTGGGGTAGAAAATCACAAAGATTCACCGCCCTCAGTGAAGAAATTCCTGCTCATCTCAGTCTTAAATGTATATCCTTCCTTAGACAAGGAGACCTAAACTGTACACAATACTCAAGTGCAGTCTCACCAACGCTCTATAAAATTGCAGCAAGACATCTTTACTCCCATACTCAAACCTCTTCGCAATAAAGGTCAACATATCATTTGCTTTCCTAATTGTCTGCTGCACCTGTATGCTAGCTTTTAGTGACTCATGAACAAGGACACCCAGGTCCCTTTGGGCATCAACACTTTCCAGCTTCTCGCCATTTAAAAAGTACTCTGCCTTTCTATTTTTTCTACCAAAGTAGAAACTTCACACTTATTCACATTATTTTCCATCTGCCACGTTCTATCCCATTCTCTTAGCCTGTCCAAGTCCCCTTGAAGCCTCCTTGCATCCTCTTCATAAACTTATATTCCCACCTATTTTTATATCATTAGCAAATTTGGAAATATTACATGGTCCCCACATCCAAATCATTTATATAGATTGTGAACAGCTGTGGCCCCAGCACTGATCCTTGCAGTACCCAACTAGTAACAACCTTCCATCCTGAGATTAACCGATTTATTCCTACTGTCTGTTTTCGGTTTGTTAATCAATTCTCAATGCATACCAGTATATTACCCCCAATCTCATGTGCTCCAATTTTGCTTTCTAATCTCCTCTGTGGGACCTTATCAAAAGCCTTCTGAAAATCTAAATACACCACATCCAGTGGTATTCTTTTATCTATGCTACAAGTAAGATCCTCAAAAAATTCCAACAGGTTTGTCAAACATTATTTCTCTTCCATAAACCCACGTTGACTCTGCCCACTCACTTCATATTATTTTCCAAGTGTCCAGTTATCACATCTATTATAAAGGATTCTAAAATTTTCCCTACTCACAGACATCAAACTAACAAGTCCTCAGTTTTCTCTCTCCCACCCTTTTTAAATAGTAGGGTTACATTTACTACTTTTCAGTCTGTGGATAGAATTTTTCAAGATAACCATCAATGAAAGTCATGAAACAATGGGCCAGGTTAAATTATCTGCTTACACCTACTTTATCTATGTTAGTTTAGAACACTGCTTTGCATATCTTCATAGTTCTGCTGCCAATAAAAATAAATTCAACTAAGCATCACATCATTACAGTTCTAAAAAAAACACCACTGCACCTCCGAACTCTCCAAACATCTCAATGCTCTTTCACTGCTTGGGAGCTAAACCTGCACAACTTTTACACATGGTTATTCCAATGAATTCTATAAGCGTATTAAAATAATTGGTCCACTGATGCATTTAGTGGTCCTATTAGCCCATTTGATTAACTTAATCCTGGCTAGACAGTTTCACTTTATGGTAAACAAACAGACAAATTTTATTTTATTATCTTTGCTAATAGAAAGCCTTTTGTCCTGTACATTGGTCAAGTTTTCTGTTTTAGTGTGCATGTCACCTCATTTAACAGCATTAAATCCAGTCGTCATGTCTAAGCCATAAAGGGCTTAATTCCCTTGAATGGCATATGTTAAAATACAGTATACAATGGCTTTGCTGGCAATAAGAACTAGTAGGTAATGTTATCACGGCTAATCTTTCAGCATAATTATCACAGGTCAACTGAATGTAGAAAGAAATAAACAGACAAAAAGATACTTATTCTTGTAGTACTGGCAGATGTTAATTTTGATATAGACTGGCAAAGCAAACCAAATTGGCAAAAGTAGTTTGAAGGGTGAGTTCAAAGAACGCATTCAAGACAGTTTTCTAGAACAATAGACTGAGGAACCAATTAAAGAACGAGCTATTTTAGATCTAGTATTGTTCAATGAGACAGTCTTAGTAATATTAGAGTAAAAGGGTCCTCTGAGGAAGAGTGATCATAATACAATGGAATTTGAGAGTTTTCAAAATTTAAGATATTTGTAAAATCAAACAAAGACAATTATAGAGGTAAGATTGGTGAGTAGGTCAAGGTAGATTGGGAAATCAGATTAAAATATATGATGGTAGACAAGCAAAGGCAAAAAGTAGCAAGCCTGAGTGTTGGGAAGGGTTTAGGAATCAGCAAAGAATGATCAAGAAATTGATAAAGAGTGAAAAATACGATGACTCTAACCAAGCAAGAAATATAAAAACAGATTTTAAGAGCTTTTACAATAGGTAAAAAGGAAGAGATTAGCAGAAGTAAGGGTTAGTCCCTTTGAGGCAGAGGCAGGAGAAATTATAATGGTGAATAGAAATTGCAGAGTCCTCAAACAAATATTTTGTTTCTGTTCTCAGTAGATATAGAATATACAAGAAATTGTGGGAAACAATAATTAATATTAAATAAAAATTACCAGTACTAAAAGCCAATAAATCCCTAGGACCTGATGCTCTGCACACTAGGGTTTTAAAAGAGGCGGCCACAACAGATAGGGGATGCATTGGTTTTGATCTTCCAGAATTCCCTAGATTCTAGAATGGTTGCTATAGATTGGAAGATAGCAAATCTAACCTAGTGCTTCATGAAATGATGGAGAAAGAAAACAGGAAACTATAAACCAGTTAGCCTGTCAGTGGTAGGGACACTGCTAGAACCTATTAAGAGCATGGTTACAGCAGTCTAGGGGGAAAAAAATTCACAATATATTAGGCAGAGTCAACACTTATGAAATGGAAATTGCATTTGTCAAATCTATTAGAGGTTTTTGAGGGCAAAACTAGCATGTAGATAAAGGGGAACCAGTGGATGCAACATATGTAGATTTTCAGAAGGCATTCGATAAGGTACCACGTAAAAGTTACTGGAATTGAGGTGAATATATTAGCATAGATTCAGGATTGGTAATTGGCAGAAAACAGGGTGCAGATATAAACAGGACATTTTCAGGATGCAGGGTATTCCTAGGGAGTTCAGCAAGGATCCATACTTGGATCTTAGCTATTTAGAAGCTATATCAATGACAAAGATGAGGAGGCCAAGACTAAAGGCAAGTTTTCTAGTGAAACATAGGTAGGTGGGATACCAAGAAGTGTAGCGTAGGCATGAAGGCTGGGAAGAGACATAGACCAATGAATTATTTGGGTATGTAGTGGCACATGTAGTACAATGTGGGAAAGTGTGGAATTATCCACACTGGTAGGAATAATGGCAAAGTAGAATTTTTTTTTGAAGATGATTGTCAAGTAAATAGTAGGATTCAGAGACTCTTAAGGATAAAGCCTGCAATTAGGAAAGCAAATAGTATGTTAGCCATTATTGTAAGGCCTTAGTGTAGAAGAATAATGAAGACTTGTTGTAATCATAAGGTCTGGTGAGACCACAGCTTGATGACCGTGTACAGTTTTGGTTTCCTGGATATACCCACCTTAGAAGGATTCAACAAAGGTTCACTAGATTGATTCCTGGGATGAAAGAGCTGTCCTATAAAAGGAGAGACTGAATGGAATGGAACAAAGAATGGGAGGTAAATTCACCAAAATCTAGAAAATTCTTAGAGGGCTCAACTGGATAGATTCTGAGAGGCTATTTTCCCTAGCTGGGGAGTCTTGAATGAAGAGTCATTGTCTCAGAATAAGAGGTTGGTCATTTAAGCTGAGACAAGGAGAATATTTTCAGAATCTTTGGAATTCCAGGCCAGTGAGTCTCACGTCAGTGGTAGGGAAACTATTGGAGAAAATTCTGAAGGACAGAATCGATCTCCACTTGGAGAGGCAAGGTTTGATCAGGGATAGTCAGCATGGCTTTGTCAGAGGGAGGTCATGCCTAACAAATTTGATTGCGTTTTTTGAGGAGATGACCAGGTGTGTAGATGAGGGTAGTGCAGTTGATGTAGTTTATATGGATTTCAGCAAAGCCTTCGACAAGGTCACACATGGGAGACTTATAAAGAAGGCAAATACACATGGCTTACAGAGTAATTTGATAAGATGGATTCAAAATTGGCTTAGCTGTAAGAAACAGAGGGTGATGACAGAAGGCTGCTTTAGTGACAGGGAGCCAGTGTCCAATGGCATACCACAGGGATCTGTGCTGGGTCCCTTATTATTCATCATTTATATAAACAACATAGATGACAATGTTGGGGGGGGGGATTAGTAAGTTTGCAGATGACACAAAGATTGGCCGGGTGGTTAAGTGAGGTTGAGTGTCTTGGGCTACAGGAAGATATAGATGGGATGGTCAAATGGGCAGATGGAATTTAACCCTGAAAAGTGTGAGGTGATACATTTTGTAAGGAGTAATTTGACAAGAAAGTATTCAATGAACGGCATGACACTAGGACGTTCTGAGGAACAAAGGAACCCTGGCATGTGTCCGTGGATCTCTGAAGGTGGAGTGGCATGTTAGTGGGGTGGTGAAAAAGGCATATGGGACACTTGCCTTTATCAATCGAGGCATAGATTACAAAAGTAGGGAGGTCATGTTGGAGTTGTATAGAACCTTGCTGAGGCCACAGCTGGAGTACTGTGTGCAGTTCTGGTCACCACATTATAGGGAAGGATGTGATTGCACTGGAGGGGGTGCAGAGGAGATTCACCAGGATGTTGTCTGGGATGAAACATTTAAGTTATGAAGAGAGGTTGGATAGACTTGGGTTGTTTTCGTTGGAGCAAAGAAGACTGAGGGGCGATCTGATCAAGGTGTACAAGATTATGAGGAGCATGGATAGGGAGCAGCTGTCCCCCTTTGTTGAAGGGTCAGTCATGAGGGGACATAAGTTCAAGGTGAGGGGCAGGAGGTTTAGGGGTGATGAGGAAAAACTTTTCTACCCAGAGGGTGGTGACGGTCTGGAATGCGCTGCCTGGGAGGGTGGTGGAGGCGGGTTGCCTCACATCTTTTAAAAAGTACCTGGATGAGCACTTGGCACGTCATAACATTCAAGGCTATGGGCCAAGTGCTGGTAAATAGGATTAGATAGGAAGGTCAGGTGTTTCTCACATGTCAGTGCAGACTCGATGGGCCGAAGGGCCTCTTCTGCACTGAGAGATTCTGTGAACTCTCCATCTCAAGAGTGCTGTGATGCTTAGCCAATGAGTATATTCAAGACTCAGATTTATTGGTTTTTGGTCCCCAAGTGAATCAAGAGATATGGAGATGGGACAGAAAGGTTCACTACTACTCTCAGCTTCTCTTCACTCAGACAACTTGTATCCTGCTGCCACTTTCCCTTTTATTCTATAGGAATCAACTTTCTTGATAAGCTATTATGAGACACTTTATCAAAACTCTTTAGAAGTTGATGTACACATCAACTACATTACTCTCGCCAACCCTCTGTTACCTAATTAAAAAGCTCACTTAAGTTAATTAAACACAATTTGCCTTTTAAAAAAAATCCTGTCTAGGTTTCCTCAATTAATCCATGCTTGTCCAAATCATTGTTAATTTTATCTTGGATTATGGTCTCTAAACGGTTTCCCAAGATTAACTGTAGCATCTGCGTGGAGAGAAACAGATCTGTTTCAGGCCATGACAATGTTAACTCTGTTTTTCTCTCCTTCGATGCTGCCAGACCCCAGCATCTGCAGTATTTGGCTTTTGTATAAGTGTTTAATTCACTGCTAGTTCTCTTCCAGGAATGCCCGAGAAGTTGTTCTGCTCTTCTCTCTGATGGGCTTTCTATTTGTCTTATTTTATTCACCTCCATTGTTTAACTGGTTGGCCTGTAGCCTATGTGCTTATTCTTACACTTTCTTCTGAAAAAGGATGCAACGTTTGCAACACTACAGTCCTGTGGCACTACTCCTGTATCCAAGGAGGTTTGGAAGATTATGACCAGTACCTCCGATTTCTTTCTCCTTCCCTACCCTCAGCATCCTCAAATTCAAACTATTTGGTCCGGATGTCTTATCAGCTTTAAGTAGAGCCAACTTTTCTAGTACATCCTCTTTATCAATTCTAAGTCCATCAAATATCTCAACTCTAATACAATTTTGGAGGTATCTTCTTCCTTGGTAAAGATAGATGTACAATACTCTATCCTGGATTCACATCTGCAGTTGCAGAAACACCTGCCCATTTCCCTAGCTGCAGAATCTCCAATTACTATTGCTTTTCCAACCTTCCTTCTGCCTCTCTGTACAGCTGAGGCACCAGTGCTGCCATGGACTTGGCTCTGGCAGCACACTTGAGAGGAGCCACCACCTCCACTAATATTTAGAACTGAATATCGGTGGGAGCCAGATGTGTTCATGGAACTCTTGCAACACCAGCCTGGTCCTAATTATCTGAACGGTAGTCACCCATTCCCTCGAGAAGTGTCCTGGAGTTCCCACATGGAGCAGGATGTACATCTAACAAGACTGAGGTACCCTGACATGTCTCTATTTATTGGACTATTAACTGCAGTTGATAAATCAGTACTCAGAGCTTACAACATCTAATATTACAATGCAGACAAGCCAAAATTCACTCCAACTCAACATGTGAAGGACAAACATTTTCAAAGACAATAAAATTTAATGTTCTGCCACTGACTCCATTCCTCCTAACTGGAGTTGAAACAAACTTTGTGAAAGTCAAGCATCCTTTTCAACCCACAGCTAGGCATTAACTTTTTCCTCAAACCTACAGAAACCCATACTTATGCCTTTTATCCCTTCAGACACAAATTGTCCACATCTTTAATATCAGCCACAAATTCTACACCTCCCATAAACCAACTTATCCAAACTTTCATCAGCAACAAATCTCACTTGCATCTTCATTGGTTACCAATGGGCCCTCATGCCTCAGTAAATTGAATTTATAATTATTGTCCTCATCTTTAAACATCTCCCTACACTGTCCAACCCTGCATACAGTGCAACCATAGCCATACCTCGTCATGCCATGTCACTTGGCCCTTTGTTCTTACCCTCTTTTTCCCATCATTAAGGTCACTGCAGGCTCTACCACCAGTTTCACACTGAAACTCTTCCACCTCCCCACCTTAAATATTGCTTTCTTTGATCAAATTTTGTCAAATCTTCTGACTTTCCATTATTGCTAAATGTTTATTCCTTCCACAAGATTATAGACAAGAAAGGCCATGCATATCATCTTAATTCATCCAAAGACTGTAAAGTCCCCACCTGGCAGCATTCAATTGATTCTTAAATTAGTCCCAGGTTTTCATCTGCACTACTTTATCCAGAACTCTATGCCATGTATTTATCACTTTACATGAACAGAAAGTTTAAAAAAAATCTATATTAGGATTAATATTAAAGGACTAGCCTGAAGTTTTGCCTCTTATACTACCAAAAATTAAAGATGTCTTGGTTCAAAAATTAAAGACATTTCAATATATTTAACTATCTTATGTATCTCTATAAGGTAATCTCAGACCTTTTTTGGCTGAAAATCCCATTTTTCCAGTCTCTCCCTCCCCATGGACACTAAAAGGATGTCTCTCTCAAGTAGATATCTGGCTATCCCTGTATACTACAGTAGGTTACAGGAAAGATCCATGTTCACAGAATGGTTGTATAATGAACATTTGAAAATTATAAATAACAGTCTACCAAACCAGTACTACAGCCATCCAATAATACAGAAGAGAAATCATCATCCTGGGCATTCAGACAATGTCAGAACCTGCACCAGTGAACAAAATTAGTAAAATCACTTCAGCTATGAGGTACATCACTTCCTTCCAGCATGATCCACTGGGGAATAATTTATTCAGCACATAGAACTGTGATGGTTTCTTACCATATTGTCTCTTTCTTAAAAGAAATAGAGTTGTCAAGTATTAAAGGGACAGAACAGGTTTGAGAAAAGAGCAGAACTTAATTTTGACTGACCTATAGACACTACTGCTTTGGAACAACCAGAAAAGAGATACAATTTCAAGAAAGAAACTGGCAAATATCTCTTCACTTGTTTGCAAAATTGAATTATAAATTCACTCTAAGTTGCATAATAGTAAGACTAATCTTTTAATTGCCTTCTACTTCCCAAATAAAATAGCTTGCCAAACACTTTCCTCGAAACCAAGTGCCTTTTTGAAAATGTTATGCTAATACAAGCCACTTAGATACTACCACAATATTAGAGGTGCTAATTTGCTAAATCTTCCCATGGCACTCAGCAGTTAGACTCAACATGTCACACACTTCACACATTTAAACAGCAATGATATTAGGCATGCAAATTAGTTATCCGCTGGGAGGGAATCCAGGTTGGATTCGTTTCTCTGCTCCTTTTTATAACTATTAATTAATTAACAGGCACGCTCGGAGCTCCAGCATCTGCAGACGCATTAAATAGTGTGGGAGGAATAGTTGAATCTTATGCAATTTGGAACCAACCTACAAACAACATGATTGCCACCATCCATGTTTTATACATCGAGTAGATCTTTTTAAAAATCTGAGTTGGAAAGAAGTACCTTAACAATTGGGAATTTAAGAACTTGATTTCCCTTTCTAGACAGTTTGAGAAGGCAGGATTAGATTGATTTGATTTGTGGTTCTTGCCGCTGGAATACAGGCTTTGTGTCTCCCGCTCTCCTCCAGGGTGATGTGCAGACATCTCTGGCCCTGGAGCTGTGCTGCACCGTGCGGGATCCGGATTCACTCTTCACTCAGTGAGCGCTGGCTTACAATGTAGCAACAAAGAACAACTGTATCGCTTTCGCCTACTACCCGGCTTCATTTCCTGCCGACTCTCTCCTCCGCCTCACGATGCACCAATTCTTTCTATATTATTCTCTCTCTCCCTCGCATATTTACCCTCTTCCCAGCTGCCATTCTCCTACTTCTGCAGCTTTCACCACATTTTTCCCCCACCCACACCCAACCACTTTACGGCAACGTTGTAAAATCCACCCCCTCCCAAAAAAACAAAGATATTGTCGCAAACCGACTCGGAGGGAGGACCCAACACTTTGATTGACTGCAGCGACAGCTTTTTTTTAATGTCAGTCACTTTCTTTAGTGCTACGGATTTATTGAACACTTCAGTTCATGGATGAACCAGTTCTGCAGCGGCATTTGCAACAGTATTTTCCCACTAACTATGTGGAGGTGCCGGTGTTGTCTTGACATATTTGCCTTACTCCTGTCCTGATTCGTGCTGAATCTTTTATGTCCTCTTTTGCCAGATTTTCCTTGCTTTCCACGACCCACTCTGCGATTCTGTGACTACACATCATCTGAACGCATCTTTTGTTTTTCTTTAATTTGTCTCATTACTACGCCAATTTGCCTTGCACCATCATACCTTTTGTCGTGTAAACTCTCGTTCTCCATCCTATCTAAGACTTTCTATCTCCCTCACTCCACCACACCCCTTTTTCCTGATTATTTATTGATTGTTAATCGCTACAGTGAACTAGCATTTATAGTAATTTCAGCAATTTTCACCTTTTTAAAGTAAATGTTATCTGTTGTTTTGTGAAAGACAATCTGGAATCATTGATGGGATCTTTCTAATGATCCAAAGTAACAACCTGCATTTATACAGCACAGTTATAACATAATAAAATGTCGCAAGGTGCATCACAGGAGCTTCATCAAACAAAATTTGACACTGAACCACATAAGGAAATTTTAGAATCATAGAATGGTTACAGCACAGAAGGAAGCTGGTCCCGCTCCCCTTTCCTTTACTCCATAGCCCTGCACATTTTTAGCTAAAGTAAAAGTTAGTCCTTTAGAAGCAGGGACAGGAGAAATTATTATGGGGAATGAGGTAATGGCAGAGACATTGAAGGTGTGTTTTGTGTCTGTCTTCATTGTAAAAGACACAAGTTGCATACCAAAAATACATATCGGAAATAGAGCATAACCTATGTCCTAATAAGAGTGAAGAAATTAAGGTAATTAATATCAGCAGAGAAAAAGTATTAGAGAAATTCAAGTGGCTAAAATCTGACAAATCCCTATGACCTGATGGCCTACATCCTAGAGTTCTAAAAGAGATAGCTGCAGAGATAGTGTATGTGTTGGCTATGATTTTCCAAAATTCACAAAATTCTGTAATGGTCCCAACAGATTGGAAATTAGCAGATGAAACAGTGCTATTCAAGAAAGGAGGGAGAGATAAAACAAGGAACTACAGGCCAATTAGCCTGGCATCAGTCATCCAGAGAATGCTGGAATCTGTTACCAACGAAGTAATAACAATGCACTTAGAAAATCATAGTGTGATCAGACCAAGTCAACATGGCTTTATGAAAGGGAAATCATGTTTGACAAATTTATTAGAGTTTTTTGAGGATATAACTAGTAGAGGAGATAAAGGGCAACCAGTAGATGTATATTCCTGGATTACCAAAAGGCATTTGATAAGGTGTCACTTAAAAGTTTAATTGGCAAGTTAAGGGCTCATGGCATTGGGAGGTAATATATTAGCATGATTATTTAATAGACTGAAAGTAAAAGCTATGCATAAATGGGGCATTTTCAACTTGGCAGGCTGTGACAATTGGAGTGCCACAAGGATCAGTGCTGGGGCCTCAGCTAATGACTTAGATGAAGGGACAGAGTAATGTATCTAACTTTGCTGACAATACAGCTGTAAGCTATGAGGACACAGGATGAATAGAGGTATAGACAGGTGAAGTGAGTGTGCAGCAAAATGGCAGATGCAGTATAATGTGAGGTTGTGTGAGGTTATTCACTTTGGTTATTAGAATAGAAAAGCAGACTATTTTATAAAATGTGTGAAATTTGTAAATGTTGATGTTCAAAGAGACTTGAGTGTGCTTGTTCAAGGAAGATAGAAAGTTAGCATGCATTAGAAAGATAAATGACATGTTGGTCTTTATTTCAAGGGGATTGAAGTGCAAGAATAAACTAGTCTTGCTACAATTATGTAGGGGTCTGCTAAGTCCACACCTGGAATACAATGAATAGATCTTAGTCATCATACTTAAACAAGTAAATACTTGAATTGGAGGCATATGACAGCCACAAGTTGTTGTGTAGTGACAATCAAAAGCCCAATCACTTTTGGTTACTGATGCATGGGTTTGGTTGCCATGGAACCATTGAAGTACAGTTATTTTAATGTTCTTACTGTTGCCACAGGCTGGAATGCTCAAGATTTCATCTTTCTTGGCTTTGTTGTCTTGCTGTGAAACAGCAAAAGTAAAGTCAGGTTGTGCCAAGTTAGTCAATAGTTTGTCAATTTAGTGATGTCTTGTGAACGCAAAACATCTTTATTCATTTTAAGTATTTCAGGTTCAACTTGCTGGGAATGTTTTGGTACACGTTCAACATTATTGACTGGGCATGTTGTACCTGTTGGGAAGATTTTATAGACACACTTGCCTGTTTTTATTGACACTACACATCTCGTGTTAAATTACAAGAGCTCAGATGCCAAAAATAAAGAAAAACACAATTATATTAACATAAATGTTGACACATTGAATGAATGTGAAATTCCACATGCAAATCTATTAACTATGATATATCTGACAATATTATAAAATTGCAAGTTACTTCTTTAAAATTTCCCCTTGATACAAATCATAAAGCTGAAGGGGTAGGCAGGTAATATAATCTGTTAGTTCTGCTGTAATCAGCTGGTAGGAGGGATGTGAAAGAGATGTACTAGGAATAGAGGAGGAGAGTGGACATTTTTGTCTAAATTTCCTTCCCTGCCTGTGAAAATATGCTGGCTTCCACTCTGCATTGTATCAGAACATCATGTCATGTGACTGAGAACTCACTATGAAACAATTTATAAGAACGCAATCTGCACCCTCCCATTCTGTTTTGAGATGCATTGAAGTGATAATCCTTCGTGCCACTAAACTGGCAATTTATATATTTTTTGTAAGATTACAGAATACTTATTTTTCAAGTTGTTTTCTGACTTTTTGCATGATCTGACCACCGTGCTCACTGACTGCATTCTGGAAATAGATGATTTTCTCTCAGGCTTCCATGGAACCATGTAAAGTGCAGAAGGGAAATTCTCTGATCTTTATTTATACCTCCTCTGATGAAAGATCATGTCATTTTACTTTTCATTAATCACATTCTTATATAAGACTAGGCTCATAACCCAGATATTTTATCCGCTTTAATAATGATTTAACCAGCATTAGAACAGTTACCAATGGTTTGCATTAATTAAATGCTACTTTGTTTTTTTTCCCCCTGTAATTCAGTTTTTCTCTCTTTAGACTTTCCTTTACAAATTGACACTGCTGGATGTAGAAATTGGGAAATATTCAAAATTGGTACAGGAGAGGAAGCAATTTTTACAGCTGAGAAATAGATCCAAAAATTTTTTTATTCACTCATGGGTTGTGGGTGTCGCTGGCTAGGCCAGCATTTGTTGCCCATCCCTAACTGCCCTTGTTCAGAAGGCATTTTAAGAGTCAGCCACATTGCTATGGGTCTGGAATCACATGTAGGCCAGACCAGGTAAAGACGGCAGATTTCCTTCCCTAAAGGACATTAGGGAACCAGATGGGTGTTTACAACAATTGGCAATGGTTTTGTGGTCATCATCAGACCTTTAATTCCAGAACCATCTGCCATGGTGGGATTCAAACCCCAATCCTCAGAGTGTTACCCTGGGTCTCTGGAATACTAATCCACTATGCCACTGCCTCCCCCAAAATGTCAGCCAGATGGATGCTGGCCTTTTCTCTTTGGCTTCTGCCATGTGCTCTTTGTACTCTAGCCTTCAATTCCAACTCCTCCCTATCTACTGGATTAGGCTGAACCAGATTGAGCAACTCTGGCATCCTATTTCAACTTCAAGCTGAGCTTCTGACTGCATATCCTCTCCATCACAATCACCACCTCTGTAACATTGTCCATCTCACCACTGCTTCAAACCATCTGATGTCAATATCTTTGACATTTCCAGATTTGATTATTCATACCCTTTCCTGACCAGTTTCCCATGTTCTACCCTATGCAAACTTAGGCTCATCAAAAATTATGCTGTCTATATTCAATTCACACGTAATCATCCATCACCTCGGTTTTTCACTGACCTACACTGGATCCATGTACTCCAATGCCTCAAATCTGAAAATCCTGTCTTTATGTTTAAACACAATTTTATGGTCTTGCCCTATCCTGATCTCTGTAACCACTACCTGTTCTCCAACATCCAGAGCTAAATGTTCCTTAAAATCTTCCCTCTTATGCATTCCTCCCTCCCTCACCCCACCATTGCCTCTGTGCCTTCAGTTGCAGGCTATGGAATCCTCTCCTGACACCCCCCTGTCTATTCACTTCCACCTTCTACTTAGAGATGCTCTTGAAAATCTATTTCTTTGACTAAGCTTCTGGTGCAAACTGAAGTTAAATAAAATCTAGGTTCCAGTAACCATGCTATCAAATTTAATTTCAATATCAGAGAAAAAAATCAGGAGTGAGATTTATTATCTAGATGAATGAAATCTACCTCATTTAAATACATAGAGCTATGTTTGCTTACATTGTTAGTCAATTTCCCATGTTGTTGCACATTGGGTATAAACACCAAATAAAGTCTTCATAGAAAGCTGAGTTGTTGGGAAATGAATTAATTAGATCAGTAAATCAGTTTTTATTATTGTATAATACTTTTGACACTAATTATAACAAAAGGGGATCCAGAATAAGTTGGAGAATAGAGTTTTGCTGAGACACAGGCTGAGGGACAAGATGAAAAACTGAAAAATAACACTGGCAGAAAGGTGTAATTATAGTGTGACTAATTTATACAGACAATTTCTATTATGAATTTTGACATGAATTTGTCATGGAAAGAAATAATCAATGTGTGCAGAATTATGATTTTTAAGATTTGAAAGATACATACAGTATTTTCATTTTCTGTACTCGAAAAGCACAATATTAATAAGACAAAGGCATAAGAGAACTGATAATAATAAAAAAAACTGCTGCCACCAGTACGAAGACATAAAGAAAGAGACAGTTCAAATTTTAAATTCAAAATAACTCAGTTTCTGTCCCAGTAAGTGGGGCCTGACAAATTGATTTCATAAGCCTCTTTACACAGTATGGAACCAAACTGAACATAGAAATTATGGAGGAGATCTAACGAAGGGAATAAGAGGATCAAAGAGAGACTATGAGAATAGATTAGTGGCTAACATAAAACAAAACCCAAAAGTCTTTTATAAAGACATAAGTAGTAAAAGGATAGCCAAAGAAGGATTGGACTAATTAGGGATGAAAAAGGAGATATTACGGCAGAGGGCATAGTTGAGGCAATAAATGAACATTTGTATCTGTCTTCACTAGAGAATAAGGCACTGCCTATGTAGCAGTAAAGGAAGAGGCAAGAATGACATTGCGTTGTGTAAAAATAGATAAAGAGGAGGTACTTAAATGTTGGTAGTCATCAAAGTCGAAAAGTCACCTGGTCCAGATGGGATGCATCCAAGGTTCTGAAGGAAGTAAGGGCAGAAGTTGCAAAGGCTCTGGTCGCAATTTTCAATCTTCCTGCAATAAAGAAGTGGTGCCACAGGACTGCAAGGCTGAAAATGTTACACTCCAGTTTAAATGGGGACACGGTTAAGCTCAATAAGTACAGGCCACTCAGCCTATAGCCAGTGGTGGGGAAAATTTTGCAGACATTAATCTGGGACAAAATTAATTAGCATTTAGAAAAATATGGGCTAAAGTCAGCATAGATTAGTTAAAGGTAAATTGTAAATGACCAACTTGATCAAGTTCATTCATGAAACAATGGAAAGGGTTGATAAGGTAATATGGTTGCTTCTGTGTATATGAACTTTCAAGAGGTGTGCAATAAAGTGTTACGTAATAAAATTGTTAGTAAAATTATAGCCCATAAGATTAAAGGGACAGTGGCAACATGGATGCTAAACTGGCAGAGGGACAGAAAGCAGAGAATAATGGTGAATGGTTGCTTTGCAGACTGTAAATAGGTATACAGTGCTGCTCCCTGCTACTATTTTTGATATATATATAGATTTTGGTATACAGGGTGTAATTTCAAAGTTTGGAGATGTTACCAAATTTATAAACATAGGGCAGGATTTTACCACAGGCTTTGGGACTCCAACATCCAGATGAAATGGCAGTCCCAAGCCTGTACTTGACAATGGGACCAACTCAGCTATTTCCACATAGGTGGTCTCCTAATGGATGCTTCCAGGCTTGCCTATAGCCAGTGGTGGGGAAAAGTTTGGAGACATTAACCAAGTAGCGACAGTGGACGGATGTAGATGCTGCCAGCTTAATCAGAAGACTGGCAGTTCTAGAGCCTTAACAGCCTCACCAAGAGCACAAATATAAAGGGGACGATAGAACAGAGTGACCTTGGAGTGTAGGTAAATAAATTATTGAAGATGGACTAGCTGAGAATGCTATTAAAAAAAGCATATGTGATACTTGGCTTTATTAATAGAAGGAAAGGGTACAAAAGCAAGGAAATTGTGCTTAACCTTAATGAAACGCCGATTAGTCCTCAGCTGGAGTACTGTGTTCAATTCTGGGCACGACACTTTAGGAAGAATGTCAAAGCCCTGAAGAATTATACTAGCAATGAGGGACTTCAGTTGTGTAAGAGGGAGTGGAGAAGCTGGGGTTGTTCTCCTTAGAGCAGATAATAAGAGATTTGATAGAGGTGTTCAAAGTCCTGAATGGCTTTGATAGACCAACTAAGGAGAAATTGTTTACAGGACCAAGTGTTGGTAATTAGAGAACACTGATTTAAGGTGATTGACAAAACAAAAGGCGACATGAAAAAAATTTAAAAAATTACAGCCAGTTGTTGTGAGATCTGTAATGCGCTGCCTAAATTCCTAAAGTGGAAGCAGATTCAGTGGTAACATTTGACAGAATTGGATAAATACTTGAAGGGAAATAATTTGAGAAGCTGTGGGGCAAAGAGCAGGGGAATGGGATTAATCAGATAGCTCTACCACGTAGAATGGGTTGAGTAGCCTCCACTGTGCTGTATCCTTTCATAGTTCTCTGATATTTTTTTTCTTTCTCATTCAGAGTGCCACCATTTTTGATTGGTTGAGTTTGGTGACATCGCAACTGCAGAGGGCATACTCCCGCACATATTGTTAACAGTGCCTGCTATATCACCGCCAATGATGTCCCGAAGATGGTGTTGACCAAATTCAACCAATCAATCAAAAAAAATAAAAATAGTAATATTTTAGCAGATTGAGTATCAGTTAATTATTGCTGAGATTGGACCGATCCTGAGATAGCTTTTTCAAGATGTGACCATAATGCTCCAGAAATAGGGGAGAAGTGCAGCTTGGGAAAGAGGCAGCAAGGGCTCAGGCCAATGGCAGTCTGAATGACATGTGTACAAACCAATGCTGGCACCATCTGAGGGCCAAATACCAATGACCTCAATGATGGGAGAAACTGCACCAGTGCTAGTGGGCACAGTGCAAATAGAATGTGCCTGCATATCTATTCTTGGCGCTGGCTGTTTGGCTTCAGGAGTTACAACCACAAAATCACAGAATGTCAGAATGGTTGCAGCATAGAAGGACATTCAGCCTGTCATGTCTGTGCTGACATTCCAAAGGAACAATTCACTTAGTGCCAATTCTCTGCCTTCTCCCTGTAACCCAGCACATTCTTCCTTTTCAGATAATAATCAAATTCCTTCTTGAATGCCTTGATTGAACCTGCCTGTACAAAACTCTCAGGCAGTGCATTCCAGATCCTAATCACTTGCTGAGTGAAAAACATTTTCCCTGAAGTCACATTGCTTCTTTTGCCTTAAATCTGTGTGCTCTTGTACAATCCTTCCAACAGTTTTGCCAATTTTCTCCAGACCCCTAATGATTTTTAATGCCTGTACCAAATCTCCTCTCAAACTTCTCTTCACCGAGGAAAACAGTCCCGGCTCCTCCAATCTCTACCCTAACTGAAGTTCCTCATTCCTGCCCAACTGTTATGAATCTTTTCTACACCCTGTCGATAATGCCTTCACACCTTTTTTAAAGTGTGACATCCGGAACTGGCGCAACACTCCAGCTGAGGCTGAACCGGTAAAGATCCAATGATACGAGTTTAACATTCCTTGCTTCAGTAATTTTGATTTTATATAAAAAACCGGTATTGATGACCTCATTCTCAAAACTAAAATTAACTTAATAGGGAGTGGGGAGTGGGCTGTGTCCTGAGTGAATGACTGGTCCCAGCTAATCTCCACCCCGGTGACGGATCTTCTGTTGATGATGGTAACTGATGATACTGAAGGGTCACCAGTAGAAGAGCGGCCATTTTGTTTGATGTTGTCGGTGCCGATCCTCGAGGCCAGGGCGGAAACCGGAGGCTGCGCCAAACTCTCGCGCTCCCTTTAAACGGTTGCCAGGGGTTACCAACCGACAGGCTGGGCCCTGAGATAAGGAGGTAGGAAAAAGCGTCCGATTCCCCGTGTAGGGGGGCATCGGGAATGCATATAGAGGAGTGAACTATAAATTAGCATGTTAAGTCTTCCATTTCAACTGCATTATGGCCAAAAGGAATCTAGAAGATGGCCACGGTTCTTTGCAACTCACCTACCCTCATATCACTTTATCTGACCTCCTAAATGACCCAACCTCTGTTGCTCTTTCCACAGATGCTGCCAGACCAGCTGACTTTTTTTTCCCCCAGCACTTTCGTTTCCAACCTCTTCTCCTACCTTTTAGTCAGCTCGCAATTTGCTATGCTCCCTGATTCTGTGGTCCATCCTGAAGTTTTTACAGCTCCTGTGATGTTTCCCTCCAGTTCGATCCTCACCCTGAATATTGCATCCTCCCCTCCCCATTTTGTGCTGCCTGAGTTTGATGAACCCAATTGGCATCTGATACGTAGTGCCCACCACTTATTTGAAATGTCCACGTTGAATAGCGGGCCCTTGCTTATATTGTCCATAATGCGATAACCATTCGCATTAATATTTATTTCAAAGTTGCCGTTTATTTCAGGTAGAAACAGCAGTGCTTGCTCACTTGTGACCTTGAATGCGTGAAGTACAGACAAACAACATGATGCATTAAAAAAATATATAGATTGGCTTTTAAAGTTGGCTAAGTTTTATGACAATGCAACTTCAGAAGGCGCACTTTGCATTGTCTTTGATGTCAAATCCAGCGACTGAAACTACAGTCTTCAACTCCCCAAACTTGTGCCCTTTCAAGGACAAACTGTACTCCAGTTCTGTCTGCACTACGTTAAATGTGTGTGTGTGTGAGAGAGAGAGAGAGAGAGAGAACTTCAAAGAGAATTGTTTTCTTCACAGGGCCCCAATCTAAAGAATTAGTTGCTTTTATTATTCATTCCTCCAAATTTATTTCTCAATTCGTGTTGTCGAGATTTCAAAGACGGGCTTGGAGCTGCATCTCCACAGTCAGCGCTGTTAAAGGTTTATATATCAGAAAACTGCTGCACCCTTTCAATAAGGACCACATGACACATGATCACCAATTCAGCTCAGACCGCTCTCACACTATGGTCCAGAAGTTAAGCACAAGAGAGGGCGGGCGAGGGCTCATGGTGGCAGAAGGATCGGGCCAGCGACTGACAGGAGATGAGGGGCGAGTTGGGGGTGGGACGAAGTACGGGGTCCAGCAGCGGACCGAATGCAACAGAGAAGGGTCATGCGGACTCAAAAGGTCAACTCTGTTTCTCTCTCCACAGGTGCTGTCAGACCTGCTGAGTTATTCCAGCATTTTCTGTTTTTGTTTCAGCTTTCCAGCATCTGTGGTATTTTGCTTTTATTGTCTTGCAACGGAGAGGTCGAGCTGAGTGAGTGATGTCACCACTTGTGCCGGCGCAAACCAGTACTGGCACCGGCTGATGGGTGTACACCAATGATTTCAGTGTGGCAAAAAATCCGTGTATCTACCAGTGGACGCAGTGCGAGCCAAGTGCATGCAAGCAACTGTTCCTGCCGATTGGCATCATAAATTGCAGTGTTTAAAGTTCATTGTGAGGTGCTGAAATAAAAACAAAATGACAAAACGGATAGTGCATTTACTTGTATAAAACAACCTCTAGCTTTGTTTTTGTAGATTCTTTAACATAAATGTTCTGAGGCACTTTGTAGCTTTCGGGTCAAAATTCGCTATGAATAACAAGGAAATTAGGGGAGGTGGGGGAAGTTATGCTTAAAAAGTTAAGTTTTAAGGCAGGTTTTGAAATTAGAATGGGGGGGGCAGGTGGCAAGATGGCCACAGGTCTTGTCACGGTGGGGAAAGAATTGCAGAGCAAGCTATGGATGTAGGGCTAAAGCAGCTGGCAAATATTGGTGGTGAGGCTGGGGTGCTGATTTGAAGTTGCTGTTCTGAGGGCTGGGAACCAAAAGTAGTTCTCAAGTTTTCAGTTTCTGAAAAAACAGACAGATTGTGGGCAGGACTTGATATTACCCTTGATAGCCAAGGTACATAAATATATAGAAATACATAGATGTTGCAACATGGAAACAGACCATTCAGCCCAATCAATCTGTGTTGACATTAACCTGCATGGGAGCAAGTAGTCCTTAATCAGATTTACCTATCTTGTACCCATATCCACTTTTCCTTTATTTAACCCATCCAATCTAACCGAGAGTGTCACCATGATTTCTGTTTCAACCACTAATCCTAGAAGTGATTCCATAATTTTTTGTTTCTAGTGCTCCCTGTTCTAAATTGCTTTTAATCTTGTATGTGCAGCTCTTTATTCTGGATTGTCCAACTACTTAGAAACAGTCTACTCTTATTATTTATTTCATTATTTTAATCATTTCTATCCTATAACCGTGTTACTTTGGTGAATAAGTGCTGATTTTTCAAGTTTTTCTTTGTATTTGTTTTTCATCATACCATGTGACGTCCAACTACTACTGTGCTGTATACCCTCTAAAGCCTCAATATCCTTATAGCCTGGTAGAAGATGAGCACAATATATATTGATTTTCTTTTCATCTAACAATTCCTACGCTCTGTAGCTTTGTTCACTTGTGAAATATCTAGTGTTTTCACCTCAATCAGCAAATCTGTGGAACCAACCATGCAGCATCTGATGACCAACACTTCAGCTTCCATTGCAGCACAAGTAGCTTCCAAAACTCTTGAGTTGCCATGTAAGCTTAGTCTGTTGTTATGCAATGTTAGCTTGTGCCATGGAAGCTAAAACTGCTGCCATCATGATATCAGTGTTCATAGGGGCTCTGAGGGCTTCAGAGCATCCCAGCAATCTTCTCCAATGGATTGATAGGACTACTGAGGCACTACCACATAGAATAAGCAGTGTGGTTGACTCTTAAATGCCCTCTGAAATGGCCCAGTGAGCCACTTAGTTGTATGAAACACTTATGAAATCAAAAAGGAATGAAACTGAATGGACCAGCCAGCATCAATCTAGGTATTGGAAATGATAATAGCACACCCAGCCCTCTTGACCGTGTGAACCTCCTTACTAACATCTGGGGGCTTGTGCCAAAATTGGGATTGCTGTCCTGCAGACTAGTCAAGCAACAGCCTGACATAATCTCACTCACTGATTCATGCCTTACAGACAATGTTCCAGGATTCACCAACACCCTCCCTGGGTATGTCCTGTTCCATGGGCAGGACCGACCTACTGGAGGTGGCGGTACAATGGTATACAGTTGGAAGGGAGTGGCCCTGGGAGTCCTCAACATTGATGCTGAACCCCATGAAGTCTCATGGTATGAGGTCAAACATGGGTGAGGAAACTTCTTGCTGACTACAACCTACCAGCCCCCCTCAATTGATGAATCAGTACTCCTTCATGTTGAACAGCAATTGGAAGAAGCATTGAAGGTGGCAAGGGCACAGAATGTATTCTGGCCAGGGACTTCAATGTCCATCACCAAGAGTGGCTCTGTAGCACCACTAATGGCCAAGCTGGCTGAGTCCTAAAGGACATACCTGATAGACTGGGTCCCCATCAGGTGGTGAGAGAATCAACAAGAGGGAAAAACCTACATGACCTCATCCTCATTAATCCACTTGTTGCAGGTGCAGTTGTCCATGACTGTATTGGTAAGAGTTAGGACCACACAGTCCTTGTGGAGAGGAAGTCCCATCTTCAAGTTGAGGATACCATCTATCCTGTTATATGTCACTACCACTGTACTAAATGGGATAGTTTTCAAAACTGGGCATCCACCAGCAGCAGCAGAATTGTTTTCAACCACAATCTGTAACCTCATAGCCTGGCGTATCCCCCACTCTAACATTACCGCCAAGTTGGAGGATCAATCCTAGTTCAATGAAGAGTGCAGGACAGCATGCCAGAATTAGCACCAGGCATACCTAAAGATGAGATGTCAAGCTTGTGAAGCTACTACACAGGACTACTTGCATATCCAACAGCATAAGCAGCATGCAATAGACAGAGCTAAGTGATCACACAACCAACGGATCAGATCTAAACTCTGCGGTCTGGCCACATCCAGCTGTGAATGTTGGTGGACAATTAAACAGCTAACAGGAGGAGGAGGAAACTGAACAAATATCCCCAACCTCAATGATGGTGGAGTCCAGCGCTTTAGTGCAAAAAAGAAGGCTGATGCATTTGCAATCATCTTCAGCCAGAAGTGTTGAGTGGATGATTCATTCTCCTGCTGAGACCCCCAGTATCTCAGATGCCAGTCTTCAGCCAATTCGATTCACAGAATCACACCTTATAGAAGAGGCCCTTCGGCCTATCGAGTCTGCACCGACACGTGAGAAACATCTAACTTACCTACCAAATCCCATTTACCAGCACTTGGCCCATAGCTTTGAATGTTATGATATGCCAAGTGCTCATCCATGTACTTTTTAAAGGTTGTGAAGCAACCCGCCTCCACCACCCTCCCAGGCAGCGCATTCCAGACCGTCACCACCTTCTGAGTAAAAATGTTTTTCCTCACATCTCCCCTAAACCTCCTGCCCTTCACCTTGAACTTATGTCCCCTTGTGACTAATCCTTCAACAAAGGGAACAGCTGCTCCCTATCCACCCTATCCATGCCCCTCATAATCTTGTACACCACGATCAGGTCGCCTCTCAGTCTTTTCTGCTCCAATGAAAACTATCCAACCATTCTTCATAACATAAAAGTATCATCCCAGACAACATCCTGGTGAATCTCCTCTGCACCCCCTCCAGTGCAATCACATCCTTCCTATAACGTGGCAACCAGAACTGCACACACTACAGCTGTGGCCTCACCAAGGTTCTATACAACTCCAACATGACCTCCCTACTTTTGTAATCTATGCCTTGATTGATAAAGGCAAGTGTCCCATATGCCTTTTTCACCACCCCACTAACATGCCTCTCTGCCTTCAGAGACCTATGGACACACACGCCAAGGTCCCTTTGTTCCTCAGAACATCCTACTGTCATGCCGTTCATTGAACACTTCCTTGTCAAATTACTCCTTCCAAAGTGTATCATCTCACACTTTTCAGGGTTAGATTCCATCTGCTACTTATCTGCCCATTTCACCATCCCGTCTATATCTTCCTGTAGCCCAAGACACTCAACCTCACTGTTAACCACCCGGCCAATCTTTGTGTCATCCGCAAACTTACTAATCCTAACCCCCACGTAGTCATCTATGTCATTTATATAAACGATGAATAATAGGGGACCCAGCACAGATCCCTGTGGTATGCCACTGGACACTGGCTCCAGTCACTAAAGCAGCCTTCTGTCATCACCCTCTGTTTCTTACAACTAAGCCAATTTTGAATCCATCTTATCAAATTATCCCATGTGTATTTGCCTTATTTATAAGTCTCCCATGTGTGACCTTGTCGAAGGCTTTGCTGAAATCCATATAAACTACATCAACTGCACTATCCTCATCTACACACCTGGTCACCTCCTCAAAAAATGCAATCAAACTTGTTAGGCATGACCTCCCTCTGACAAAGCCATGCTGACTATCCCTAATCAAAGATGGATTCTCTCCTTCAGAATTTTCTCCAATAGTTTCCCTACCACTGACGTGAAACTCACTGGTCTGTAGTTCCCTGGCTTATCTCTACAACCCTTCTTAAATAGCGGAACCACATTAGCTGTTCTCCAGTCCTCTGGCACCTCCCCTGTGGCCAGAGAAGAATGAAAAATTTGGGTCAGAGCCCCTGCGATTTCCTCTCTTGCCTCCCTCAGCAATCTGGGACACAAATTATTTTGACCTGGAGATTTGTCCACTTTTAAGCCTGCCAACACCTCCAATATCTTGTCACTCCCTATATCAATTTGCTCAAGAACCTTGCAGTCTCTCTCCCCGAGTTCCATACCTTCACACCTCATTCTCTTGGGTGAAGACGGATGTGAAGTATTCGTTCAACACTCTACCGATGTCCTCTGGCTCCACCCGTAGATTGCCTCCTTGGTCCCAAATGGGCCCTACTCTTTCCCTGGTTATCCTCTTCCCATCGATATACTTATAGAATATCTTGGGATTTTCCCTACTTTTAGCAGCCAGAGCTTTCTCATATCCCCTCTTTGCTCTCCTAATTGTTTTCTTAAGCACCACCCTGCACTTTCTGTACTCCACTAATGCCTCCACTGATTTGCTCCCCTTGTACCTGCTAAAAGCCTCTCTTTTCCTTCTCATCGTATCCTGAATATCTCTGGTCATCCATGGTTCTCTGGGCTTGTTACTCCTTCCTATCACCCTAGAGGGAACATGTTGAGCCTGTACCCTCTCTATTTCCTTTTTGAGGCCCCCCCCCTCCCCAAGAGCTCTTCTGTAGATTTCCCCACAAGCAGCTGTTCCCAGCCTACCTTGGCAAGGTCCTGCCTTATTTTACTAAAATCCACTCTCCCCCAATCCAAAACATTTTTTTGCAATTGTTTATTTCTTTGTCCATAACAAACTTAAATTGTACCCCCATGTTGTAGTTACTATCACTAAACTGCTCCCCTGCCACCACCTCAGCCACCTGTCTGGCTTCATTCCCCAGAATTAGGTCCAGCACTGCGCCATCCCTTGTTGGATCCTCTACATATTGACCTAAAAAGTTCTCCTGTACACATTTCAAGAAATCCACTCCATCTAAGCCCTTAACACTATGTCTATCCCAATTAATGTTGGGAAAGTTGAAATCACCTAATATAATTACCCTGTTGTTATTGTAATTACCCTATTGTTATTGTACTCCATGTGATATTAAGAAATGGCTGAAGGTACTGGATACTGTAAAAGCGATGGCCCTGACAATATTCCGGCAATGGTACTGAAGACGTGCTCCAGAACTAGCTGTGCCCTTAGCCAAGTTGTTCCATTGCAGCTACCACACTGGCATCTACTCATCAATGTGGAAAATTTCCCCTGCATGTCCTGTCCACAAAAAACAGGACAAACCTAACCCTGCCAGTTACTGCCCCATCAATCTACTCTTGATAATCAACAGTGATGGAAGATATCATCAACTATGATATTAAGCAGTACTTATTCAGCAATAACCTGTTCATTGTCACTCAGCTTGGGTTCTGCCAAGGTCACTCAGCTCCTTACCTCATTACAGCCTTGGTGCAACCATGGAAAAAAAAAGCTGAATTCAAGAGGTGAGATAAGAGTCAGAGGCTGAGAATTCTGAGACAAGTAACTCACTTCCTGGCTCCTTAAAGCCCGTCCACAATCTACAAGGCACATTTCAGGCATGTGATGGAACACTGTCCAATTGCCTGGATGATTGCAGCTCAAGAAGCTTGACCATCCAGAACAAAGCAGCCCATTTGATTGCCACACTACCCTCCACTTAAACATTCACTCCTTCCACCACTGACGCATAGAGGCAGCAGTGTGTATCAAATCTACAAGATGCACTGCAGCAACTCACCAAGGCCCTTTCGACAAACCTTTCCAAATGCACCACCTTTACCACTAAGAAGGACAAGGGCAGCAGATGCATGGGGACAACACCATCTGCAAGTTCTCCTCCAAGTTCCTTCCTCCAAGAGGAAGTGAAGGAACATGAAGATGAGGAAGCAGAGGGTGGGTGGAGATTGTATAGCCCATTTTTCTGGTGGGGCACTACGTGATCAAATAAGTATTATTAGGAACTAGAGATAGTTTAAGCAAGTTATGTGTATTTGTGGGTGTTAGGAATGGAGTTTGATTTTTGTTTCCATATTTGTGTGTAAAGAAAAGGGGAAGTTGATTTTAGTTTCACTTTAAAAGATGCCTGTATTGTAATGAGATTTTATGACTCTTGAAGGGGAGGTAAAACAAGCAAGCTAGAGAAAAAACCGTGCTGTTGCCCAGCAACAGGGGTCCAGACAGGGAGGCTCCACACAGACACAAGGTAACCAAAAGCAATTTGAGGGCAGTTGGTCATTTTGCTCTAAGGTGAAGGGAGCAGTTTAAGTTTCTCTCTAGCTGGCATACTAGCAAACTGCTGAGGAAAATAAGCCTAAGAATTTTAGATGAGTTGCTCTAAAGGTAAAATAACAATGAATGTTAAGTGAGTTCTGGATTTTGAGGGAGGTACCAAGTGGTCAGCAGTCTACTGGGAGAGGGAACTGCAAATAGAGTAGATTACCCAAAAGAACCAAAAGATTCCAAGGTGAAAGAGTGAGATGGAAAGGAGGGGTCCCAAGAAGACCTTCTAGTCAAAGGAAGAACAGGAGTCTGGGAAAGGTCCTGTTATATGGAAATGGAAGTAAGGAGCAGAGAGGAGGGCCCCAAGCTTCAAGCTTAAAGGGACAATGCTGCAGGAAGCAGATTTAAAGCAAAAGAAGCTTTGAGAAGCCAGAAGATCCAAGGAGACAGCCAAAGGCCTGTAACTCTTTACTATGGGCATCTGAAGCAGTAATGTTCTGTTGGCATGGCTGAGCATTTGAGAGAGGGAAGGCAAAGCTTGAATGCACGTGGTGATTCAGGGGAGAGGAACATTGGAAGGAGAGTTTGAAACCCTGGAGGTGGACCCTTGTGGAAGGTGTCTGAGAGAAAACATCAGCTTGGGAGGAAATTCCAAAGCGAGTTCTTTGAGAATGGAGATTGGAAACTCTCATGTGAAAGATGGAGTTCAGTGAGACTGGTTGGCTCATGCTGTGACAGGTGTCTGGGAGGGAGTTATGAGAGACCCAATAGCATCTGTTTGGGGTGGTATCTGTCACTTGGTTTCAGAGTGTGAGTGTGTCTGACCACAGGTTGCCTATTGGTTTACATGGACTATGAACATTAGAGTATAAGATAGTTTTTGTAACTTGTGTTATCCTTACAAATCTGTATATATAGTCGTGGGTGAAGGAGTATTGTAATATAGTTCATCATTTCTTGTTCAATAAATGTTTTATTCTTTTGTTAAAAGTTCATCAGGTGACTCCTATGCCTCTGTTCAGTAGCTATCCTCCGTGTAACTAAACAAGCAAAATAAAAGTTAAGATCTATCAAGTGGATTCCACCCTGGGATTAGCTTGTCCAGTAGTAACATCACCTGGGATCATAACACTATCAATAATCTCAACAATTCCCAATCACTAGCAGTTCCACACTCATTACTTTTCCTCTGACAATGAGCACTTTCTACCCAATGCAAAAATAAAAGCCAATATATTCCATTACATACAAATACATTCCAATCCAAATTTTTAAATTAAATCATAACCTATTGCATATAAAGACATTTACTAAGAGAATGTGCATTCCCTTAGTATCTTTCCCATGTACCTATACCACATGGACTGCAGCGGTTCAAGAAAGCAGTTCACCACCACCTTCTCAAGGGCAACTAGGGATGGGCAATAACTGCTGGCCCAGCCAGTGAAGCCCACATCCTGCAAATGAATTTTAAAAAAGTAGTGTTTTTCCTAGTGTCTACAGTGTGGCTGGTACAGCTGATGATCTTCAGTTGAAAAAATTGCAAATGGCCTTACAGGTTGTCCTTGACCATCTCTGAGCCTAGAAGGTCTGGCTTCAGAATGCACCATCTCAGCATGGACAGCAGAAAGTCTAGGCTGGCTGGCTGTGGCAAGTGCAAGGGCACTGGCAGATTAGCAGAGATGGGAGCACAAATTATGTCATTTTGAGAGGAGCAGTTTTTTTGTAAATTTATTCCTTCATTGGATGTGGGCATTGCTGGCTGGACCAGCATTTATTACCCATCCGTAATCACCGTTGAGAAGGTGTGGTAAGGCACCTTCTTGAACTACTGCAGTCCATGTCATGCAGGTGCACCCACAGTGCTGTTAGGATGGGCGATTCAAGATTTTGGTCCAGCAACAGTGAAGGAATAGCGAAATATTTCCAATTCAGGATGGTATATGACTTGGAGAGGAACTTGCAGGTGGTGGTGTTCCCATGCATCTACTGTCCTTGCTCTTGCCCTTCAGCATCTTACCTTTTAGGTGGTGGCAAGTGCTGCTTTCCCATAATGGAAAGGTTGTTCTACATGCAGCATATTACTACAAATCTTGAGACCCACTTTTTGATTACTGCATGTCTCCTCCAGTGTAGTCTGGGTCAGCCGATAATGTGCTTTATAGTATTGTACTATAATATTCAGGGGTTGGCTGGATGGCTGGTTTGTGATGCCAAAATTGCGGGTTCAATTCCTATTCTGGCTAAGGTCATCAAGCCCCTGCCTTCTCAATCTTGCCCCCCACCTGAGGTGTAGTGACCCTCAGGTTAAACTCACCACCAGTCATCTCTCCTTAATGAGAGAACAGTGTGTGGTCCTCTGGGACTACAGCGACTTTCATTATGTAATATTCCATGGGCAGCATGGCTTTCACTGAATGGCTATGTGAGAATTCATGAGTGATGTTGTGAAAGAAAAAAAGACTTACATTTATATAGTGCTTTTTGTGACCATGAGTCGTCTGAAAGCACTTTGCAGCCAGTAGTCAATATAGTAATGTAGGAAATGTGGCAGCCAACATGTGATTAGTAAACTCCCACAAACAGCAATGTGATAATGATCAGATAATCTGTTTTTTGTGATGTTGACTGAGGGATAAATATTGGCCAGGACATTGGGGATAACTCCCCTGCTCTTAAGGACATAGGAATATTGGAGCAGGAGTAGGCCATTCAGCTCTTCAAGTTTGCTCTGTCGTTCAATAAATGGCTAATCTGGTTGTGATCTCAACTGCACTTTCCAAGCTGCCCTCCATAACCCTTCACACCCTTATCAAAAATCTGTCTAACTCTACCTTGAATAAATTCAATGACCCAGCCTCCACTGCTCTCTGGTTAAGAGAATTCCAAATACTAATGACTGTCTGAGAGAAAAAAAAGTTCCTCATCTCAACCTTAAAAGGGCAACCTCTTATTTTTAAACTGTGTCCCCTAGTTCTAGTCTCTCCCACAAGTGGAAACATCCTCCTAGTGTCTACTTTGTCAGGATTTTAAATGTTTCAATAAGATCACCTCTCATTCTTCTAAACTCCTATAGGTATAGGCCCAATCTGTTCAACTTCCCTTCATAGGATAAGCCCTTCATCCCAGGAATGAGTTGAATGAATCTCCTCTGTACTGTTTCTAATACAACTATAACTCTTTTCAAATAAGGAGACCAAAACTGTACACAGTATTCCATATGTGGTGTCACCAAAGCCCTGTTTAGCTGCAGTAAAACTTCTCTGCTTTTATGTTCCATTCCCCTTGCAATAAACGCCAACATTCCATTTGTAACCCTAATCATTTGCTGTACATGCCTACTAACTTTTTCTGATTCTTGTACCAGGACACTCAGATCCCTCTGTACCACAGAGTTCTGCAATCTCTCTCTAGTTAAGTAGTATACTGCATTTCCATTCTTCCTGCCAAAGTGGGCAAGTTCACATTTTCCCACATTATATGTTTTCTGCCCAAATAAGGGGTGATAATAAGGGGTGGGATCAATACATTAGTAAGGGAGGATCTCAGATCGGAAGAACAAAATGTGGAATCTGTTTAGGTGGAGCTCAGAAAGAGCAAGGGGTGGAAAAATTGGTAGGTGTTACTTATAGGCCACCAAACAGTAGTGGTGGTGTGGGGCATGGTATTGATAAGGAGATTAGAGAAGCATGTAGCATGGGTAATACAGTAATCATGGGTGACTTCATTCTGCAAAAATACTGGCAATCCTGGATGAGTACTAATGCTGTGGAAGACAAGTTTCTGGAGTGTGTTGGGGATGGTTTTCTAGTGCAGTATGTTGAAGTATTATGAGGTATTACAGTATTATGTAACTAGAAAGGGCTAATTAATAATCTTGTTGTAAAATAACTTTTAGGGATGAGTGACCATAATATGATAGAATTTTACATTATGTTTGAATGTGAGGCAGTTCAATCTGAAGCCAGGGTGTTAAATTTGAACAAAGGAAATTATGAAAGTATGAGGGGCAAATTGACTGAGATGGATTGTAAAATACATTAAAAGGTATGATAGTACATAGGCAATGGATAGTCTTTAAAAAATTATTACATAGTTTACAGCAATTAAGCACTAAACCTCAAAAAGAAAAGCCAGTTAACTGTGGTTAACAAAGGAAGTTGAGGGTTGAATCAGATTAAAAGAAAAGGCCTATAAAGTTGCCAGAAATAGTAGTAAACCTGAGTATGGGAGGATTTTAGAATAAAGCAATGGAGGACCAAGGAGCTTGATAAAGAATGAGAGAATAGAATATGAATATAAACTAACAAAAAATATAAAATTGGACTGTAACCTCTATAGATATGTAAAAAGGAAAGGTTAGGCTAAGACAAATGTGGGTCCATTACAGGTAGAGTCAGAAGAATTTATAATGGGGAACAGAGAAATGGCAAAGAAGCTAAATGATTACTTTATGCCTGTCTTCACTGAGGAAGATACAATAAATCTCCAAGAGATCCAAGGGCGAATGAGGAATTGAAGAAAATTTGTGTAAGAAGGTTGTATTGGAGAAATTAATGGAACTGAAGGTTGATAAGTCCCCAGGACCCGATGATCTACACCCCAGAGTGTCCAAAGAGATATGGAGAAAGTGGATGTATTGCTGATCATTTCCCAAAATTCTGGAATGGTTCCTGCAAATTGGAAGGTCGCAAGTGTCACTCCGCTATTTAAGAAGGGAGGTAGAGAGAAAATGGAGAACTACGGACCTGTTACCCTTACATCAGTAGCAGGGAAAATGCTAGAATCCATTAAAAGGATGTGATAGATTGACATTTAGATAATAATGGATTTATGAACGTGAAATCATGTTTGACACTCCTGTTGAGTTTTTTGAGAATGTTACTAACAGAATTGATAAAGGAGAGTCAGTGGACGTAGTATACTTGGATTTTGAGAATTCTTTTGATAAAGCCCCCCACTAGAGTTTGGTTAGTAAAATTAAAGCACATGGGATAGGAGGCAATATACTGGCATGGATTAACGATTAGTTAACAGGCAGAAAATAAAGAGTAGGAATAAATGGGTCATTCTCGCCGTGGCAGACTGTGACTAATGGGGTACCACAGGGATCAGTACTCAGGCCCCAGCTGTTCACAGTTTATATCAATGACTTGGATGTGGGGACCAAATGTAAGTTTGTGGATGACACACAGCTAGGTGGGAATGTGTGTTGTGAAGAAGATGCAAAGTGGCTTCAAAAGGATTTGGACAGACTTAATAAGTGGGCAAGAACTCGGCAGATGGAATATAATGCGGAAAAATGTGAGGTTATCCACTTTCGTAGGAGGAACAGAGTATTTCTTCAATGGTAAGAGATTAGAAAGTGTAGATGTGCAAATGAATCTGGATGTCCTCATCAATAAGTAGTTGAAGGCTAACATGCAGGTGCAGCAGGAAATCAGGAAGGCTAATGGTACATTGGCCTTTATCGCAAGAGAGTTTGATTATAGGATTAACAAAGTCTTGCTTACCTTAGGAAGAATATTATTGTCATAGAGGGAGTGCAACAGAAGTTCACCAGACTTGTTCCTGGAATGGCAGGACTATTCTGTGAAGAGAGATTGGGGAAACAGGGCATGTATTCTCTAGAGTTTCAAAGAATGAGAGGTGATCTCATTGAAACCTATAAAATACTTAAAGGGATAGACAGGGTAGATGCAGGTAAGATGTTTTCCTGGTTGGGGAGTCCAGAACCAGGGAACACAATTTCAAAATAAGGAGGAAGCCACTTAGGGCCGAGATGAGGAGAATTTTTTTTACTCAGAGGGTTGTGAATCTTTGCAATTCTCTACCCCAGAGGGCTGTGGAAGCTCAGTCACTGAATGTGGTTACAGTAGAGACTAACAGATTTCTAAATGCCAATAATGTAAAGGGATATGGCGATAGTGTGCGAAAAAGGCAATGACGTGGATGATCAGGCATGCTCATGTTGAATGGCGGAGCAGGCTCGATGGGCTGATGGCCTACTCCTGCTCCTATGTTCCTAATCTCAGGAACCTAGACAAATGAATATATACCCTTTGTCAAAACCAAAGTGGAGAGATGAGAGTCATATGACTGGTTGGGAGAACCAGTTATACTGTCTTGCTGTACTGCAAAACAGCCTGCTATCTTCCAGCTACTAAGCAGCAGCTCAGAAAAGGGGCTCTGTCCAGGTTTGGAGGCCTTCCCCCATCTACACTATTTCTACTGAAACTTCTGAACTTCTGTATCATCATCTACAAGATTAATTCATCTCTGTGTGCCTATCTGATCATGGAAGTCAACTCTGCAGGAAAAGTGAATTCTCCAGCATCAGTTCAGCCTGCTGACCTCTGTGAAGGAATACACCATTGGACTTTGATTCTGGAATGTAAACTTAAGTGAAACAGTAATTCTTTGTTCTGTGGTCTTTGTCCTGTAAATCTTTCTTTCTCTATCCCTCATTTGTAAGAGGGCTACGTGGCATCATCCCCTTCCCGTGCTTTGAATGTGTGTGAATAAACTAACCCTTTGAGTTCACTCTATCTCGAGTTTGCTGTGGGGTTATTAATAAAAATTTGTTCACATCAAAACTGAGGGGTTGGGAAGAATGTCACAGCTTATAAAGGGGGAAACCAAAATCAAAACACCTTTATGGACGGGCGATGAGAGGAGAAAGCAGGATTGTTCAAATTAAACGCCTTGCTGTCCTTAAAACCCTTAATACCTTGGGAGTTAACAAAAATGCATTAATCTCAGTTTTAAAATGAACAATTAAGCTAACGTCAATAGCTGTTTGTGGAAAAGTGTTCCAAACTTTTACCACCTTTTTTGTGTAGAAGTGTTTCCTAATTTCATACCTGAAAGGTCTGGCTCCAATTTTTATACTTTATTTCCTTGTACTAGACCCTCCAAGCAGCGGAAATAATTTCTCCCAGTCTAACCTATTTGTTCCCTTTATTATCTTGAAAGCTTTGTTTAAGGTACCCTATAATCTTATAAATTCCAGGGATTATTAGTTTAACACTTGGAGTTGAGTAAATCGATACTGCACTGCTCCAAGGCCAATATATCCTTTCTAAAATGTGTAGTTCAGAATAACTGGTCTAACCAGGGATTTGTGTAACTGAAACATAACTTCCACTCCCTTGTCTTCTAATCCTCAAGATATAAAGGCCAGCATTTCCTTATCCTTTTCTTTATTTTCCGTACCAGTACATGGCTGGTTAATGATCTGTATAGCAAGTCACTTTGGACTCCATCGCTTCTAGCTTTTCACAATTTAGAAAGTACCCTGTTCTATCCTTTTTTGGCCTAAAGTAAATGACCCACATTTGCCTATACTGAAGTCCATTTGCCACAGTTTTGCCCATTCACTTAATATGACAATATTGCTTTGTAATTTTATAGTTCCAGCTACACTACTTACGATGTTGTCGTATGTCATTGGCAACTATGGATATGTAACATTTTGTCTCTTTTTCATATGGTAAATAGTTGTCTCTCTATCCTGGATCCTTGCAGGACAAAGGTGCACTGGGGAACTCTTGCTGGAAGGGTCTCAGGTAAGGTTTGCATGGCAATTGCCCGAGAAGCGCACACTTCTGATGGACAGTTGCCTGCACTGAGAACCATCCAAAAATGCAATTTAAATTGCAAACTTTGGATGGTTCCTATTGTGTTACATTAATAGTTAACCAGAAAGAATTAAATCCACTTCTAGCTTCTGGGTAGCTATTGTACAGACTCACACCAAACCCCATAAGGACTTTCCCCCTCCCCCCACGAGCCACCACGCCCCGACTACCCCCCCACAGGATTCCTACCCTAGTCAGGAATTTAACTCCCCATGGGACTCCCTCCAAACCTTCATGGGCCTCCCCCACCCCTGATTTCCTAGGGGTCCCCCCCCCCCCACCCCCCCATCCCCTGACTACACACCCCATGAGACTCTTTCTCCCCACAGGAACTCCCCACCTCCATGGGGCTCTTTTCTACCCATGGTAACCCTAGGGAGCCTTGGTAAGTCCCTGCAGTGCATCTTGTAGATGGTACACACTGCTGCCATTGTGTGTCTGTGGTGGAGGGAGTGAATGTTTATTGATGAGGTGCCAATCAAGCGGGCTGCTTTATCCTGGATGGTGTCAAGCTTTTTAACTGTTGTTGGAGCTGCAGGCAAGTGGGGAGTATTCCACCACACTCTTGACTTGTGCCTTGTAGATGGTGGACCGGCTTTGGGAAGTCAGGCGGTGAGTTACTCACCACAATATTCCTAGCCTCTGACCTGCTCTTGTAGTCACAATATTTATATGGCTAGTCCAGTTCAGCTTCTGGTCAATGGTAACCCCCAGGATGCTGATGGTGGGCGATTCAGCGATGGTTATATTTTCTCTTGTTGGAGATGGTCATTGCCTGACACTTGTATGGTGTGAATGTTACTTGCAACTTGTTAACCCAAGCCTGGATATTGTCCAGGTCTTGCTGCATTTGGACAATTAAAAGCAAAAGAAGTATAAATGGCTGCACTTTAGCAATTATAATGTTTAATATAACTTTAGAAAATGAAACTTTGTTCCTGCAATAGTTATCCCCCGCTATTCATCTTCAAGTCATACACCATGCTTCATAGTGAGGATGGGAATGTGGCTTACTTTCAGGCCCAGCAATGCACTGCTGCATGTTATTTATTTCAAAAAGTGAAGGTATGTTTTAAATCCCAAACTGGACTTAATGTTTGTTATCATGATATAATACATTATCATCAATTCATATATAATTATTGTTTGAAGACTTGTAGTAGTGTTTTACCGGTAACTGCAGCAGTCATGCAACATCATTCCTTTCAGT
The DNA here is from genome assembly GCF_017639515.1 of Carcharodon carcharias. Classification (NCBI taxonomy): domain Eukaryota; kingdom Metazoa; phylum Chordata; class Chondrichthyes; order Lamniformes; family Lamnidae; genus Carcharodon; species Carcharodon carcharias. Next base: position 97,170,629 of record NC_054486.1, on the reverse strand, counting down.
AACTGTTGTACTATTTCTTCATTTCAGAAACTTCTTTTAGCAGCATGGAATGGATGCATGTAGTAATCATCACAATGATGAAGTTGTTGCTTTCTAAATCAGAGCAAGTATTGAATGATAAAGGTGCTGTGTAATCCCATCTTGTTGTGTAATTTATCTGACCATCTTGTATGGTGCTTAAAATTTCAAAAGCAGAGGGCAACTTTCAGCAAATTTTGATGTTTGGCAAAGTTTGATGTATGGGGTCAATAATACAACCCATAACCATGCTTCAGCTTATCAGGAATCTTGTGTTATCAGTCACTGAGTGGATCTCACTATCCAATGTGTCCAGTGATACATATTATGGGGAGAATTTTATGGTCTCCCACAGGTGAATTTGCAGGTGGTGGGGTGGTGTAAATTTCTCCAGGTGGCCTTCCCACCATCCTCCCACCCATTTGTGTCTTGTCCGCAATTTTACGAGGTGTGGGCGATTTCTAGCTTGCCATCCTTGTCCAAATTCAGGTACTTATTGGCCACTTAAGGGCTGCTTCCTGCCCAGCTGCAATTTTTTTTAACAGCCGGGAGGAATTTATGGACGGGGCGTGGGGGGATTTAGCCTGGCAGACCACCCACTCAAGCCTTGGGTGGGAAAAAAAGACCCGTCTCCATTATTGGCCCCATTTCCAAATTGGGTGTTCCATTGGGTGTTCCCCCAAGATCCTACCCCCTCCAGGGTGCCACCTCCCCATCTGGCCTTACCACCACAATCCCTTCCCTTATCTCCCCTCACCCTCCAGTCTCCACCGCAAGGCCCTGCATTACCTGGTCCCATGGGCTCCGGCACTTAGACTAGTGGGACTGCTTGTAGTCCCAACAGTAGCCAACACTCCTGGTAATGCTGCTGAGTTTCCCACCGCACCACCTGATGTCGGCCGCCCCACAGCCATTTAACACTCCGAAGTGCATTGATTGGCTGGAGGCAGGACTTCCACCTCTTACTCAGAGAGCTGCCAGCCACCTGCAGCAATTTGTGATGAGGACAGAATGTGCAAAGGGATATAGATAGGTTAAGTGACTGGGCAAACATTTGGCATTGGAGTGAAATGTGAGAAAATATGAGATTTTCCACCCTGGTAGGAAGAATAGAGAAATTAAATATTATTTAATGGAGAGAAACTACAGAATACTTTGGAACAGGGAGATCTGGGTGTACTCGTATATGAAACATCAAAAGATAGCATGCAGGTACAGCAAGTAATTAGGAAGGCAAATGGAATGTTGGCTATATTGCAATATTGCAAGGAGATTAGAGTGCAAGAATAATGAAGTCTTGCTACAACTGTAAAGGATGTTGGTGAGACTACACCTTGAGGACTGCATGTCGTTTTAGTTTCCTATTTAAGGAGGGACGTACTTTTCTGGCAGTTCAGAGAAACATAGAAGCATAGAAAAAAGGTGCAAGAGTAGGTCATTCAGCCCTTCAAGCCTGCCCTGCCATTCAATATGATAGTGGCAGATCATTTATCTCAACGCTGTAGACCTGCGCTCTCCCCGTACCCCTTGACTCCTTTAGAGTCCAGCAATATATCTATTTCCTTCTTAAATATATTCAATGACTTGGCCTCCACAGCCTTCTGTGGCAGAGAATTTCATAGGTTCACCACCCTCTGAGTGAAGAACTTTCTCCTCATCTCAGTCTTAAATGGTCTACACATAGCCTGAGACTGTGACCCCTTGTTTTTGTCATGAAGAGATATTAATGTATATAATGTTATTGGAAATTATTTTAAATTGGACTTGTAGTAGAGGTCTGTGTCTGTGATTGTGTGTTGTTAATTGGATTAAAGCCAGCTAGTCTGGATGCTTTGATGTATAGTAGTTTTGAGATGTAAACAGTAAGGTAAAGGGTGCATTTACATTTTGTTGAATAAACCTTTCAAAGATTGGGGGTGAATTCTTGCACCAAGCTAGGAGACACCAAGCAATATTTTTATGTTACTAATAAAATTGGTACTATGAAAGGGGTTTTACTGTTAGAAGAGATAGAGTTCAAAGGGCCTGGTGATACAAGAAGAATTTACATTCAAAGGGAAGGCTAGGTATATACAGAAGAATTTTGTGCGTGGAAGTCAGAAGCATGTGAGATCTAAGCTGCCTGTAAGCCTACAACTGTCTGTGAAGGAAACAAATTGAAAGGAACCTCATTTTGAATTTGTAAGGTAAAATGTGCTTTGCCTGGTGTCTGTTTAAAGTCTATTGATTGTTGTTACCTTGGTGAAGATGTTTACCTGGGAGTAATTAAATTGAGGATTTGTTTAAAAGTTATTATGGTAGTAATTTGTAGATGTGTATGCATTTAAATTTGTTGTTAAATTCATAATTGTTTAATTTAATTTATATAAAAAAACCTCTCAAGGCCTGTTGGTTTTATTCCTGAATTCTGAGCTGCATCTCAAACACACCATTTGAAAATGTAGGTTATGACAGTGGTTTAAAGCTTCCCTCTGGGATTTTAAATAACTCAGTCTTTACCAACTGCTGTGTCATAACACCCAGCCAGAGGAAATATCATCCCTGCATCCAGTCTGTCCAGCCCTGTCAGAATTTTATGTTTCACTGAGACTTCCTCTTATTCTTCTAAACTCCAGTGAATACAGACCTAGTCAACCTAATCTCTCCTCACACGACAATGCTGCCACCCCAGGAATCAGTCTGGTGAACCTTCACTGCACTTCCTCTATGGCAAGTATATGCTTTCTTAGGTAAGGAGACCAAACCTGCACACAGTACCCCAAGTGTGGTGTCACCTAGGCCCTGTACAGCTGCAGTAAGACATCTTTGCTCCTGTACTCAATGAAGGCCGACATACCATTTGCCTTCTTAACTGCTTGCTGCACCTGCATGCTTGCTTTCAGTGATTCTTACACAAGGACACCCAGGTTCCTTTGTACATCAACATTTTCAAATTTATCACTATTTAAATAATACTCTGCCATTCTGCTTTTCCTGCTGAAGTGGACAACTTCACACTTATCCATGTTATGCTGCATCTGGCACATATTTGCCCACTCACTCAACATTTCTAAATTGCCTTGAAGCCTCTTAACACCCGCCTCGCTTTTACATTCCTACCAAGTTTCATGTCATCAGCAAACTTGGAAATATTACATTTGGTCCCCTCATTCAAATCATTGATATATATTGTGAATAGCTGGGGCTCAAGCACTAATCACTGCGGTACCCCACCAGCAACTGCCTGCCACTCCGAAAAAGACCCATTTATTCTGACTCGCTGTTTCCTGCCTGCTAACCCCTTCTCAATCCATGCTAATATATTACCCCCAATCCCATGTGCTTTAATTTTACACACTAATCTCTTACGTAGGACTTTATGAAAAGCTTTCTGAAAGTCCACATCCACTGGTTGTCCCTTAACTATTCTGCTAGTTACGTCCTCAAAAATCTCCAGTAGGTTTGTTAAACATGATTTCCCTTTTATAAATACATGTTGACTTTGCCTAATCCCATTGATATTTTCTAAGGGCAGAATTTTACGCTCGGCATGTGGGCGAGCATCCGACACGCCCGAGTGCAAAATGGCGCGCGATACTGTTGGACTTGTGTCCTCGCGTGCTTGCGCAGTATTTCGTTTGGCGGGCACGCACTGGAGTCGGCTGTGCGCCCGCCAATAATTGAAAGGCCTATTAAGGCCATTAACAAGCTAATTGAAATCAAATTAACGCTGCCTGTCCAACGAAAAGGCCAAGCGGTCTTTACATTTTTTAGGAAACCTCATCCATGAGCAGGAAGAGGTTTCCTAAAGTAAATAAACATTAAAAATAACTTTATTTTGGAATTAAAAACTCCAGTTCCGAAATACTGCGCGAGCGTGCGATGACGTCAGGACGTATGCCCGACATTATCGCCTGCATCCCAAGCGTAAAATTCTGCCCTTAGAAAATATCAATGGGACAGAGTCACATGACGGGACATATATTTTAAAACTTTTACTGTCATTATTAATTTTTTAAAAAAGCGCTTCAATCTCCCTGAGGCAGCTCTGTGCCTGAGAGAGATTGAAGCGCTCTTTTGTGCGCATGCGAACTGCATGCCAGGCCCACACTCCCTCCTCCCCCTACCCGCACAGGTAGCACTGAGTGCCACCGCTCACGATCTACGCCGGGTGGGCCTTAATTAGTCCGGCCATGTGAAATCACGGTGCAGAGCCGATCGTGGGCGGTGGTCGGCTTCCCGACCGCCCCTGTCCGCTCCTGCCGAGCCTGCCCGAGGGAAAATTCTGGCCTAAGTGTCCTGTTGTCACATCCTTTGTAATGGACTCTAGCATTTTCCCTACTACTGATGTTAGGTTGTTTCCTGGGATGAAGGGGTTGGACCTATGACGAAAAGTTGAGTTCATACCCAATGGAGTTTAGAGGAGTGAAAGATGATCTTATAGAAACGTAGAAGATTCGAGGCTTGGTAGGTTAGAGGCTGAATTTCCCCTCCTTTGGGAACCTAAGTCTGGTGGGGCATAGCTTCAGAATAAAAGGTCTCCCGTTTAACACAGAAATGAAGAGCAATTTCTTCTTTCAGAGGGTTGTGAACCTTTGGAATTCTCTACCCTAGAGACTTGTGGGTAAGCTCAGAGTTTACCCAAATCACAGAGTATACCTTGAGTTATTGGATATATTGAAGGCTGAGATTGATATATTCTGAAAGTGAAGATAAGGCCACAATCAAATCAACCATGATTTTATTGAATGGCAGTGCAGGCTTGAGGGGCCATATGCCTACTCCTGCTCCTAATACTTATGTTTTTATTTTACACTCTTATGAATTCCTCTGTGTAAGATTATAACAATATTATTTCTTTCATTTAGCTCCAAACTCTGCGAGATTTAGATGTACAACAGAAGGAGGCAATATTACTGACGGGATCAGAATGTTTCTTTATTTAGACAAATTGGTAATGCATATAAACATATAGGAATTGCTTTTGTTATTGTATTAATAATTACGTTTGAATATGTTTCAAAAGTGTGCTGCTGAAACCGCCATTTATACCTTTATTACCTCCAATCTTTTCTCTCCTCCCTTATGTCACTCCTTAAAATATACTAATTCGATTAAGCTTTTTGTCACCTGTCCTAACATCTTTATGTGGCTAACTGTCAAATGTTGTCTAATTACGATCCTGTGTAATACATTGGGGCATTTTACTTACTTTGTTAAATATGCTAGAAATGTAAGTAGTTATTATATTTCCTTCCCTGTCTGGATTTTATGATAATAGGCTTTCTGTAAAAGATTAAATTCTTTGAGAAAAAAGATTTTTGCATAGAGCTGGATCAATATATCACCATACAGACTGTGTTGATTCCCTGTGCGCAGAGAGCGCTGTGGGCCACTACCTGTGTGAGTTTCCTCAGTGATATTAACAGGGAAATAACTTTGAAGCAGCACTATGTGAATCAATTTTTCCCTTTCAAGTAGTTTCATATTTTAAATATTGTTTACATAACTTTAATCATTATGATTTTTGAGCAATTGTGAAACTCTGCAAGTCTCAGGAGATCATACTATTTGAACAGCAAATTTATTTTCATGTATTATGAGTTTGGACTGACTCCTGATTCCCACACCCATGTGACCATGGGTGATTCAACAGTACCTGAATATGAAATAAATATGATACTGTATGGTGTTTTCTCAGTGTAGTAAAGTTCAGTGTAGTAATTTATTTGGCAAACTTTTGCAGGTAATCTGCACTCTGTAAATCACCCAGTTGGACAACTGACTCATTGCCTACTTCTATAATCTTGGTATTTTCTCATTATGGTGCAGTTTTATCAGTACTACTATATACTCAGCATACATCCATTTTCGGAGAGCCCTCTCCTTCAGTGCAACTGGAGAACATTACCAGGATTTATGATATTCTAAATATGGCTTTGTTGCTCAAATAAGGAGGGCTGATTTAAATATGCAGGCCCAATTTTTCAAACTGTGTTTCCAAAAATGAATGCAATGTGAATGTGGTTTATTGAGCCCTGAAATTTAAATTGTCCTTTTTCTCACAACAAAGCCCTACAAGGCACATTGTAGTCCTTCTGAATCATAGAAAGGGCAGATATACATTCCTAAGAATGAGGGTTTGAGCAGCTTAAATTGAGTGTTTCATGAATATCGTGCTTAAATTTGTGTATACGTGTGCAGGCATGATATCAGCAGAATGATTGCAATGCCAGTCATTGGCCATAGAGATGTAGAGTGCCACATGAAGTAGACTGTTATAATAGAGCATTGAAGACTCAGCACTGTGTCTTATGATTTCTTCAGGTCCAGGGACCTTCATGCAAAACGTAGCTCTAAGAGCTGACCATGCTGACCAGCCTTGTGCTTTAGTTACCCCAATTAGTATGAAATGCTCTACAGCTGAGATCAACGAGAAAATGTCTGTTGCCAGTGAAATCAGGATATAGGTCAAAACTTGCAATTCATTTTTTGAACTAATCCTGAGGTAATTTTTGTGGACTTGCATGATAAACCTGCTTGGAGTTAGCAAAGCGCCATCAACAGTTGCGTTCATATATTTGATTGAAACCCACACTCTTTCTCTCTAACATCTCTTTGTTACTAGCATTCTTTGTTGATTGTACAAAATCCTGCTGAGAGTGTTATTTACATAGCATTCAATGGATAAACTTTTCTCAGAATGCCCCTTGTAGAGGATTTCCCTTGAAATATTTGATAAGTAAAATTCCATATCAATTACTTCTACTAGAGCCAGTGTTCTTGCGTCTAGGGCACCTTAAACCACCATTTTTATTTTCTTAGCTCATCAGGCCAAGAGACAACATTTCCCATTTTACCACCAAGAATATTATAAACCCAGATGTACTCGAATACCCACTTGGAAGACTAGCATGGGAGGCATCACTAAAAAGGGATGTTGGCATCGCTGACTAGGCCAGCATTTATTGCTTATCCCTAATTGCCATTGAGAAGGTGGCGGTGAGCTGCCTTCTTGAACCACTGCAGTCCATGTAGTGTAGGTACACCCACAGTGCTGTTAGGGTGGGAACTCCAGGATTTTGACCCAGCAACAATGAAGGAACAGTAATATATTTCCAGTACAGGATGGTGAGTGGCTTGGAGGAGAACTTCCAGGTGGTGGTGTTCCCATGTATCTGCTGCTCTTGTCCTTCTAAAAGGTAGCGGTTGTGGGTTTGGAAGGTGCTGTCTATGCACCCTTGGTGAGTTCCTGCAGTGCACCTTGTATATGGTACACATTGCTGCTACTGTGCATTAGTGGTGGAACGAGTGAATATTTGCAGAAAGGGTGCCAATCAAGCGGGTTGCTTTGTCTTGGACGGTGTCAAGCTTCTTGAGTGTTGTTGGAGCTGCACTCATCCAGGAAAGTGGAGAGTATTCCATCACATTCCTGACTTGTGTCTTGTAGATGGTGGACAGGCTTTGGGGAGTCAGGAGGTGAGTTAGTCGCCTCTGACCTGCTCTTGTGGCCACAGTATTTATTTGGCTAGTCCAGTTCAGTTTCTGGTCAACAGTAACCCCCAGGATGTTGATAGTGAGGGATTCAGCGATTATGATGCCATTGAATGTCAAAGGGCGATGGTTAGATTCTCTCGTTGGAGATGGTCATTGCCTGGCACTTGTATGGTGGGAATGTTACTTGCCACTTGTCAGCCCAAGCCTGGATATTGTCCAGATCTTGCTGCATTTGGATATGGACAGCTTCAGTGTCTGAGGAGTCGCGAATGGTGTTGAACATTGTGCAATCATTAGCGAACTGACCTTATGATGGAAGGAAGGTCATGATGAAGCAGTTGAAGATGGTTGGGCTTAGGGCACCACCCTGAGGAACTCCTGCTGTGATGTTCTGGAACTGAGATGATTGACCTGCAACAACTAAAACATACCTTTGTGTTGGTATGACTCTAACCATGTGAGAGGAGATGTGGTAAATCAAAGGGAAATAATGAGTTAATAGAGCAGGGTAGCAATTTGGGTGATGGTAATCAGAGTAGAGCAAGAAGAGACAGAGTGTACTAGCAGTTAAGGCCAGAAATGGCAAAAATAGTGAACAGGAAGAGTTAAAGGCTTTTATCTGAATGTGTGCGGCATTTGTAGCAAAATGGATGAATTGCTAGCACAGATAGAAATGAATATGCATGACCTGATAGCCATTACAGAGATATGGCTGCAAGTTGATCAAGGCTAGGACCTGAATATTGAAGAGTATTTGACATTTTGAAAAGACAAGAAGCTAGGAAAAGGTGGTGTTTTAGCTCTGTTAACTAAGGACATCATTAGTAAAGTAGTGAGAGATTACCTTAGCTCACAAGAACAAGATGTGGAATCAGTTTGTGTAGAGATAAGAAATGGGAAAAGTAGGAAGTCATTTGAGGGAGTTGTTTTTAGGCCATTAGTAGTTACACTGTAGGACAGAGTATACAGGAAGAGATAAATGGGTCATTTAAGAAAGGTACCATAATAATCATGGTAACTTTAAATCACATGTAGATTGGATGAATTAGGTTGACAAAGGTAGCCCATGAAAGTGAGTTTATCAGATGTGTTTGGGACAATTTCTTAGAGCTGTACCTCCTAGAACCAATCAGGGAGCAGCCTATTGTAGATCTGGTAATGAGTATTGAAACAGGATTAATCAATAATCCCATGGTAAAGGAGCCTCTGGGTGATGGCAATCATAAGTGATAGAATTTCATGTTCAGTTTGAAACAGAGAAGTCTGGGCTTAAGCCTAGAATTTTGAACCTGAACAAAGGTAATTATAAGGAGATGAAGGCAGAGCTAGCTAAAGTGAACTGGGAAACTAAGCTGAAATGTAGGACAGCAGACTTTTAAGGAAATATTTAATAACTCTCAGCAAAGATTTATCCCAATGAGGAAGAAAGACTCTTTAAGAGGGCTGCATCATCTGTGGCTAAATAAGGAAGTTGAAGATAGTATTAAATTCAAAGAAAAGCTGTTCAAATCTACAAAGGTTACTGGTAGGTGGTCAGATTTTAAGAACCAGCAAAGAATGACTAAAAAAAATGAGGGAGAAGGTAGAATATTAGAGAAAGCTAGCTAGAAATTAAAAAACAGATAGTAAGAGTTTTTATTAGTATTTAAATAGGAAGAGTAACTAGTGTTGGTCCTCCAGAGAGTGAATCTAAGGAATTGATAATGAAAACAAGAAAATGATGGAGGCATTGAACAGGTATTTTCTGTCTGTCTCCACTGTAGAAGAGTTAGACTTCCCAAAGATGCTTGAAATTCAAGACGTGGGAGGGAGGGAGGAACTTAAAAACAATCACATTCACCAGGGAAAAGGCGCTGAGAATACTTTCAGACCTAAAGGCTGACTAACACACCAGGACTCGACGGCCTGCACCCTCAGGTCTTAAAAGAGGTGGCTGCAGCTTTAGCAAAGGCATTGGGTATTATCTTGCAAAATTCCTTAGATTCTGGAAGGATCCCAGCAGATTAGAACATAGTAAATATGCCACCTTTATTCAAGAAAGGAGGGAGGCAGAAAGCATGAACTATAGGCTGTTTAGCCTAACATCTGTCATAGGGAAATTACTAGAACCCGTTGTTAAGGAGGTTATAACAGTATACTTAGAAAATCATAATGGGACCAGGCAGAGTCATCATGGTTTTGTGAAAGGTAAATTGTGTTTAACCTAATTTATTAAAGTTTTTTGAGGACATAACAACCAGGATGGATAAAAGGGAACCTAGATGTGGTGCAGTTGGATTTCCAGTGTGGTGTTTGATAAGGTGCCACATTGAATGTTACTACACATGATAAAAGCACATGGTGTAGGGGTTAATATATCAGCATGGATAAAGGATAGGTTAGCTAATGGGAAACAGAGAGTCAGGATAAATGGGTCCTTTTTGGGTTGGAAAGCTGTAACTAGTGGAGTGCCAGAGGGATCAGTGCTGGTGCCTCAACTATTTATAATCTATATTGATCGCTTGGGTGAAAGGATCAAATGTATGATAGATAAATTTGCCAATGACACAAAGATAGGTATGGAAATAAGTTGGCAAGTGGAGGTAAAGCGTCCACAAATGGATGTAGATAGGTTAAGTGAGTGGGAAAAAAAAATTTGGCAGATGGGTTATAATGTGGGAACATGTGAACTTGTCTACCTTGTCAGGAAAAATAGAAAGGCAGAATATTATTTAAATGGAGAGAGATTGCAGAACTCTTTGGTACTGAAGGACCTTAGTGTCCTGGCACATGAATCACAAAATGTTAGTATGCAGGTACAGCAAGTGATTACAGCAATGGAATGTCAGTGTTTATTGCAAAGGGAGTGGAATATACTGTGATGAGACCAGATCTGGACAGTTTTCGTATCCTTATTTGAGAAAATATATTATTGCATTGAAAGTAGTTTAGAGAAGGCTCACTTGATTCATTCCTGGGATGAAGGGCTTATCTTATGAAGAAAGTTTGGACAGGTTGGGGCTATAGCTATTGAAGTTTAGAAGAATGAGAGATGTTTGATAGGGTGGATACCAAGAGGATGTTTCCTCTTGTGGGAGAGACTAGAACTAAGGGACACAGTTTAAGAATAAGAGGTCTACCTTTTGAGATGGAGATGAGGAGAATTTCTTTTTCTCAGAGGGCCATTACTAGTGGGAATTCTCTTCCCCAGAGAACAGTGGAATCTGGGTCATTGAATATGTTCAAGGCTGAGTTAGATAGATTTTTGATAGATAAGGAAGTCAAGGTCTATAGGCAGATAGGAATGTGGAGTTGAAACCACAACCAGATCAGCCATGATCGTATCAGAATGTGGAGTAGGCTTGAAGGGCCGAATGACCTACTCCTGCCTCTGAGACCTATGTTCTTATGTTCCTATGCCAGGTCTAGTATTTGTGTAAAATAGTGTTATTAGTTCAAACTTTTGGGTACCAGAAGACATAACATGGTGGCAGCAGTGAGTAAAAGCTAAACATTATAAATGGAATAAATGCTGAACTAGATTGTGAAAGATCATTCTGAATTAGTGCCAGGGAGAGAGGAAGAAGTGAGTGAATCATGGAAAACAGAAATGGTCATCTCTGTAGCAATGAATGCACAGTCTAGCCAATAATGAATTTTGAGGCTGATGAGGCATTTGAGAATTTTAAACAAAAGTACAGATTGATGTTCAGTAGTTTTCTAAAAGCTGCTGGCAAAGAGGAAAGGATCAGCTACATCCTTTTGTTGTCAGGAGAGAAATTTTAGATCTTTTCATAGCTCGGAAATGATTGAACATGGCATTAAAAACCCAGACAAGATTTTCAGGAAGTTCAGCACACATCTCCAGCTAAAGTCAAACCATTGGATCCGCCGATATGAATTTCAGAGCCAAAGGTAAGCCTATAGGCAATTTCTTAATAAAATTGAGAAATATAGCCAGCGAGTGTAAATTCAAGGAAATGGATGAAAGGCTGGTAGATCAGTGCATTTTTTGGGCCTACACACCCTGATGTACAAAAAGCTCACCATATTGGCAGAGCACATGAAGCCATGAGTAGACCGAGGAACACGCTGATTACCCAAATAGTTCACTTTTAGATAAATCAAGGGAAAGGCAGCAGGATTGGTTAAGTTAAAAAGCAGAAAAATAATGGACACCAGACATAGAGAAAGATGTGCAAGAGCTGTGGGTGACCACATGAGTTAGCAGACAGAAGGAATTGTCCTACATATAGGATAAACAGCAGAGCTTGTGGAAAGCCCAAATATTGGGAAAAGGTGTGCAGAAAAAAGAAATAATATGATAAAGGAGTTACCAAAGTCAGAACAATAGGGTGAATGAGAAAGAAAAGAAACCAAAACATCCATACCTTGGAAGACGATGATGAGTTTGAGGACACAATAGGTGTAGGAACCATACACCTAAATGAAATGTCAGAATGCAACAGTTCCCAGAGAAAAGAAACTCATGCAAACATTCAGATCAGGAAGAAGGTGAGAAATATGCCTGCAGGCATAATGCTAAAGCTTGACACTGGAGCACAGAATTACATCATCTTGCTTATACTATACCAGAAGATCTTTCCTGAAAATTTGAAAGAAAATGGTTACCCAAAGAGATGCTTTGAAATTGAACAACGTCATTCTGATGGCATATAGTGGAACTGAGACTCAACAGCTAGGAACAACCTAAATCAGCGAGGTGCACAAAGGAAAAGGTGTTAATTATATGTTCTATACCACTGAAACAGATAGTCCTGCTAATCTGGGGTTGAGCAGTTGTGAAGAGCTGCAGCTGGTCTCAGTAAACCATGAGATGAAGGAGACAAGATGCTGGGTACCAGTGGACAGAGTACATGAGAGAATTTTCAACAAACTCAAAGGAGCAGTATACAAGGAAACAAGACTGTCAAACTACAACAAAGAAAAATCTATTATTCTGCGAGTAGCTGCTTTTACATAAGGAATGGGAGCAGCCTTGGTACAACAGGGAAACAGTGCAGAGCGCCAGCAAGATCGCAGCGATTACTCTTGAGACTTCAGAGTTCTGATATCACTCTAAAATACAAGATAGGAAGAGAAATGGTGATTGCAGATGCTCTACCTTGTTTGTTGCCACATGCTAAACATGAGATAAAAAAATCTTGGTGCAAAGACCCATCACCTAGTGAACATAACACTACCTAAACTGAGTCAAATCAGAGATGGGACCAGTAAGGATGAAGAGCAAGTGACTTGGAGATGGTCTAATACAGTGCTTCCCAAACTTTTTTCCAGTGTGACCCATTTAATGGATGAGGCTTGATATAACCCAAGAATTATTGAGCAGAGGGTGGAGGCTGCAATGTGAAAATGAGACAAACAGCAGGATAGTAACCAAAGTGCCAAAATAAAACAAAGCAGCAGGATAAGAGCCTTCAAAACTATATTTCTGAATTGTAAAACAAAATACCACAGCATCTTCTGGGGACCCTCTTGGATACGACACACAAAGATCGAAGTTCTAGGTCAATATTTAAAAGTATAAAAGTGGCTAAGGCAGCTTACCACTTACTTAACACCCACAGATTTTTCTTATTAATCTGCTCTAGTGGACATTGTTCATTCTCTATTGTAAACTTTCTCCCATAAAGATATGCGTGGAATTTCTTGCATTCATTTGCCATTGCCAAAGCTCCCTGTGTTGGTACATCTGGTCTTCTCAACTGATATTAGAACTTTGGATGCAAATGCTATTGGCTGCCTCTCCCACAGGCTGACTCTCTCCCTCTCACTGATTCCATGCCAATCCATTTCAGCTCTTCCCTTCCCAGCCTAACCATTCCCACTCTTTGCTTTCCTGCTCGACTGTCCTGCTCACCATTTTCCTGCCTGATCATCCGTTCTTTGCTTCCTTGTTTCACCATTCCCGTTCTTGTTTCCCTGCCTGACCACCCCTGCTCTTTGCTCCCCTGTCCAATCATCCCTACTCTTCATTTCCCTGCCCAACCATCCTTGCACTTTGCTTCCCTGTCCAACCATCCCTACTCTTCACTTCCCTGCCCGACTCTCTCTGTTCACTGCTTCCTTTCCTGAACCCTTGCTGTGAGCAAGGGCTTAGGAGAGGATTCGTAAGAGGGAGAGCATGATATAGAGGAGCTGCGAGCAAGAGAGTTGGGGAGTGAAGCAACGAGCAGGGGTGGTCAGGCAGGGAAGCGAAGAGCAGGGATGATCAGGCAGCGAAAGGAAGAGGGAATCTCAGGGACCAGAAGAGGCTGCTCCAAAATAGCACCAATTGGGGGTCATGCATGCTCCATTGGCCCCAGCACGAAACGGTGCTGAAAGGAAACTGGAAGTCCTGATGCTAAGTGCTTGTACTGGCTTTCTATCCATGAAATTATGCTGAATTATGCTGAATGAGGTAGAGATGATAGAGACTTAATTATATAAAATCACTTTCAGACTGTTCAGCTGCAGATTAGAAGCACTGACAACTATGCCAATGAGAGTTGGCAAGTTTTAGGCACTCAAGGCTATTTCCTGGCCTAACCCTCCAACTACAACATGTCGCCCCACCCCCATTTACTGAACCTTCATTTGGGATTCCCGTTGAGGCTGCCAGGTGGGGAAAGCACATAATGGGACCTCTGAACTAGTCCCAGGATGTTGTCTCCTCTCCACGGTTGCCATTATGGTTTCGTGTATCACAATCCATGGTTTGGGAAGCCCTGGCCTAATAGGATACAATAAACATAGCCAGCAATACACCATTATTGGTCAATGAGAGATGACATCTCATTAGAAGATGGTGTTCTGCTGGCCAAATCCAGAATGAGCATTCCCAAAATGAGGCAAAGAGAAGGTACATGAGGCCTTATGGGAATGGAGAAGTGTACTCCCAGAGCCAGATCAGCTGTGTACTGGAAAGGCATTTTCAGAGACATCAAAAAAATGATGGCCACCTGTATTGTATGCCAGAAGTATAAACTTATACAGCAGAAAGAGAAGATAATAGCTACTGAAGTACCACGCAAACCATGACAAACTGTATTTATTCACACATAATCAAGAATGGTATCTCAAATTAGCAGACTATTACTCAAAGTTCATATTCGTCAGAAAGGTGAAAAATTTGAGAGCTACAACAATCACCTCAACAGTATGAGTTCTTTTTGCTGAGCAAGGGATTCCTGAACAAGTAATATATGATAATGGAACTCAATTCTCTTCCAGAAAGGTTAAGGAGATGGCTGAACAGTACAGGTTCAACATCATCACCTCATCACTATTCATTACTCAAGGGGACACAGCTTTATAGACAGACATATCCAGACAGCCAGAACCTCCTAAAATGCTGAGAGACAAAGGAAGACTCAAACTTTGCCTTATTGTCCAAGCTGCACCTCCCCAGGCTGGCATGAAATTGCCTGCAGAGCTATTGAATGGCAGAAAGTACAAGAAATCTCTGCCAAACACAGAAGGAAGTGAGATAACAACACTGAAGCACAGGTAGAAGGAGATCAACACTTCTATAAACATGCCAAATCCTTGCCTGAATTGTAGAAAGGACAAACTCTACATGTACAGGATACAATCTTAAAAACATGGATCTTTGCAAAAGTTGTTGGTGAAGCTGAGACTCCAAGCTCATAGATCATTGAGACTGAAACTAGTAAGCAAAGGAGAAGGAACAGAGTCCATATTTGACCTACACTGGAGCAGGTAAAGCAGAATTTAACAAAATCTGATACTTTGGTTTTGAATCAGCAGTCGCAGTTCGGGAACTACTTGGGAGTAGCCCAGAAGATCCGAGGGGGCAATTGAAGGTTGGTGACTTCATGCTGTGGAACTTGGGGGTAATGGTACCCTTTTAGAGCAATGGTTTTTCTGCTAGGCACGGCGAAGATCTAAAATTGTGTTTGGAAGATGAAGCTTGAGTGTACTTGGAGATCCAGGGGAAAGGAATCTCAGAAGGTGAGATTGATATCCTGAAGATGGATCCTTGTTGAAGCTGTCTGAGTGGGAGCAATGTTTGGAGATAATTCCAAGGTGAGTTCTTCAAATATGGAGATTGGAATCCCTGGTGGAAAGGATAAGGTTTCAGTGAGACTGTTTGGCTCACACTGTGACTCATGCAGGCCTGCATGCGTTATTGAGGAAACCATGGAATCTGCTTGGGTTGCATCTGTCATTTACTTTGGAGTGTGGTGTGCCTACTACAGTTTGCCTGTTAATTCACATTTATTGCATACTCATCTTGAATATTAGAGTTTAGGATAGATATTATAAATTGCTTTATCTTTCTGAATTTGTATGTGTCTGTAAAGATATAGCTGGGGTGAAGGAATAGTAAATATTTGAATCATTTTCTTGTGTGTGTATTGAGATCTTTCCAACCATTTTTTATGGTGTAATATGGTTAATTTATATTGTTCAATAACTGTTTTATTCTTTGTGTTTAAAGTTCATCAGCAGACTCCTAAAAATTTATTCAGTAACTTTCCTCCATGCTTTAAAAAAAATTAAGATCTATCAAGCCAGGTTTCACTCTGGGATCTGACTTGCCCAGTATTAACGTCAATTGGGATCGTAACAAGAAAAGGTCATCAAAAAGACCAGCAATGTCATTAACAAGCAAGACAAGATCAACAGCATCACCAACAAGTGGTGCAACATCATTAACAAATGACATAACATTAGCAACATGAAGCACAACTCCTTCAACATGCAATATGTACAAAATTGCCAGTACGGTAATATAAAAGCAAAATATATCGTACACTGGAAATTTGAAATAAAAGTAAAAAGTGCTGCAAATTACTTAGCAGGTCTGGCAGCATTTGTGGCGAAAGAAACAGAGTTAATGTTTCAATTTGAATATGACTGTTCTTCAGAACTTGCCCGTACCGTGTGCAAACTCAACACTGAGTGAGATGAATTCCAAATCCAGTAGATGGAGGCACATTTTACCACCTGAACAATACTGTGAATAGTGCTTTTTGAGAAAAGAATTTTATGTTCGGAATTATATGTTATAAAAGTTAATTGTAAATTTACTTTAGACATAATATGTATACAAAAATATAATGATGGGAAAAGTTAAGTTGACATGAAGAGGCATTACTTTTTGTTATAGAAAGAGAGATGTTATTTTGTTATAATATAAATAGAAAGTAAAGTGTACAATTCTAAAGGGCCTACAGGAGCAGAGGGTCCTGGGTGTATATGTGCATAAGTCATTAAAGGTGGCAGGACAGGTTAAAAGAATGGTTAGTAAGCATACATTATCCTCGGCTTTATTGATAGGATCATAGAATACAAGAGCAAGGAGGGTATGTTAAACTTGTATAAAACATTTATTTGGCTTCAACTAGAGTATTGCATCCAGTTTTCGGCACCACACTTCAGGAAAGGTGTGAAGGCACTAGAGAGAGTGCAGAAAAGATTCGTGAGAATTGTTCCAGGGATGGGAACTTAAGTTATTTGGATAGATTGAAGAAATTGAAACTACTTTTTCTTGGAGAAGAGAATGTTGAGAGGAGATTTGATAGATGTATTCAAAATCATGAGGGGTCTGGACAGTAGGTAGAGAGAAACTGTTCCCGCTGGTGGAAGGATCAGAAAAAAGATGGCATAGAGTTAAGATAATTAAGAAAAGAAGCACTAGAGACATGAGGGGGAACTTTTTCATGCAACGAGCAGTTAAGATCTAGAATGTGCTGCCTGGTAACATGTTGGAGGCAGGTTCAATTGAGGCATTCAAGAAGGCTTTGGAGTAATATCTGAAAAGGAAGAACGTGCAAGATTATAGGGGGAATATGAAGGACTGGCACTAGATGAATTGCTCATTAGAAGAGCCAGTGTAGACATGATTGGCTGAATGGCCTCCTGTGTTGTAATAATTCCGAGATCATGTGACTTTTTTCAAAATGATTTAAGAACTCTATTGTGATGCTGGCATCAACAATGGCTGACCATGGCAGTGAGCATGCAGCAAGGTTTTTGGATGCTGTCCACTACTGGAATTCTTGATGGAAGAGGTAGAAAGAACAAGAAATGTCCTGTATCCTTGGGGAGACCAGAGTCCCTCCAGACATGAGCTCAGAAAACAGTGGCAAGAGATAACACTGCAGATCACAGCCAGGACTGTAGCCTCAAGGACCTGGATGTGGAGCAGGAAAAGGTTTAATAATCTCACATAAATTGTCAGTGAGTACATTTTTAAATGTCATATCTAACCAGCCCCACCTCTATCCCATCCACTGCTCAATTCACTATATGCTCATCACTTACCTACCTACCAACAATCTCTATCAGTTACGGCTCATATCTAACATTCATATACTTCACCTCACTTTCATACATTTCACAGTGTTGCAAGCCTTGCACCTACACCTCAAAGGTTTTACATGTTGGCAGCTGTTCAACCTTGGCAGATACATTAAACATATTTCTGAACACTCACTGACACAATTCCCTCTCCCTTGCAGGAGAAAGTGATACATGACAGGAATTAACAGGTGAGGGAGATACAGGCCTGATTTTTTAAATCCCCATGATGAAACAAGTTTGGCCATTATGCGAAGGGCCATTGCTGAGGCTGTGGCTACTGGCAGAGACGATTGAAGGTAAGGGTATATTCTAATCCTCATCCTCTCATTCCACTTGTCCCTCTTCCCTTAATCTCTACTGACTTGCAAGCTGCATATGGTGCAAGCACACACTTTTTACTTTCTCTTCTCCCCTCATCACAACCCATTTTCCTTTTATCATTTCAGATCTCAAGGGCCTGAATTTTACCTTTGGTGGGTGCGTGCGATCGGTGGGCCCGGGAGCGGCTGGGAAACAGCGTGCCGACCACGATCGGTCCCCGACCGCAATTTCATGGGGTTGGCCAATTTACTGTTTTACAGCCAGTGTAAAACACGCGCTGAAGAGCTCCGCTGCCAGAGCTGGGCAGGTGATGCTATCACCATGTGCGCGGGTGAGGGCTGTGAGAGAGCTCCCTGAAAGCAGACAGCTGCCTCAGGGAGCTGCAGACCTTCAAATGATGAAATAAAGATTTAAAAAGCTGCAAAAAATGTCCATGCATCACAAGCAAGCACCTGAAAATATACCTCATAAAAAATGCTGTCCATAGATATTTTTATTTTATTTCATGACAGAGATTGCATCCCGCCCTTGGATGACGTTTGATGAAAAATGTAAAGGCCACCTGGCTGATTTGCCCATCCACCAACCATAAGGTTGGATGGGCCAAGAAAAATATGAGACAGTTGCTCGCTTAATTGTTGGTAGGCATGCTTCCGACTTTGTGCTTGCCTGCGAAGTGAAATATCGCGTGAGTGCATGATGATGTCGGGACACTCACCCGACGTCATCTTGTGCGATTTTACGACTGATTGGGTCGGGCGTGTGCATGCCCATGGGATGTAAACTTCTGTCCAAGAACTTAAAACTGACCAGGCAGTGAAGGAGGAGCAAGAAAGTGAAAAAGCAGTAATACCATCATTTGGTTTTGCAGTCACAGCCACAAGCTCAGATACTGGCACTGCATGTGATTTAGAGGATACACGTGGGATCTGCAGGTGGTGAGACCCTAGGCAAATGTGGGCTGGAGCCAGAGCTGAGAAAAGGATAGCACAGGTGCCAAATTGCTGGAGCATGAGATTGCACAGTAGTTCAGCTGCAGAGGATTCGGATGAGGACTTTGATATCCCAGGCCTGGAAGAAGGCTGATGGGTGTACATAATGAAAGGCTTGCCAGCTGGAAATTTGTGTTCAATGCCAAGGAACAGGGAGGAGTCCAGCATCAATAGAATTTGAAGCCTGTCCTTTTCAACATAGAATGGATGACTAACTTGACCAACATAACTGTGTAGCCATCCATGACGTAGCATCTGATGGCTGATGTTGTAGCTCTTGCTGCAGCACAAGCAGCACTCACCCAACATCTTTTCTTATTTGTTTCTGGGAAGTGAGCATCACTGGCAACTATTGCCCTTGAAATAGTGGTGTGCTGCATTCTTGAACTGCTGCAGTCCAATTGGTGTAAGTGCACCCACATTGCTGTTAGTGAGAGATTTGCAGGATCTTGACCTAGTGACAGTGAAGGAACACCGATATAGTTCCAAGTCAGGATGGTGTGTGACTTTGAGGAGCTGTGTTCTCATGCATTTGCTGCCCTTGTTCTTCTTTGTGGTAGAGATTGTGAGTTTGGAAAGTGCTGTGGAAGTAGCCTTGGTAAGTTGCTACAGTGCACCTTGTAGATGATACACACTACTGCCATTGTGCGCTGGTGGTACACACAATAAATGTTTAAGGTGGTGTCTGCCCTGCCAATCAAGTGGACTGCTTTGCTTGGATGGTGTTGAGCTTCTTGAGTGTTTTTGCAGCTGCACTTATATCCATGCAAGTGGAGAATATTCCATCATACTCTTGATTTATGCCTTGTAGGTGGTGGACAGGCTTTGGAGAGTCAGGAGAGAATTACTAACCACAGAATTCCCGGCTTTTGACCTGCCCTTATAGCCACAATAGTTAGTATGGCTAGTCCAGTTAAGTGTCTTTTCAGTGGTAACCCCTAGGATATTGATAATAGGGAATTCAGTGATGGTAGGGCCATTGGATGTCGAGGCGAGATTCTTAGATTCTTTCTTGTTGGAGATGGCCAATGCACTTGTGTGCGCCAATGTTACTTGCCACACATTAGTCAAAGACTGATTGTTGTCAATCTCTTGCAGTATCTGAGAGGTTACAAATGGTATTGAACACTGCAATCATCAGTGAGTAAATATCTCCTCTCTGACCTGTCATGAAGCTATTAACATATATACTATTATTGGAAAATATTTTTCTTTTAAAATAGAGGTTTAGTCTGTGGGTGTGTCTTAATTGAATTAAAGCCAGCTAGTCTGGGTGCCCCCTTCCTCAACTCTTTCTCTGGTACATTGATGATTACTTCAGTGCTGCTTCATGTTCTAGTGGGGACTTGGAAAAATTTATTAATTTTGCTTCCAATCTCCACCCCTCCATCATTTTCACATGGTCCATCTCTGACACTTCCCTTCCCTTCCTTGACCTCTCTGTGTTAATCTCTGGTGATAGACTGTCCACCAATATCCATTACAAGCCTACCAACTCCCACAGCTACCTCGACTGCAGCTCCTCACACCCCGCTTCCTGTAAGGACTCCATCCCATTCTCTCAGTTCCTTTGCCTCCATCGCATCTGTTCTGATGATGCTACCTTCAAAAACAGTTCCTCTGACATGTCCTCCTTCTTCCTTAACCGAGGTTTTCCACTCACGGTCGTTGACAGGGCCCTCAACCATGTCCGGCCCATCTTCCACGCATCCGCCCTCACGCCTTCTCTTCCCTCCCAGAAACATGATAGGGTCCCCCTTGTCCTCACTTATCACCCCACCAGCCTCCGCATTCAAAGGATCATCCTCCGCCATTTCCGCCAACTCCAGCATGATGCCACCACCAAACACATCTTCCCTTCACCCCCCCGGCGGCATTCCGTAGGGATCGTTCCCTCCGGGACACCCTGGTCCACTCCTCCATCACCCCCTACTCCTCAACCCCCACCTATGGCACCTCCCCATGCCCACGCAAAAGATGCAACACTTGCCCCTTCACTTCCTCTCTCCTCACCGTCCAAGGGCCCAAACACTCCTTTCAAGTGAAGCAGCATTTCACTTGCATTTCCCCCAACTTAGTCTACTGTATTCGTTGCTCCCAATGCGGTCTCCTCTACATTGGAGAGACCAAACGTAAACTGGGCGACCGCTTTGCAGAACACCTTTGGTCTGTCCGCAAGAATGACCCAAACCTCCCTGTCGCTTGCCATTTTAACACTCCACCCTGCTCTCTTGCCCACATGTCTGTCCTTGGCTTGCTGCATTGTTCCAGTGAAGCTCAATGCAAACTGGAGGAACAGCACCTCATCTTCTGACTAGGCACTTTACAGCCTTCCGGACTGAATATTGAATTCAACAACTTTAGATCTTGAACTCCCTCCTCCATCCCCACCCCCTTTCTGTTTCTTCCCCCTTCCTTTTGTTTTTTCCAATAATTTATATAGATTTTTCTTTTCTAACCATTTCCATTATTTTTAAATCTTTTATGCCCCACTAGTCTTTCCACCCCACCCCCACTAGAGCTGTACCTTGAGTGCCCTGCCATCCATTCTTAATTAGCACATTCGTTTACATAATATCACTACCTTCAACACCGCTGTGTTCTTTTGTTCTTTTGTCTGTGATATCTTTTGATTATCTGCTCCTATCACTGCTTGCTTGTCCCTACAACCACACCACCCCCCCCAACTTCTCTCCTCCCCCACCTCCCCCCCCCCCCCCCCCCCCCC
The DNA here is from genome assembly GCF_017639515.1 of Carcharodon carcharias. Lineage (NCBI taxonomy): Eukaryota > Metazoa > Chordata > Chondrichthyes > Lamniformes > Lamnidae > Carcharodon > Carcharodon carcharias. Next base: position 97,148,783 of record NC_054486.1, on the reverse strand, counting down.
CCAACCTTAAACCAGCTTTTATTTCACCTCTCTCCTTATATTCACTCAGTTCTGTGGAAGGGTCATGAGGACTCAAAATGTCAGCTGTTTTCTTCTCCGCCGATGCTGCCAGACCTGCTGAGTTTTTCCAGGTAATTCTGTTTTTGTTTTGGATTTCCAGCATTTGCAGTTTTTTGTTTTTATATCTGAGTGCTTTGATATGTTTTAGTTTTGAGGTTGCATTTGTATTTTTTAAAAAGAGCACTCAAGAAGTGGGTTGAAAACTGACGCCTATCTAGCAGAGACCAAGCAATATGTTTATGTTACTAATAAAATCGGTACTATGAAAGGGGTTTTATTGTTAGAGAAGTTTAGTTCAGAGGTTGGTGATACAATGAGAATTTACATTCAATGGGGGTGGTAGGTATAACTTCAACAGTTTTGTGTGTGCAGAGCAGAGGCAATGTGAGATCAAAAGGCAGCTGCAAGCCTCCAACTGTCTCCATAAGAACCAAGTGGAAAGAACCTCACTTTGAATTCGTAAGGTAAAAATACTTTGCCTGGTGTTTAGTTAAGTCTATGGGTTGCTGTTGCCTTAATGGAAATTAGTTTGGGAATTTGTTAAAAGCTATGATAGAAGTAATTTGAAGCCATGTGTATATAAATTTTAACCTGTGTAAATTAATAAAATGTTTCATTTAGTTTAATGTAAAGCCTCAAGAACTGGTGGTCTGATTCCTGAATCTAGAGTCGCATCTCAAACATAACACTTAAAATGATAGGTTATGACAGTTGCTTAAAGTTTCCCTCTAGGATTTTTAAATAACTCTGCATTACCAACTGCTGGGTCATAACAGACTTAATGTTGGAGGGAAGGGCATTGATGAAGCAGTTGAAGATGGTTGGCCCTTAGACATTATACTGAGCTTCTCCTGCAACAATGTCCTGGGACTGAAATGATTGGCCTCCAACAACCACAACCATCTTCCTTTGTTTTAGGTATGACTCCAACCAATGGAGAATTTTCCTCCTGATTCCCATTAACTTCAATTTTATTAGGGCTCCATGATGCCACATTCAGTCAAGGGCAGTCACTCTCACCACAACTCTAGCTTACTCCTGCTCTTATTTCTTCCTATTTTATGATCTTTTGACATGTTTGGACCAAGGATGTAATGAGGTCTGGAGCTGAATGGCCCTGTGGTGCCCTAACTGAGCATTGGGTACAGATTATTGGTGAATAATTGCCACTTTATAGCACTGAAAACAACACTTTACATCACTTTGCTGATGAATGAGAGTATGAATGAGGGGCTTTGTCTTGCTTTTCATGAACAGTATGTAACTGAGCAATTTTCTGCATTGTCAGTAGATGTTGTAGTTGTACTAGGACAGCTTGGCTGAGACTGTGGCTAGTTCTGAAGCACAGGTCTTCAGTACTGTATTTGAGATATTGTCAGGGCCCATAGCCTTTTCTGTATCCAGTGTATTCACCTGTTTCCTGATATCAAATGGAATGAATCAACTTGCCTGAGAATTGGCACCTTTGATGTTGATGGCCTCAGGAAGAGCCAAGATGGATCATCCACTAGGCACTTCTAGCTGAAGATGGTGGCAAATGCATCAGCCTAGTCTTTTGCACTAAAACGGAAAATGTTGGAAAAACTCAGCAGATCTAGCAGCATCTGTGGAGAGAGAAACAGAGTTAATGTTTCAAATCCGTATGACCCTTCAGCTCTCAGCTTACTGCCATGGAAGCTCAGACTGTTGCCAACATGGTTCTGGATATCAGTGATCATGGGCCATTGAGGGCATCACAGCATTCCTATGTGTTTTAGGATTTGTGAGGCTTTGCTCAAGAGAGTGGGAGGTGCTCCATGGAATATGAACCAGCTGTGCTGTCTTGGGAGGTTGACATTTGTGCTTCCACCACTGTTAGTTTGCGACTGTCTTCGCTGTTGCCTGTCAGTTGGTCAGCCTAGATTGCTGCAGCTTATGCTGAGATGGAACAGTCTGTAGCCAGGCCCTTTAGGCCTTGGGCTGTTTATGGTCACTGACTAATGCCACTTGCGGTCTTCTCTGCTGAAAGTCATGAGCCATGCTTTATCCGTGGGAAAACACCTTGTAGAAGCGCTAGGAAAGGCAAAGATGCTTGAGCAAGGCATTAAAAGTGAATGCACAAAGGTGATCAGTTTATTTTTGTATTCACTCCTTCTTCTCCAAATAGCATCCTTGATTATTAAAGGGTCACCAAATCAGAGCTTATGCATTTACTATGGTGCAGGAAGAAGAGACAGATCCTCAAGTCTGTCTTAGCTGTTTCAGGGTTGGAACCCCATGCCATTGGTGTTATTCTGAACCATATGCTAGCTGTTTAGCCAACTTAGCTAACTGACACTCCCCTTGTATTCACAATGGCATGCTTTAATTTATAAATTTTGATTTGAATATGTATTTTGTGTTGATTTTTATGTTTGCATTGTGGGAAAGAGGATAATGATATAATCTGTGTCAGAGAAAAAGTGAGGATTGTGGAATGTTGGGTGAATGGGGAAATGGGATCAAAGTTACTGATATTATTCATGGATTTGTTCATGTACGGAGCTGTCCAAGCAGCAGAAACATTGCTTAATGATGCAGATGGTCAGCTGTATAAGGTTAATTGTGGCAGCATAGCTTTCAATGAATGCCTGCTGTGCATGTGTACATCTGCTCTAGACCAGAGTCATGAGATTTTTTTGAGTGACAACCCTTGTCACCCAGCAGCCACCCTTTGTTTTCCTGTGGTAATTGAAATATAGTTGACATAGAGGACCACTGCAGAATGAGTGCAATGTGACTTGCCAGGATAGCGGGCATTGAGCTGTTTGATGTGATGTCTGTGGTTACACACCAGCTGCATTTTGAGGGAGTGGAATCCCTTTTGGTTCAGTAACTGGCCAAATTCGCATGAGATTCATACAAAATAATTCATTCTATGGCACCCTGCGCTATGGGGATGCCTGCAATCTTTGCAACCTCTCATGATCACTCCACCTGTTTGTCTCTGGCAAGAGGGAATAGAATGAAGTTATTACTGAAGAACCTCATTAACTTCTCTTACTTAGGAGTGCAATGTAGACTAAGAGATGTATATATCTCCGGCAGCAGCCTGGAAGGAGCCTGTTACATCAAAGTTCAGAGCCAGTGCCTGCTTTGATCTCAGATTGGAGCTGTGGCCACAGCAGTTCGCAGATTTCAGTCATAACATCTTTAGTGAGGCATAGATGCCTCAAGCATTGGTTGTCACTGAAGTTCAGGTATGTTTCCTAAGCATCTCTTACCTTCTATCCCTTCTCCTCTTCCCCCCTCTTCTAGTAGCTTGACTTGCTCTACATGGCTTCTGCACAGTCTTTCAGTCATGTTCAATGCCAAAGTGACGTGCTACTTGGGTGCCCATGTGTAGAAACAACTGGTTTGTGTGCAAGTCTTCAGGTCACCAAAAAATTCTTCATCACTAGCTGGACAACTCCCTCCAGACTATTGGAACATTTACAGTTATGGAAAAGTGCTCAAAGCTTGTGTAACTGCAGCTGGCTTGAGGAAATAACCTTGCATCTGACCTATAAATAATTCTTGATCCCTTTAAATAGCACTGACTGGTGGTGTTGGGAGTGGGGAGAGAGAGGAGGGGGCTACTCCTTCATGATATTTAATTTTGTATTCAGCTGTGGGAGGTTAAGAGAGGGCATAACGTGGAATGTGGAGCTCTAATTTGGCATTGCTAGTTTATCATGCTCCAACTGCACTGCATGGTTTTGCTGGGCATTATGTATGCGTGCAGCAAATGCCTTAACAAATATGGCATCCGGTACACTTCTTGAAAGTGAGTGCCCAAAGAATGGGGAGTTTAGAACCCAATCTCTCCCCTTGTCTATTTCTAGTTATGAAAAGTTCTTGCTAATTCTGTTATTTACAACACCTTTGCAATTTTTAAATGGTTTGAATGACAATTAAAAAAAAAACTTCTATCTTTCAGGAAGTCAGGTGCAGCTTGTATGATCTAAATGATTTTAATAAAGGCAAATTGAACACACTTTCTCCCCTCTATACCAGTATGGGGTTGATTCCAAGTATAAAGATATTTAACAGAACTTCCCTAATGTCATTCAAGTTTGAAAAAACCTTGGTAAGGACCTACTTTATATACAAAGGTATATTTATGATCTTAATTAGATTGAACAGTATTATTGAGATTTTAGTCTTAAAGAAATAGCCATACAAATATAATTAAAACAAATACAAACTTTCCCAGTTTCAGGGTTATTTCATTTTTCATTGCATTCTGTTTCTACACATGTTGCTATTTTCCCCAAACCCACATACAATCACCAATGCATATAGCAAGTGCAATCATAGACTTGGCTAAGATTGTTATTAACAGTCCAAGCAGCACAGTTGAGGAGGTCATATAGCCTGACTGCCCACCTCTCTTGTGCAGCTATGTCCATGCCCTGGCTTCCCTGAAGAGAGAGTATCTGTCGATACACTTGAGGGCTACTGTGCCAGCAATTGGGGCAGCGTGGGGAGTTGAGGTGGGTAAGTGCTGGAGTACATTATCAACCCTGGAATTGCTATTTTAATTTGAGTTATTAAGTTTCCTTTAAAGTTTGTTTTGTTACAATTGTTACGACTGAACTGGGATGAGTGCACTGTCTGATAGTTCCACTACTCCACGGGTCGCAACATATATTTAAATGATTTTTCCAGCTACCTATATGGCCAAATATGTGCTTTACCTATTAATCCCAGAATGACCACTTAATGCCTAGGGTTCTTCAATGAACAACACAATTATTAGTTTATTATAAAACCAGATTTGTCAAGTAGAAAGGCATAGCTTATTAACATATGGTATAAAATATGAAAGTATAATAATTACTGTTTTGAAATACACACACACACACACACACACATACACACGCATCAGAAGAATTCTGCCAAAAGGTTAGAAGTCAATGGTTCAAGGGAAAATGATAGATGATGGTGTCCAGGTTATACATTTTATCTCTCGGCACTGGTTGGTGGAACTACGAATGACTCTTGCATTACTTTTCAGCAGAATCACAGAATTGTTACAGCGTAGAAGGAGGCCATTCAGTCCACTGTGTCTGCACTGGCTCTCTGAGCATTTTAAGTTAGTACCAATCTCCCGCCTTTTCCCCGTAACCCTACACATTGTTTCTATTTAGATAATCACCATATGCCCTCTTGAATGCTTCAATTGAACCTGCTTCCACCACACTACTTACTGTGTGAAAAGGTTTCTTCTCATCTCGCATTTGCTTCTTTTGCAACACACTTCAAAACTGTGCCCTCTGGTTCTCGATCCATTTTTTGCATTCGTTCAAGGGATGTGGGCATCACTTGCTAGGCCTGCATTTATTACCCATCCATAATTGTTCTTGTTCAGAGTGCAGTTAAGAGTTAACCACATTGCTGTGAGTCTGGAGTCACATATAGGCCAAACCAGGTAAGGACAGCAGATTTCCTTCCCTAAAGGACATTAGTGAACCAGTGAATTACAACAATTGTTTCATTGTCAACATTAGACTTTTACAGAATCTTTTATTGAATTCAAATGCCACCATCTGCCATGGCAGGATTCAAACCCAGATCTCTGGATTATTAATCTAGTGACAATACCACTACACCATTGCCACCCCATAACAAGCAGGAACAATTTCTTCCTATCTACTCTGTCCAGGCCCCTCATTATTTTGAAAACTTCTATCAAGTCTGCTCTCAGCCTTCCCCTCTCCAAGGAAAACAGTTCCAATTTCTCCAACCTTTCCTCGTAACTAAAGTGTCTCATCCCTGGAACAATTCTCATAAACCTCTTCTGCACACTCTCCAATGTGTTCACATCCTTCCTATAGTATGGCACTCAGAACTGTGCATAATACTCCAGCTGAGGTCTAACCAGTGTCTTATATAAGTTCATCATAACCTCCCTGCTCTTATACTTATACCCTATTAATGAAGCCTAGAATACTATATGTTTTAGAAACAGCTCTCTCCACCTGTCCTGCCACCTTTAATGACTTATGTACATATACACCCAGGTCGCACTGCTCCTGCAGACCCTTTAGAATAGTATCCTTTATTTTATACAGTCTCTCCATGTTCTTTGTACCAAAGTGTATCACCTCACAATTTTCTGCATTGAACTTCATTTGCCACCTATCTGCCCAATCCACCAATGTGTCAATGTCCTTTTGAAGTTTTACACTGTCCTCCTCACAGTTTACAATTTTCCCAATTTTTGTGCCATCCGCAAACTTTGAAATGGTCCCCCGCACCCTAAGATCTAGATCATTTATATATTTCAGGAAGAGCAAGGGTCCCAATACAGACCACTAGGGAACTCCACTACAAACCTTCTTCCATTATATTCATTATTAATTAATTTATTCATTAATATTCATTAACCATTACCATGTTTCCTATTCCTCAGCCAATTTTGTATCCACATTGCTGCTGCCCCTTTTATTCCATGACCTATAACTTTCCTGACATGTCTGTCGTGTGTCACTGTATCAAACGCCTTTTGGAAGTCCATAAACACCACTTCAATGACCATCTCTGATATCTCTTCAAAAAATTCCAGAAAATTAGTTGGACATGATTTTCCTTTAACAAATCCATGCTGACTCTTTTGAATCAATCCAAATTTTCCATGTGACTATTAATTCTATACCAAATAATTGTTTCTAGGGGCAGAATTTTGCTCTTGGCAGGTGGACTTGGCGGAGGCGGGTGGGGGAGGTTGGGAAACCGACTGCTGCCCACGATCAACACTGTACTGCGATTACACGCTGGTGGGCTAATTAAGGCCCACCCAGCATGAAACACGAGGGGCAGCGCTAAGCGCTGTCTGTGGGGGAGGGGGAGGGAGTGTGAGCCAGTTGAGCACGAACTTCGTGCATGTGCACGAGTGAGCGCTGCGTAACCTCCCTGAGGCACAGAGCTGCCTCAAGGAAATGAAGAAATATAAAAAAAAATTAAAAAATAAAAACATAATAAAACATATGACCCTGTCACTTGAGCAGGAACATATTATTAATGAAAGAATTGAAGTTTTTGTTTTATTTTTATTTGCTTTGGAAACCTCATCCCGCCCGTGGATAAGGTTTCCAAAAAAATGCAAAGGCCCCTTGGCCTTTTCGCCTGCCCGCCAACCATTAGGTTGGATGAGCAGTGAAAACTTTACATTAATTGATAACTTAATGGTCTTAACAGACCCTTTAATTGTTGGCAGGTGCATTGCCAGCTCTGGCACACACTCACCAACTGAACTATCGCACGACTGTGTGTTGACATCGGCATGCTCAGTTGATGCCAATGTGCGCTTATCACTGAGCAAAAATTTCTGCCTTAGACCTTTCCCTACCACTGAAATTAAACTGAAATTACAGAGCAGATCTTTACATTTTTTGAACAAGGGTGTAACAGTTGCAAATCTACAGTCCTCTGGCACCTCCCCGGAATCCAGGGAACATTGAAAGATTATTGCTAGTGCCTCTACAAGTTCCACTCTCACTTCCTTCAATAATCTTGGATGCAGAAAACTTGCAGTTAGTTGATTTTAGATCGTGGAGTGATGGAGCAACTTCCATTCACTTTTTGCTTTGGACTGGTTCTGGAGCTTCAGGAGCTGTTGTCTTCTTTACCCAAGCAATTGTTGTTCCCCAAAGAAAAATCAGCCTACCAGCTTTTAAACACAGTTTTCCAGGCACGGCTTTTTTTCAAAGCCATAAACCACCATGTGACCCTTTTGTAAGCAGTCCAACAGGGTCAAGAGGTTTCCAGCTTCTTTAAAATTGTTTAATTACATTTTCTTGTAAAATGCCGTCTTTTCCAGGAATAGCAGCAATCAGAACCCTCACATTAATCCTTTAAGGGAAAGTGTCTCTTAAAAAAAACACAAGTTCTTCTGGAATATTCTTAGTCCTTGAAGATGAACCATTTTCTGTGATTAAAGCTTTTATGACACAGTGTAGTAGTGGCCCTTTCAAATGGGGCAATTAATGGCTACAGGTTCCTCAAAAGGGGGAGATGCAGTGGATGCTCAGACCATCAGCGTCCCTAATTTCCTTGTGCTTTCCAGAGTTCTCAAACCTCATTAACATTGTAGTCAATTGTTGCAGCGAAATTTTTCTTTTATTCTTCTTCTTCCATGATCCCATGCTACCTCCCCCCACAAACCCTCCTCTAACCTCCATCACTGGACCCTGAATTTCAAATTCTACTTTTACTTGAACTGTGCAGGTTCTGCCAAAATTATTTAGAATATTTCCCCCTAAATCAAAATGATGAACAGAAGGTCCACTGAATTGGGAAGTGGAAAGGTTAGGGACTGGAGGCATTGGGGCCCACTGTGACTCATCATTTGAAGAAAAAATAATTTATTCTGTAAGTTTTACAAAATCTTAAAATAAAGTTAAAATAAAAGTGTTATTACTAATTTTAGAATACAGCCCAATTTGATGCAGCCCCTCATTAGGAAGCAAGACCACTCACTCACTTTGTTTTCTGTGGATTCCAGGGGCAGAATAACTGCAGTACAAATAATTTTAGTTTAAAATGCTTGACGTAGTCTGCTGGTCAGGTAGCCTCTTTGCCAAGAACAAACAAATTAATGTTTTGAGAATGTGAACCCTTCGTCCAGAGCTCCAAGAGAGACAGAGGAATTACCTTTTAAATGAATGGGGAGAAAGACACTACATATGTACAGGAAAAGGAGTAGAATTACCTGCAAAGTGATTAAATGGCAGGAGAGATATAAGCTTAAACAATAGGAAGCTTTAATTTAACATGACCTCCAAATTTTTCATTTTCTATACATATTTTCTTTTCATATAAATAAGAGTCCCTTCCCAGATTTTTTTTTGTCCCCATACAAAGCACTTCACCCTTTATTGAATTTCATCTGTTGAGTGTCTGCCCAATTTCTGAGTAAATACAAATTTGCCTTATCCTGTTTGGCTTTGCAGACTACCTTTTCCTTTTTGCACTGTACCTCCAGCCACTGACTAGAAGTGCAGCAGGAACAGTTGCAGGAATTTTTCTATATTCAAATTACTATATGAAATCTGGTTTTCTAAAGCTGGTCATTTACATTACCATTGAGTGAGTGTTAGTGCAATGATTGATAACGGATCTATTATTAAAGTTCTGCAATGATAACAAGGTAGAGAAATGGTTGCATCTTTGCGGGGGAGGAGGGGTCAAATTTCCCCAGATGGAACACCACTTAACTTGTCACAATCCATAATAAGTCAGGCCATGAAAATAAAATAAATGAATTTATTTAAATGCTACTGTTATGAAACTATACTTATTACCAAAATGTGATTTTTGAATCTACTGACTGTAAACCCTAATTGAATTTTTAAAAAGGTGAAAGCCACATTCCACTGACTTGAGGTCACAGTCAAAGATGGCTACATATTTGAATCACTGAAGCCTATGCATTCCAAAACAACCTGTCTGAAAAACCATGAGGAATAATCGCCTTGAAAGAGGATGAATGGGGGACATCTCCTATCCCATTAACAAAGCATTCAGGCAATCACCTGGGCACTCAGTTGGTTGGAGACAAACCATTAGGCCTAATCACTTCAACAATGGGACCCTAGCTGAGAGGAATTCCCACCTATGATCTAATCAAGTTACAATTGGAATACACTAGCCATGACCTTATTTGGATCACTGTACAGTTGGGGCGAGAGAAGGTCATGTGACAAGATAGCCCTTTATGTGTTTACGCACCTGTTTTCTCTGCAGAGCAAGTAAGATGCTGAAGGAGCAGGACTCTTTGTGGGTCCCCAGCACCTCACCCCCCCATCCAACATACAAGTCTTTGAAACCTGTCTGCTGATTGACTATCCAAGTGCCACAAACAGAGATTTTTAAAATAATTGAACCTAGCACTGCTGTCCCCAGAAAACAAATAGATCATCCAGCCACATCTTTGAACTACCTTGACACTGAAAGCAGCAGCACTGACAGCGAGTAAAAGCAACCTGATCACTAAACTCAGTCTTAAGCCAGCCAAGTTACCAAGCATCAAAATAATTTACTCATTCAGTTTTACTGGACTCTAAATTAATTAATCTATCCTCCTCCACTCTGTAATCTATTTGTGTAAGTGTGACCTTTGACTATGTGTGAGTGTGAAAGTTGGAGAGCTTTATTATTTTTTACTTCGACCAAGGTAAGCACAATAAAAAAATCCTATTCTCTTTTTTGAAACTCAAGAAAACTTGTTTGTTTATGCTTTTTATGATTTCAGTGCATAAACAAAACATTCACTGAATTGGTAAGTATATCCTTTTCTAAAAACCTGTTGCAGGAAAAGCGGGGAGCCATCCGACCCCTCCACACCTGATCATAGCACTATTTTTCCCCCAACATGCTAAGGCTTTGTGCAGGGAGCCCCTCAGAGCCAAGTTAGGCCAACTGGATGATAATTGGACCCTTAATCCTAGGGACATTATTTTGAATCTTATAAGGGGTAATAAGTTTCCTCTTAAGTATTTTATTCAGAATACTTTTTTATTGATTTTTCCCAAATAATATTATAATCAGTCTCTACAGTCTCTGAGTTGATTGGAGGTTGGGAATCTCATTTACTGAAATTTCCTGATCATATATCTTCCTCATTCACTGAGTTATTGGAAGCATGTTTTGCAAAAGGAACAATTCATAAATGATAATAAAGTGGATACAATAACTTACAATTGGTTCAAGACTTCACAAACCCAAAAATGATTAACTTGAACTTTGTTGTTAGTCTGTCTGAAGCCAAGTTGTTTGTTTTGATTCAGCATCTGACACTTTGACTGTAAGGCTGAGAATCCCTTCTGCACCATGCCTCAAGCCTTGATTTATCTTCCCTATCTTTCTATTTATATTTGTTTTAATATGTGGCACTGGGAATAATCCAGAGGTTACTATCTTCGAGGTCCTTCTGAAAATTAGACTGTAGGACCACCTGATCTCTGTATGTCATTGGCAGCAACATGTGCCATAACTTCCAACTCACTCCCTTGCACCTGCAGAATATTTTGTATCATCTCCATGATGTCCTTCATTCATTTACCCTGCCAACAGGGAGGAAACACATCATGCGGGACTCCTGATGTCTGTTACAGAAATGCCTGTCTGTCTCTCTATGGAACCTTCTATAATAGACGGCATTTCTACACTTTGCTGTACTCTCCCATGCAGTCCCTTGCCCATTGGTGCCATGGTCTGGATTTCACTCCAGCAGTCTCCAATGATAAGTAGCTGTTTGAAAGTGGCATGGAACCTCTTCCTACTCTTCTTGATGGCCATGCATCTAGTATCCTGAACTCTTACTGCCTGTTGGGTGGAGGATCCATTCTATCTCCTGGAATGTATGATCCAGGGAATACTCATCCTTTCTGATGCTCTGCAGTGAATCCAACTACCCCTGAAGCTCAGAAATCCTGGGCTCAAGCTGAAGCAACTGATGACACTTCCTATACACGTAGTTCCGCCAAAACATGGGAAGCATCCTGAATTTCCCACATTGTGCAGGAATTGTAAGCGACAGGTTTCAGATGCCCATCCATGATCTAAACATATCCCTTTATTCTCTCTTTAACAATCTAGTTAGTGCCTTGTTTAAACTATTAATTTTAATTAATGCTTCTGGACCTGATCTGTGCTTATATTCTTATAAATTGACTTACTGTTATTCAAGCCTCAAGTGAGAATTTTAAATTCTTAGCTTCTAATTCGAACAAACGCCATATCCAATCATCCACCTGCTTCCCTGTGATGTCACATTTTGTTTTGAATGCGGTTGGTTGGCTCAAATGACACCCAAACTCTTTTATCTCTCTATTGGTATCACTGTGCATTTGCCCTCAGTGGTGCTGCTGCCGTTCTTTTATTTCTTGACTATTCTTGCTGTGCACTCGCTGTCAGTGCTGCTGCTGATGCTTTTTATCCTCCTGCTGGTCTTGCTGTGCACTTGGTCTTAGCGCTACTGCCGTTGCTCTTTTATCCACCCATTGGTCTTACTGTGCACTTATTCTCTGTACTTCTGTTTCCTCTCTTTATTCTCCTGCTAGTCTCACTGTGCACTTGTTCTTGGTACTCCTGCTGCCGCTGCTCTTTATCTTCCTGCTGGTCTCATTAGTTACTCACTCTCAGTGCTGCTGCCGTTACTATTTTATCATTCTGCTGGTCTCACTGTGCACTCCTCTTGGTGCTGCTGCTGCTCTTTATCTTTCCGCTTGTCCAACTGTGCACTCGTTCTCGGTGCTGCTGTCACCGCTATTTTATCTTTCTGTTGGTCTCACTGTGCACTCACTTTCAGTGCTGCTGTCACTGCTCTTTATCCTCCCACTCATCGGTGCACTCCCAGTCTTGGTGCTGCTGCCACTACAATTTTATCCTGTTGTTGTTCTTGCTGTGCACTCCCCATTAGTGCTGCTGCTGCCACTATTTTATCCTTCCACTGGTTTCCCTGTACACTTGGTCTAGCTGCTGCTGCTGCTGTTCTTATCCTTCCGCTGGTCACACTGTGCTTTTGGTGCTATTAATGCTACTTTTTTATCTACCCGCTGGTCTGGCTGTACACTCGTTCTTAGAACTGTTGACGCTGCTCTTTTATCCACTCGCTGGTCTTGATGTGCACTTGTTCTTGGTGCTGCTGCCACCACTCTTTCATCCCCCCCCCTCTTGTCCTGCTGTGCACTCAGCCCTGGTGCTGCTGCTGCCTCTCTTATATCCTCCTACTGGCCTCACTGAACATTTGTTCTCAGTGCTGCTGCTGCTGCTCTTTCATCCTCCTGCTGGTCACGCTGTGTTCTCCCATGTCTCCATGATTTGTAAGTTAAAAATAATTTATTATTTTACTTTTTTAAAGTTTGTTTGAAATTTGAGCTTTTACGTTAATCCCATGTATTTGTTCCAACCTTTATTTCCATTTCTGTAAAATAATTAAAATGCGATTAATAATGTATGCTTTTCATTAAGATTGGTTCTTGAACCCACTAAATCTTAGTGGACAGCTTTCTTTGAGGTCAACAGTGAGCACTGCCACTCCACCACAAAATCTGGGCAATAACCTTTATCCTATAGTAAAATTTATAATGAAAACATATATATATTATTGTATGCATGTGTATGGATGTGTGTGTATGCATATGGAAAGAAGAATCTTTAGCTATAAGGATTTTAATCTATTTAACCAGCATTTGTCGCTAATTGTGGTACTAGTTTGTATTTATTTTATTTCTAATTTCACCTAGGTACAGAACATGACTGCATGGCATCTGGAAATCCCTAGAGAAAAGCTTACAATTTCTACAGGTGATTTTTGAGGGTTGATGGGTTGATGCTCAGGACTAAATAGAAATTAAAGTCTCCCTTTACCCTTTGCAAAAATCCCTCTTAAACCATTCCAATGGCTATAGTTTCAGGGGAAAAAATTGTCTCCTACACTGGCTTTGTAAGCTATTAGTTCACAAACTGTCATCTCATGAGATTGTGAGCTTGGGAATGTGTGCACTCTTCCCATCTCCTCTCCCACATGTCAGCACTGAATGCTTCAGGCACAAGAACTGGAATAGACCATTAAGTCCATCAAGCTTGTGTGCTATTCAGTTAGATCGTGGCTGATCTATAACTTAACTACATATATTTGTCTTGGTTCTGTAACCCTAAATACCATTGCCTGATAAAAATCAGTTTTGAAATTTTAAAATTATTTAGCCTCAACTGCTTTTGGGGAAATAGAAGTGCAAAACAATTTGGAAGAAGTGCTTTCTGATATCACTCATCTGAATGGCCTAACCTTAATTTAAATGTTATGGCCGCTTGTACAGGACTCTCTAACAAGAGGTGCCTCAAGGCAGAGACATTTCCTACCGATGTGGCCATCTGGAACATTTTCACTTTCTGGATGCTCATACTCATTGCAATCCCGACACACTGCCTGTGCTAACACTTTTAATCTTTATTTATTGTTTAGCATTAGTTTATACCTAGAATTAAGTGAAACACTTGAGGCATGGAAGTTGCAGTGCTACAAAGGCTTACCTGAGTATTTCATGTGTGTGATGCACTGCTGGCCATTTCTTGCATGATTCATTCGGCATTAATGAAACAGAGTGCCGCATGTAGATGCATCCCCTGTGTGCACCTGAAGACATTGAAAGTGTGATAACATGACATCAGTGACCCAAATGGGCTGATGCAAAGGTGGGATACAAAATTTAGTCAACACTCATAGGCAACATCTTTTTCATTCACTCCTGTATCAACAAGCATTATGAATCAATATGGACTCTGTTTAGGATTATTTAAACAGCTACTCAATAAGTTGCAGCTTAGGTGGATTTGACTTATTTGTGCTGAGGTGAAGTTTGTGGAAGCACTTTGGTAAGTTGCTGGAGCAATTTGGAGGTTTTTGCTGATCACGTGGAGGTGGGAGAAAACAATATCTTACATAGGTATGGGGACAGTTGTTGCAATGTCACTTGCTTTGCTACATGATTAAGATATGGAGAGAAAGAGGCAGAGAGGGGAAGCCCTGACAGGAAGTGAGAGAAAGAGGACTTGCTATAGAAGAGAGTTCCCACAAAGGATCTTCTGCAAGCATCACTCTTAATTAGCAATGAGCCAGGAGAGTGTCTGAGGAGGCTAAGGTTTACAAAGGAAGTGGTCACAGAGTTGTGCCAACTCCTTCATGACAACCTGGAGCTTCAAGCCAGGGTGAGGACTATGAAGGTCATGGTCACTCTTACATTCTATGCCACAGGATCCTTCCAAGAGAGAGCAGACAACATCAGCAATGAATCAGTTTGCCGTGCATAGAAGCTTTAGTGCTTTATAAAATCATTAGAAGAATGAGAGAGAAAGTAGAATAAATGATTTCATATAGGGCTCCCGGAACATGAAATGCTTTGCCACAAGTGGCTTTTGAGGCATAGACTAATAAAATCAGCTAAATTAATTGAGGAAGTATTGGATAAAAGGAAAAGGCAAAGAAATGGCTTTAGATGAGATGGAAGATTTTTCCTGTTCCAAGCTTGGGAAATGAGTATTCCCTAGGTTCAGAGCAGAGAAAAGAGGTGTGCCAACCTACTGCATGAGTTCCCCTATCCCATTGTGTCTTGTGTGATTTCTTGGGGCCTCTTTGCGATGCAACTGGGCCTAAACTTTTTTTTCTTATTCATTCATGGAATGTGGGCATCGCTGGCTTGGCCAGCATTTATTGTCCATCCTTAATTGCCCTTGAGAAGGTGGTGGTATGCTGCTTTCATGAACCACTGCAGTCCATGTGTTGTAGGAGCACCCACAGTTTTGTTAGGAAGCGAGTTCTAGGATTTTGACCCAGCGACAGTGAAGGAATGGTGATATAGTTCCAAATCAGTATGGTGTGTGACTTGGAGGGAAACTTGCAGTTGGTGGCATTCTCTTGCATCTGTTGCTCTTGTCCTTCTAGTAGTAGCACTCATGGATTTGGATATGTGCAGCCCCAACTCTGTTATTTTAATGAGCTGAGCAGGAAAGTTCTCAGTCTGTCCTCTCATTTCCTTTTGAGTTTTCTCATGGATGTTCTGGTGCAATGGTTTGCCTGAGGATCCACCCTGCCTCACCATTGCCCTACCTTCAGCTGACTAGGCCACATCCTCTGGAGTTTCCTCTGTAAACCCCTCTGCTTCTCCACCTTCTTTATCCTCCTTAAAACCCACCAGAGTTTTGATAATATCACCTTTGGTTTGATGTCCAGTTTTTTCTTCCATCTTTGTGAAGTATAAGTTGTTATATAAATGGCAGTTGTTGAAATGCTGCAGTAGTGTAGCCCAAGTGTCAGCTGTGGCTCAGTTGGTAGCACCCTTGGCTCTGAGTCACAAGGTTCTATGGTTAATTATCACTCCGGGGCTTAAGCACAGAAATCATGGCAGATACTCTAGTAGTGTACTGGAGGAGTAATGGACTGCTGGAGGTGCCATCTTTCGGATGAGACATTAAACCAATGTTCCATCTGCCTGCTGGGGTGGATGTAAAAGATCCCATGGTGCTATTTCCAAAAAGAGCAGGGGATAATCCTCAGTAATCTGGCTAATATTTATCCCTCAACAACACCACAAAAGAATAGATTGTCCATTCATTATAACATTGTTTTTTGTGGGAGTTTGCTGCATGCAAATTGGCTGCTACGCTTCCAACAGTGATTAGATGATACAAAACACTTCATCAGCGATAAAGTGCTTTGAGACATCTGGTGGTTGTAAAAATGCTATATAAATGAAAATCTATCCTTCTTTCAAATCTCCAAGGTTCCTCACTTAAGGGGAGGAGGAGACCATATTTACCATGTGTAACTGAACGAAGCGAGAGGGACAATGTGTCTCATTCCAGTTGAAATTAACTTTTCCACCCCAGCATGGACTCACATTCCCCAACAGTAGATCCAATTCAGACTCCCCAATACAAAGTTCCCTTTGACCAGTATCATTCAGTGAAGGTCAGTAGCAAATCCCTTCACTCAACATATTTGAGGTGCAGGCCTGGTTGCGCCCTGAAGAAACAATGGAAGATTCAATACAGTAAATATAATTAAATTTCCAACTTCTAGCCTTCGAACTATTTTAATTGTGAGATTTTTTGGAATTGTTTTACCAGCATAAAACTGACATTTATTTTTTTCCGTGATAGATATATTTCCTGCAGATGAATGGTACGTGAGATTAAAACTGCACGATGAGACACGTTTGTTCTCAACATATGGAACCTTGCTGGATGTTGTGAGAGGTAGGTTGAAAATGGAACCTGTTCGGCATTTAGTTAATTTGGTTTACAGATGCCTAAATCCACCACTATTCCCACTAAATTGCTGACCACCCAGCTCTCCCTCATTGTCTCCATGTTAGCCAATATTCTTAATGGTCCTTTCTCTTCAGGAAGCATCTCTCTCTCCTTTAAAATCTTTTGTCATCACCCTTCTTGTCAAAAAATAAACCATTGAACCCATGACCATTGCAAACTACTGCCCCATCTCCAACCTTGACTTCCTCTCCAAGGTCCTTGAATGTGTTGTCACACCCCAAAACAGTGCTCATTTTTCTCAGAACTGCATATTTGAATTACTCCAATCAGGTTTCCAAACCTGCCACAGTACTGAAATGATTCTTATCAAAGTCACAAATTACATCCTATGTGACTGTGGTAAGTTAAACTATCCCTCCTTATCCTTCTTGATTTGTCTGCAGCCTGACATCATTGACCGTGCCATCCTTCTCCAATGCCTCCAATGTCATCCAGTTAGTTGGCACTACTCTCATCTGATTTCATTCTTATCTATCCAATCATAACCAGAATATCACTTGCAATGGCTTTTCTTCCTGCTCCAACATCATCAATCCTTGGACCCCCATTTCTCATCTACATGTTGCCCCTTGGCAGTATCACCCTAAAGCATAAGAATAATTTTCACATGAACTTGGATGACAGCTATCTCTACCTCACCTGTGCCTTTCTTGACCCTTCCACCGTTGTTAAATTATCAGACTGTTTATCCAACATCCACTACTGGATGAGCAGCAATTTACCCCTGTTAAATGTTGACAAAATTGAATCTATTGTTTTCGGTCCCCTGCTCCAAACTCTGTCCGCTAGCTCCCGACTCCATCCCTCTGCTGAAAATGGTCTGTGACCATACCAGTCTGTTCACAACCTTGGTGTCATATTTGACCCAGAGATAGGATTCTGCCCACACATTCACTCCATTTCTAAGACTGCCTATCTGCACCTCCATGACATTGCCCGACTTCGTTTTCTCAGTTCATCTGCCACTGGAACCCTCATTCATGCTTTTGTTGCCTACAGTCTTGACTATTCCAATGAACTCTGGCCTGTTCTCCCATATTCTATCTTCTGTAAATTTGAAGTCATCCAAAACTCTGATGCCCGTGTTTTAGCACGCACCAAGTTCCATTTATCTATCCCCCCTGTGCATGCTCACTTTTGTACAAAATGCCAGCCGAGTGCCATAACACTTAATAAAAAGAAATACAGGCATGTGAATAACATGGCGCAGAATCATCCCAGATTTGCACCAGACTCAACTAATTTTAGCCTCTTGAGCATCCCTGATTTAATCATTCCATCTTTGGTGGGCCTGTTCTCGACCCTTCCGCTAATTGAAACAGTTTCTCCATATTGTGGTAATCTGAGGTGTAATACACCTTTAAAAGAATGTGATCAGATTGACCACATGATTGCATTACCCAATTGCTGTGTAGCGTTGGCTATAATGTTAACCACTAATTTAGAATAGGGTCTGGTTTGAGAAGCACACATGTTAGTGCTCTGTTACTTGTATTAATAAACAGCATGTGCTTCATCTTACATTGGTCTCTGCGCCTGCAGTATTTTGTTTACCAACTCACTCGCCTGTAGATAGGTGTGCAACCGTGTTTGCTAAGCAAAGTGACCTGACAGAAAGAACATAACAACTGGCGAAAAGGCAAAACATGACTGGTCAATGACACCAAAGAAAACCACAGAAATTAAACAGAAGTAAATCAGTCATACATTGCAAGGCAATTGTAAGTACAGCTTTCTTCATAGTCATCGAAGTTATCTCCCTCCAGTATGCCACAATTTGGTCATATCGAACCATTTGATCAGACTACTGATGACTGGTCACAATATATGGAACGCCTTGCGTTCTTCTTTTTGGCCAATGACATAATGGGGGAAGAGAAGAGGCGAGCGATCCTCTTAGCAATGTGTGGCAATAAAACATACGGCCTAATTCGTAGTCTAACGGCACCCAGTGCCCCAGTTTCCAAGAGCTTTGATGAGTTGGTAAATCTTGTGAAATGCCACTTTCAGCCAAAACCCTTGGTAACAACGCAACATTTTAAATTTAATTTGAGGTGTCGTGCTCCTGAAGAGACAGTCACTTGTTATCTAGCAGCCTGAAAAAAACTGACAGAGCACTGTGAGTTCGGGACATTGATTAATGACATATTAAGAGACCGATTAATATTTGAATTAATGAAGATGCCATTCAAAAATGCTGTTGTCAGAAATGAATTTAGACTTTAGCAAGGCGCTGGAGTTGGCGCTCGCAATGGAGAGCACAGTCAGGTATTCGGAAACAATCAAGGGAGCACAAAATGGCACCGTCCTTCGCATTAGGAGGGAAGCACCAGTTAGAAATGGCGCAGGCGTGCAGGGCTCCGTGGAAAGGCAGGAAACAGCCACCATTAACAGACCAACAAAAAACAACGGTTTAACAGAGAAAACCTACAATAATAATCGCAGAAATGGAACCAGACAGCCTCTGAGCTAGCAACACTTTAAAAGAACCGAGTGTTTCTTCTGCCATCATATTGTAAAGACAGGTTAAGCCAAAACTTTAATCAAAAAGGTAGAAATCATGAAGTCCACATAATAGAGGAACCAGAAGAAACAGAGTCAGATATTTACTCACCAAACAACTTAAGAATGGACAAAACATAGCCAATCTATATGACAGTGAAAGTCAACAGGAAACCCACCCGAATGGAGATGGATACAGGGGCATCCATGACAGTTGTAGGGGAACATATATTCAAATATCTGAATGGAGGAGACCATTCTTTAAATCTGGAAAATTCAGATGCTAAATGAAAGACTTATACTGGTGAAGATATACGAGTAAGAGGTATATGCAAGGTTCCAGTATAGTATGGAAATCAATCTGTTAATTTACCCCTAATAGTGGTAGCAGGGGAGGGTCCAAGTCTACTTCGTTGGATCCGGCTTAAGGAAATAATGTTGGAGTGGACCAAGATTTTTCGACTCAGAATGAAAGATCTGTAAGAATTATTACAGAAATATGCCTCCATTTTCAGGGAGGAGCTTGGAAAGATTCAGGGGATCCAAGCTAAACTCCACATGGACCCTGAGTCAACCCCCAGATTCATGAAGGTGAGGCCAGTATCCTCTGCATTGTGAAAAAATGTTGATGTTGAATTAGACAGGCTGGAAAGGTTGGAAGTCTTACAACCTGTACAATTTTCTGAATGGGCAGTGCCCATAGTTCCAATACTAAAGCCTGACCAGAGTGTGCGAATATCCGGAGAGCACCATTAATCATTGACCATTAACAAAGTGGCCAGACTTGATAGGTATCCTATACCGAAAACTGATGAATTGTACTCCAAGCTGGCAGGGGAAACCGCCTATACAAAGCTTGACATAAGCTGCGCTTACCAGTAAGTCGAGCTCGAAAAGGCCTCTTGGGATTTTGTGATTATCAACACACATAGAAGGTTATACCAATATACCAGGTTACCCTTCAGAGTCTCATCTGCTTGTGCCATTTTCCAACGGACCATGAAAAATTTACTTAAACCACAACATAGGGCAAACATTTATCTCGATGATGTCCTAGTAACAGGACTAATTGTAGAAGAATACATGGCTAACCCGGAAGAGGTATTGAAGTTTCTCACAAGTCACAATACGTTTGAAAAGAGAAAAAATTATCTTCCAAGCAAAAGAAGTGGTTTACCTGGGTCATAGGGTTGACTCGCAGGGACTTCAATAGAAGAAAAGGTGAGAGCTATTCGTGAGGTGCCAGCACCGAAAAAAGCCATAGAACTCAAGTCCTCTTGAGAAAGATTAACTACTTTGGCTGTTTTCTCCCAAATTTGTCAACAGTACTGGCTCCATTATACGGTTTGCTCAAGGAAAACCACAGGTGGTCTTGGCAAGCTCCACAACAACAGGCTTTGATGACAGTAAAGCAGTTGCTACATGCAGTTGCTACATTCATCGGCCCTGTTGATACATTTCAACCCAAAAGAAATAATTAATTTTGACCTGTGATGCATCCCCTTACGGTGTAAGGGCAGTACTTTCCCACTGGATGGCGGATAGCTCCAAACGGCCCATTGGTTACGTCTCAAGAACACTCAGTGTTGCAGAACGAAGATACTCACAAATAGAGAAAGAAGGCTTATCCATTGTATTTGACTACATCCATAGTCGCCACTTTACCATTGTATCCGATCACAAGCCACTATTAGGCTTACTCAGTAAGATAAGGCAATACCCTCAATTGCCTTGGCACACATCCAAAGGTGGGCACTGATTCTAGCTGCTTACGGATATGCTTTTATCCATCGGCCGGGAAGCCAGATTGCAAATGCCGACGCACGGAGCCAATTACCTCTAAAAGACAGCAATGTGAATGTCACAATTCCTCAAGCACTTGTCTTGTTATTAAACTTTCTGGACTCATCATCAGTGCACACCAAACAAATAAGAGAGTGGACAGACCATGATCCATTTTTGTCTCATGTACAGGGATGGTATAATGAGCCAAAGTCTGATGAAATTAAGCCCTATTTTAATAGGAGATACTAGCTCACCTGCCAGGATGGCATCTTGCTGTGGGGGTGGGGTGAAAGTCATTGTGCCTCTGAGAGGAAGAAAGCTGTCATTGACCGAATTGCATAGTGCTCACCCAGCACCTCTTGAATGAAAACGTTGGCGTGCAGTTACTTATGGTGCCAGGGATGGATACAGAAATCTAAAACTTAGTCAAGAGCTGCATACAGTGCCAACAGGTACAGAAATTGCCCCCTTCTGCTCCACTGCATCCCTGGGAATGGCCAGGAAGGCCATGGATCCACCTTCATGTTGATTACATGGGACCTTTTTTGGGCACAATGTTCCTCTCTCAAAGTGGATGGATGTATATGAGGTGAAATCACCCACATCTGCTGCCACCATAGACAGATTGCATCAGAGTTTTGCGATACACGGGTTACCAGAGATAATAGTGTCTGATAATGGAACAGCATTCACCAACAGGGAATTCCAAAGATTTACAAGTCTCAACGGTATAACACATGTTAAGACCTTGCCATACCACCCTGCATCCAATGGTTTGGCCAGAGGGCAGCCCAGACCTTCAAAACCAGAATGACAAAACTGGATGGAGACTCTATTGCAACTAGATTATCATGTTTCCTATTCAGCTATAGGACTATGCTGCACATGACCACTGGTATTGCCCCTGCAGAGTTATTGGTGAAGAGACGTCTCAGGACACACTTGAGTTTCATAAGGCCGAATTTAGGGGGGGAGGGTAGAGAGAAGTCAGGAGGCCCAGTAAAATGGACACAATTACCACAGTCATGAAAGAAACTTCACTATTGGAGACAATTTTTCAAAGAACTTTGGAGATGGACACAAATGACTATCAGGTGAAGTTAGTGCAGTGACAGGACCCCTTTTCCTATCACATATCAGTCGAAGGTCAGATAATTAGGAGACACGTAGATCACCTCAGGAAAAGGGAAACTGATCTACAAGAAAGGATGCTCAAAGCATTCCCACTGCACTCTACACCACATGTGGAAGGAACTCCACTTGGTTTGGAAATGCCTGTAGGATCCATTGAGCCTGAGAGAGTCGAAGAAACAAACTTACAGGTTCCTACTGGAGAGCCTAAAGGACAGATGACTACTGAGAGGGAGGCTGTGGATAAACCATCTGAAGTCGTAGAACTATGATGTTCGACATGTTTGAAGAAGCCTCCAGAGAGACTGAATTTGTAAATAGTTTTTTTATGAAAACAGTTGATATGTTGTAGAGATTGTAAATTGTACTTTCGAGTAAAGGAGGCAGAATGTGGTAATCTGAGGTGCAATACACCTTTCAGAGAATGTGAGCAGATTGACCACATAATTGCATTCCCCAATTGCTGTGTAGCATGGGCTACAATGTTAATCAGTACACATGTAACACTATTACTAGTGTTAATAAACAACATGTGCTTCATCTTAACGTTGGTCTCTGCGCCTGAAGTATCTTGTTTACCAATTCACTCACTGATAGTAGGCATGTAACTGTGTTCGCTGAGCAAAGCAACCCGACAGAAGGAACATAACACATATCTACTCTGTTAAGATCTCTGATGATTTTGAAAACTTCTATCAAATCCCCTCTCCTCTTTCCCAGGGGGAATGGCCTCAGCTTCTCCAATCTACCTATGTAATTGAAGTAGTCAATTCCCTAACTTTCTTCAAGAATTTGTTTTTGCCTGTCATTGAAGAAAAATACAGAGAAGAAACAAGGCACTCATGCGCATACAGGAAGGATTATTAGCAGGAAGGATTATTAGTAGGAGTGCCATTCTCGGATGCTTCTTCTGGCAGACTAAGAAAGGCATTGCCAGAAAACAGGTCATTTGCCTACCTCTTAGCCATGAAATGATGTTTAGGGCAATAAGCAATGAAGTAATTAAAATCAAAATTGGGAAAGGAAATAATTTTTGGAGTAGTTTACTGCAGAAATTCTTAAAATGTTGTTAAACTATTCTTTTAATATATACCGATCTAATTAGATAGAAACCATAATAATTCCCTAAATCAAAATCAAAAGCTATAGCATACTGGTTATGTTACTGGATGAGCAACCCAGAGGCCAGGGCTCATGTTCTAGGGATTGAGTTCAAATTCCACCATGGCAGCTGGTAGAATTTAACTTCAAATAATTGATAAATCTGAAATAAAAAGCTATTCTCAATAATGGTGACTATGAAACTCTCAGATTATCAAAAAAAACATTCTGGTTCATTTAATGCCCTTTGGAAAAGGAAATCTGGCATTCTTACCAAATCTGGCCTACATGACTCCAGATCCACAGTCATGTAGTTGACTCTTAACTGTCCTGTGAAATGGCTTAGCAAGCCACTCAGTTATATCAAATCACTAGAGAAAAGCCAACACAAAATAAAAATGGACAGATCACCCAGCATGGACAAAGGCACACCCTGCCCGGTCATTCCTGCAAACCCTCCTGCCATCTGAGGATTTGTGCCAAAATTGGGAGAGCTGTCAAGCAACAGTCTGATATAATCGTACTCACCAAATCATACCCTTCAGCCAATGCCCCATACACCTCCCTCATCATCCTTGGGTATGTCCTGTCCATCAGCAGGACAGACCTAGCAGAGATGGCTGCACAGAGATAGACACTTGGGAGAGAGTGCCTCTGGGGCTCCTCAGCATTGACTTTGGACCCCTTAAAGTTCATAGCAAGGAAACCCTCTGTGGATTTCCACCTACTGTCCTCCCTCAGCTGATAAATCGGTGCTCCTTCATGTTGAACACCGCTTAGAAGTACTGATGGTAGCAAGGGCACATAATTACTCTGGATGGGGGACTTCATTATCTATCCCCAAAAGTGGCTTTGTAGCACCACTACCGATTGAATCATGAAGGACATATCGGCCTGACTGAGCAGCAGCATGTGGTGAGAGAATGAAGAAGAGGGACAACCTTATTTGACCTCATCCTCACTAATCTACTTGCTGCAAGGTGCATCTGTCCATGACAGTATTGGTAGGAATGATCATCATACAACTGTTGTAAAGATCAAGTCCTGACTTCACACTGTAGACCTCCACCACTGTGCTGTGTGACACTATCTACCACTGTGCTAAATGGGATAGATTAAGAGGAGATCCAGCAGCTCAAAATGGTTATCCATAAGCCACCGTGGGCCATCAGCAGCAGCAGAACTGTATTCCACCACAATCTGTAACCTCACGGTCCTGCGTATCCCTCACTCACTGTATAATCACCACTGACCTTGTGCAATGAGAAGTATTTAAAGAAGATATCAAGAAAAGCACCATCTAGAGAGAAGGTGCTATAGACAGAGTAAAGCGATGTCACAACCAACAGCTCAAATCAAAACTCTGCAATCCATTTGTCAAATGTGTTGGGCAATTAAGTAACTAACAGGAGGAAGCCCCATGAACATCCTCACCCTTACTAATGATGAAGCTCCCTACATCAGTGCAAAAGACAAGGCTAAAACTTGCATCCATTTTCAGCCGGAAAGGTCGACTGGATGATCCATCTTGGTCTCCTCTTGAGGTGTCCTTCATCACAGATGCCCTTCTTCAGCTAATTTGATTCACTCCATGTGATATAGAGAAATGACTGATAGCACTATGTACAGCAACAGCTACAATACCCGACAACATGCCAGCTATCATGCTGAAGGCTTCTGTTCCAGAACTAGCTGTACCCCTAGCCAAGCTGCCCCGCTACAGCTATAGCACTGATATCTACCCAACAATATGGAAACTTTTCAAGTTATGTCCTGCTTACAAATGGCAGGATAAATTCAATCTGGTCAATTACCGCCCCCATCAAGAGTGACTCAGTAGCATCACTACGTAATGAATTGGTCAAATCCTGAATGACATTTTTGCCTGACTGGGTCTGTGGTAGGTGGTGGGAGAACCAAGAAGAGGGAAAAACTTAACTGACCTCATCGTCACCAATCTACCTGCTGCAGATGCACCTGTCCATTACAATTTTGGTAGGAGTGACCACCACAAAGCCCTTGTGCAGATCAAATCCTGACTTCATATTGAGTACACCTGCTGTTGTGTTGTATGGCACTACTGTGCTAAATGGAATAGATTCAAGACAGATTTAGCAGCTCAAAATTTTGTATCCATGAATTATATTCAACCACAATCTGTAACCCCATGCCTGGTATATCCCTCAATCTACTAGTATCATCAAGCCAGGAGATCAACACTGTTTCAGTGAAGAGTTCAGGAGACCAAGCTAGCAGTAAGCATACCTAAAATTGAGGTGCTAATCCGGTGAAGCTACAACACAGAACTACATGCATACTAAACAGCCAAAGCAGCATATGATAAACAGAGATCCCTCAACCAATGGATCAGATCAAAGCTCTGCAGTCCTGCCACATCCAGTTGTGAATATTGATGGACAATTACAAACACTAGCAGCCCCACCCTCAATGATAGGGGAGCCCAGCACATCACTGCAAAAGGCAAGGCCTTAGTATTTGCAAGCATCCGTCAAAAGTGCTGAGTGGATGAACCATCTCAGCTTCTTCCTGAGGTCCCCAGCATCACAAGATTCTAGTCTTCAGCCAATTCGATTCACCCCATATGAAATAATGAAATGACTGAAGATACTGGATACAGCAGTGGCTATGGACCCTGACAAAATGCTGTAGCACTGAAGATGCAGAGTTTTGGTTTTGCCTGAGGCTCAGCTCCAGTCCTCATTACAGACTCAATCCTAACATGGATAAAAGAGGTGAATTCCAGAGGTGAGGTGAGACTAACTGTCCTTCACATCAAGGCAGCAGTTGATCAAGTGTTGCATCAAGGAGTACGAGCAAAACTGAAGTAAGGAGGAGTTGGGGGAAAACTTTTCACTGGTTGGAGTCATGCCTAGTACAAAGTAAGATGGTTGTGGTTGTTAGAGGCCAATCTCCTCAGCCCAGGCAGGACTTCCTCAGGATAATATTCTAGGACTAACCATCTTCAGCTGTATTATCAATGACCTTCCTCCTGTCATATGACGAGAAGCTGCACTGATATATGAACAGTGTTCAGTATCATTCATGACTTGTCAGCTACTGAAGCAGTCTGTGCCCGCATGTAGCAAGACCTGGATAACTTTCAGCCTTGGGCTGATAAGTGACAATAACATTCATGCCACAGCAGTTCCAAGCAATGGCCATCTCCAACAAGAGAAAATCTAACCATTTCTACTTGATACTCAACAGCATTACCATCACTGAATTCCCCACCATCAACTTCCTGGGATTTACCATTGATCAGAAACTGACCTGGACCAGTGATATAAATACTGTGGCTACAAGAGCAGGTCAGAGGCTGGGAATTCTGAGGTGAGTAACTCACTTGATGACTTCCTAAATCCTGTCTGCAATCTACAAGGCACAAGTCAGGAGTGTGATGGAATACTCTCCACTTGCCTGGATGAGTGCAGCTCCAACAACATTCAAGAAACTTGACATCATCCAGGACAAGGCAGCTAGCTTGATCATTACTCCATCCACCAATTTCAACATTCACTCCCCCTACCACTGACACACAGCGGCAGCAGTGTATTATAAACAAGATGCAGCAACTCACCAAGTCTTCTTCAATAGCACCTTCTCTAGCATCTAGAAGAACAAGGACAGCAGATGCATGGAAACAACGCCGCCTTCAAGTTCCCCTCGAAGCCACATGCTATCCTGACTTGGAACTATATTGTGTATTGTGTGTTAACCTACACCAGATGGACTGCTGCGTTCAAGAAGATGGCTCCCTTCTCAAGCGCAATTAGAGGTGGGCAGCAAATGCTGGAGCATTGCTCACATCCCTAAAGAATAAAAAAGGGGTTGCGAACCGGAGAACACTGGTAAGGTGAATGGCAAAAGAAGCAAAGGTGACATTAGGGAATTTTTTTTATACAGTGAGTGTTTAGGATCTGAATTGCACTGGCTGGAAATTGTTGGAAGCAGAGAATTGGGCTTTAATGTTACCCTCCTGTTTCCAACTCGGGTTCATGGCTCATGAGTTTCTTTCAGTAGCCATGCCTCGTAAAATTAGGTGTATAAGGTTTCATAAGGACAAAATATTAATAAACAAAAACAGTGATTCTTTTTACCATTGTGTTCTCATAGAACCTCTCTTGCAGTGGAAACTTGGTGTAGAAGTCAAAACATCTGAAATACTTCCAGTTCTAAATACCGCACATACCCTTTTAATTGTAAACCGGTTTTGTGCTGCTGATGTGGCGATTCTTGCACCTGTGTTCACCAGTCATGAATTGACTAATACAGGTACATAGTATTTTGAATCAAAGTATTATAAATCATATATGTTGTATTAGACGTAGTGGATATTGTATGTATCCAAATATAGTTAGGCAAGGCATATGTAGTTCATGTGTACTGCTAGTTCACTATCCTTTACACATTGTAAGGATGGTATAATTTGTGAAATTTTGGTGATTTTGTGCTAGGTAATGAAAATCTTATGTTCAAGTGCTACAAGAGGAGAGCATTAGTTAGCAAAATATTTTATTCAAATAGCATTATTCTTTTTGGATAGATAGTGTATAGTGCTTTATCATACGTCTAAGAAATGTCTTAAAATTGCTTCACACAATGAATTACTTTGAAATGACTAATGCAAGAAAACATAAAAGCCATTTTGTACACAGTAATTTCTCAAAAACAGTAAAAAGTGAAAAGACTAGTTAATTTCATGTGGTTTTGCATTCAGTCAGAGCTATGCTCTTTATAATGACATGATTGTTACATCATGTAGCACAATGTAATATTATAAATCACATTTTTATTGCTTTTGCTTCTTGTTCTCACTCCAACTGTTTTCTCTGTCATTGTCTTCCACAGATGTGTGCACTTTCTCTCTTTCTCAAGCTGGTGCACATTTTTCCCATTGAGATGTACATCACTGAATGACCTTTCCTCATGGTTTTTGTCTCACTCTTTTCTGTCTTCTATCCTCTTTATGTATACTTCCAGTAAATGAAATATAGTGGAGTATATCTTTTTAGCAAGAGAAAATTCTAAGGAAGTATTTCTTTACTAATCTTTCATTCCCTATGTTTCTGTACAGGTCTTTATCTTTTTGTAACCAAGAGTTCATTTATGTCAGTAAATGAGAAATGGTTTGATGTCAAACCTATCTTGTGTACTCTACTCAAAGGAGGTAATTTGTATTAATTTATTATCTTGAAGATTAGTTTTTGGGTAAAAACTTCCATATTTGTTTAGTGAGTTTAAATCAGGCATCACCCAGTGGGTTTCTTCAAGGCTTAATTGAATACAGGAATAGGGCCTGAGAACTGGCAAACCTGGGAACTATAAACTGGAGAGTCTGACAACTGTAGTAGGTAAAACATTTAGAGGACATTCTAAAGGAACAAATAATGAAACATCTACAACAATGGGCATCAGTTAAGTGTAGAAAATATCCCAAAGCACTTAAAATGAAAAGGAAAAATATAAATGGGAATAGTTGGATGCTGAGCCATAGAGGAAGAGATTAGGCAAGAAATTGATTTTGAAAAGGTTTGTGAAAGGGTCATAGAAGTTGAGAAGTCGAGAGCTGAGGGATTCAGGGAGGGAGTTCCAAAAAATAGGGTCCACACAGCTGAAGGCTTTGCTGCTACCAGTGTGCAAAAAGCACGTGGGGAAGATACATAAAAAGCAAGAATTAGAAGTCTGAAGTAAGGGTGTGCACTAATAAGACTAAGATGGAATTTTTAAAATTAATTTATGGGATGTCAGCATTGCTGGCAAGGACTGTATTCATTGCCCATCTCTAATTGACCTTGAGAAGGTGATGGTGAGCTGCCTTCTTGACCTGCAGCAGTCTGTCTAGGTACAACCACAGTGTTGTTAGGGATGGAGTTTGAGGATTTTTATGCGGCAACAGTAAAAGAACGATGATATGTTTCCAAGTCAATTTGGTGTGTGACTTAGAGGGGAACTTGCAGGTGATGGTGTTCCTGTGTATTGTCCTTCTAGGTGGCAAAGGTTGTGAGTTTGGAAGGTGCTGTCAAACTGACTTTGGCAAGTTACTGCAGTGCACATGTAGATGGTACACATTACAGCCACTGGTGGAGGGATAGAATGGTTAAGATGGTGGAGTTTGTCCCATCAAGCTGGCTGCTTTATCCTGTGTTGATGACACCAAAATAGGTGAGAAAGTAAGTTACAATGAAGAAATAAGAAATTTACAAATGGATATGGACAGGTTAGGTGAATAGGCCAATATCTGACAGATGGAGTTTAATGTGGATAAGTGTGAGGTTATCCATTTTGTTCGGAAGAATAAAAATGCGACTTATTATTTAAATGGAGAGAAACTTCATAATGCTTCAGTGCAGAGGGATCTGGGTGTCCTCGTGCATGAATCGCTGAAAGCTAGTATGCAGGTACAGCAGATAATAAGGAAGGCAAATGGAATTTTGGCATTTATTGCTAAAGGAATAGTGTATAAAAATAGGGAAGTGTTGTTGCAACTGTACAAGGCATTGGTGAGACTGCACCTGGAGTACTGTGCACAGTTTTGGTCCCCTTACTTGAGGAAGGATGTAGTTGCACTGGAGGCGGTTCAGAGGAGGTTCACTAGATTGATTCCAGAGATGCGGCGCTTGTCTAATGAGGAGAGATTGAACAGTTTAGGCCTATATTCGCTAGAGTTTAGAAGGATGAGAGGAGATCTAATTGAGGTATATAAAATGCTAAAGGGGATAGACAAAGTAGACGTGGAGCGGATGTTTCCCCTTGTGTGGCATTCTAGAATGAGAGGCCATAGTTTTAGGCTAAGGGGTGGTAGATTTAAATCAGAGATGAGGAGGAATTTCTTTTCTCAAAGGGTCATGAATCTTTGGAATTCACTACCTCAGAGTGCAGTGGATGCCGGGACACTGAATAAATTTAAGGAGGAGATAGACAAGATTTTAATTAGTAATGGGTTGAAAGGTTATGGGGAGAGGGTGGGAAATTGGAGTTGAGGCCGAAATTAGATCAGCCATGATCGTAATGAATAGCAGGGCAGGCTCGAGGGGCTGAATTGTCTACTCCTGCTCCTAGTTCTTATGTTCTTATGTGTTGTGTTAAGCTTCTTGGGTGTTTTTGGAGCTGCACTCATCCAGGCAAGTGAGGAGTATTTCATCAGTCCCCTAACTTGTGCCCTCCAAGTGGTCAACGGGATTTAGGGAATCAGGAGGTGAGATACTTGCCACATAATTCCCAACCCACTGTCTGACCTGCACTTGCAGCCACTGCATTTGTACGCCTGTCTAGTTAAATTTTTGTTCAATGGTGACTCCTAGTATGTTGGTGATGGGGGAATTCAGTGATGGTCATGCTGTTGAATGTCAAAATTATTTGGTTAAATGCTCTCTTGTTAGAGATGGTCATTGCCTGGCACTTGTGTGGTGCGACTGTTACTTGCCATTTATCCCCACAAGGCTGAATGTTGTCCAGATCTTGCTGCATATGGATGCAGATTGTGTTAGTACCTGAGGGGTCGTGAATCATACTGAACATTGTGCAATTCTGTGAACATCCTAACTTCTGACCTTATGATGGATGGAAGGTCATTGATGAAGCAGCACAAGATGGTTGGGCCTAGGACTCTACCATGAGGAACTCCTGCAACAGTGTCCTGGGGCTGAGATGATTGGCCTCAAACAACCGCAGCCATCCCGGGGTGGAGGGTGGGGCCCTCATAGTCCAACACCCTTTGGCCCACAGCAGGCCCCCTGGCAGCACTGGCCTCCCTCAGAGGCATTACACCTTTCTGCCCCTTTGTCAAACCTTGCCTGACTGGTCCTGGCAACCCTGACATCACTGACCTTATCCCGAGGATGAACTTCATTCTGCATCTCCAGGCTGGGTGCCGCCTCCACAGGAGCCACTGCTCCTCGTGATGTTGCTGGGCTGAAGAGCTGCCAGCCCTCCAATTGGCTGGCTGCTCTTGGAGGCATGATCTTGTCCCTTAAAAGGATGGAAGCTCTAATGGAAACTCATGAGCTGCCTGATTGCCACAAAATATGGCCAGGGCTCCTCAGGCAACTGAAGCTCCTATAAAATTCAGCTCCCTGTGTGCAAACTGCACTGGTAGCATTGCAAAGAACAGACCAGAAACACAAGTTCCTGCCCTCAAATCATGCAGTTGATGAGATGGATAGAACAATTTTGTGTCTAACCCAACTTGATCTTCAAGAGTGTGCATCAAACTGTTGCCCCTAAATCTAAAAATTGGGGCGAGTGAACTTTGCATCCCCAGAGTACATGAGCAAGGCGATCAGCTGACCTTTTATAAAGCACTAGCTGAATTATTGTGTTCAATTCTGGAGAAAATAGAGAGGATATTGACTAGAATGATAGCAGATGCTGTTCTACCCGCCTCATCATCTTCATGATTTGAGGGCAGGAACCTTTGCCTCCAGTACTGCCCTGCTCCTTGCTGTGCTGCTGGTATGGCTTGCACACAGCAAACTGAATTTGATAGGAGCCTTGGTTGCTTTGGGTGCCCTGAGCATATTCTGTGGCGATCAGGCAGCTCATGCATTGCCATTACTACTTTCATCCCTTTAAGGGATGAGACCCCGCCTCCAAGAGCAGCCAGCCAATTGGAGGGCTGGCAGCCCTTCAGTTCAGCAACATAACCAGGAGCACTGGCCACTGCTGAGCCTGGAGAAGCAGCATGGGGGTCACCCTTTGAACAAGGTAAATGGGGTCGGAGTTGCCAAGGCCAGCAAGGCAGGGCCTGGTGAGGAAGAGGTCTGTGATGCCATGGGGAAAGCCAATTGTGAGGAGAAGCTGGAGAAGCTGAGGTCCTTCTCCATTAGAGAGAATAAGGTTAAGGAGAGAATGAATGGACCTGTTCAAAATTAAGAAGAATTTTTTAAAAATTCATTTATGGGATGTGGACATCACTGGCTAGGCCAGCATTTATTGCCCATCCCTAATTGCCCTTGAGAAAGCAGTGGTGAGCTGCCTTTTTGAACCACTGCATTCCCTGTGATGTAGGTACACACACAGTGCTGTTAGGGAGGGAGTTCCAGGATTTTGACCCAGTGACAGTGAAGGAATGGCGATGTATTTCCAAGCCAGGATGGTGAATAGCTTGAAGGGGAATTTCCAGGTGGTGGTGTTCCCATCTATCTGCTGGCCTTGTCCATCTAGACGGTAGCAGTCGTTGCTTTGCAAGGTGCTGCCTAAGGAGCCATGGTGAGTTTCTGCAGTGCATCTTGTAGATGGTACACACTGCTGCCGCTGTTCGTTGGTGGTGGAGGAAATGAATATTTGTGGAAGGGGTGCCAATCAAGTGGGCTGCTTTGTCTTAGATGGTGTCAAGCTTCCTGAGTGTTGTTGGAGCTGCACTCATCCAGGCAAGTGGAGAGTATTCCATCGCATTCCATCACTTGTGCCTTGTAGATGGTGGACAGGCTTTGGGGAGTCAGGAGGTGAATTACTCGCCACAGGATTCCTAGCCTCTGACCTGCCCTTGTAGCCACAATATTTATATGGCTAGTCCAGTTCAGTTTCTGGTCAATGGTCATCCCCAGGATGTTGATAGTGGGGGGATTCAGCAGTTGTAATACCTTTGATTGTCAAGGGGTAATGGTTAAATTCTCTCTTGTTGGGCATGGTCATTGCCTGGCACTTGTGTGGCACAAATGTTACTTGCCACTTGTCAGACCAAGACTGGATATTGTCCAGATCTTGTGCATTTGGACATGACTGCTTCAGTTTCTGAGGAGTCACGAATGATGCTGAATATTGTGCAATCATCAGCGAACATCCCCACTTCTGACCTTATGAATGAAGGAAGGTCACTGATGAAGCAGCTGAAGGTGGTTGGGCCTAGGACACTACCCTGGGGAACTCCTCTGATGTACTGGAACTGAGATGATTGACCTCCAACAACCACACCATCTTCCTTTGGGCTAGGTATGACTCCAGCCAGCGGAGAGTTTCCCCCGATTCCCATTGACTTCGGTTTTGCTGGGGCTACTTGATGCCATACTCTGTCAAAAGCTGCCTTGATGTTAAGGGCAGTCATAAGAAGAAACTGTTTCCACTGGCAGGAGCTTTTGTAGTAGAGAGGACATGGTTCTTATGTTCTTATAGACTTAGTGCAAACCTGGGACGATTCCGCCGGTAGTGCGTTAACGGTTGGGTAAAGCGTTTTACCTGCTGGCCGTGATGGTTTGTATTAACCCCATATCGTCCCAATTCCGCCACTTTACTCATGCATTCTCAGGAAACACGCTGTTTCAATGACGGTCGGCTCTCATTCGCATGCCCGTCATCACCTCGCCGCTTCCTCATGCCGGACGCCATATTTAAAGTCTAGCCACATGCACAGGCCATGACTACTGCAGGGAAGGTGTCTACAAAAGGCAAAAAGACTGCAGCCCCCAGGTTTAAAGATGCATCACTGGAATGACTTCTGGATGCCGTGGAGGCCCGCTCTGGATGCAGGATGGGCAGCGGCCTTACCAACCAAGCTTGGGAGGCGGTGTTCAGTGCCAATGCCCTGCATAAGAGGACAGCCACCCAGTGGCACTATAGGATGAATGGTCTCATCCGTTCTGCCAGGTTAACTCACTGTTCTCATTAGTCTCAACTCACACACTCACAAACCCATCTCACATCCATAGGGATCTCACACCTCAACGGACACACCACTAACTCTCACACATACCCTCACAACTCCATCAGACTCATATCCTCTTGAGCTCACATCCTCATTCCTGTCCATGGGGCCGCTCACCATACAAACATTCCATGCAGTGTTGTGCGTTCTGCTCACACTGTTTCCATCTGTTTTCATGCGGGAGAAGCCTGCACGCATCATCAGGGAGAGGTCCCAGGCCGGGGGTGGAGTGGCCCACTTAAGGCCCTTCTCTCACTTTGAGGAGCGTGCTATTGTGCTGACTCGTGAGGATGTGGACCTTGCCTGCGGTGACGGTGAGGTTGGCGGTGAACACCCACCTGAGGATCCTGCACCACATCATCCCTCTCTCTCCTGCTTTGACTCTGCTGTTATGCACTATTTATCTGTACTTTGGTTCACAGGGAGCTCTGCCAAGTGACCAACACCCGTTGCCAGCCAGTCCTCTGGCCCTATCCATGTCCTCATCTGCAGCCAAGAGAGCACCTCCTCCAGTGAAGAGGTGGAAATAAGCAGCCCGGAAGACCCGTCACCGCAGAGGGAGCAGCCGGCCCACGAGTGATTCTAGAGGGAAAAGTGCGTGTGTGGCAGGGCCTTTCGGAGCCTCATGCAAAGCACTCTCTCATGCATGTGGATCCTTCATATTTCACACTCATCTCGATGTCCTGAGCATTTTGAATGCTGACTGCTGGGATCTGCTTTCAGTTGCCCATCTGAGCTGATCTGTCTCTCCACCAACCCAACGATCACACCCCCATGCAGCACCTGATCTTGCCTACCACGACCATTATTTCACTGGATTCAGTTCTTTGTATGCTCCCCCATCT
This sequence comes from Carcharodon carcharias, assembly GCF_017639515.1. Taxonomy (NCBI): domain Eukaryota; kingdom Metazoa; phylum Chordata; class Chondrichthyes; order Lamniformes; family Lamnidae; genus Carcharodon; species Carcharodon carcharias. The sequence goes on along the minus strand of NC_054486.1, from coordinate 97,113,863 downwards.
TTTCCCCTCCCCCAGTCACCCATTTCCTCTCCTATCACAGTTGAGCCCTCCGGCATCACCTTCCACCTTCGCTCTGTTACCTACCAGCCACAACTCTTTTCCTTTGGGCATATTCAGATGAACATGCACTTTCCCTTCCTTCCTGAAAATTCCTCCCCCATCCACATTCACCTTCCTGACCTCCTCCTTCCCATCCCCAGGGCCCATGTCTGTCTCCAGCTCCCCACCAACCACCCTCGCTGACCCTTCCAATGCTACCGTCGAACCTTCACCCTTCCACCCTACCACCTCACTCTGCCTTCGGTCATTCTCATCCTTCCTCCGTACCATGCCCACCCTCAGTTTGCTCCCCAGGAGGCAGACGTGGACCTATCCGACCCCTCCTGTGCACGTTCACCTGCACACCCGCCCCCCCTGCACTCCTCCGCCCCCCCCTCCGCACCCCTTCTTCCTCCAGAACCCTTTCCCTCCTTCGCACCCCTTACCCCCAGAACCTCTTCTTCGCACCCACCTCCCCCCCCAAGTACCCCGCCCCTGCAGACTCCCTTTCCCCCTTAGTCCCTCCCCCTTGCTGATTCCTTCCTCCACCCTTACCTCTTCAGTCACCCTTAATCCCTCCCCCAATCCCTTCCTCCAGCCTTATCTCTTCCTCCTGCCTCATTTCCTCCTCCAGCCTTACTCCTACCCCGTTCCTGACTCTTTCCTCCACTCTTATGTCTTTCTCAACCCTTACTTCCTCCCCTCTTCATACCCCTTCCTCCCCCCGGACACCCTCCCCTCTCCGCACCCTTTCTTCCCCTGGACACCCTCCCTTCTCCGCACCCTCCACTGCCCTTACACCTACCTCACGAGTTGTGGTCTTCTCCCTTGTTACCCCCTCCTCCCCGCGTTCTCCCTCCCCCCATAACCTACCCGCCAATAGCATCATTTCCCCCCTCCAAACCTCCCCCCATCCTGACATCTTCATTTCCCCCTTACAATCTCCCCCTATCCTGACACCTCTTCCTCTCCCAGCTGATCCTAGCCCTTCCTTGCATACCCCCCTCTACCATCACCCGTTGTGAGCATCAATGGTAACTATCCAACTTCCGTGCTCTGCATCGCAGCAGAGCCATGCCCATGAGAATCAACCCAGCATGCCGTGGACATTCCTCCAATGTGCCATTGGTGTTGGGCTCCAGCACCTTCTGCTCCTCGGATGTCTGTGATGTGAACAATGACCTGGTGGGTAAGTCTTGACTTCTGCACATCACACTTGTCAAGACGTGTTCTACACCGATGTGCTTTCCCATGGACGGATGATCCAGCCGAGAGGACGATTCTGGTGGTCAGGCCTAATAATGATATGCTGATGTATTACAATGAGATTCCTGATGTCTGATGGCAGAGAACACAGCCCGCTATCAACAGGCTGATTGGATGATCGCAAACTGGTCGTATTTGACCGAGTATGGCATCAAGGAGCCCTAGCAAAACTGGAGTCAATGGGAATCAGGGGGGAAAACTCTCCACTGGTTGGAGTCAGACCAAGCACAAAGGAAGATGGTTGTGATTGTTGGAGGTGAGTCATCTCAGCTCCAGGACATCATTGCAGGAGTTCTTCAGGGTAGTGTCCTCGACCCAACCATCTTCACATGATTCACCAATGACCTTCCTTCCATTAAAAGATCAGAAGTGGGGACGTTTGCTGATGTTTGCACAATGTTCAGCACCATTCGCGACTCTTCAAATGCTGAAGCAGTCCATGTCTAAATACAGCAAGACCTGGACAATATCCAGGCTTGGGCTGACAAGTGGCAAGTAACATTCACGCCACACAAGTGCCAGGCAATTACCATGTCCAACAAGAGAGAATCTAACCATCGCCCTTTGGGGTTCAATTGCATTACCATCACTGAATCCCCTACTATCAACATCCTAGGGGTTACCATTAAACAGAAACTGAACTAGACTAGCCATATAAATACTGTGGCTATGAAAGCAGGTCAGAAGCTAGGAAGCCTGCGACGGATAACTCATTACCTCCTGACTCCCCAAAGTTGTCCATAATCTACAAGGCACAAGTCAGGAGTGTGATGGGACACTCCCCACTTGCCTGGATGAGTGCAGCTCCCGCAACACTCAAGAAGCTTGACACCATCCAGGACAAAGCAGCCTGCTTGATTGGCATCACATCCACAAATATTCACTCCCTCCACCACTGACGCATAGTAGCAGCAGTGTGTACCATCTACAAGATGCAATACAGAAATTCACCAAAGCTCCTTAGACAGCACCTTCCAAACCCATGACCAGTATCATCTAAAATGACATGGGCAGCAGATAGATGGGAACACCACCACCTGGAAGTTCTCCTCCAAGTTACTCACCATCCTGACTTGGAAATATATCACCATTCCTTCACTATCGCTGGGTCAAAATCCTGCAGCTCCCTTCCTAACAGCACTGTGGGTGTACCTACACCACATGACTGCAGCAGTTCAAGAAGGCAGCTCACCACCACTTTCTCAAGTGCAACTAGGGTTTGGCAACAAATGTTGGCCCAGCCAGCGAAGCCCACATCCCATGAATGAATTTTTTTTTTAAAAATTGGTTTCACGCCGTCATGAAACTGACCATTGAACAAGCCTGATGCTGGCGGGCACGGAAAATTCTGAACTTAGGTTAATTGGCAAAAGGGCCAGGTTGGGTTGGGGTTAGGAGTGAGGAGACTATTTATATGCAGTGAGTTTTTATGAGCTAGAAGTCTGAAAGTTTTTGGATGGGGTGAGGCACTCAATTAAAATGAAATTAACCTGTCAGCAAAAAAAAGGGATGAAATAGCTTTGCAGAATCCAGTAATCAGTAAGTAAAGTTTGGAGACTTTCAAGCTCTCAAACTCCTCACTTGTGTCTAGGTCAGGAGTTGCTGCATCTCCTTTATTTAAGGTGCAGCAGGATACAAAGAAGGAAGTGGGTGTGCAGCACAACTGGCTGCAAACAATGATATATAGATGATGCCATGGGGCGATTGCAGAAAGGGACAAAATGCTTGTTGGAGGGAAATGATTTAAAGGTGCACATTCAATGGCAATCACTTCCTTATTTGAAATTGAACCTGAATTGTAAGTATACCAGAAACTGTGAGGAAATTAACCCCAGTTATTTATTATGCACAGCTGTTGATGCTAGCAACAAACCTTGGTGAAAATATATTGATTCTTCATACAAATATTTCTACAATCTTCCAAAAATTTGTGCACTCATGCACTCTCATAAAGTTAGGTCATTTCATAGGAATATTTTTAATGAGGGACAAAATGATTAAGGGAAATATATTTTTCATGAGTTAAGTAATACAGTACCTTTTGTCTTTAGCTTGTGATAATATTGCTCTGAAGAATATTGCATTGACTAATCGGCATGTGGTACTATTGACAACGCATGGCCTTTTTATAAGCCAGAACTTGCTCCAAATAGGAAAGAATTCAAAGGTATGTGTATTTACTCAGTGATGGTAAAGAGCAAAGTAAAATTCTAGGATTCCAAAAATTGTACATTTATACAAATTTAGAAGAGTACTTGTGACTATGGCTAAGAATTTCTGGAAATGCATTTTGGAATGGTGTATCTGTGGTTTGGGGTTTGTTTTACTCAGAAAATTTCAGGAAATTATGGCATGACTGAGTTATGTTGCTGTCTAGATGTGCCTTAATTTCCAGGGACTTTTGTGCTAGTTTACCAATGCTTTTGCTACAATCATGCAAAATTAAGTCAGTTGTAGGTGCAGATTTTCTGGGCTTTTGCCTTTTTTTTCACTGCAATCATTTGGATTGAAAAGATGAATAAGTAAATCTATTTAAAAATAAAGTGAAAATAAATGATTAAAATGAAATAAAATCACTGTCATTTCTTGATATTTTAAATTCTTGGCTAAAATCCGTGAAAACATTTATTGGTTATTGTGTGCAAGGTTTTGTGCAAACTGTATGCAAAGTGTAAGACAGTGAAGTGACTGCACATGCTACTGATGCATGTGAGAGTTGGGGAAAAATTTGTTTTTGGGTCCAAAACCATGGTTGCACCAGAAGCCAGAGACCCATGACTCATTCACAATTCAGTCTCTGATCTCATCTGAATACTTCCAGGGATCTGTGACTACCCCAAAATTTTGACATCATTTGGCATCATTTGTGTTCAACAGTGTTCATCAGTCGTGCTCAAAAGCAATCATTTAACCATAATTTGATATTGCAAGGAGCGTAACTGACATCCATGTCATCAATTGCCCAAAACTGCAGCAAATATTTGCGATTAGCAAAATCACTTGCCTAAAACATTCTGAGAGCAAAAATGATCAGAGTTTCTTCTCCATATTTCTCAATTTTTCTGAATTTCTATAGCCTCAATCATCCTAAAACTGAGTTAACTTTAGAAAACACACTCTGTTTTAACATATGCTTTGATAAGCTAGTTTTATGTTTTTCTTCATAACCTGTAACTAGTGCAGCAAACCTTTGCCTGCGCAACCCCTCCCATCCTTCGTCCTGGATGGGAGCAGTTTTCTCCCCCCCACCCCAAACCCCTTGTTCTCCCCCCAGATTGCAGCAGTTTTCTTCCCCATCTCCCCCTCCCCTTTCCCCCACCTCCCCTTCTCATCTCCATTCTTCTCCCCTGTCTCTCTCTCCTTCCCCCCACTCTTCCCCTACCCTTCCTCCCTCACTTTCCCCCCTCTTCCCCTCTGTCCCCACTCCCTTCTCCCCCTCCTCTCTGACCTCTCCCTACTCTCTCCCCCCTCTTTTCCCACCCCCTCTCTGTTTCCCACTTCTCTTTTCACCACTTTCTTTCTCTCTCCCCGTGCTCTTTCCACCTGTCTTCCCCCTCTCTCTCCCTGAGCTCTCTCCCTCCTCTACCCCTTCTCTCTCTGTCCCCCCTCTCTGCTCCTTCTCTCTGTCCCCTCTGTCTGATACCTCTCTCTTTCCCCTTTTCTCCCCTGACCCACTCTCCCTTTCTCCCCCACTCTCTCTTCCCTCCATCCCAACGCCACCCCCTCCTTCCTCCCCCTCACCCAACCCCCACTGGAGAGCTCATATTGCAGGGCTGGCCAGAACCAGAAATGATGGTGAGGCTGGCTCTGCTGTAGTTTTGCAGCTGGCATGGACCAACAATGGCAGCAGGAGTGAGGTGGGCTTTGGGATTGCGGAAGTTGAGTTGGGAACGGGAGGGAATGGAGAGTGTTGTCGGGGGTGGGTAAGGGATGCAAAGAGTCATTGTAACAGTGATCATAGCATGTTAGAATTCTTCATTAGAATGGAAAGTGAAGTAGTCTGATCGGAAACTAAGGTCCTAAATCTTAACAAAGGAAACTACGAAGGTATGGGGCGTGAGTTGATTAAGATAGATTGGGGAACTTTATTAAAAGGCATGGTGGTAAATAGGCAACAGCTAATATTTAAGGAATGAATGTGTGAATTGCAACAGTTATACATTCCTTTCTGGCACAAAAACACAACAGGAAAAGCGGCCCAACCATGGCTAACAAAAGAAATTAAGATAATATTACATCCAAAGAGGAGTCATATAACTCTGCTTGAAAAAGTAGCAAGCCTGAGGATTTGGAGCAGTTTAGAATTCAGCAAAGGAGGAACAAGAGATCGATTAAGAGACGTAAAATAGAGTATGAGAGTAAACTTAAAAGGAACATAAAAGTGGACTGTAAAAGCTTCTACAACTTGTGAAAAGAAAAAGATTAGTGAAGACAAATGTAGGTCCCTTACAGTCCAAAATGAGAGAATTTATAATAGAGAACATGAAAACGGCAGAGCAATTCAACAACTAAGTTAGTTCTGTCTTCACAGAGGAAGACAGAAATAACTTCCCAGAAATACTAGGGAAACAGGGGTCTAGTGAGAAGGAGGAATTGAAGTAAATTAGTATACTAAAACAATAGTGTTGGAGAAATTAATGGGGCTGAAAGCCGATAAATATCTAGGACCTGATAATTTACATCCCAGGGTACTAAAGGAGGTGGCCATGGAAATAGTAGATGCGTTGGTTGTCACCTTCCAAAATTCTGTAGATTCTGGAATAGTCCCGGCAAATTGGAGGGTGGTAAATGTAATCCCAATATTTAAAAAAGGAGGGAGGGAGACAGCAGGGAATTACAGACTGGCTAGCCTAACATCAGTAGTAGGGAAAATGCGAGAGTCTATTATAAAGGATGTGATAACAGGGCACTTAGAAAATGTCAACAGGATTAGACAAAGTCAGCATGGATTTACAAAAGGGAAATCATGTTTCACAAACCTACTGGAGTTTTTTGAGGATGTAACTAGCAGAATAGGTAAGGGGAACCAGTGGATGTGGTGCATTTGGATTTTCATAAAGGTTTTGATAAAGTCCCACTTAAGAGGTTATTGTAAAAATTTAAAGCACATGGGATTTGGGGTAATATATTGGCATGGACTGAGAAATAGTTAGCAGTCAGAAAACAGAGAGTCAGAAAAAACGGGTCTTTTTCAGAATGGCAGACAGTGACTAATGGGGTACCACAGGGATCAGTCCTTGGGCTCCAGCTATTCACAATATATATGTCAATGATTTGGATGAGGGAACCAAATGTAATGTTTTCAAGGCCTGAATCTTCTGGTCAGTGTGCGGGAGCAGGACCTGCTCACTGACGCGTAAAATGACACGTGGTGACATTGGGCGTGCTTCACCGCACGCCATTCCGATCTTTAGTTCGGTGGGTATGCACCGGAGTCGACTGCATGCCCAGCAAACTTTCAAAGGTCTATTAAGACCATTTAAATAATAATTGAAGTAATTAACAGGGCTGCCCGTCCAACCTTAAAGTTGGCGGGCAGGCGAGGAGCCCAGGCGGCCTTTGCATTTTTCATAGAACCTCATCTATGGGCGGGATGAGGTTCCATGAAGGTTTTATAACTTCAATAAAAATTTGTAATAAAATTCATAGACATGTCCCAGCTCATGTGACCCTGTCATATGAGGGGACATGTCCGAAGAATTAAAAAAAATTTTTTTTTCAGCTCCGTGCCTCAGGGAGATTTCTGCGTTGTTTCGCGCACACGTGCAAAAGAGTGCAGGCCCCAACTCTCCCTCCTCCCCCCCACCCGCACAGGTAGCGCTGAACACTTCTGGGTGCACGTCACGTTGGATGGGCCTTAATTGGCCCGCCCATGCAAAATGGTGGTGCGCAGCCGATTGTGGGCGGCTATTGGCTACGGGCCCATCCACACCCGCTCCCGAACCACCCGCCTGACGGGGAGAAAATTCTCCCCCAAGTTTGTTGAAGACATGAAACTTGGTGGGAATGTAAGCGATGAGGAGGGTGTTAAGAGGCTTCGAGGCGATTTAGACATGTTGAGTGAATGGGCAAATACATGGCAGATGCAGTATAATGTGGATAAGTGTGAAGTTATCCACTTTGGCAGGAAAAACAGAACGGTAGAGTATTATTTAAATGGTGATAGATTGGGAATTTTGATGTACAAAGGGAATTGGGTGTCCTTGTACACCAATCACTGAAAGCAAGCATGCTGATGCAGCAAGCAGTTAAAAAGGCAAATGGCATGATAGTCTTCATTGCGAGAGGACTTGAGTACAGGAGCAAGGATGTCTTACTGCAGCTGTACAGGGCCTTGTGAGACCACACCTGGAGTATTGTGTGCAGTTTTTGTCTCCTTACCTAAGAAAGTGTATACTTGCCATAGAGGGAGTGCAGTGAAGGTTCACCAGACTGATTCCTGGGATGGCAGGATTGTCGTATGAGGAGAGATTGGTCAACTAGGCCAGTGTTCACTGGAGTTTAGAAGAATGAGAGGAGATCTCATTGCAGCATATAAAATTCTGAAAGGGATGGACAGACTGGATGCAGGGATGATATTTCCTCTGGCTGGGGGATCCAGAACAAGGGATCACAGTCTCAGGATATGGGGTATACCATCTAGGACTGAGAATGAGGAGAAACTTCTTCACTCAGAGGGTGGTGAATCTATGGAATTCTCTACCACAGAAGGCTGTAGAGGCCAAGACACTGACTATATTTAAGAAGAAAATAGATAGATTTTTGGGCTCTAAAGGTGTCAAGGGGTATGGGGAGAGCACGGGAGTACGTTGTTGAGATAGAGGATCAGAGTTTGGTAGCAGGGCCCAGAGTTTGATAGTGGGGCCTAGACTTCAACAGCAGGTGCCCCAGGTCCGAGACTAGGGCGGGGTGACATGATGGTGGAGGCCCCAAGACTTTGGGAGGTGTAAGCAGATGGTGGGCGATGTAAGCCCTAAACTGGGGGGAGGAAAGGAGAGAGTCATCGGAGGGCTCGGGAAGGTGGGTAGTGGGGGAGGATCTGGACCACCAGGAGGAGATCAGGTGTGGGGAAGGGAAAGGGCATTGGGAAATATATAATGTAGTGTAATGGGAAACTGGGAATATTGAGAAAAATGAATAATTGAGTAAGAAGAAAAACCGCATAATGATAACAGTTAGTATAATGCTTATTAAAGGATTGACACAGCAGTATCCTGCTTTGGTCTACCCAATTATTTCTGACATTGGAGCTAAATCCTCTGCACAGTACAAGTGTAAGGGATATAGTCATCCTTTTCATGCTGTACTTATCAATGTGTATTGTAACTTGGTAAGTTTTTTGGGGGTAAAATACAATATCCTTTCAGCTCCCGCTGAGGCAAAAATTGGCTAATATAACCATCCCATCACAGACAAAATTCTGATGCCATTTTACTCCCATGTTTGTGTGTAGAACTCCCCCACTTCATCGCAAAGTCTCCTTCACCCTGAACCCTCCCAGCCCTCTTCTCCCTCATTTCTCCTTCTTCCCTTCTAGTATCCTGTCCCTCACTTGCCACATCTTCAATCCTCCTCCCTACCTTTATCTTATTCACTTCCTACTTCTTTTCTCTTTCTGTTGGTTGCACACTCCTCTCCCCATCTCTCAACCTCTATCTCCTTCTCTCTGCCTCCCCAACTCTTTCCCTATCACCTACCCTTTAACTTTCTCTTTCTCTCTTCCATCCTCTTCTCCCCTCTAGTCTTCTCTCCCCTCTACTTTCTTATTTCCTCTCTTCTCATTTCCCCTCACTGTGCCATATTCTCCTTTTCTCTCCCAGCAGTCTCTCTCCTCCACACTGGTTCCATTCTTCATTCTCTTCAACTCTGCTAACCTGTAAAGGACCTTTGGCCTTGACTGCTTGCATGTAATGTTGAGAGATTTAGCTGAAAATGATGCACCTCAATTTTTTCAGGTGTTCTCTTAGTCTAAAACTTCATGGGAAGATTGGCAGAACCTATAGAGAAATGGCACTTGTGGCTGTTCTACACCATTTCCCTGCCGTTCTGCCAATTTTGTGTTGAAGTAACAGCAATAGATTGAGAAAGGCCCCTTGTCCCAAATGATTTATCTATAATCCAATGTTATGTTCCAGTATATTATGAACTTTGAGTTAATACTTTAAAATTTTGAACACAGACACTTAAAATGGCTGCAGAAAATCATGTGACCATTGGCATTTTGAGCTTGAGATAGTCCTGAACCTCAAGCAAATACCTAATTAAATATGGACATTTACATACCTCTAGGGAGTTCGCACCTCCCTTCGTTTAAGGATGAACCATCATCAAAAGAACTATAGCGTTCTCGACGGTCCATCTTTCTGTTTCACCATGGACAAAAGAAAAATTAAAACTCAATGGGGAGGATTTTCCCCTCATCGGGTGGGCACACAGGGTAATCCCGTGAGCAACTGTGCAATGGTCTGCTGTCAATTAATGCCAGCCAGTGTGAATTGCGTGCTGAAACACTCACTGCTGCCTGGATAGGGCAGGGGGAGGAGGGCAAGCGTGGAAGTCAGTGTGTGTGTGCACTCACAGAAAGCTCCCTGAAGGCACAATGCTGCCTCAGGGAGCTGAAGACTTTTAGCTTTACAAATAAAGATGGTAAAATTAAGGAACACATGTCCCCTCATGTGATTCTGTGAGCAGGGACATTTTAGAAATGACATTTAAACATTTTAATTTTATTTTTAATTAACATTGGAAACCTCATCCCACCTGTGGATGAGGTTTCCTCAAAAATCCAAAGGCCGCTTGGCCTTTTCACCTGCCCACCAACTGTAAGTTAAGTAACCAAGGTAATAAACAGCAATACCTTGGAAATAGGAAAAGGATTCCCCCCAATTTGTTCCACTTGCGAGTTGATCTGAGAACCAATTTCCTGGAAATTTCACTGCAAGAAGCCTCACAGCTACTGAGAATCCCATGCTTTCCAAGACCTTCACTTCAACCGAAGCATCAACTCACCTAAGGAGGCCTGCCACGAAAGAGATTGAGACAATCATAAATTGTAATTGTACTGTTTTACCTTCATCTGTATCTAATACTATATCCTATATTGTTTGTAATACGAGTGAGTGAGACGTCACATTTCTAAACATCTGGGCAAGTATGTGATGATAAATAATCTTTATTTTAAAACTCACAAAGGGCTCGCTGCTAGAACTATTTAATCAGGACCATCACGCTGAGGGTAAACAAATACACATCCCTCAAGTAAAAAACACGATAATCATGAACAGTTATAAAACACATAAATTCTGTCTGTAATATTATTTATATTTTATTAAATAATGTGTGCATGCATTATCTATCTACAAAATTTTGCCAAATTTGCAAACAATTTTGTCTCAATTTTTCCTTTGTAAATTTCTTTGTCCACATTGTAATGGACTGCCTAAGTTAATTTTACATTAACATTTTGAGGAATATATGACCTAAAAAGTCTGAACTATTTCTCCTAGCCTGGGCGCCAGCTTGAATATTATAGAAGTACATTTTTCAGCTCAACCTGGTTTCTTTCATTAAAGGTGAGTTGGTACTGAAATTTGAAATGCAATGTTACTGCTTTTGTGTGGCTTTAGTGCTTAGTAAGTTATTTCTTTCTTCCTCGTGTTTTGAAGAATGATTGAGTTCCTTCTGCCCTGGCATTCAATGGACTCCATTATGCCCGTCTGCCTGTCCTGTTCCCTTGTGAGGCCTCCTGTTTCATTTTCATGCTTTTGGATCCTAGGGGGTTCCCTTGTTCAAAGGCACCTGCATGATTGAGAGACCTGGCATCAGGAAAGGAGGGCCTCTTGTTACTGACCCACTATCACTTACCTTTGACCTGGAACTTTGATCATGCTGCAGCTGTTTTTCTGATGCAAAGCAGGAGTCAGCAAGGTGACCCCACCACTGAACATCAAGCCATTGTTTCCAGGACTGTTAGTGACCTCATCTCCTCTGGAGATCTTCCTTCCACAGTTTCCAACCTGATAGTCTCCCAACCTCGGATGGCCCACTTCCACCTCCTACCCAAAATCCACAAACAGGACTGTCTCGGCAGACCGATCATGTCAGCATGTTCCTGCCCCACAGAACTCATTTCTTGCTATCTTGACTCCATTCTCTCTCCCCTTGTCCAGTCCCTTCCCACCTACATCCGTGATTCCTCTGACACCCTACATTATATCAACAATTTTCAGTTCCCTGGCGCCAACCGCCTCCTATGGACATCCAATCCCTCTACACCTCCATCCCTCACCGGGATGGACCATTGGATCTCCACTTCTTCCTGGAACATAGCCCTGAACAATCCCCATCTACCACTACTCTCCTCCATCTGACTGAACTTGTTCTCACACTGAACAATTTCTCCTTAAACTCCACTCACTTCCTCCAAATGAAAGGTGTGGCTATGGGCACCTGTATGGGCCCAGTTATGCCTGTGTCTTTATGGGGTATGTGGAACATTCCTTGTTCCAGTCCTACTCCGGCCCCCTCCCACAACTCTTTCTCCGGTACATCGATGATTGCTTCGGTGCCGCTTCATGCTGTCGTCTGAACCTGGAAAAATGTATTAATTTTGCTTCCAATTTCCACCCCTCCATCATTTTCACATGGTCCATCTCTGACACTTCCCTTCCCTTCCTTGACCTCTCTGTCTCAATTTCTGGTGATAGACTGTCCACCAATATCCATTACAAGCCTACCGACTCCCACAGCTCGACTACAGCTCCTCACACTCCGCTTCCTGTAAGGACTCCATCCCATTCTCTCAGTTCCTTCGCCTCCGTCGCATCTGTTCTGATGATGCCATTTTCAAAAACAGTTCCTCTGGCATGTCTTCCTTCTTCCTTAACTGAGGTTTTCCACCCATGGTGGTTGACACAGGGCCCTCAACCGTGTCCGGCCCATCTCCCACGCATCTGCCCTCACACCTTCCTCTCCCTCCCAGAAACATGATAGGGTCCCCCTTGTCCTCACTTATCACCCCACCAGCCTCCACATTCAAAGGATCATCCTCCGCCATTTCCGTCAATTCCAGCATGATGCCACCACCAAACACATCTTCCCTTCACCCCCCAGGCGGATTCCGCAGGGACTATTCCCTCCGGGACACCCTGGTCCACTCCTCCATCACCCGCTACACCTCAACACCCTCCCACAGCACCTTCCCAGGCAACCGCAGAAAGTGTGACACCTGCCCCTTTACTTCCCCTCTCCTCACGGTCCAAGGACCCAAATACTCCTTTCAAATGAAGCAGCATTTCACTTGCACTTCCCTCAATTTAGTCTACTGCATTCGTTGCTCCCAATGCGGTTTCCTCTACATTGGAGAGACCAAATGCAGACTGAGTGACCGCTTTGCAGAACACCTTTGATCTGTCCGCAAGCATGACCCAGACCTCCCTGTCGCTTGCCATTTCAACACACCACCCTGCTCTCATACCCACATGTCTGTCCTTGGCCTGCTGCATTGCTCCAGTGAAGCTCAATGCAAACTGGAGGCACAGCACCTTATCTTCCAACTAGGCACTTTACAGCCTTCCGGACTGATTATTGAGTTCAACAATTTTAGATCATGAACTCTCTCCTCCATTCCCACCCCCTTTCCGATTCCCCCCCTTTTTTCCAATAATTTATATAGATTTTTCTTTTCCCACCTATTTCCATTATTTTTAAATGTATTTCCATTCATTGTTTTATCTCTACCTTTTAGCCTATTTCGATTCCTTCACCTCACCCCCACTAGAGCTATCTGTACCATGTTTGTCCTGCTTTCTACCCTTAATTAGCACGTTCCTTAGATAATATCACCACCTTCAACACCTCTTTGTCCTTTTGTCTATGACATCTTTTGGCTATCTCCACCTATCACTGGCCCTCTATCCAGCTCTACTTGTCCCACCTCCCCTTAAACCAGCTTATATTTCACCTCTCTTCTATTTTTACTTAGTTCTGTTGAAGAGTCATACGGACTCGAAACGTTAACTGTACTCCTCTCCGCAGATGCTGCCAGACCTGTTGAGTTTTTCAGGGTATTTTTATTTTTATTTGTCGGCAAGGTCTAATCTAGCATGCAGAACCAGGTTGATTCATCCATCATAGTGGATTGGCCTCTACAATAGGTGTCCAGGGTAGTGGCGGATTTAGTTATTGGAGCCCTGTGTTCACCTACATTTTTGGGGCCACCCCACTCCGGGGCATACCCCCCCAGCCCCCCCACGGGCACAACCCAAAACCCTGGGGCATTGGTTATTTCACTGGCTTTTTCACAGTCACGGAACTACTTCTGCACACTGTCATATAACTTTAGCTTTCGCCTCTCAATCAAAAAAACTTGGTGCCTCTAGCAACTTAAAATGTGTATGCAAATGAGCATTGCTTTGCCCTTGTGGTGCAATTGGTTAGCATGTGGTACATTAATGGCAGGATTGAGGCGTGTGCAATGCCGAGGTTGGGAGTTCAAGCCAAACTTAGAGGAACTTCTGTTGAGCAGCTCATGTTGCGAGAAACATGAGCTTTTGACCGGCTGTGGAACAGAACATGGTGCAATCTCGAGCAATAAAATAATTTAATTGGAAGGGACCAATTTCTGTAGGTTGAGAATGGATCTGTCCTGGTTAAATACCTCAAGTACCAACATAAATGCTGCAAATGCTCAGCAGATGAAGCAGATTCTGCGGCGAGAGAAACAAAGGCGATGATCCTTCTGACATCTCTGAACGTGCACTGTGTGTTTCATCTGTTTTCAGATGAAGTTACATTGTTTCATAGTTTACCATTGTGAGATTTGAACTCTTGATACTCTTTTGAGTAAACCTGTTTCCATCTGTTTCAGATGAAGTTACATTGTTTCATAGTTTGCCATTGTGAGATTTGAACTCTTGATCTTAGGGTTACAAACCCAGTACCATAACCACTTGGCTATTTAGGCTTGATATTGACTCTCTAGCTCATTTCATGTTGTCCAATTTGTTGCCAATTTCTTGGATTGAAAAAAGCTGCAGTGATGATTACTTTAATCTAAACCATCTGATGTTTATTGGTAACATAAGATGTTATGAATAAGTTAAACATTCAGGATAGAGATTAAAGTCTGTGGTTTAGCTCAATCTTATAAAACAGTTATTTTATATCCAAGTTCACCTCACAACTTATTTATTGCCCTTTAAACTGCATCAATATATGAAGTAGGCAATAGAATTCTCGAAGTACATTAGGTGATATGGGTGGGAAGGGTGGTCATCATGTAGTTTTCCGACTAGCAGTCCCTGGGTTAAGCTAAACTGTGACTCTCTTTGAAGTCCTTCCCCGTCTTTACACCGGAGTTTTAAAAAGAGAAACTGAAATGTAATAATGTTTTGAGACATCAGGTGGTCGAGAACAATGACAATACAGCCAATAAAGTACTGTTGAGTTGCAGTCACTGTTGCACACAGGAAGCTCCCACAAACAACATGTGACCTTTACCGGATAACCTACTTTTGTGACGCTGGTTGATGGATAGCAGGGCTGCAGGGAAAACAGTGCCAGGAGATTTTTTTGTATACAGCCGAGCAGACGGTTTAACGTCTCAGCTGAAAGACGGCACTGCCAACAGTTTTCCACTCACTTTCACAGCTGCTCCAATAATTTAGAAATCTATTGATTTGTTCCCAGGAAGAGTCGGGGGAGCAGAATGGAGAGGAAGGTAAAGGGAAGTGTGGAAGAGAATAGTATGAATGGGGGTACTGCTGGTGGTAAACGATTCAATTCAGAAATTAACATTTTGGGAATCTTTTATGAAGCATGTGATTGTTTTGGAAGCTCTATTTCATTTGAAAATATACTTTTAAAAATTATTTTGTTCTGATTAAAGTGAAGAGATTTCTAGAAGTATATTTTAGGCTAAATTGCTTGATGTTTGCTGTTCTCCTGACATCATCAGAAAAAAGGGGATCATTTAGGAAGATCAGTATAAAAATCACTCCCGGGACAGGTACTTACCAGTGATAACACAGATCATGTGGCTGTTACAGAGGCATAACGGAAGGCCCTGACATTACTATTTATTGCTGTTTAGTAAATATGTCTTTCAGTTTTTCAGTTATGGTCTAATCCATGACAGACCAATAAGTATATTTAAAGAATTATTAATCCTCAAAAACATCATATCATAGGACTAAACAAGAACATTGTTGGCAAAGTTTTTCAAATATATAGTCCCCTTAACCTCTATCAGTTTGAATTTAATGAATGAGATGAACATATGAACTTAAAAACACAAGAAGCAGGAGTAGGTCATTCAGCCCTTCAAGCCCATTCTGCCATTTAATGATATCAGGCTGACCTTCTACCTAACACCATTTCCCTGCACTATCCCCATATCCTTTGATATTTTTAATATGTAGATATCTATCAATCTCAATCTTCTACTCAGTTACTGGGCCTCCACTGCTCTCTGGGGTAGAGAATTCCAAAGATTCACCACCCTCTGAGTGACCATAAGACATAAGAGCAGAAATTAGGCCATTCGGCCCATCATGTCTGCTCCACCATTCAATTATGGCTAATAAGTTTTTCAACCCCATTCTCCCGCCTTCTCCCCGTAACCTTTGATCCCCTTACCAATCAAGAATATATCTATCTCGGTCTTAAATACACTCAATGACCTGGCCTCCACAGCCTTCTGTGGCAATGAATTCCATAGATTCACCACTCTCTGGCTAAAGAAATTTCTCCTCATCTCTGTTCTAAAAGGTCTTCCCTTTACTCTGAGGCTGTGCCTTCGGGTCCTAGTCTCTCCTACTAATGGAAACATCTTCCCCACGTCCACTCTATCCAGGCCTTTCAGTATGCTGTAAGTTTCAATCAGATCTCCCCTCATCCTTCTAAACTCCATAAAGTATAGACCCAGAGTCCTCAAACGTTTCTCTTATGTTAAGCCTTTCATTCCTGGGATCGTTCTTGTGAACCTCCTCTGGACCCTCTCCAGGGCCAGCACATCCTTCCTGAGATACGGTGCCCAAAATTGCTCCCAATATTCTAAATGTGGTCTGACCAGAGCCTTATAAAACCTCAGCAGCACATCCCTGCTTTTATATTCTAGTCCTCTCGAAATAAATGCCAGCATTGCATTTGCCTTCCTAACTACCAATTCAACCTGCAAGTTAACCTTAAGAGAATCCTGGACTAGGACTCCCAAGTCCCTTTGCACTCCAGATTTCTGAATTCCCTCCCCATTTAGAAAATAGTCTACGCCTCTATTCTTCCTACCAAAGTGCATGACCTCATACTTCCCCACGTTGTATTCCATCTGCCACTTCTTTGCCCATTCTCCTAACCTGTCCAAATCCTTCTGCAGCCTCCCTGCCTCCTCAATACTACCTGTCCCTCCACCTATTTTTGTATCATCTGCAAACTTAGCCAGGATGCCCTCAGTTCCTTCATTAATGTATAAAGTGAAAAGTTGTGGTCCCAACACTGACCCCTGTGGAAATCCACTAGTCACCGGCCGCCATTGTGAGAAGGACCCCTTATCCCCACTCTTTGCCTCCTGCCAGACAGACAATCTTCTATCCATGCTAGTACCTTGCCTCTAACACAATGGGCTCTTATCTTACTGAGCAGCCTCCTGGGCGGCACCTTGTCAAAGGCCTTTTGGAATCCAAGTAGATAACATCCATTGGCTCTCTTTTGTCTAACCTACTCATTACCTCCTCAAAGAATTCTAACAGATTTGTCAGGCATGACCTCCCCTTGATGAAACCATGCTGACTTTGCCCTATTTTACCATGCACTTCCAAGTATTCTGAAATCTCATCCTTAATAATGGACTCTAAAATCTTACCAACGACCGAGGTCAGGCTAATCGGCCTGTAATTTCCCGTCTTTTGCCTCACTCCCTTCTTAAACGGGGGGTTACATTAGTGATTTTCCAGTCCTCTGGGACCCTCCATGACTCCAGTGATTCCTGAAAGATCACCACTAACGCCTCCACTATCTCTTCAGCTATCTCCTTCAGAACTCTGGGGTGTAATCCATCTGGTCCAGGTGATTTATCCACCTTCAGACCTTTCAGTTTTCCTAGCACCTTCTCCTTGGTAATGGCCACCAGACTCACCTCTGTCTCCTGACTCTCTTGAACTTTGGGGACGTTACTCGTGTCTTCCACCGTGAAGACTGACGCAAAGTACCTATTCAGTTCCTCCGCCACTTCTTTGTTCCCCACTACTACTTCTTCAGCGTCATTTTCCAGTGGCCCAATGTCCATTTTTGCCTCTCTCTTACCCTTTATACATCTAAAAAAACTCTTGCAATCTTCTTTTATATTACTGGCTAGTTTACCCTCATATTTAATCTTCTCCCTCCTTATTTCTTTTTTAGTTGTCCTCTGTTGGTCTTTGCAGGCTTCCCAATCCCCTGGTTTCCCACTGCTCTTTGCCGCATTGTATGCTTTCTCTTTAGCTTTTATGCTGTCCCTGACTTCCCTTGTCAGCCATGGTTGCCTCGTCCTCCCTTTAGTATGCTTCTTCTTCCTAGGGATGAATTTTTGCTGTGTCTCCCAAATTACTCCCAGAAACTCCTGCCATTGCTGTTCCACTGTCTTTCCTGCTAGGCTCATCTCCCAGTCAATTCTGGCCAGCTCCTCCCTCATGCTTCTGTAGTTGCCTTTATTCAACTGTAATACCATTACATCAGATTCCAGCTTTTTCCTCTCAAATTGCAGGGTAAATTCTAGCATATTATGGTCACTTCCTCCTAAGGGTTCCTTCACCTTAAGCTCCCTTATCAAATCTTCCTAAATACACATCACTAAATCTAGAATTGCCTGTTCTCTAGTGGGCTCCACCACAAGCTGCTCCAAAAAGCCATCTCATAGACATTCTACAAATTCATTTTCTTGGGATCCACTACCAACCTGATTTTCCCAGTCTACCTGTATATTGAAATCCCCCATGATCACTGTAACCTTGCCTTTCTTAAATGCCTTTTCTATCACCTGGTGTATCTTGTGCCCCACATCCTGACTACTGTTCGGAGGCCTGTACATAACTCCCATTATGGTTTTTTTACCTTTGCGGTTCCTCAACTCTACCCACACAGATTCTACATCATCTGACCCTACGTCATTTCTTGCTATCGATTTAATTTCATATCTTACTAACAAAACAACCCCACCCCCTCTGCCAACCTGCCTATCTTTTCGTTAAGATGTATATCCTTGGATATTTAGCTCCCAGTCCTGATCCCCTTGCAGCCATGTCTCCATGATGCCCACTACATCATATCTGCCAATTTTAATCTGTGCCACAAGCTCATGTACCTTATTTCGTATACCAGGTGTATTCAGATACAACACCTTCAGTCCTGTATTTCCCGTCCCCTTTCTCATTGTCATCCCTTTATCTGATGTGCTTGAAGTTAAATTCCTAGCCCTTTCCAAACACTCTGTCCTATTTTGTGTTCTGGAGACTTTAAAAGCCTCTCCTGGGCTCTCCTTTCTTTTCAGTTTTTTCATAATTTTCCATGAAGTTGAATCCACCCTCCCACACGCTAACCTGCTGCTTTGTTTCCCATTAGTCCTACTTCTTGGAGTTTTACCCTTCTCTCCCCCCCACTTTCTAGTTTAAAGTCCTGTTGACCACCCTATTTATCCTTTTCGCTAGAACATTGGTCCCAGATTGGTTCAGGTGGAGACCATTCCAACAGTACAGATCCCTCCTTTTCCAATACTGATGCCAGTGCCCCACGAAATGGAACCCCTCTTTCCCGCACCACTCCTTTAGCCACATGTTTACTTCTCTTATTCTCGCGTCCCTGTGCCAATTTGCATGTGGCTCGGGTAGTAATCCAGAGAATATAACCCTTGAGGACCTGTTCTTTAATTTAGTTCCTAGTTCCTGATAATCCCCAAACAGGTCCTCTTTCCTAGTCTTACCTATGTTATTTGTCCCGATGTGGACCACAACAACTGGATCCTCCCCCTCCCTCTCCAATATCCTTTCAAGCCGGTCAGAGATGTCCCTCACCCTGGCACCGGGCAGGCAACATACCATGCAGGACTCTCAATCCTGCTTACAAAGGATGCTATCAATTCCTCTAACTATAGAATCCCCGACAACTACCACTTGTCTTTTTGCTCCCCCCTCTTTAAAGTCCTCCTGTGCTACAGTGCCGTGGTTAGCTGGCTCATCCTCCCAACAGCACTGTTTCTCATCCACACAGGGAGCAAGTACCTTGTACCTGTCGGATAAGGTCGAAAGCTGAGGCTCCTTTGTTTCTGAACACTGGATCCCTCTATCTGCCTCACTTGCAGTCACACCCTGCTGACCCTGACCACTGACCGAACTTGAGGTACTTAATCTACCGGGTGTGACCGCCTCCTGAAACAAAGTGTCCAGGTAACTCTCCCCCTCCCAGATGTGCAGCAGCGTCTGGTGCTTGGACTCCAGCTCATCAATTCAGAGCCAGATTTCCTCCAGCAACCAACACTTGCTGCAGATGTGGTCACTGCGGCTCGCAATGGGATCTGCCAGCTCCCACATCATACAACTACAGCACATCACCTGCCCAGCCACCTCGACTTAGATAATTAATTTATTAATTAGCTTTGCAGTGTTTTTTTTTCAAATTTGGTGCAGATTTCCTACCAACCAATCAGGTCACAGCTTTCCTGTGATGTCACTTTTCCAGTTTTGGCTTCAGTTACTCTGTGTCCCGACGCTACCTCTCCGGTGCTGCTCCCTCTGAGTCTGCTCCCTGGAGACAAGGCCGCGAATCCCTGAGGTAAGCTAGATTTATACTCACCGCTCTGATGCTCCTCCCTCCGAGTCTGCTCCCAGGATTTACTCACCAATCAGCTGCTTTTTCTTTAAAATGCACTTTCAGAAGAGTGTCCCTCACAGGTCTGGTGCACTCCTGAAGGCACTGCCTCTTCCTCTCCTTTTTTTTGGTTTGAGGAGGAGGGAGGGATGGAAACACTACAGCAATGTAATGTTTGGGGTTATTCCGTTCTTTGACAGTGGGTCCTCTTCAATTCCCTCCTGAGTGAAGAAATTCCTCCTCATCTCAGTCCTAAATGGCCTACCCTGTATTGTAAGATTGTGACCCTGCACCCCCCCCCCCCACCCCCCCCCCCCCCCCCCCCCCCCCCCCCCCCACCCCACTCCCACCACCCCACACTGCAGCCAGGGGAACCCACATTCCTGCATCAACCCTGTTGAGCCCTGTATGAATTTTGTATGTTTGAATAAGCGCATCTATTTTTCTTCTAAAATCCAGAGAATAAAAGCCCAGTCTGCTTAGTCTTCCCTCATAGGGCAATCCATCCAGCCCATTAAAAAGCTAAGTAGGCCTACAAGCTAAGCATTTACTGGTACATTCAGTCTATAAGCATAACATTATAGAATGAGACAGCACAGAAGGCCCTATAGTTGACCTGTAGAATTAGATCCACAGCCCTGCTGTGACCCTGAGACCAGGGACAACTATTCCCTTCAAGTATTAATCCTATTCTCTTTGGAATGTAACTATTAAATCTGATTCCACCAGCTTTTCAGACACTATATTCCAGATAACAACATCTCATTGTTTAAAACATGTTTCTGTATGTTGCTTCTGTTTGTTTTGCCAATCATTTTAAATCTGCATTGTCCAGTTAGCCAGTCCATCTGCTATTAGAATCATTTTTCCATATTTACATTGTTACGGACTGTGATGGGAGGAGTGCGCAGTTAATTCTCCCCCACTTCTCCACAAGTCGTAACAATAGTTTAAATGTTTAATTCACCCACAAAACTGGCCAATTGTTTATCTTTGATATTGTTATTCCCAGCATAAAAAAGTCTAACTAGGTTTCTTTCAGTAAGCACAAAAAAAATTGATTTATTATGAAACAAACTACCTTTTAAAAACAAGTTAATAAGCTGGTTAACATACTGGTTGTAATTTAGAGTGTAACAATTTTCCCCCTTTTTAAAAAAAGTTATTTGAACCTCCATGCACTCACAGGCAAACACAAAACAGGACAAAACAAACACAGTCCCCTGCAGAAGCTGGAGTATGGGAACGTTTCTTTTAAAAGGATAAAATTTGAAGAGATTGTGATGTTATTAACCTAACAGAATTCTGGTCACAATAGGTCTAGACGTTCCTTCAGATGAATGTTTTTTGGTGAAACTGTCCTTGATGACTCTTACTTATCACAACTTTGCAAATTCCCAAAAAAAGCAGATGAGTTATCCTGATGAGACATTTCTGAGGAAGGTTGAACACAAAGGTGGGGCAGAGAGAGTTTTTTTGCCGCTTGCTTCTAAGGCACATCCCACACACTGAGTGAGAGTCTTGGACTGAGATGTTCAAAGAACATGTCTCTTAGGTCAGTTGTTTTTAACCAATCAGCAAGAGGCTTTAGCTTGGCAACAATAGTGTTTGTCAACTTAGATGTACAAAGTATCTCTTCCCTCACAAGGCGCTCCCTGCTGGACATCTATCTTGACCCATGGTTCTTCGACGAATGGCATATTCACAGCCCTGACTCAGAAGAAGAATGTCTAAAATTTAATGTTCTTAAATTTTCCAAAAATAGGTTCCTCACAACATTAATAGAATCATTCGTGCATTTGTACACAAGGAAAACAGCCATGGATTCTCCAGTCGCTCCACATAACCGAAGTCACTCGTCCTCGGTACTATTCTATTAAATTCCTTTTCCAACCTTTTCAAGATCCTGATATCCTTTCTAAAGTGTAATAACCCAACTGAGTCCTAAATAGTGGTTGATAAAGTTTTATTATAGCTTTCTAGTTTGTGTAACTTAATGATCCAAAAAACAAGGGTATTGTTTGTTTGTTTAACCTGTCCTGTCACCTTCAAAGATCAGTACATAAATGAGCCCAGATCGCTACTCCAGCACCTTTGTACCATTGACTTTAGCTCCTCAGCTTCCTAACAGAATGTTTCATTTCACACTTGTCTGTGATAAATTTTATCTGCCATGTTTCTGCCCATTTCACCGCTCTTTTTATGTCCGACTGAAGTCTATTAACCTCCTTATTGCCTACTCTATTTCGGAGTTCCGTCTTATCTGTAACCTTTTAAATTATGCCCTAGAGAATATTGCTTGGGCAATCAATGTCTATTCAAAAAAATTAGTGACTCTACTTTCGGCACATGGAAAATATCACTATATATTTTCCACCAGTCTAAAAAGCAACCGTTCACCACCACTCTTGTACCTTCTGTCCATTAACCATTTTTGTGTTCATCTATGCAGCCACTGCCTTAATCCCATGGCTTTAATTATGCAATCATTTCCATTATATGGCACTTTAACAAAGCCTTTTTGAAAATACACAATGCACAATATCAGCATATTCCAATATTTCATTGGGGGCAGGATTAATGTAGTGCACTGTCCTAGTGGGAATCGTGACGGACTGTTGAACTACCAGAGCATTGTGTCAGTGCAGTACATTCAGACAGTGTAGAAGAAGTGTTGCTGTGTGGGAGAGATACAGCTGTACTATTGGAGGGACAGCACAAAAGGGCTACTGCACTTTTGGAAGGGGCAAAGCACTGCCACATGGTTAGTGTTGCGGCAGTGGAGTACTTTAGGAATGTCCGTATGGCGGGAATGCAGCACCATTGGAGAGGCAGTACTGAAGGAGAGCTGGTTGGCAGAATGAAACATTATTTCACAGTCAGAAGGGCAGCAGCATTTTGGGGCCCCTCTGTCATTTGGCATGGTGTGTTTCATTCTAAATCCGCCCCGGTCCAGTGCATATGCTAGAACAATTCATGAAGCTCATTACAATTTTCAAAAAAGGGTTCTATGCTGGTTGTCGGACCTTTTCTGAAATTGGTCTGCCCTTGTGTCTGTCTTACCATGTGATAAACATGCCCAGCAACTCATGGTGCTAAGAGTCAGCAAGAGCCTTGCAGGAGTTCTGTTTAAAGGACTTATCTCCTCCATAAAGGTTATTTCACAGTTTGTCCTTCAAGGTCATTTTGTTGTTTTCATTGATTCAACTGATATGAATGACATTGGCAAGGCCCTAATGGACCTTGGGTGGATGTTGTTCTGGCGTCAGCCACCAACTATTTGGTGATGCTGATGTTCAAAAGAGCTGCCAACGTCTGATTGACTGGCAACTCTCACTAGCTGGGATTTCCGCCCCCGAGTCCTGAACCTGGGGATAGGTCCACCAGTGGTCTGACAACTACCTGATTGGCACATATTACTAGAAGGTCTTCCTGGAAAGAGATGATGTGGGGGCCTCTACAGCTCCAGCCTACGGCCAGGACCCCTGTTGCCAGCAAAAGGTTCTGTCCACTGTAGTCCATGCAGTGTAGGTACATCTACAGTGCTGTTACAGAGGGAGTTCCATGATTTTGACTTGTGGTGGTGAAGGAGGGTGTTATAATTCCAAGTCAAGGTGGGTTGTAACTTGAAGAGAGTCTTCGGGATTATGGTTCTCATGTGTCTGTGTCTTGTCCTTTAGATGGTAGAGGTCGTGTGTTTAGAACATACTGTTGAAGGTGCCTTGGTGAGTTGTTGCAGTGCATTTGTAAATGGTACACACTGCTGCTACTGTGTGCCAGTGGTGGAGGAAGTGGTTGTTTAAGCTGGTGAATGGGATGCTGGGGTGCAAGAGGGCTGCTTTCCTTGGATACTGTTGAGCTCTTGAGTGCTAATGGAGCTGCACTTATCCAGGAAAACAGAGAGTATTCCATCACACTCCTGCCTTGTGGACCAGCTTGAGAGCCAGGAGGCAGGTTACTCACCACAGAATTTTTAGCCTCTGACCTGCTCTACTAGCCACAGTAATTGTATGACTGGTCCAATTAAGTTTCTGGTTAGTGATATTCACCAATGATAATGCAGTTAAACATCATGGGGAAATGGTTAGAAAATCTCTTGTCATGCTTTGACAATGGCTGTAAAGTTACTGTGGCTCTAAATTTTTATGTAACAGGCTCTTTCCAGGACTCAGCAGGAGACCCATCTGGATTGTCACTGTCAGCAGCACACCTCTGCATCAAGGCAATATATGATCCTCCTCCTGTAGGGGGGAGACATTAAATTCTCGGCTAATGTGGCATCTCTTACAATTTGGACAATTAACAGTCTTCCCTCAGGTGCAGGCATTATCTATTACACCTAAGTCACCATAAAGGTTCCAAATTAACAACATTCCAGTCCCTCAATGTCCAGGTTGTTTGTGACCACAACAACATTTTCCTCCAAGTCTGTGCAAGGTTCCCTGGCAGTTGCCATGGCTACTTCATACTGAGAAGTTCCCAAGTCACTCAGCTTTTTCATCCACCTGCACAGATCCATGGTTGGTTTCTGGAGAACAAAGGGTGCCCCTTAAGGAGTTGGCTCATGACTTCCTTGGGTGGAGCAAACTGAGCCCAAACAGAACTATAACAACAGTCATGTGGTGACCTGGAGCACACTCAAGCAGGCTATTGGCATTCTCAAAATGCGTTTCAGGTGCCTTGACCACTCAGATACCCAGCAATGGTGCCCCACATAACAGTGATGTGCTGCATGCTGCACAGCATTACGCAGCAGACGGGCCTACAGCTGGAACAGGAAGATGCCATGCCCAGAGCGTCAACATCTGAGGAGGAGGAGGAGCAGATGGAGAATGTCCCTGTCCATTCTCAGGAATCTGCTACTGAGGATGAGGATGGTGACAGTGGCAGGGCCCCTGAGAGGCATGTCCATGGAGCCGGTGTTGATTCTTTGCAGGAGGGGGTCATTGTTAGACGTGTTCTAATACAAAATAAATTGAGCTAGGGTCCTGATAGCTGACACTTGTCATCAGCCTATCCCTGGTGCACAGCTTCCAGATAATGAACCTTGTGCATAGAAGCCACAGTAACTCAGGGAAATGCCCATTCCTGATACGAAAGAAAAGCAACATCAATGACTTGGATTCAATTACATAAATAAGGATGAAACCATCACTGTCATTAACATTGGCCTCAACATATTACATACAGCTTGAGAAATCCTTCACAACCAGGATCCTTCACATCACTACCAATGGCTTTTGCTGAGGCGCCAAAGCCGTCACCCTGCACATACTGAAACCATGTTCACAATGCTGAGAGTGCCAGACCCAATAACTGCTGATATGATTGAGTGTGCTAACAGACATGCAGATAATGCATATTGCGCAGGTTGAGGCCCCAACTGTACGGGACCAATTCTTTGAATGACCTTCCATATTATCTATTCATTCCCATGGTCCAATTTCAAGAGAAGGCTAAAATGCAATATGCAATGCACTCTTAAACCTTGGATCCTTTACAAGCCAAAGCCTCTGCCACCTAGAATACAAAAGTTTCCAAAGCAGTGGGGATAGCAGACGAACAATCTTCACTGTAATATATATGGCATCTTGACAGGTGTTCCCTACACTTAGGTGACTGTGTAAAGCTGATATGTGGATGACTGCCTTACATCCAGCACTCATGCTTGAGGTGCATCAGATGAACTCCACCTGATTATTGAATCTGATCCTTCCTTAAAGATGGACAACAAATGATGCAAGGAGCATCTCAGTCCTTGGCCCTTTGTTCACCACTATCTTATGTAAAAGATCGGAGAAGGGAGAAGCCTTCCACTGCCTCACAAATATGGTTACACCCTTTGCTCCTGATTATGTCAATGTGAGACGGACTTCAGCATGCCGGCCTCAGTGTCACTGGTAAGAGTAGAGTTCATTATGTTAACATTCTCAATGAGTTTTGTAGAGCGCAAAGACACACAGACATGTAAAAGTGTATTTACATGTATTCGAAAAGTATTAATTGTGATATATGCTCAAATTGAACTCCTACCATCTGGTTATCAAACACGGAAATTTTAGAGAAATTAAACCCCATATTCACCCATTTAAATGCGGAACAAAGAAGTGACCTGGCAAGGCTGCTCATTGTATTTAACATCCGTAAGGATGAGCCAGGCTGCACCACTTTAGCTATACATGATGTGAATGTGGAAGAGACCACTCCTATTAAACAGAATCCCTGCTATCTAGGTCCAAGGAAACTGACCAAGGTACAGGAGGAGATCAAATATATGCTGGAGCATAAACTAATCAAGCCCAGTAACAGCAGCTGGAGTTCCCCAGTTGTGCTCATGTCTAAGCTGGGTGGCTCCACAAAGCTCTGCACTGATTACCAAAAGATTAATGCAGTAACCAAGGTCAACTTCTAGCTGATCCCCCACCTCAAAAATTGCATGGACAGAGTCACACAGCCTACATCACTAAGATAGACTTATTAAAGGGATACTGGCATATGCCTTTGACCATCCAAGCAAAGGAGATCTTGGCCTTCATAACTCCAGATGGGTTATTTCAGCATTGAGTCACGCTGTTTGGACTCAGAACTGCCCTAGCCACCTTTCAAAGGCTGATGAACCAGATAGTGATGGGCCTACCCAACTGTGAAGTGTACCTAAATGACCTACTAGTGTACAGTAACACCTGGGAAAGCCATGTAGAACAACTCGAAGCCCTGTCCCAAAGGTCACAGTCAGCTGACCTGGTGGTCAACCTCACAAAAAGCGAGTTTGCTAAGGCTCAGGTGATCTACCTAGGATATGTGGTGGGTCAAGGACAAGTATTGCCCAGAGCTGCAAAGATACAGGCAGTAGCAAATTTTCTCATCCCCACAACAAAATGCAGGTAATGAGATTACTAGGGATATGTGGCTTCTATTACAAGTTTGTCCCTAAAGTTCTAGCAAGTGTAGTGTTAGCAGCTCCAAACTTCAACAAAGCATTTAAAGTAGCCATCAATGCTAGTGAGCTCGGGGTCAGGGCTGCTCTATTCCAGGAGGATGAATCAGGCATAGAGAGGCTGGTTGGATATTTCTTCAAGAAATTGAACATACGCCAGAAATGCTTTTCCACTGTGGAGAAAGAAACCTTAGGATTATTGCTAGCCTTCAAACACTTTGAGATATATGCCCAAAACGGCTACACAGAGGTGACAGTCTATGCAGTCCATGATCCCTTAACCTTTATGGAAAAATTCAAGACTATTTCATTGGAGTTTTATTCCTCCAACCATATCACTTAAAAATTACCCACATTGCAGGAAAAAAAAATATGATTGCCGATGCTCTGTCCAGAGTCTAAAATCCACATAGAAAGAACAGTTCAAAGCTCAACAGAACAGACCCAACAGAGTAAAAAAGATATGAATGTATGGATAAATGTATATGTATGGGTTTTGTCTTTTTTATTATCATTATTTGTGCTTTTACCAAGTCCTGTAATGAAATGAGAGTAAATCTAATTTCATTCTGCGTAGTGTGTAAGTGTTCCTGTCTGGCGCAAAAGTAAAACAGGAAAGGCAGCCAAACCATGGCTTACAAGGGAAATTAGAGATAACATTAGATCCAAGGAAGGGGCATACAAATTGGCCAGAAAAAACAACAGGCCTGAGGATTGGGAGCAGTTTAGAATTCAACAAAGGAGGACCAAGGGATTGATTAAGAAGGGGAAAATAGAGTACAGGAGTAAGCTTGCGGGGAACATAAAAACTGACTGTAAAATTTGCTTTAGGTATGTGAAGATAAAAAGATTGGTGAAGACAAATGTAGGTCCCTTACAGTCAGAAACAGGGAAATTTATAATGGTGAACAAAGAAATGGCTGACCAACTAAATACATACTTTGGTTCTGTCTTCACAAAGGAGGACACTAATAACATACCAGAAATGTTGGGGAATACAGGGTTTTAGTGAGAGGGAGGAATTGAAAGAAATCAGTATTGGTAGGGAAATGGTTTTGGGGAAATTGATGGGATTGAAGGCTGAAAAATCCCCAGGGCCTGATAATCTACATCCCAGAGTACTTAAGAAAGTGGCCCTAGAAATAATGGATGCATTGGTGGTCATCTTCCAAGATTCTATGGACTCTGGAACAGTTCCTACAGATTGGAAGGTAGCTAACGTAACCCTATTATTTAAAAAGGGAGGTAGAGAGAAAACAGGGAATTATAGACCAGTCAGCCTGACATCGGTAGTGGGGAAAATTCTAGAGTCCATTATAAAAGACTTAATAGCTGAGCACTTGAAAAACAGTGGCAGAATTGGACAGAGTCAGTATGGATTTATGAAAGGGAAATTATGCTCGACAAATCTACTGGAATTTTTCTAGGATGTAACTAGTAGAGTTGATGACGGGAGCCAGTGGATGTGGTTTATTTGGACTTTCAGAAGGCTTTCAACAAAGTCCCACATAAAAGATTGGCGTGTAAAATTAAAGTGCATGGGATTGGGGGTAGTGTATTGAGATGGATAGAAAACTGGTTGGCAGACAGGAAACAAAGAGTAGGAATAAAAGGGTCTTTTTCCGAATGGCAGGCAGCGCCTAGTGGGGTACCGCAGGGATCAGTGCTGGGACCCCAGCTATTCACAATATATATTAATGATTTAGATGAGGTAACTAAATGTAATAGCTCCAAATTTGCAAATGACACAAAGCTGGGTGGGAGGATGAGCTGTGAGGAGGATGCAGAGATGCTTCAGTGTGATTTGGACAAGCTGAGTGAGTGGGCAAATGCATGGCAGATGCAGTATAATGTGGATAAATGTGAGGTTATCCATTTTGGTAGCAAAAACAGGAAAGCAGATTATTATCTGAATGGCTATAAGTTGCTGAAGGTAAGCATGCAGGTGCAGCAGGCGGTATGGAAGGCAAATGGTATGTTGGCCTTCGTAGAGAGAGGATTCAAGTACAGGAACAGGGATGTCTTGCTGCAATTATACAGGGCCTTGGTGAGACCACACCTGGAATATTGTGTGCAGTTTTGGTCTCCTTATCAGAAGAAGGATGTTCTTGCTATAGAGGGAGGGCAGCGAAGGTTTACCAGGCTGATTCCTGAGATGGTGGGACTAATATATGAGGAGGGATTGAGTTGGTTAGGATTATATTCGCTGGAGTTCAGAAGAATGAGAGGAGATCACATAGAAACATATAAAATTCTAACAGAGTTAGACAGATTAGATGCAGGAAGGATGTTCCTGATGGTGGGGGAGTCCAGAACCAGAGGTTACAGTATGACGATACTGGAGAGACCATTTAGGACTGAGATGAGGAGAAATTTCTTCACCCAGAGAGTGGTGAGCCTGTGGAATTCGCTACCACAGAAAGTTGTTGAGGCCAAAACATTGTATGTTTTCAAGAAGGAGTTAGATATAGCTTTTGGGGCGAAAGGGATCAAAGGATATGGGGAGAAAGCAGGAGCAGGCTATTGTGTTGGATGATCTGCCATGATCATAATGAATGGCGGAGCAGGCTCGGAGGGCCGAATGGCCTACTCCTGCTCCTATTTTTCTATGTATGTGCTTTTTAAAGAAAAAGGATGCAATTTCTAATTCTTTTTCTCACTGGATTTTTAAAAACAAAAACTGCATTGCTATCAAGACAATGGAGGACTACCTGACAGCTGCAATATACAAACTTGCATTCCACTAAGTGGCATGAAAAGGAACAAACTCCCCACCCCACCCAGGGGTGTGTGAAAGACCCCACCTCGTGTGGATTTACACTAGCCTGAAACTTTTCAAAACTTTCTGAGATGAGAAATCAAAATTCCATTAATTGTTTGTAAAAACAATAACTACAGCAGACAAGGATTAATTGAATTCCTCTGAAATAAACAGCCAGCATAACTTTAAGAATTGTTTACCAAATCAGCGACCAGAGACCAATGCTGCATTGAAAGGCCGTAAAGAAACTGTCTCCCCTCTCTCTCTCAAAAGTATTATGCCCAGATTTGCAAAGTAACCATCGTGAGGACAAATCTACTGCAAACTGGGATCTTTTGGGAATAATATGTGGAAGTATGCTCCAGACACTACACTCAAAGACTACTGAACAAAATGGCCACAACATGTAATCACCAAATCAAAAGCAACCAAAGGACAGCTAACCTCATACTCCTGTGTTTATCTTCTTAACAAACTGTAAGAAATCTTTAAGGCTATCCTTTTATCCTACCATCTGTACTAGTGTGTGTGTGGGTCCAGGGAATGTATGTGACGTATGAATGGTGGTTGTGATTTACCTAGTATTTTTAAATTCGTGAAGTAGTTTCAATGAACTTATCTTATTCTTTGTTTCAACTCAGAAAACTTGTCTGGCTAATTCTTTATAATCTGAAAGCATTAATAGTGGGACTCCAGTAGTATTGGCAAATCACATCTTCTCTGAATTCATAAGAAACCATTATGGTTAGAACTGGAGTGGCAGAATAGGAGAGTCATTTTTACCCCTTCTCACGTCACCATTGCATTTGTAATGTGAAGAATGTTACCACGGTGAATCTTTTACTCATCGAGGCGAGACGGCACCTGTGTTCACACACACTCCTACAAAGTGCTCACCGTGTTTCCTTGGAGGAAGTGGAAGCAGGCTGCTCACTTCTTATTCTATATGGCATTGAAGGGTTGCTGGCTTCATTGTGCAGGCACCCACTGGGGACCTTCTTTAAACTGTGGCCCCTGCATTTCTGCATAGGCAATCATGGTCACTGGCACCTGTGGAGCGAGGGCTCTGGCGAAGGGGCTGGGGAGGTGAAGGAAAATAAAGGTGCTGAGAAGCTCTTGGTACCTTTACCCTCCTCAGTAACTTCCACAGCCATAAGTTGGCCTTCAGGTGGAGTTAATGAGGCTGGTTGTTGGTGCACAGCAACCACTTTCTAGCAACCACTGTGCCAACAGTGCAACCATCCTGTTCAGGGATGCAGCTCCTCATGTACTCATGGATGTCAGCACTCATACTCTGAGTGAACTACTTCAGGCTACCAAATGAGGCTTGCAGCCTTTCCTGGCCAGTATGCTGCTCTTGCATCTACTCCGGGTGCTGCTGCATGTGTCTCTCTATAAGAATAGCTAAACTGTCATGCAGTTGAGCCTGGACAAAGTGGAGCTCATCACAGCAATGGACTCCTCCACTTATAGTGCGTGAGCTTTCATTGCCTCAGGGGGCTTCGCCAGATGTCCAAATACTGTGCCCCAAAAGGTGACTCCAGAGGCTCCACATCCCTGCTCACTAGAGTATTATCGTGACTTTCCTTCAAAGGGTACTGTGCATAGATGTCTCTGACTCTGACACCTCCTCCTGCACTCTGGTGCTGTATCCTTTATCCTGTGCCACCAACTGTACATGCACACTACATCCCTCTGATATGCTAGTATCTGTGTTGGCGGAGTGTGGGCTAGTCAGATGTGACACTGCCTCCTTGACTATCTTCTCCTCTTCCTGATGCCTGAGGGATGAGGTGGCCTGCAGGGGATATGGGGGTGAGCGAGCAGAGCTATAAAACACGAAAGGAGTATTTAGGCATAGCCCGTCAAGGAGGACTTGGGATAGGTTTAGGCTTCCCTCTAACATTAAGGACTGGGTGGCTCCTGTGTCCTACCATGGACTTACTCACATTTTGGACAGGGTAGAGGGACACGATTCCTGAAAGGACAAAACTCCGGAAGCTTTCTGGGAGTCGGTCTGGCTCAGACATGCATAGTGCTTTGCTCACCAATGGGTATGTTTCTGTGGCGAGAGGCTCTGCTGCACTACCCATCGAGGCTCCCTTCGAGAGCTACTCATGTGATGCCCTACTAGGCCAACTGGCTTGCCTCGCAATCTGCAGCATTTGGGTCTGGAATGGCCTATTTTGTTGCAATAAGAACACATCGGGAATTTTCCTTTTGGGCTGTATGGAGGCTTTTCACACTCTCTTTTGTGTTTTCTTTTCTGGGTGGTGGTCCTTTCCTATCTAGATAACCCTGCTTCTCTTTCCAATACTTATTGGTATTGTTTGGAAAAGGTCTGCATGGGTTTACAGGCCTATAGATGATGCCATTGTTGCCTGCTGTGACTGCTGCACCTTTGGCTGTGAGGATTTTTTGCTCCTTTAGGTGTATTCACAGTTTGGAGGGTAGGCAATTCTTGAATTCCTCCAACAGTTCTAGCTCATGCAACTCCTCATAGGTGTGTGAGATTTTTAGGGACCTTATCCATTGGTCAAATGCCATTTGTTTCAGCTGTTCAA
Organism: Carcharodon carcharias; assembly: GCF_017639515.1. NCBI lineage: Eukaryota > Metazoa > Chordata > Chondrichthyes > Lamniformes > Lamnidae > Carcharodon > Carcharodon carcharias. Next base: position 97,081,462 of record NC_054486.1, on the reverse strand, counting down.
AATTGATGTAGATTTGGGTTGGCTCCTTGTGAGTATTCTGGAATTGCTGGTGGTATCCCTCTGGGACTAACTTGTAGGCACTTAGGATGGCAGTCTTGGTCTGCTCATAATTTAGGGACATTCAGAAGGCAGCATGGAGTAGACCTCTTGGGCTTGTCCTGACAACTGCCTTTGTCCAGATCTCTGATGGCCATTTTAGCTGTCCTATTTTCTCAAAGGTGGTGAAAAGTGACATCACATCATTCTCCTTCAAACTTGGGAAGGAATCTCGCATACTTATATGTTTGCAGCAAGACTTGGACAATATTCAGGCTTGGGCTGACAAGTGGCAAGTAACATTCGCACTACACAAATGCCAGGCAATGACCATCTCCAACTAGAGAGAATCTAATCATCGCATGACATTCAATAGCAATAATAACAATTCCCCACTATCAACACCCTGGGGGGTTACCATTGACCAGAAACTGAACTGTTCTAGCTATATAAACACTGTGGCTACATGAGCAGGTCAGAGGCTAGGAATCATGTGACGAGTGACTCACCTCATGACATCCCCAAAGCCTGTCTACAAGTCAGGAGTATGATGGAATGGATGACTGCAGCTCCCACAACACTCAAGAAGCTTGACACCATCCAGGACAAAGCAGCCCACTTGATTGGCACCACATTCACAAACATTCCGTCACTGTTGCACAGTAGCAGTAGTGCATACCATCTACAAGATGCGCTGCAGGAATTCACCAAGGTTCCTTCGACAGCACCTTCCAAACCCACGACCAGTACCATCTAGAAGGACAAGGGCAGCAGATAGATGGGAACACCACCACCTGGATGTTCCCCTCCAAGTCACTCACCATCCTGGCTTGGAAATATATTGTCGTTCCTTCACTCTCACTGGGTCAAAATCCTGGAACTCCCTTCCTAACAGCACTGTGGGTGTACCTACATCACATGGACTGCAGCGGTTCAAGAAAGCAGCTCACCACCATCTTCTCAATGGCAACTAGGGATGGGCAATATGCTGGCCCAGCCAGCAAGCCCACATTGCATGAATTAATAAGGAAAGACTTGAGGGCCTCAGAGAATGGTTCCGAGTTAGGGGGATGGAAGATGCTGCTGGGTAGAGAGAGATTTCCCTTTTAGTGGCTAGTTGTCTGCTCTCTCTCTCTCTCTCTCTCCCTTTGAGCTGCAGGAGCTTTGAGTTCTCCTGCTGCTATTTGTATAGACTCAGCATCGCTTAGCACGGAATCTCTCCAATAGTTTCTCTCTTTCCGAGATGTTTGGAATTTCCGAAATTCCATCTGCTTCTTTCTTACTGGCGAGTTGGTGGTGGTTTCAGCTGGTCTCGCTTTTTTTTTGGAGCTAGAATTCTCTTTCCTTTTCTTGTTTCCTTGCTCTCTCTTCCCTCTCTTTCCATCTGCTGTTCCTTTGCTCTCTACCTCTCTCTTTCTCTCTATTTTTCCGTCTCATTAAATTCTCGCTCCAATTTAAGCTTTTTGAGCTCAAACTTGGCTGGGGAGGGGATTCAGAGTCATGGTTGAGCTCTTCAATCTGACTGTTCTACTAGTAACATCAGATCCAGACATTCTACCAACATAAGGATTAGTTCTTTTCTTTTGATTTTGTGGACAATTTGAACTGTATCTCCCTAGCCACAGCCTTCAATTGATCTGTGCTAAGGGTCTCCAAACTTATCTCACTTAAATTCTCTTACTGAACAAACATTTGGGCACAGATACAGGAGTTCCAATTTACCAGTAGTACATTGTAGATAAGAGCCAATCAATTTACCTAGAGAGAGCTCTTTCTGCTGCTACCTGTTAGGTGGTAAAATGGTAGACTGCCTGGGTTCAGTTCCACATGGGACTATTACAGGTTCTAGCAGCTTGGGGAAAGTCATGTGACATACCTCACTTCTTCTCCTGGGTTTTGGACAAAGGCTGTATTTTTCCAGGTCTGGAATCTTGAGAGGGTTAATGGAGGAGTCTGGGTCCCTTTTGTCCTTGCAGGCACATTGTCTCCATTGGCCACAGCTCTGCCTTTAGAAATGTAGAAATGTAAAGCGTATTGGTGCCTTTCTTTGGAATTTGATTTTCTGCAACCATGGGGCATTAGCGCCTCTTTAAAGGTAATGAGGTCCCTGCTGGTTTCTGAAAGTTAGAAATTCCTTTGGTATGAGTCACGGCTAGTCAGGCATGTCAGGGTAAAGTCCTTGTCCATTTTGAAAACAAAATAATTTTATAAAGCAGCCTGGTTGACATAGATATATATATTTTTTCTTTTCTGCCTTCTGGACAGGACAGCCATTTTAGAGCTCTGGTACAGGTGGTGGACAGGGAGAGCGAGATTCTGCCCCCTCCCTACTAACCACCAAGAGGTGTTGAAAGTCCTCCAGGCAACACCTCATGATGGCTAATGCTTTGGGGACATGTGTTCAAATCCCTCCATGGCAGCTGGTGGAACTTAAATTCAGTTAATAAATCTGGAATATGAAGCTAATCTCAGTAATGGTGACATGATGACTATCATCAATTGTTGTACTAACCCATCTGGGTCACTAATGTCCTTTAGGGAAGAAAATCTGCCACCCTTACCCAGTCTGGCCTACATGTGACTCCAGACCCACAGAAATATGGTTGACTCTTAAGTGCCCTCTGAAATAGCCTAGCAAGCCACACAGTTCAAGGGCAATTAGGGCCCAAATACGGGCCTTGCCAGTGATGCCCACATCCCATGGAAGAATAAAGCAAATAATTTAGGCAGATAGGCCCTCGCCAGGACAAACAGCATTGAGTTTTGCCTCCATCGTTGGATTACCCTAGGTGCAAAGTGTCATTGATTGCACCCATGTGGCCATCAAGGCGCTAAGTGACTGGCCAATGAGATTCATCAACAGAAAGGGCTTTCACTCCCTCAATGTTCAGCTGGTCTGTGGCACAGCAAGAGCTTCCTGCAAATGTGTGCATGCTTTCCTGGCAGATGCCATGGCTCCTTCATCATCCAGCAGTCCAGAATGCTCCAGTTCATTCCACCATCCAAACTTCATACATTCTAGGGAACAAGGTATACCTCTTGAAGAGATGCCTACTCACTGCTTTATGAGACCCCAAGACAGAGCCACAGAGGCGCTACAACTAAAGCTATCTCCTCACAAGGACCACCAGCGAGCAGGTCATCAGGCTTCTGAAGATGTGGTTCCAGTGCCTGGATCAGTCAGATGACGCCCTGCAATACACTCCTGCAAGGTCCTTGCACATGGTGGTGATCTGGTATACTTAGCAGAACATGGCCCTCTAGAGAGGTGTGGACCTTTAAGAGGGTGAAGTGTTGGATTGGCATAGCTCATTGGAAGATGTGGATGAGGGGATGGAGGAAGAAGATGCAGAGCAGAGAGGTGCCCTGACGTTCAGAAGGCTGGACCCACTGTAGGACTCTCTATGGTCTTGTCAGGATGGCATCAAAGTCAGGGAACGTCTGATCCAGGTAAGTTTCAACTGACCCCTTCTAACCCAGGAGGACGATATGATCTGGAACTCACTTTGAGATGCCTGTGAGAACACTTCCATTGAAGACGTAACCTAGAACAGATTCGTTCCCACCTTTAAAAAGGATACAGCTCTGAACCAGAGGTTTCACTGTCCTCTTTCAAAGACCCTTGCTCCCGTTCACCATTTCATCCATCTTTTCTTATCTTGTCATTAAAAAGTGAAAGCTCACATGTCTGATATCATGGGCGGAATTTTCCATGTCCGCTGTCATCAGGCATGTTTGGCAACATGAGTGGACAATAAGGCAAGAAGGCCAAAAATCGGTTTCACAACATCGTGAAACCAGTTAGCAGTTGTCTGATTTGTCCGTCAATATTGGACATTGGGAACTTCATTGTGATACATCTGCATATCAATATAAGCCCAGCTCACTGGAATCATTGCCACACACTGGACCATCCGAGCATGTCAGCGGGAAAACACGCTTGCACAGAACATGTCTTGACAAGTGTGACATGCAGAAGTCAGGACTTACCGTCAGGGCCTTGCTCACATTGTGAATATCCGAGGAGCAGAAGATGATGGAGCCTGACAGCAATGAGACCCTGGAGGAAGGTCCGTCATATGCTGGGTGGATTCTCATGGATATGCCTCCACCATGAAGCAGCTCGCAGAAGGTTGAAAGTCACTATTGAGGGTTTACTCACAATGGATGATTGTTGAGGGGTTGGAGAGGAATGTCCAGCTGTGTTTGGGAGTGGAAGATGTACTGGGGGTTAGAAGAGGAAAGTCTATGTTCAACTGGGAAAGGAAGGTGTGTTGCGGGGGGGAGGGGGTGGGGGGGCTGGTGTGGTGGTGGTGGTGGGGGTGGTAGTGGTTGTGAGGTTGGGAATGGGGGGGGTGCAAAGGTGTTGGTCGGGGGTGTTTGGGAGGGGGGAATGAAGGTGTCAAGGGGTGAGGTGGAAAGGAAACAAAGGTGACGGGGAGGGTGAGGTTGGGAAGGGGGAACAAAGGTGTTGGGGTGTGAGGTTGAGAGGGGGGAACAAAGGTGTAATGGGTTTGAGGTTGTGGAGAGGGAGTACAGGGGAGGAGGGGGTTATCAGGGGCGATGATGGAAATTGGGGAGGTAGGTGTAAGGAGAGAGGAAGATGTAAGAGGAGTTCAGAGGGGGGAAGGAGTCCGGAGGGGGAGAGGAGTTTGGGGTGAGGAAGGAGTCTGGAGAGGGGAAGGAGCCCAGGCGTAGGAAGGAGTCCGGAGAGAGGAAGGAGTCGGGGGGAGGAAGGAGTCAGTGGGGAGGAAGGAGTCCAGAAAGGGGAAGGAGTAAGGGTGGAGGAAAGATTTGGGAAGGGGAAAGGAGTAAGGCTGGAGGAAGAAGTATGGCGGGAGGAAGAACTAAGGGTGGAGGAAGGAGTCCCGAGAGGGGTGAGAGTAAGGGTGGTGGAAGAAGTAAGGGTGGAGGGAGGAGTCAGGAAGTGGGGAAGGCAGATGAAGGGGGGGATTTTTCTGGGGTATGGGGAGTCCACTGGGGGGGAGGAGTTCCAAGGTTGGGGGACATGTCCAGGGAGGGGGTGGAAGGAGCTCATAGGGGGAAAAAGTTTCAAGGTGTGGAGTACCAAGAGGGGACGGAGTCTGAAGGGGGTGATGTCCAGGTGAACGTGCAAGGAAGGGGTCAGTTGAGTCAATGACTGCCTCTTGGGGAGCGAACTGAGGGTGGGCGTGGTAGGAGGGAATGGTCAGAAAGATTGAGGGCAGAGTGATGCAGTAGGGTGGGAGGATGTGGGTGCGACATTTTTTAAAATTCATTTAGGGGAAATAGGCTAGGCCAGCATTTATTGCCCATTCCTAATTGCCCTTGAGAAGGTAGTGGTGAGCTGCGTTCTTGAACCACTGAAGTCCATTTGGTGCAGGTACACACACAGTGCTGTTAGGGAGGGAGTTCCAGGATTTTGACCCAGTGACAGCGAAGGAACAGCGATATATTTCCAAGTTGCTGAGTTGCTTGGAGGGGAACTTCCAAGTGATGGTGTTCTCATGTACCTGCTGCCTTTGACCTTCTAGATGGTAGTGGTCATGGGTTTGGAAGGTGCTGCCTAAGGAGCCTTGGTGAGTTTTTGCAGTGCATCTTGTAGATAGTACACACTGCTGCCACTGTTTGTCGGTGATGGGGGGAGTGAATGGTTGTTAATGGGGTGCCAATCAAGCGCGCTGCTTTGTCCTGGATGGTGTCAAGCTTCTTGAGTGTTGTTGAAGCTGCACTCATCCAGGCAAGCGGAGAGTATTCCATCACACTCCTGGCTTGTGCCTTGTACATGGTAGGCAGGCTTTGGGGAGTCAGGAAGTGAGTTACCCATCACAGGATTCTTAGCCTCTGATCTGCTCTTGTAGCCACAGTATTTATATGGCTAGTCCAGTTAAGTTTCTGGTCAATGGTAACCCCCAAGATGTCGATAGTGGGGGATTCAGCGATGATAATGCCATTGACTGTCAAGGGGCGATGATTAGACTCTCTCTTGTTGGAGATGGTCTTTGCCTGGCACTTGCCAAGCAAATGCTATTGGCCACTTGTCAGCCCAAGCCTGGACATTGTCCAGGTCTTGCTGCATTTGGACATCTATTGCTTCAGTATCTGAGGAGTTGCAAATGGTGCTGTACATTGTGCAATCACCAACGAACATCCCCACTTCTGACGTTATGAATGAAGGAAGGTCGTTGATGAAGCAGCTGAAGATGGTTGGGCTGAGGAACTACCCTGAGGAACTCCTGCAGTCATGTCCTGGATCTGAGATGATTGACCTCCAACAGCCACAACCATCTTCCTTTGTACTAGATATGACTCAGACCAGCGGAGAGTTTTCTCCCTGATTCCCATTGACTGCTTGGGCTTCTCGATGCCACACTCGGTCAAATGCTGCCTTGATGTCAAGGGCAGTCACTGTCACCTCATCTCTGAAGTTCAGCTCTTTTGTCCATGTTTGAACCAATGCTGTAAAGAGGTCAGAAGCTGAATGACCCTGGCAGAACCCAAACTAAGCGTTTGTGAGCAGGTTATTGCTCAGCAAGTGCTGCTTGATAGCACTGTTGATGACCCCTTCCATTAGAAGGGACAGCGAGGATTGTCGGTGGGGACACAGAGGCAGACATGGACCCTGGTGGGGGGAAGGAGGAGATGGGGAGGTTAATGTGAATGGGGGTGTGATTTTCAGGAAGGAGGGGAATGTGCATGTTCACCTAGGCATCCCCAAAAGAAAAGGATTGTGACTGGTAGGTGACGGTAAGGAGGTGGATGGTGATGCCAGTAAGGTCAACAGTGATGGGGGAAAGGAAATGGGCGACTGGGGGAGGGGAAAGGATGGGGAACCTCAGGTTAAACGGTAGCACTATCATGTTTGCTAGATCATAACTGAAACGAGTCGTGGTGGGTAAGAACAGGTGCTGCATGGAAGTGTGATCAGTAGGTGGGTGGAGATGCAGGTCAGCTCAGATGGACAACTGAAAGTGAACCCTAGCAGGCAGTACTGAAAATGCTCAGGGCATTGAGACGAGTGTGAAGCGGGAAGGATCCGCGTGTGTGGAAGAGTGCTTGCATGAGGTTCCGAAAGGCCCTGCCACACACACACACACTTCTCCCTCCAGAATCACTGTTGGGCTGGCTTTTTGTAGCAGCACTGCTAATGGTGGTGTGGGGAGTGGGCAGGGAGGTGGTGCAGATGTAGTGGGAGGACCCGCAAAGCCTGTCAATGAAGCTGAAAGACACCATTGCACATTATTCAGTGAAAATGAATACATTTTCAGATTGTAAAGTGACAAAATGTGTTCACCTGTGCAACCAACTGTTATCAGAATTTCTTAACATTTGAATGCCTTAGACTTCTAGGTGCTATCCTGACACCCGCAGGAAGGGTGGAGACAGCTTATGCAATGGTTGGCCCTGTTATCTCTGATGACTTCAGCGTGGGTCCTCTGGAGAGCCATAGCATTGGGGGCCCCAGCTTGCTTTGGCTGACCTCCTGTGGGCCAGCTGCCCCCTGTGGTGATGGAGGATGAGGTTGAGAGGGTCACAGGCGCAGGAGACTTGGAGGGAGAGGACATCCTCTGAGAATACTGAGTGGACGACCCAGGGGTGTATAGCTGCCATTCCCCCTCCCTTCGGGTGCCCAAAGGCCCAACCTGTCTCCTTGAAGGGAAGGAGCACTTGGGGGAACGTTGAGGCGCCCCATTTCCCTCCTGTGTTGCCACTGCTGGAACTCACCCATGGCTACCGCGATGGAATGCAGCTCTGCATGCACCTCCGTGTTCTGTTCAACCAGGGTCTCCATGACGTCCGCCATCCTTCTCATGGAGACCTCCATTGCACACATGTAGGAACCATGTCATCAAAGAGCAGGCTGACGCACTCCTCTGACTCATGTGCCAATGTGCTCAGGGCTTCCAAAAGCTCTGCATGATGTTTCCCTGCCTTCTGCTGCATCTTCACAATTAATTGGAAGGCCAAATCCAGAGGCTCGACATATGATTCGGAGCTCACAGGTGATTCTTCCCCAGCTATCCTCCGAGTGCTAGGAGCTCAGCTGAACCTGCCTCCTCGTGCTGCGGACACGTGTCCGTGTGATGACCACCAGATTGTGACCCCCGAACCTCCTCTGGATCTAGGTTCCACTGAGGTGTGTGTCTCTGCGCTGGTGGAGGATGTGGATAGGCACTGTGACAGGTCTTCCGGGCTGCTTATTTCCAGCTCTTCAGTAGGGTAGGCGTCCTCTTGGCTGGAGGTGAAGATGTGGATGGAGCTGAGGGATTGGCTGGTTGAGGGTATCGGTCACTTGGTAGAGCTCTCTGTGAACCAAAGTAGAGATAATTAGTACATGGCAGCAGAATCAAAAGCAGGAGAGAGATCACTCACATTTGCGTTTAGAGAGGGATGATGTGCTGTAGGATCCTCAGATGGGTGTTCGCTGCTGAGTTCACTGTCGCCGCAGGCATGGTCCTCATCCTCATCAATCAATGCAATGGCACGCTCCTCAAAGTGAGTGAGTGGCCTAATGTGGGCCACTTCACCTCTGGTCCTCTCCCTACTGCTGTGAGTCAATTTCTCCTGCATGACAACAGATGGAGAGAGTGTGAGCAGGACACATGGCACCGCATGGAATGTTTGTGTGGTGAGGAAACGAGCTGCAGAGGATATGAGCCTGATGGAAATGTGAGGGTGTGTGTGAGAGTTGGTGGTATTGTCCTTTGAAGTGTGATGGATTTGTGAGTATGTGAGTTGAGAGTGATGAGATGAGTGACTTATCCTGGCGGGAAGGATGAGCCAGTCACTGGGTGGCTGTCCTTTTTTTCAGGACATTGGTGCTGACCACTGCTGCCAATGCCTCCCATGCTGGATTGGTAACCTTGCTTGCTGGTCTTCACCCAAAGCAAAGGTAAAGGACATCATGGCAGGCCTCCATGGTGTCCAAAAGGTACTTGAGGGACATGTCACTGAATCAGGGGGCTGCAGTCTTCTTGCCTTTCGAGGCCATGTCTTCCATGCAGCAGTCCTGGGCTGGAAGCATTAAGAGGTGTGCGCATGGCACCCGGTGTGATGAAGTGGCGAGCTGATGGCATGGCAGGCGAAAGAGAGCCTGCTCGCCATCAAAATGATGTGTTTCTTAGGAATGCATGATTACTGTGGTGGGATTGGGACAATATGGTGTGAAAAGCCACCATTGCGGCTAGCGGGTAAAACATCCTTTTTCCCGCCCGGTACTGCACCTATTGCAACTCTGGGACGATTTCGACCAAGATGTCAGTATTTACCCACAACAAACAAGGTGACGTCTTCTGAGTAACAAGAACTATCTGCTGACCACATGACTATTTATCTCCAGTGCACAACCTACCTACATGTAATCATACAACAAAAGCCATGTTATCACATGAAATGTGATTGAGCAGACTATTTGGGTGCTTAAACAATGTTTTTGCTGCATGCACCGATCTGGAGGAGCCTTGCAGTACTCAGCAGATTAGGTGTCAAAAATTTGTTGTGGTCTGCTGAATGATGGACTACCTCATGAGAGTAGAGCTGTTGTCACCAGCTAGACAATGACCAACTGAGGAGGAGTATGAGGGGAAGGAGGTAGCCAACACACCGTTTCTGGCTAGGGCTGCCCATCCTATTTAGTAGGTTGCACCACCAGTGAACACAGCCCTAATTCCCCACTTGCCAGCACTCTCACACCTTACTTTCCCTCTGTTGTTGACCATCACAATTTTTTCTTGGCCACAGTGTGAAAATAACAACCACCACACTAACATTCCAAACCAAATTTGAAAATCATGCAGAAGTCAATTAATCACCCTTGTGAATTCCCTTAGTGCCTGTCGTAGTTCTCCTATGCAGTTCATTCCAGTGACTGTAGCACAAATAGTGGGAAGCTGCTGACTTTCAGTGGCAGAGACTGCAAATGGCCTTGCAGGATGACCTCCACCACCTTTTGGCCCTAGAAGATCTGACTTTGGCCTGCACTTGCTTGGCATGAGCTACAGCAATCTTAGCTGATAGGTAACAAGTAAGGGCAGTGGCGGAGAGGCGGTGATGGGAGGATAGACGTCATCATCCTGACAGTGGACAGCATGTTCGTGCTCCACAGTGCCACTCTCACTCACTTAGGTGGTGCCTCTGTAGCCCTTGCAATCTGTTGTAGATAGATTGCTGTAACACCCAGCAAGCCCCTTTGAACATTGCTTTTCCTCAGCTATGATGGAGCAATCTGAATCTTCTGCAAAGAAAAAAGAAGATTGCCTTTAATCTTCTGTGGAAAGATCATGCGATTATATGTGTGCCCAACATGTACACTGTTGGGATCCACCATTTTGCAATGATCCTTGCAAATTAACAGGTTTTTGAATTCAGACCCTTCCACCCTCTGTTCAGAATTCCTCTGCTGCCATGCAGTTTGGCTTGTCTGCTTCATTCCACCTTCTGCACGTGGCCCAGACAAAAGGCAATCCAACACTTCACACCCTCCCATAGGTCCATATACAATAAGGTTGGATGCTCACCGTTGCCAAACATAGACCATTCAGCCTCTTATGGCACTCCTTTTGAACGACCCCATGGCCATGACAAACATCCAGCCTTCTTTGGTCTTTCGGGGAGGCCTCCCCTTGCTATCCCTTGGCATGAGGAGCTCCCACCAATCACTCAGAGCCTGGAGGAGGAACTTCAGGGAGTCACTATCGAACTGTAGGGCCATCTGTGGTCTGAGCCCCCTCAATTTTGCCTGGCAGCTGCAAGCGGTGTGAGGATTTGAAGCAAACACTGCTGGAAATGGCTAGGTTGTCTTTCAGCCTCTGTGGAGAGATAAACAAAGTTAAAGGGTAGAATATGACTTTTTTTCTGAACGCTTCTCATTCGGAAGGTGAATGGAACAGGTGTGCTCAGATGTTAATTCCTCCTTGGTAAGGGTCCTGAATGAGACACTACTGGCATAATAGTCACCAGAATGGAAAAACATGCTCTCACCTGCTGCTGCTGCACTGCTTCAGTGTCAGCTATAGATGCTTCCTTCTTCCCAGACCGATTTCAACCAACATGGATCACCACGCATGGATTCCTCCAGAAGCTGCCACCAACCTGATGCCAGTTTGCCTTTAAATGGGTGGCAGTGACCGGCTTTCAGTTCACAGCCTAACCCCTCTCTTACTGGATGGCCTGCCCTACACGCTTGATTGGGTGCAGAGATCCCCTTTCCAGCAATAATGGGCCCGGCTTCCTCCTGGGTGACTGCTAATTGATAAGCTGACGTTTGATTTGCTGTGTTGAAATGGTGGGGATGGGAGCGAGTGGACCACTCACTTCCTGTTCTGCTCCTCTCATCTCACTACAAACCGTAAAATCCGGTCCAATGACTTCCATACCTATTGCAGCTAAAATGCACTTTCCCTATAAGAGATGCAGGATAAGAAATGTAGGCTCCTTGAACATGTGCTAGCCTCTCATGATTCTGTGCCCCTATTTAGGCGTGTAGTCACTGAACAGCAGACTTACTGCTGGCTGCACGTTACAATCATTTAAATGACCGTGCAGCATGAATTTCATGTTGGAAGCAAAGGGCACAGGTTAATCATGGATCATGATCCCCTGACACTGGGTCTTACTGGATTTCACATTCTTAGGTAGTGAGGTACGTGAAAAAGGCTGGATTGCAAGTGGTTCTGCAGCAGATGACATGTATCTTTAAGAGTTTCTCTGGTGAAGTGGATTTCTGAACTGGTTTTAGAATGGGTGAATTCAATGCTTAGGAACAGGAGTGTTCCTAAACGAGCATAGTACCTTCATTAAGCGTGCTTGACTCAATATAACTTTGGGAGCACCCCCTGTGGATGTTGGGTGAGATATCCCTTTGCAAAGCTCCTACGCTTAGCATCCATTTTACCAGCATGAAACAGGCTGCATGAGTTGCAATCCCTTTTTCTACTGAGAATTTTAAAATTTCACAGTGCTGTCACTTTTTCTTCTCTCTGCTGCTGGTTTTATTCCCATGTTATTTACTTCAATGTCTATCATTTCTGTCGTTCATTTTTCTTTGTTTGAAGGCTGTACATTTGTTCTTTTTTCTTTTTGCAGTGGTTTTATTGTTCTGTGTTTTGTGGTGGGTGTTAGATTGGGGGGATCTTATTGCTGTGAGAGGAGAGTGCAAGCTTTTGCAGCAGTTAGAGGCTCATTTATTGAGTGCTGACAATCTGACCAGTCAATAAATTGTATGTATGTATCTTCAAATGTATATACAAATTTTGCATTCGTTTTGAGGTGATAGAATCAACAGAGACTTGAATTCCTCGCATTGGGGACATCAAAAGCAGATGGGCCACAGATGGTTCACAGCCTCCGGGATCAATATAAACAAAAACAAACACTGAACCATCACCAAATTATAGGTGAGAAGCACAGCCTTCTGGGAGTTTGTTGGGGTAGGGTTAGCAATGAACAAATGAATGAAAACAAAGACAAGTCTTCAGAACCACTTGAATGGCACCAAATTCAAGAAATAATCAGAGAGCCCTTCAGAAATAGAGATTTATGGGAGATGACATCACCTGAATTCCTTTGCATGATCTATTACGATCTTGCCATCCCCATAATTGAATCTTTATATGCTCATTGTTTTATAACGTACTTTTGAATACATTTGTCCTTACTTAGGAAAATGAAGATAGGGAAATATGAATACGTTTATAATACCATTCCTGATCTCTGTAATGTAAAATCAGCATAAGTAAAATATCTTTCATTTTAGCAGATTAAATATGGACACTTACATTTGTGGCCTACTGAACACTGCTTTGTGGAGAATTTAGATAATCCAGGTAATCGCTTTAATTGTTTTAATTTTAGAAAGGTGGAATTTTGTGAATCAAGAAAATGCTAGCGTTTTCCAGAAAATATGGTTTGAAATTCAATAATGAATGATATCATAAAATGTTTGATTCACAGTTGAAATATGTATGTAATTACCTTCCCTTTTTATTACACTCTGCTTTTGACTCAGTGTTACAATATTAACATCAACTTGCATCTGTATAGTGCCTTTATCAAAGTAAAATGTCCCAAGTCACTTCACGGAAGCGTGGTCAGACAAAAATTGGTATTGAGTCAAAGGAAGAGATACTAAGATGTGACTAAATGTTTCATGAAAGGAGGTAGTTTTAAGGAGTGTTTTAAAGGAGGGAAGAGAGACGAAGAGGTGAAAAGAAGGCACTCCAGAGCTTAGGGTTTCAACAGCTTAAGGTAAGGCCACAAAGGATTGAAGGAGGTGGGGAATGCACAACAAATCCCCTACTGAGAACTGGATAAATACTTGATGGGGAGAATTTTACAGGACTATGGGGAAAGAGCAGGGAAGTGGAATTAATTGGATAGATCTATCAGAGAACCAGCACAGGGATGATGGACCAAATGGCCTCATTCTGTGTCATATGATTCGACGGTTCAATCCTTCCTTCCTTAATGGGAAGTTGAGAATTGGAGAATGGGAATGTGCTGCAAATTGCTGCATTCTTTTAGTTAAATGAATCAGTTTATAATAATGTGGGAGGTGTGTTGCATCTTCAGCATTTGGGAGTTTGTGGAGAACATCTGCTGTATGTGTCTGCAATTTGAGGAGAGTTGTTGAGCTGGAGTTGGAGTTGAAGACAATGCAGTGCATCAGGGAAGAGCAGAGTTATACATTTTGACCTAGGGTATAGTCACACATCTTAGATTAGTGGTTTAGATTCAGTTAATGGTCAGAAGTAAGAGTGTGTGGTTGCAACTCAAGCAAGTAAGGGGACTGCAAATGCAGTGGTAGGTGAGCCTTTGCCATTACCCAACAAATATGGGTGCTTGCTACTGGTGTGGATGAGAATAAAAACTGCATTGGTAAATAATGCACATCTTCCCAGAGGTTTCAGTGTCACCATTGATGGACCCTTGCTCCCCTTTACCACTTCAGACCTCTTTTCCTATATTACCATTAATAAAAGGAGGCTCACGGTTTTGGCTTCATATATCTGAGTGTTCTGCCCGATCCACTGGCTTCTGCTCTTGGTCACTTCTACATGGTCCTCCCCTTTGGTCTCAAAGGAGGAGGAAGCAATCTGACCAATTGCCACAGCTTGCGGTTAAGCTGCACATGGTTGTTGCCCTCACCATGGAGGTGCAAGTGGGGGGACCTCCAGAGGCTGCTGCACTAGTGTCATTGCAAGATCAACCTCTGTCACTGGGCTATGCCTCATAGATTCTCCCTCAGTCAGAGCGACCAAGGAGGCTACTACGGCTGGCACCCTTATCCGCCTCGGTGACTGCCTCAGCCCTTGGATGGCACTCCAGATGGTTGGAGGGGACCACCAGCTGAGGCATAACTAGCATCCCCCCTGAACATCTTGGAACCATCAGTGCCACTGACCAGTCAATGCTTTGGAGCATTGCGTGCACCCTGTGAATGTCAGTTCCTGCATGCACTCCAAGTGCTGCCACAAATGGTTCTTCATGATGTGGGCTACTGTCTCAGTGGAGGAGCTAATGCACTCAAAGCCCTGAGCCATGGTGGCACACATGTGCTGGATGGACCCTCCACTTTCAGGCCATGACTATGCATTGTCTCAGGGACTCTGACATGTGGGAGCACATCTGTTGCCACTGGCTTAAGAGATCTTATTTGACCCACAGGTGCTGAAGTTGAGGCACTAGGGCAGAGCTCAGACCAAATACCGTCACACCTTACAAGTGCTTTCTCCAGCAGTGCAGATACAATCGCTTAAGCTAGGCACAGCTGCAAGGCCTCAGGAGTCACAGGAAAGGAGGTGCCAATTAAATCAGAGCTCTGCTCTCTAAGGCCTGCCACATGGCATGTCCCACCCATCCCACCTCCCCAGCAGCAGTTGGCTGATGCCCATAATTGGCCACAGTTGACCTAGGGGCAGGTAGGATGACCTCGATGTCTCCCAGCCAGACATAATTAGGAGGGGAGTTGGGAAAGGAACAGTCTTTCCATCCCATGCCTTTCCACTTCATTAAATGGCCTCCCCAACTTCAAACCCGGGGAATTAAATTTCGCCCATCATCTCTTCGTCTACCCCCCTCATCGGTAGGGAGCCCCTGCTGCGTAAAAAAGTTTTTCCTTATATCACCCATTTATCTCTTGCCCAAAACCTTAAATCTGTGTCCATTAGCCCTTGTACCATCAACTAACTAAAGGAACCTGAATCTGACATTCACACTCGGGCACTTCCAGGGTCACTGAACAACAGTCATGGATGGAAAGTCCAACAGATTTTTCACCACCAATCCCTAACAGTCCGCCTTTCCTAATTCAGAGGTGTTGAACCATTGGCCCCATCTAATTCACCACAGACTAGTTATTCAAAGTTTTAACCAGATAACAGCACAAACGGTGTAATGCATCAACTCTGTCATGTGGAACAGGAGCTGTTGGTAGGTGAAATTGGTAGCTCTTTTCATTGCCTGAAGATTTGTGAATCATTTGGACTCTTATGACAGAACAATAAATCCAAAACAACAATCTGGTCATTTATTTCATTGCTGTTTGCGGGAGCCTGCTGAGTGTAAATTGGTTGCTTGTTTTCAGCTGTTTACAATATTGATTACACTTCAAAAGCACTTTATTGGCTGTGAAGTGCTTTCAGACATTCTGAGGTTGTGAAAGGCCTAATGTGTAAATGCACATTTAAATTGTCATTGAGTTCAGTTTCATAATTGCCATGTTGGAATTAGGACTTGTGACTTCTGGATCACTGGCCCAGTACCATAACCACTACATTACCAGCCCCTCCCCCGGAGCTACGGGTGAAGTGCTGGAAAATGGGATTCGAATAGATAGGTGCTTGATGGCTGGCACAGACACGATGGGCCGAAGGGCCTTTTTCTGTGCTGTATAACTCTGACGCTGACTCTGACTCTAATGGGAACAGCTTTTCTTTGACTACCTTATTTTAACCCGTCATTATCATGTACACCTTGATCAAATCTCCCTCAATCCCCTTTACTCTGGTCCCAGCTTCTCCAGCCTAGCCATGTAGTTTTAATTCCTCATCCCTGCAACCATTCCAATAAATCTCTTCTGAACCCTCTCAATGACCCTCTCATCGGGTGGTGACCAGAACTGGATGTAATACACTAGTTGTAACTTAACCAGCATTTTAAATAGGTTAAGCATACTTCTTTGCTTTTGTACTCAATGCTGATATTTATGAATCCCAAGATCCAATATGCTTTGCTAACTACAATCTCACCTGCTACTTCCAAAGATCGGAGCAACCTCCATACCCCTCCCCCACCCCCCCAAGTCCCTCTGTCCCTGTATGCTCCTAAGAACTGTGCCATTTAGCTTATATTGCCTCTCCCTAGCTCGACTGCCAAAATGCATCACTTCAAAACTTCTCTGTATTAAATTCCATCTGCCACTTCTCTGCCCATTTTGTTAGCCTATGTCCTGGTGCAGTTGATTGGTATCATCCTCACTGTCAGCTGTATCTCCAAGTTTGTTACCATCAATTGATTTTGAAAATTTACTCTGCATTCCAAAATCCAAGTCACTTATATACATCGAAAAAACAGTAACCCTAGCACTAAATCATGGGAAACCACTGTCTACCATTCTCCAGTTTAAAAACTAAGCAGCTACCACAGCTCGCTGTTTTCTGGCCTTAATTTTTTTAGTCAAAGCTGACACTGACTCTCCTATTCCCTGGGCCTCAGTTTGGTAAACCAGCCTTTTATGTGGTCCTATGTCAAACATTTTCTTAAAATCCTTAACGGCAACACCCATTGATTTCCCTTTATCAATCTGCTCTGTTGCTTCATCAAAAAATTCAAATAGATTAATCAACATGAACTGCCTTTTACAAATCCTTGCTGGCTCTTCTTGATTAACTCAAATCTTTCCAAGTGCCTACTGAACTTTTCCTTAATTATTGTTTCCAAAACTTACCTACCACTGATGTTAAACAGTAGTTACTAGAAATGTCTTTACACTCTTTCTTGAATAAGAGTGTCACATTTGATATTCTCTAATTTCCTGGCATCTGCTTTGTATCTGAACAATATTGGAAGATTATGGCAGGCCCTTCCACTATCTGAATTCTCACTTCTTTTTGCAACCTGGAATGATCTAGATGTCATCTAGATCATGTGACTTATCAAATCTAGCCATAACCAGCCTTTCTAATAAATCCTTCCTGTCATTTTTCATCCCATCTATTACCTCTGCCATTTCCACTTCTATCAATATTTTGTCAGCATCCTTTTTCTTCGTAAACGTAGATGCAAAGTACCCATTAATAATTCTAGCCTTCCTTTGCAACTCTAAGCATATATCACCATCTTTGTCCCTAATAGGTCCCATCCCATCTCTTACTACCTGCATTCTATTTACATGTCGGTAAAAGATTTGTAGATTCCCTTTTATATTAACTGTCATTTTATTCTCATATTCTCTCTTTGACAGTGTGATGGCCCAAGTGCATTTGGGGGGCAAACCAATATGTTTTGTTGGGGTGATGGTCCCTTTAAGAACTAGGTTTCTCTGGGAACTGATTTTTGATAAAGCCCCTGCCTTCCAGTAAATGATCATGTGACCAAGTTGCCTGGGAAATGAACAATAGAAAAAGATCAATAAGAAGTTAATTATAGGGGTGAGTAAGCTTCTAGGCGTAATTTTGTTTCAAGCTGTTTGGATTTGATTTAAAACAAGCTGACTGAAGGGAACATCTCTGTAAAGCAGGATTGAGTTGAAATTCTGTATGCTGGCTAAAAGAGTTTAAATCTCTTGATAACTGAAGGACTCTACTAAAAGTGAGTTGGACTTTCAGGGATAGCCAAGAGAGAGAGAGTTTTAGATGCACAACTCCAGAGTCAAAGAACATTAGAACCAGGAATATTCTAACATGATGTGGCTTTGCTTAAGATGCTAATAACATCTGTATTGAACTTGAAGTCTACAGCCATGAGAAGGCTGGAGGAGATTTGAAGGGACAAACTTTCCAGAAGTAAGTGGAAGGCCCAAGAAATCTCAACATTTGTACAAATCTTTGAAACAGTACTCAGACCAAGCGGTTAATCTTCTAATTTCTGATAAGTATCTGATTTGAGTTACAGGGGGTGTTAGTCATGTGTATGTAGAAGGAAATTTGAGTTAAGAAGTTTGGTTTAGAGTATAAGTAAATGTGTTCAATGTACTTTTAATATTTTTATAGTAACTGACTATCTAAGATAGAATGTAATTATTAGTATTCATGCTTTTTGATTTTTGTGTCATGAAATTTTTTAGTTTCAAACCCTAAACCTTGTCACTTCATTATTTTAGTAAATACCTGGATTTTGGGATTCGAAAAAAAACATAAACAGATTACTGGTCTCTATTGAGATCATAGTACCAGTCATATTTTCCTCTTTTCTTTCTTCCCTCTCAATTTATTGGGCAGGATTACATGCTCCCCAGCTGGTGGGTTTGAAGTTGGGAGTGGGGGTACATGTAAAAGCCAGCAGGACCCCATTGCAATGACTGGTCTGACTGAGGCCTTAATTACACTTTCCTGCCTGCTCCCCATAAACCTCGATTCCATTGTGTATTAAAAGTCTATTTAACTCAGCCTTAAATATACTCAATGACTCAAGCTCCTCCACTCTCTGTGGAAGAGAATTGTGAACCTTTGAGAGAAGAAATTCCTCCTCATCTATGTCTTAAATGGGAGACCCCTTATTTTGAGACTCTGCCTTCCCTCCCCCCCACCCCCGGCACCACAGTTCTCGATTCCCACACTAAAACATCCTCTCAGCATCTACCCTGACAAGCCCCCTCAGAATTTTATACATTTGAATAAGATAAAATTTCTATATGTATGTCAATTGGGCGTTAATTATATTCAGATCAAGGTGCACAGTATGCAATTTGTATCTCTGAAAATAAAAGCTTGTAACTGAATGTGCCTCCAGTATTCTACCCTTCAACACCTCCTTATCTGAGTTTTGACACCCACCACTCATGTTTTGGTGAGGAAGGGCTTCCACTCCCTAAAGGTTCAAGCTAGTCTGCAATGATAACAGGAGTTTCAATGCATGTGTGTGCTTAGTGCTCTGGCAGCTGCCCTGAAGTCTTCATCCTTTGGAAGTCCAGGGTGCTACAGCTCTTCATCCCACCCCCACCCCCCCCCACCCCCGCCAAAACTTTGTGGATAGATTCTAGGGTATAGGGGATGAAGAGAGGGCTACTCATCCTTTTATGTGACCCCAAGACAGAGCCACAGAGGCACTGAAACCGCTCACAAGGACCACCATTGACAGGCCATCGGGCTTCTGAAAAAGCGGTTCCAGCAGCTGGACTGATTGGCTGGTGCACTGTATTCCTCTCCTGCAAAGGTCTTATGCATTATGGTGGTCTGCTGCGCTCTCCATAACATGGCCTTCCAGGGAAGTGTGAACCTTGAAGAAGGTAAGGCCCCATTCATCAGAGGAAGAAGAGAAGCGTGAGCTTGAAGGAGTGGAGGAAGAGGAAGATAAAGAGCAGAGAGGTGCCTTGGCTGAAACAGGACTCTGATCTTGTCAAAATGTTGTCAACATTAGGGAACACCTCATCCAAGCACCTTTCCACTGAGCACTTCTAACCCAGGAGGATGGCATGGTCTGGAACTCACTTTGAGCTGCATATGAGAACATCCATTGAAGATACAGTCTTGAATAGATCCACTCTTACCACCATCGCATAATGTTCATCTGCCCAGCGGTCTCACTATCCCACAAGTTGGGGCACAGCTGGCATCCAATCATGCACCTTTGCACCATCAATGCCACTGAACACTGCATGCTTTCTGTGAATGCCAATACACTAATCCTGCACCCACTCAGAGTGCTCCCACCATCCACCAAGAGCGCTGCAGAATATAGCGCTACATGAAATTGGCCACTGTCCCAATGTAGGAACTCATGAGTTCAAAATCCTGAAACGTGACAGCACACATAAGCTGAGTGGACTCCCCCATTCTCATGTCAAGACCCCACACTGCTGTAGGGAACTCTGACAAGTGGGTACACATCTGCTGCTATTGGTCCAAGTAGCTCCTCCTTTTTTGAGATTCCTGAAGCCCTGCATCTTCAACTAACTGAGCATGGCTGTTTTGACCCCTTTCTTGGATTCACTCAAGTTCTGTCGAAGGCTCATGAGGACTCGAAACGTCAACTCTTTTCTTCTCCGCTGATGCTGCCAGACCAGCTGAGTTTTTCCAGGTAATTCTGTTTTTGTTTTGGATTTCCAGCATCCGCAGTTTTTTTGTTTTTATGAGCATGGCTGTGCCTGTCCTCCCTCAGAGGAGGAGGTTTGCCCACAGCTGCCTCTGCTGCAAACCAGCATCTTCACCCAATGCCACAGTGTCCAAGTGCACTCAAGGACCCACTAATATTGGTTGACAGCATTTTGATGAGATCAGAGTCCTGTGTCAGCCGGGGCACCTGTCTGCTCTGTATCTTACTCTTCCTCCACTTCTTCAACCTCACGCTTCTCTTCTTCCTCTGATGAATGGGGCCTTACTTTCTTCAAGGTTCACATCGCCCTGGAAGGCCATGTTATGGAGAGCGCAGCAGACCAATATGACTGCAAATGTGGGACTGTTTCTGCTGGAAGAAGATCATTGAAGAACATCATTCAAGCAGTTGTGGCACTTCACCCAGTTCCTCCACATTGCATTCCTGCTGCCAATAGTTTCAGCAACCCCCTGTATCATTTGGGCAGATGGTCCTTTCCTTGCCACCTTCTGGAAGGAGGACCTCTTCACTTACAGCCTCTAGGAGGACCTCATTGTCAGTATCACTGAAGCAGGGGGCAACCCTGCCCCAGGTCCCAAGCCTCTGCCTTTCCTCATGTTGTCATGGTGCTTGCATTCCTGCTTCCAAATGAGCTGTCTCAGTAATGGCTGTTGTGAAGTTTTTAAATCAGGCCTGAGTCCCACCTCTATTCTGCACCCGCTGTTGTTCATTGGATGCCAGCCCACCATCCAGCCAATTAGCAGCCTGCCTCAATGAAAATCATGGGCTATGACCACTCGCCCACACCGCTGCCCTCTGACCTGGGTTGGACTCAGGACTCATTAATGATCCCACTGTTGGATTTCCAACCTCAGAGGGGAAATTCTGCCCTTGTGTTGAAGTAAATACCATGAAACAATGGTGGTGTAGTGGTAACATCACTAGGCTAGTAATCCAGAGGCCCAGGCTAATGCACCGGGAACATGGGTTCAAATCCACCATGGCAACTGCTGAAATTTAAGTTAAGTTAATAAAAATGGAATATAAAGCTAGTCTCAGTAATGGTGACCAGGGCAACTATCGTTGATTGTTTTAAAAACCTGTCTGGTTCACTCGTGTCCTTTAGGAAAGGAAATCTGCCAATCTTTACCTGGTCTGGCCTACATTTGGCTCCAGACCCACAACAATGTGGTTGACTTTTAACTGCCCGGCAATTGGCCTAAGGATAATTAGGGGTGGGTGACAAATGCTGGCCCTGCCAGTGACACCCACATCCCATTAAAGAAAAGGACAGTGGGTCTAAGTTTACAGATAACCGTTGAATTAATTTTTTTTTGCCCTGATCAAGGCCAAGTTCTAAGTTTACTTCTGAGCAATTTAGAATGTAGTCTAACAAATAGATACATAGAAGGACACTTCAGTCAGGTTAAAAGAACATCCTGTACCATGTGATAACTCCTTCTTCTCATATGCAGGAGGTGTCAGCAGCAGAAGGAGCTCGAACTCCAGTTTTTGGAACTTGAGCAACAGCTGGCATCACTGCAGTGCATCCTGAGAGCTAAGTGCACATTTCAGAAAGTGATCACCCCACATCTTATGACTTTGTAGGCAGAGAGGGAATGAGTGACCACCAGACAAACAAGGAGAACCATGCAGGAAATGCAGGGGTCATCTGAGTACGTCTTGCTCTCTAACTGGTATTCATTTCTGAATACCGCTGAGGGCAATGGTCAAGTCACAGCACCATGGATGGCACAGCTGAACAAAGAAGGGGGAGAAAGGTCAGAAAAGCAATAGTGATAGAGGATTCAATAGCTAGGAGTATGGACAGGTGTTTCTGCAGCTACAGGTGTGACTCCAAGATGTTAATTGTCTTGTTTGTGGCATGCTCAAAGAATATCACTGAGCAGCTGTAGACTGTTCTGATGGGAGGAGGGTGAATAACTAGAGGCCATGGTCGATATTGGTACCAAGGACATAAATAGAGAGAGGAATGAGGTCCTGCAGGCAGATTTTAGAAAGTTAGAAAAGGAATTAATAAGCAGAATCTCAAAACCTCAAATTACTCCTGGTTCCATGAGTTCATGAGTATAGAAATAGGGAGATAATGCAGATGAATGCATGGCTAGAGACATGTTGCTGCAGAGAGGGCTTTAGATTTCTGGGCGATTGTGACTGGTTCTGGGGGAGATGGGATCTGTATAAGCCTGACAGTTTGCACCTCAACAGGCCCCGGACCAATATCATCCCATAGTGATTTGCTGGTGTTATTGGAAGGGTTTAATCTAGCTTGGCAGTGGGATATGAACCTGAGCACAGTGAATCCAATTTTGGTCTCTAAGCATCACCTGTAGTGCTTATGAGCTCAATATTGTACCATGGAAGTCTTGGTGGAATTATATTGGGTTTTGATGAGACAAACTTAGAGTGCTGTGTACAATTTTGGTCTTTGTACTTAAGGAAGGATATAGTTGCCTTTTACGGCACAAGATGGTTAATTAGATTGATTCTTAGGACAAAAACACTGCCCTAGAGAGATTGAGTAGAATATTCAATTCTAAATGTTCAGAAAGTTTAGAAGAACGAGTTGATCTCCTGGAAATGTATACAATTCTTAGAGAGTTTAATATGGTGGATAATGAAAGGCTGTTCCCCCTGCCTGGAGAGTCTCCAACTAAAATCATGGTCTCAGGATATGGGGTGTCAACCATTCTTTGGACTGAAATGAGAAGAAATTTCTTCACTCAGTGGATGTGAAACTTTGGAATTCCCTATTCCAGATACTGGGGTGTTCAGTCATCAAGTATATTTAAGACTAAGAGCATTAGATTTTTGGGCATTAAGGGAATCAAGTGAGATAGTGATAGGGCGGGAAGGGGGAATTGATATAGACGTTCAGCTTTAATCTTATTGAATGGAGGAGCAGACTGCATTGCCTGCTTGTGCTCATATTTCTAGGGTTCATATGTTCTTAAACCCATTAGTTAATTTTTCTGTTTAAGTATTTCCATCGATTATTCTTTTTCTACAATTACTTTTAACAAATTTTATTTGCTTTCTTCAGAGGATTTCTTGAGCCTAACAGTGATGGCATTTATATATTCAGCTGAGATAAGAAAAGTAAGTTTTCTTCATAATTATAATGCATCAGCTTAACAATAGTATTGTTTCTCCAGTGGAAAGTTAGGTGTGTCAGTTTGGACCTGGTGTTTGACACACCGCAAGGGAGATGCAGATTAGAGACCAATGGGGTGTTTTTAACCCAGTAGGATGGGCAGTGGGGGTTTAAAATACCCAGGCGTTGTGGAGAAAGAGAGTTTAAATGAAGACCTGGCATTAAATTCACTAGGATCTCTGTGTTTTCCATATTCTGAGTTTCCAGGTCACATAAAACCACCTTCACTCCTTCTCTGCCTCCCCATAAATATTGTGGTCCAAGTGCTTTCTTACAAAGTGTGTAGAAAGGAAGATATAATTGTAAGTAATTCAAGTTCTAATTGCAGCACTCCACAGATTCTTATAATTTTGTGAAACATTATCCTGCTAGACCCATATCTTCTTGCTCGATTGTTAACACTGCATGGAGCAGTTTCTCTTCAACCTTTTATGACTTGCAGATGTAGGGCACAAAAATGGAAGCAGGTAGTGAGATCCATTTAAGAGCTTCACCCCACTGCTGCCTGCATTCTATCAGTGGCAGGGCAATCCTCCGTCACATGGGGAGACTGCAGCTGATGACCTTCTTTGGGCTTGTGGGGGGGCCTTCCTTATCTGGTACCCTTTGGCCCATGGAGGAAATCCCCAGCCATAAGGGCCACCCCTGCAGACACAACCCCCCCCCCCCCACACCCTCACTAATGCCACTGCACCCACCCCCAACACCTCCTGCCCTGTGTTGGGGCCTGCCTGACGGGCCCTAGTGAGCCCAATCCCACTCACCTGCATTCCGCGGCTTGGTCCATGTTGCAATTCCTGGCTGAGTGCAGTCCTAGCAGTGGCCACCACTGCCTCCAATTGGCTGGCAGTTCTTGGAGGCAGGATCTCTGCCCTTAAAGAGACGAAAGCCCTGACACCAGGCACTTAATTGCCTGATTGGCACAGAATCACATCGGGTTGCTCCTACATTTCTGGCCCGGTATCAGGACCAACACCCCAAAGGCATTAAATTAGCCCCATAGGAGACAAATAATAAATGTTTGCCTTTTCTAACAAGCATAGACAATGAATTTATTTATATACTTTTACTACTTCCATGGTGACTAGAGCCTTTTTTCTCCCTCTGTTGCCCTTACTGTTTTTCTAATTAGCTGCCTGCCTTTTTAATGTTGATTAGCTGTCAACTTGTTGCAGTAGCTATCACTTCTCATGCTGGTAAGGGAGCTATGATACAAGACTCTTAAGTTTAAAAATTACATCATGTCACCTCTGTTTTTGGAAACAAAGTGGTGGGCAGAAAATGTTAAATTCCAGGAAGCCAGAAGGTGAAGCATAGAACTTGAGCAAATCTTTGCACTCTTTAATAAGCATTTATTTTTACAGAGTTACACATTACAAGCATCCACCTTCTAACCCAATCACCACAGTTTCAATCTTTATCTTTTTAACTCTTTTTTTTAAGAGTCAAACAAATAAACTAAATTAACAAAATCAGGAACAAAACAAACACAGCTCCTAAATTAGGGAACTACAAAACCAAAGACATAAAATCCAGGAACTTCAACTGTAGTAAAACGCCTTGAGCCCGATGTGATTTGAACATGCAATCGTGTGTTACAGGAGTCAGACGCAGTACCATTGTGCCACAAGCCCACCCTCCTTTGTCTTTTTATTTTTTTTTTATTTTTACAATTTTTTTTATTGATTCTTTACATGAGCTGGTACAGAAAGGTCAGGCCTAGGACGCGGAGCAGAGAATTATTCAGCACCATATTAAATCGGAGGGTTCTTCCCTACCAAGTGATGACCTCAGTTTGAGGCGATTGTGTCCTGGATCCAGGACCCTTTGTCTTTTTTATTGGGAAACAAAGGTAATGACCACCACCTGCATGAAATTAATCACAATTGGCATGCAATTAACAGATTCCCTTCTTTCTCTTCAAATAAAAATTAGGTTTATACATTTAATGAAACAGATTAGATCAAAAACCTCCATATTTTGCACAGAGCATGACAATGCGAGGCATCTCTCCTCCAGGATCCCTGGCAATTTCTTCGTGAATGGAATTATTTTTGTAAAATAATAATATAGTTGATAATGTGCATCCACCCATTTGATTTTAAGGGAAGAATTTTCCCCCCATCTGGGGGGGAAGTGCAAGAGTGGGCACAGGCAGGCACGCCTCCGATCAGCGCCCCCGATTGGGGGTGCTCCGCCATTTTACATGGGCGGGCCAATTAAGGCCTGCCCAGCATGTCATCCGCCATGTGCGGGCGGGGGGATTCTCTCAGCTGAGCGTGTGCTCTTTCGCGCATGCATGTGAAGGAGCACACTGATCTCCTTGAGGCTAAGTTCTGCCTCAGGGAGATCGGCTCCAAATTTAAAAACGCTAAAGGTACAAAAACAAAATTTCCCTGACATGTCCCCTCATTTGACACTGTCACATGAGTTAGGACATATCCATCACTTTAACTCAAACATTTATTAAATTTTTAAAAGTTCTCATGAAACCTCATCCCGCCCATGGATGAGGTTTCATGCTTTTTCTGAAGCCCGCCAAGGCTCCCGGCCTGCCCACCAACCCTAAGGTTGGACAGACAGGTCCATTAATTAGGTTAATGACTTTTTAAATGGCCTCAATAGGCAGTTGACAGGTCGGTGGGTGCACAGCTGATTCGGCTGCGACCCCGCCAACCTGAAAATGGAGATGACGCAGGGTGATGTTGGGAGTTCCGCCCCACATCATCCCGCAACATTTTACGTGTCGGCAAGCGGCCCCCCCCACCCCCCCACCACCGCTCACCAACCTAAAGATCCTGCCCTAAGGATTTCCTCTCTATCCAGCATTTTTTTCAAGTCATTAAGGTCACATATATGCTTTTTTCACTAACGCTAGTGTATATTATCCCACAAAGACCGATTATCCACATAACATTAAATGGATATACTATCTTCAGTGTGCCCATTTACGTAATCTGAATTAAAGTTTTTGGTGAAAAGAATCCTATATCCACTGACTTCACCTGAACTGTGTTTCAGCAGCCAAAGTACTCTTAACAATCTTATTTTTTTTTTAATTTTCTTAGCTTCCCAAGCAGAAGGATAACATTTCCCATTCTTACTCATAAGAAATATTATGAAATTAACTGCACTAGAGTACCCATCAGGAAGATTGACATATGAAGTTTCATGTTCTTTGGGACACTTATGGATGGAAACTTAAATGTGTATTTCTCCAAATTTATTTTTTTGAATGTCTTATTTGCCTTTAAAGCACCCTTGACTTAAAGATGTTTCATCGTAGTACTTTCCAACACATTAAGACCAGCATCTGGTCTAGTCTGTGTGTCTAGCCAGTTCGATTGACTGATCGAGTTTCACAATTGCTCTGTCTATTGTTTAACATCATCTTTCTCTGATGCTCAAGTACAACTAATCAGGATGGGAGTAACACTCTTTACATAGAATTATTGATTTAAAGTTATTCCATGGCTTACTCTGCTTAATATATAAACCAATATATTTAAAAGCCCCCATAAGTCTGGCTTTACATTTTACATAGGGGAGAATTTTTCCTATGGTGGACGGGCTGGGTGGGAGCGGGCGGGGCCCATTCTGAAAGTTTATAAATGTCCTCTTGTGCTCTTGCTCAATATTGACTGTACCACCATCCACCCCCCCCAAAATTTGGTGTCATCTGCAAATTTAGAAATTGTATTTTTGATTCCAAAGTCCAAATTGTTAATGTAAATTATGTACAGTAATGATTCCTGTGCTGATTCTTGTGGAACAACACTTTTTACTTTTTGCCACTCTGAAAACAATCTTTTACTCCTACCCTCTGCTTTCTGTCTTGAAGCCAACTAGCAATCCATTCTTCCGTTTGAACCCTGATTCCGCATTCTCCAACTTTATTCGTGAGTTTATTATGGGGCACCTCATCAAAAGCCTATTGAAAATGCAGATAAATTACATCTGCTGCATTACCATGGCTATTCTCTCTGTTACCTCCCCAAAAAGTTTTATATGGTTGGTCAAGTAAAACTTTCTGTTTTGAAATGCGTCCTGACTATTCATTATATTTCTCTTTTCTAGATGCTCTTCTATTCTCTCCTTTATTAAGGTTTCCATTATTTTTCCTGCCACCAATGTTATGCTGACTGTAATTCCCTGGACATGTCCTGTCCCCTTTCTTAAAAGTAGGAATTACATCGGCCATCTGCCAGTTCCCTGGCATTACAACTTGTTCTAGCAAATTATTAAATGTATTTAGTAATGCCTCTGCTATCTCTTCCCTAGATTATTTTAAAATATGTGGATTCAAATGTTTGTTTAGTTTATTCAATATATCCCCTTTTTATTTCAAATGCATTTATCTCATTGTTCATCTGTCATCTTATCATTCAATCCCATGTCCACCTGTTCTGTCTGTAATAAATAACCAAGTAAAAGAATTATCTAATATTTCTGCCATCTCTCTACCATCTCTTCTGTCATCTCATGGCCTTTATTTGTTATTGATTTTACTGTCTTGTTTCATGCCCTGAATAACTTAATTTCATAGTTCCTCTTTGCCTTTCTTTTTTTTTACTTCT
Source organism: Carcharodon carcharias (assembly GCF_017639515.1). Classification (NCBI taxonomy): domain Eukaryota; kingdom Metazoa; phylum Chordata; class Chondrichthyes; order Lamniformes; family Lamnidae; genus Carcharodon; species Carcharodon carcharias. Next base: position 97,053,445 of record NC_054486.1, on the reverse strand, counting down.
CTCCTAATCTTTGCATATTCTCTGTTAGCATGCACTCCTGTGCTATGTATATACTTAATATATGCCTCTTTTCTAACCCTCACTTGTTGTCTTATTCATCCATGTAGTCCCACTAGTGTTTAGTTTGTTCTTTGCTTTTATCAGGATATATTTTTCGTGCAGTTTGTTGAACATTGTTTTAAATGTGTCCCATTGCTGTTAAATTGTTGTTTGCCAATTTTTTTCCCCCAAATTCAATTCTCAGCCACTCAAAATCAACTTCTATTCATTCTGTTTATTTGGTTTGCATCACAGTTCTGTTCTTCTCTGTCATCCTGTTATTATGGCCACTATTGCCTGGATGTTCCCATACATTTACTTCCTTTATCTGCTCTGGCTCAATACTAGATTCAATAGCAAATCTTCCCTTCTTGTATTTTTTACATATTGCGTTAGAAAGGGACCCTGTTCCCTTATCCCCTTTATCTGTCTCATGTCTAGTTAATATCATGGTAGTTGAAATTCCCCCATAATTATTATTCTATGTGTTTTACTCAATTTCCTAACTGGGCTGCACAATTACTACTCCACCTCTATTCCACTCTTAGGTGGCCTGTAGACTTCGTGTGATTGATCCTTTGTTATCTTTCATTTCTAAGTCATGTGGATTCTATTTTTGTCTTGATAGCTTTGTACCTTTTTTCAATTACCATAACGTTATCCCTAATAGGTACAGCTTCCTTCACCTCCTCTTTATCCTTCTCTATCTTTTCTAAGTATGTTATACCCGTAATGTTTAATTCTCAATCCTGACTTTACTGTAGCCATGTCTCAGTGAACTCTAATATCCCTGGTTCCTCTCAACACATGATTGTCTCCAGCTCCTTTATTTTGTTACAGACATTGTACGCATTGCTGTAGACATTTTGATTCATTAAAATAGGATTTCCTCTCACTTTATGTTAACCATCTTTATAAACTCCCATTATATAACTCTGTTTAGTTCCTTGCCATCAGTGTCCTCGCTTACTTTATTCTTTCCTATGCTCTCCTGCCTTGTTTTGTTTACATTTAGGTTGCTTATATTCTTGCAGATCCCTCAGCCCCTCCTACTTTTAAAGCCCTTGCCAATTCCTTACTTACCCTTACTGCGAGGATATGGATCCCATCCTGGTTCAGGTGCATCCCATTCCTTTTATACAGGTACTTCCTGTCCCAAAATTGGTGCAAGTGCCCCATGAAAAGGAATCCCTCTTTCCCACACCAGCTCTTTAGCCCCTTGTTAATTCCCCTTTTCCTACCTACGTCAATTGCTCCAGCGTGGACTGCAACAACAAAATTTATCCCTTCCCTTTCTAAGTTCCTCTCCACCCATTGAGAGATGTCCCTCACTCTGTCACTGAATAGGTAAGACACCCTTCAGGATTCTTTTTCTTGGCTGCAGAGAATGCTATCTATTCCCTTAATTATAGGGTCCTCTAGTACTACCACATTTCTATTCTATTTTGCCCCTTCCCCACTCCCCCTACAACCAATCCCGGACAGCCTTCTGAGCCTTTTTTTTCCCTTGCCCTCGCAGGTAGTGAGTACATTGTACCTATTGGATAGGACCAAGGTTGTAGGACTTCCTTCTCAACCTCTCCTAAAACTTCACTACCCATCTCCATATCAGTCACACCCTCCCTTTCCTGAACCTGTTCTTTCCCTGGGGTGTGACTTTATTCTGGATAAAACTGCCCAGAAATTCCTCCCCATCCCTTATATGTCAGAGTCCCTCCAACTCGCACTCCAGCTTGATGGGCTCTGAGCCAGAGAGATGGAGACATCTCCTGCAGACTTGTATTGCCTTCTACATCCTGTGGTCCAAACACAAAACCAGCTCTGCCTGTTAGACCAGCCTTATTTTATTTATTTAATTAGTTAAAGTCTTTATTAATATGTACTTTATGAATTATTTAACTAATTAACCTGTAAATTTAATACAGTACTAGTTGTGGTTTAAACCATTGCCCAAGTTTAGAGAAAAAGAAACCTTAATACTTACCAACCGATCACCCACCTGGTAGCCTGTGATGTCACAGCATGATTTTTTTTCAAGTTTTTTTTTCTCATAGCGCTGCTCCCCCCACCCCTCACTCTCTCTCTCCCTTTTATCCCCATTGTGTTCTCGGACTAATTTTAAATTCTATGTTAATCTTATTAATAACACTTTTCAAATTCCACAGTACCATCCAATAAGAAATCATCAACATGCATCATGAAGATGCATGTAAATTTTCCTTTATAAATATAAGTAAAACATTGCTGGACTTACTTTTAGCTGAATACAACCTATTTTCAGCAAAACAGATTTCACTGAAAAAGGCACAGAAGCATCATTCAGGCCATAGATGCATTTTAGTTTCCATTGTTTTCCTTATGCATTTGTTACCACTTTGAAGAGTTTCAAAAATCCTTCTCTCTGAAATGTATTGCTGTGCAGAAATCCAGTTTTTACACTGCTTGATCTACTCTCCCATGTGCATGTGGCCAAAAGAGCTAAAATGATTTTCCAGCTATGGCAGAGTCTACTGTAACATCTGTATCACCCAGTCATTTTTCAAAACTAACTTTGCTTTAGCCTTGGAAGGCCCATTTTTAAGGATGTTTTCAGTATAAATTCACTGATGTAACAAATCTGATTGACCCTTATCTGATGCTTCAGAATAAACTTCCTCTCTCTCCTTTTGTTTTGCTTCACTTATTAGCTTATCCTCAAGTTTATTGGCAGTCACCAAAACTCTACGATCATGAGGACTTCTGCTTCTAGTTTTATTATGGTACTGTTCTGTAGCCTTCACTTTATTGGGGAGAATTTTCATGTTGGTAATAGGAGCAGGCCTGGCACACTGACGCGTAAAATGACGCTTGGTGACGTCAGGCGTGCATCCCGTTGCCACCGCGCGCCATTCAGATCTTTCATTTGGCAGGCACACACTGGAGAGGCTGCGCTGTGGATAAACTGTCAAAGGCCTGTTAAGGCCATTAAGAAACCAATTACAGTAATTATCAACCCTGCCCCTCCAACCTTAAGGTTGGCAGACAGGTGAAGAGCCCAAGTGGCCTTCGTGTTTTTTAGGAAACCTCATCCATAAGCGAGATGAGGTTTCCTAAAGCTTTTATGAATTAAATCAATATTTTTTCCACAATTCACAAATATGTCCCAGCTCATGTGACATTGTGCATGCACAGATAGCGGGCAGGGATTGGCTCTGCACCCCATCCCGACTAGCTCGCTTGACAGGCAGAAGATTCTGCCCATTGTGTAATCTGTTAAAGCTATGGTCTCTACTTCTACATTTATGTGTCCTGGGGCCATTACAGCGAGATTGCCCTCTTGCACTATCGGAGGAGGCTCTTTCTCCAGTATGTGATTCTTCTCTGATGTAAGAATCAGTCATGACCCATTGTCAGTACTTATCCTGCACTTTTTCTCTCCATTCTTTTACCAATTCTCCCAATCCATGGACTTCACTTCTTGGCAATCATCCTGAACATTCAAACAATATTTAAAGTTGCCAGTAGTTTTTCCTGTGCATCCCACAATTATCGCATCCCTTCACTCACTAGATCCCTCTAGAATATATATCATCCAAATACGCACTCTTGGGCAATTGGTATTTGGATTTGATAGCTGTCATGTTTGTCATGATCATTTACATAACTAGTATCCACTCCTTGATCTACTGCATTCTGTTCTCAAAACCTTAATCACAAACCACATTCCATTCCTATGGAGCTCTCTTTTATAATAGGATAAATCTCCTGAATTAAATTCTGTCCTCGATGATCTTATATGATGCCTCAGTACTCTTTGAATTTTTTCCGTTCCTCACCCTTGATGAAAACCCATCTCCCTGCATGTAAAGCATTCAAATATGCAGAAAAAGTGGAACTAATTATAGTATCTTCCAGGGCATGAGGACTTTCGTGTAGCACAGAAGGTAATTCTGGATTTCACACATGGACTAATCGATGGAGACTATAGCTGCAAGTCAGCTGGAGTGAATTCTTTGCATCAGTGCTAGGGTGGTTGTTAGCTTGCAGTCTGGTTGATCAGCAAAAATGTTATTTTATTTTATTTCATCAATCCATGAATGATTCCTCCCACGTTGCTGAAAGGGCTTTTAGCTGTGGTATTCATGACCGTGATTTTCATGTTTTCACACATGTCTCTGAACTCAACATTGATAATGGAGGAGAATTTGCCAATCAGAAATGTCAGCAATAACCCAAGCCTGGTTCCTATCCATTTCATTTTGTCTAAAATGACCCTTTTTACTTTACTTAGTATTATTATAGAAAGATTAAATCATGTTGTCTGGTCTACAAAATGTAAAATGAAAATATTTCTGTCTTGTTGCCATACTTTTAGATCCATGGCAATGACCTTGTTCATGTCATGTGCCAGTGGAAGGCTTATAATAGGATGTGGTGGCATCCTTCTATACATTTTGCAGATTTCACACTTCTCATTAATTTCTTCTATTAGCCTCAAATACACTTCATCAAACATACCTGCACTTTTTAGCAAGATTTTTAACCCTTGACAAGTACGGTGAGCTGCCTCAGAGAATGAAGGGCTATTGTAATTATTAAGTAAATGGATGTAAAATTCAATTAAACATGTCTCCTCATGTGATTGTGTCACATGAGATGGGGTGATTGTGTCACATGAGATGGGGCATGTTTTGATTTTGCAGGAAACTTATTTAATTATTTAATAAAAGCTTTAGGAAAGCTCATCCTGCTCGTGGAAGAGGTTCCCTAAAAAACGCAAAGGCCGCTTGGCCTTTTTGCCCGCCTGTCAACCTTATGGTTGGATGGGTAGTGTTAACAATTGCATCAATGACTCCCTTAATGGCCTTAATAGGCCATTTACATATCGGCGAGTGTGCAGCCGACTCTGGCGTGTGCCCGCCAAACAAAATATTGTGGGACTGCGCGATGATGTCAGGTCGCACGCCTGACGTCATAGCGCTTCACTTTATACATCGGCATGTCGGGCCCATCCCCGCATGCTAACTAAAAATCTGGCCCCATGAATACTTGTCGAACATTCTGAGGAGAAGTATCAAGGCCTGAATTTTTCAGGTGGGCGTTGGGCTTGGCAGGAGCGGGCGGGGATGGTCGCAGAATCAATCGCTGCCCGTGATCGGCTCCGTGCCGCCATTTTAAGAGGGTGGACCAATTAAGGCCTGCCCAGCGTAAGACGCGAGTGGTAGCGCTCAGTGCTACCTGTGCGGGCATGGAACTGCCTCAGGGATATTGAAGGGCTATTGTAATTATTAAATAAGTGGATGTAAAATTCAATTAAACATGTCCCCTTGTGTGGCATGTGACATGTTTTGATTTTGCAGAAAAATTATTTATTTAATAAAAGCCTGAGGAAACCTCATCCCACTTGTGGATGAGGTTTCTTAAAAAATGTGAAGACCACTTGGCCTTTTCGCCTGCCCGCCAACCTCAAGGTTGGATGGGCAGCGTTAACAATTACATCAATTACTCCCTTAATGGCCTTAATAGGCCGTTTACAGATCAGCGGGTGTGCAGCCGACTCCGGTGCGCATCCGCTGAACAAAATACCGCACGTCATTTTTGCATCGGCTTGTCGAGCCTGTCCCCCCCCAAGCCAACTGAAAAATCCTGCCACAGGTTTCCTTAAGGAGATATAATAATATCCAGAGCAGGAGTAAACTTCAGACCCACTGACATCCAAAAATAATTGCCTTACTATACTCCATGTCAAGTTTCATTGAGCCTTTTTCATAGAAAATTTACTCAACATCATAGCTATCTCACTAGAGGCAGTATTAGTACTTATAAAGTGGCTTACTCCAGCTTTTTACATGAAAATACAATTCTCTTTAGTGACCTCAGTGTTGTCATCACTAAACCTAATGCAAATAGTACTTTTATATTCCTAAATCTTGCATTGATCCTCACCACCTGGTGAAATAAGGTAATAATTTAACAAGTCTATTCCACATATTGTTGAAGTGCAAGTACTAATGCTGCACAGTTAAAGTAGTCCACGATGAACACATTCACCACATGACCAAGCTCTTTGTGACCAGTATAATTTAGTCTGATTCATTATCTTCATCCTTATCCTCAGAGTTCCTTGAATCAGGTGTTATTCCTGGGGCCCTGCCATTCTGCTTTGGGAGTTCACCGCAAATAAGAGGTGTCACACCTGAGGCACATATTAACTGCTCTTTGGGTATTCCTGGGACTCATTCATCTATAATTGTTCTTCAAATTCTGTCTTCTGCTGTATTATCCTGTCTTCTGCTGTATTAACTAGCTAAAGGTGCTTTCATCCTTATTTCATCCCCACATTTAGTCCAGCTTCTGATTGGCAGTGCTGTCTTTAACCCTTCCATCATATTGACACCTGAGTCCGTTATCTGGACCATTTCACAACCTGGCAATCATTGCATCCTCTATTGCTTGTGTCACCATGGAATGCCACATTTGTTCCATGATTGTTTCCCCAGGAAATATTTTGAGGTAGCAGGCACCTAATCCAAAAGGGTCGCTTTCTCTAAGGGTAGCATCTTTGGCACGGTGAGCGGGGGCGGGGCCCACTTGCCGAGGCGTAAAATGACACGCAGTGATGTTGGGCATGCATCCCGACGTCACCGCACATCACTTAGATATTGCGTTCAGCAGGAGTGCGTTGGAGTCGGCTGCACGCCTGCCAAACTGTCAAAGGTTTAGTAAGGCCATTAAAAAGCCAATTAAACTTGTTAGCAATGCTGCCCGTCCAACCTTAAGGCTGGAGGGCAGGCAAAGAGCCCAGGCAGCCTTCGCATTTTTCATGGAACCTCATCCAAAGGTAAGATGGGGTTTCATGAATGTTTTTAAAGTGTTTTAAAAGTTTTTAATAAAATTATTGGACATGTCCCAGCTCATGTGACAGTTTCACATGAGGGGATTTGTCCTTAATTTTTTTTTACCTTTAATCAATGCTTTAAGTTAAAGTAATCTCCCTAAGGCACAGAGGTGCATCAGGGAGATTCCTGCACTCTTTCGCATGCATGCGCGAAAGACCGCACTCCCTGACTCAGGCAACCTCCCCCCCTCGCTCTCACAGGGAGCGCTCAGCGCTTCCGGGTGCGTGTCACGCTGGGCGGGGCTTAATTGGCCTGCCCATGTAAAATGGTGACGCCCAGCCAATTGGGGCGCCGATTGGCTGCACGCCCGCCCCCCGCACAACCCCCCGCAATGGGGAGAAAATTCTCCCCCAAAAACCAAACATCAGTTAGGACCAGTAGCCTGTTTACATACGACACCTTAGCACAGCCCAACAATTTTAACACACTAGTTCAGGTCCGGGGATCTCCAAATTTAATTTCACCAATCTTTTATACAACCCATTAGAGTCCATGATATATTTGCCCATGGAACGACCATCTGTTTTCCAAAATCTATCAAAGTTTGACAATGCCTCATGGATATTTAGCAGATCATTTTTATTGTAGATTTTATCGAAGAACTCTAATAACACACTGCTGGTTTAAAGTGCGCCACCTGCCATATTTGGTCTATGCAAACAAGATCCGTCCTTTGCACACATTTGAAGTGGGTGTGGAGGTCCTTTGCAAATGCAAATAATGGACCTAACACTTGTCTGAGGTTCCCTCTCTAAAATTGGTTTGCCCTTCAGCAACTAATACCATTGTACTCAGGTAAAACAGCCTAGGGATTGCCTGAAGGTAAGTAAGCAGGAGCGCTCCTCCTGACCCCACATTTAACCCAGCTTCCAATCGGTGCTGCTCATGACAGCTGATTTCCCATCCACCTCTCATGATCTCTAATGCTGAGACCCAGTCAGACCAAAATCCCCACATTCTATTAGCTGCCCCATCACCCCCAAGATCCTTTTAATCTGATAAAAGCAAAAAACTGCGGCTGCTGGAAATCCAAAACAAAAACAAAATACCTGGAAACACTCAGCAGGTCTGATAGCATCTGCGGAGAGGAACACAGTTAACGTTTCGATCTGTATGACTCTTCAACAGAACTAAGGAAAAATAGAAAAGAGGTGAAATATAAGCTTATTTAAGGGGGCGTTGGGACAGGTAGAGCTGGATAGAGGGCCAGTGATAGGTGGAGATAACCAAAAGATGTCATAGACAAAAGGACAAAGAGGTGTTGAAGCTGGTGATATTATCTTAGGAATGTGATAATAAAGGTACAGATAGCCCTAGTGGGGGTGGGGTGGGGGGAAGGGATCGAAATAGGCTAAAAGGCAGAGATAAAACAATGGATGGAAATACATTTAAAAATAATGGAAATAGGTGGGAAAAGAAAAATCTATATAAATATTTGGAAGAAAGGGGGTGGGGATGGAGGGGAGAGTTCATGATCTAAAATTATTGAACTCAATATTCAGTCCGGAAGGCTGTAAAGTGCCTAGTTGGAAGATGAGATGCTGTTCCTCCAGTTTGTGTTGAGCTTCACTAGAACAATGCAGCAGGCCAAGGACGGACATGTGGGCATGAGAGCAGGGTGGAGTGTTGAAATGGCAAGGAGGTCTTAACCTAAGTTTTGCTACTACCGTAGCCGTGGCCTGATTTTTCGCTACTCTTCACCAGCAAACTATTACGCCACCTTAGCTCTATGGCAATGGTGTGTAAGGACAAATATCAGGATCAGCTTGGAGCTCGCCATTGAGGCACAGGCAAAGATGGCCATGTCCGAATTTTTAGGCCCTACTTTTTTAAAGGATTTGATGTCATATGCAAAATGGAAAATTGATGTAATTTTGTTACAAGAAATAAGCTTGAGAAATATTTTTAAATTTATTATAATTTCTTGAGATTTTATATTTCCATTTTTGTTTCTTAGGTCAATAGTTGTTATTATGGACTATCTCCTTTCCAAAAATGGCATAAGTGTTCGTTGCAACACACTGAGTATATTTCGGACATTATCGCTACTGTGTGGGACCAACAAAGAAACACACTTATTATACTGTCATACGTGTTGTCATACAAGGTCTATACTACTGCACTGTTTTTGTCATAGTTTTGAGTGCCTCTAAGGGCCATGTGAGTTGTAGGGCTGGATTTTCATGGAATCAGGGAGACTCCATAGAGATATAAAAATGGCAGAGGGACCCCGCACACCCAGATTTTGTGAGTTAAAGGTGTGGGCTGGTTCGGTTCACTCAGGACCTGGTTGCCTCCATTGTGGGGATAGGCACGTCCAATCCTCTGCAAATTTCGTGGAGTCGGGCCAGCATTTAAAGGACTTGTGGTTCACAGCATTTAAGGTGTTGAGAACCATAGTCTGGACAAGGGAATCTTTTGAAAGGTAGTTCAAAGGCTTTATCCATGGCCCACATGCCAAGCTAAACGCCAACCCACCCAGCCCCTGTGGCCAGCCCCTTTACTCTCCATGCCAAGCTATGTCCTCAACCTACCTACATTGCGCCTCACATCCTCCCTGCCAAGTTGTGGCTCTTCCATGCCCATTCTTGCCATACAGTCTGTATAGAATCAATGGACTCTATAGTGACAATAGATATGTTAAAGAAAGCTTTAAAAATGCAGTCATTTATTCATAAAAATTTCTTCTACCACAGACTGATAAAAGTGTCAATCATCCAGAGCCTTTAAAGCATCAATAGCAGAAACTGCAGGTAGTTTAAACCTCTTTATCCAGTGTAAATAAACATTGTACTATTGACAGAATAGATCAGAAAGCCATAACTGTCAATCAAGCAATGTTTTCTCTGGGACCCAGGGTTTTCAACAGATTAATATATGTCTGGGCTCTCAGCCAAGAATACATAATGAGGCTTGACTGAGACCCCAGACATCCATTAGAGTGTTGAAACATCTGTGCCCCGGGAAAACATTGCTTGATTGACAGCTCTGCCTCTTTGATCTATTCTGTCAATTGCACAATGTTTAATTACAAAAGATAAAAAGGTTTTAAGTACTTGCACTTTTCTGCTATTGATACATCAAAGGATCGGAATGATTGACACTTTTATTGGCCTGTCGTAAAAGCATATTTCATGAATGGTTGTTTTTTTTAATATCCTATTGTCACTATGGGGCTCATTAATTTTATAGTGGGTGGATGGGCATGGAAGTGCCATAGCTTGGTATGGAAGATCTGAGGGGTCATGGTGAGGCAGGTGGGTGGGCATAGCTTAGCATGGAGGGTATGGAATGAAAACCCCAACTTTGCAGACACTTTCTCCTTGGGTGGACACGTCATGCCAGGAAATTTCCCATCTCCTGCTACTTGCCTCAAAGATGAAAATCCAGCCCATAGTGTCTTAGAATGAAATGGGATTTAAATTGGTTTGAGTCAGAATAGAGGGATGAGCTCAGTCAGCCGAATTTCCTTTTCTTATCCTTAATTTTTATCTTATATTCTTATGATGGGACAGTGAACTTTGGGGCTATCCCCAGATTTTAAGATTAAATTTTATGGGCTAGAAACAATTTCTTCTGATTGCTGGATGTAGTGAAATCAAAAAGACATTCTTTATAAATGTGTTTAAGGTTTGGCACACCTAGAGAAAGAAAAGAACAGCTTCTGTATTTTAGATATATCTGAAAAATGTCCCAAAGTGCTTCACACTAATTATTAGTCATTACTGTTAAGGCAAGTATGCAAACTGATTTCACACAAGATACCACAAACAACAATGAACTTACTGATCAATTAACCTGTTAGCTGAGGGCCGAATGTTGGCAGGGCACCAGGTTTTCATTAACATTCACCTGAACAGATAAATGGAGCCTCATAGAAAGCTTGATACCTTGTTGGGGAGAGTTCGGGGAGTGGCTAATTCTCCATATTCTTGCTTAAAATCACATGGCACCATTACAGAGAATGTTGGAAAATGCAGACAGTGAAGTCTACCACTTCCATACCTGCTTGATCATCGTTTTCTTTTTTCCCCCTTCTATTGGGACTTTTGCTGGGATTTCCTTTGGGAGCAGGGTAACACTTACTGCCACTTGTACCATGTAGAAGGTAGTGGTATGTCCGAGGAAGCAGTATTAAAGCCCAGAATTCCCTAATGGAAGGGGAAAAACATGTGCAACATATCCTCCATGTAGTTGGCTCCAGAGACCTAACTGCTGAAGTCTTTGTTTTTTTTATTATTAAGGCCTTCATTGGGAGCCTTCATTCTAAATTTTGGAGTGCTTCTGTTCCACTCGGCTCCCTGACTATCTCTCCTGATGCTCCAGCAGCTTCCAGACAGCATCGTTGCTATGATTTTTCTCCTTGTGTTGATGAGTTCCCTCTTTATGGCAGGAATGCTATAAACAACATGCTGTCCATATCTAAAAGACCTCAAGCCAGAGAAGTAGGTTGGGAGTGGGATAATGAATTCTGCTTTGCTGGAAGGGAGTATGTCCCCCTGCCCACCTGAAAACTGCCTGTCGTTAAAATGTATCAGCCCGTCATGTGTAATGTCCATCAAAAATTAAGCAGCTATATCATAGAAGTAAGAAACCTTTTCTATAAAATTAAGTAATCAGTTGTGGAACAAAGGATTTAGTGAACATTGATACTTTCTTATATTTGGCCTTATAAAACTTATTTGTTTGCTTCGGCTCAGTTAAATTAAATTAATCTATTTTAAATCTATGCAAAAAAAAGTCAACATCAATTTTGACAAACCCGCACACAGTGGGAGGCCAGTGGTAGAATGGGAATCTGTCAATGTGTTTTGCCATGGCTCTTTAACTCAGCCAGGGCATTAGAATCCCACTATAAAAACAGAAAATGCTGCAGATATTCAGCAGGTCAGGCAACAACTATGGAGAGATAAACAAAACTAATGGGCTGAGCATTCAGGGTGAGAATGGAGGAAGCGGTTAGCAAAAATACTGATGCTAGCCGAGGTGCCAGTTTCGAGGCCCCAGTTCCTGTGCTGGCAGTGTTCGCCAAGGTAGGGGGAGAGGGATAGCCTTCCTGCTTGCCTCACAATTGAGTCCAATTAAAGTACTCAAAGCTTGTTAAGAGCGTCTAGCAATGCCTCCTTTCTCATTGGGCTGGTAGCACACTGCTGTAGAAAATTCTCCGGAACACATTCTAGAAACCCTTGCCCCTCTTTTCCCTTTGCACTACTACCATTCCAGTCTATATTTGGATAATTAAAGTCCCCCATTAATTCTACTCTAATGCTTGCACCTCTCTGTAACTTCCTTGCAAATTTATTCCTCTACATATTTCCCACTAATTGGTGGCCTATAGATTTGTTGGTGGAATGGGTGGTCAAGAGGCAGATGAAATTTAATACACAGAAGTGTGAAATGATTTATTAACAATATAAAATACAGGGTACAATTCTAAAAGGAGCGCAGGAGCAGGAGGACCTGGGTGTTGATGTGCATAAATCTTTGAAGGTGGCAGGGCAGGTTGAGAACATGGTTAATAAAGCATACAATATCCTGGGCTTTGTATATAGGAGCATACAGTACAAAAGCAAGGAAGTTATATTAAACCTGTATGTAATTACACCTTTCCTGCGCCTGAAACTCACCAATCTTGTTTACCACACTCTGTACATTAACATACATGAACAGTAAGCCAAATTTACATTTCATTACTTTCCCCCTTTATGCTAAACCTACCTACTATCTTATTATTTCTTACTCTGGTGCTACTGTCTCTCCCAGTATTCTGCGCACCTTAATATCCTCTCTTGCATTAGCTCCTGATTCCGGCAACCATGTCAGGCTAGTTTAAACCCTCCGCAAGGGAGCTAGCAAATCATCCTACAAGGAATTTGGCCCCAGTTGTGTTTAGGTGCAACCTGTCTGGCCTCTACCGGGTCCCACCTCTCCTGGAACTTGCCCCAAATCACAAAAATCTAAAGCTGTACCTCCTGCAACATCTTTTCAGCCTCATATTCATCTGCTTTATCTGCCTATTTCTATACTCACTTATGCAAGGCAACAATGGTAATCTGGAGATTACTACTTTTGAGGTCCTGCTTGCTCAATTCCTACCTAGCTCTCTAAATGCTGACTGGAAGACCACATTCCTCCTTCTGCCTATGTTGTTGGTATTGATGTGGACCATGATCACTGGCTGTTCACCCTCTTTCTAAGGGTGCTCTGCAGCCATTCAGTGATACCCTTGACCCTGGCACCAGGGAGGCAACATACCTTCCTGGATGCACCGGTGCAGTCACAGAAATGCCTGTCTGTTCCTTAACTACCAAATCTCCTATCATCATTGCTCTTCCAGGCTTCTTTGTGGCCCCTCTACAACTGAGCCAGCTGGACTTGGCTGTGGCTGCTCTCTCCAGCTAAACCATCACTCTCGTTAGCATTCAGAACTGAATGCTGGTTGGAGAGTGAGATGCACTCAGGTCACTCCTATACAACCTGCCTGTTTCTTCTTGACTGTCTGGTGTCCACCCATTCCCTCTCCCTGCATATTCTTAAGCTGTGGAGTGCCCACATCCATAAACATGCTATCCATGAAGCTCTCAATCTCATGGATGCGCCACAATTATGCCAGCTTTTTTTTTATTCATTCATGGGATGTGGGCTTCGCTGGCTAAACCAGTATTTATTGCCCATCCATAATTTCTCTTGAGAAGGTGGTGGTGAGCTGTCTTCTTGAACTGCTGCAGTCCATCTGGTGTAGGTACACCCATAGTGCTGTTAGGAAGGGAGTGCCAGGATTTTGATCCAGCGACAGTGAAGGAATAGTGATATATTTAAAAGTCAGGATGGTGAGTGGCTTGGATGGGAATTTCCCTGGTGGCGTTTCCTGCCCTTGTCCTTCTAGGTTGGAGTGGTCGTGGGTTTGGAAAGTGCTATCTAAGGAGGCTTGGTGAATTCCTGCAGTGTACCTTGTATATGGTACACACAGTTGCAACTGTGTGTAGGTGATGGAGGGAGTGAACGTTTGTAGATGGGGTGCCAATCAAGCGGGCTGCTTTGTCTTAGATGGTGTCCAGCTTCTTGAGTGTTCCGGGAGCTGCACTCATCCAGGCGAATGGAGAGTGTTCCATCACACTCCTGACTTGTGCCTTGTAGATGGTGGACAGGCTTTGTGGAGTCAGGAGGTGAGTTACTGGTCGCAGGTTTCCAAGCCTCTGACCTGCTCTTGTAGCCACTGTATTTATATAGCTAGTCCAGTTCAGTTTCTGTTCAATGGCAACCCCCAGGAAGTTGACAGTGGGGGATTCAGCGATAGTAATGCCATTGAATGTCAAGGGAAGATGGTTAGATTCTCTCTTGTTGGCGATGGTCATTGCCTGGCACTTATGTGGCATGAATGTTACTTGCCACTTGTCAGCGCAAGCTTGGATGTTGAACAGATCTTGCTGCATTTGGAAATGGACTGCTTCAGCATCTGAGGAGTCACGAATGGTACTGAACATTGTGCAATCATCAGTGAACATCCCCATGCCTGTCCTTAAAAATGAAGGAAAGTCATTGATGAAGTAGCTGAAGATGGTTAAGCATAGGACACTACCCTGAGTAACTCCTGCAGTAATGTCCTGGAATTGAGATGATTGACCTCCAATAACCACAAGCAGCTTCCTTTGTGCTAGGTATGATTCCAACCATTGGAGAGCTTTCCTCCGATTCCCATCGACTGCAGTTTTCCTAGGGCTCCTTGATGTCACACCCAGTCAAATGGTGCCTTGATGTCAACATTAGTCATTCTCACCTCACCTTTGGAATTAAACTCTTTTGTCCATGTTTGAACCAAAGCTGTAATGAGGTCGGGAGCCAGGTGACCCTGGCGGAACTCAAACTGAGTGTCAGTGAGCAGATTATTAATAAGTAAGTCAACTTGATAGCATTGTTGATGACCACTTTGATCAATTTACTGATAATCCAGAGCAGACCTATGGGTGGTAATTGGTCAGGTTGGATTTGTCCTGCTTCTTGTGTACAGGATATACCTGGGCATTTTTCCACATTGCGGGGTAGATGCCAATGTTGTAGCTGTGCTGCGACGACTTGGCTAGGGGTGGGGAAAATTCTGGAGCACAAGTCTTCAGTACTATTGCCGGAATATTGTCAGGGCCCATAGCCTTTGCAGTATCTACTGCCTTCATCTGTTTGTTGATATCATGTGGAGTGAATCAAAATAGCTGAAGAATAGCCTCTGTAATGCTGGGAACCTCGGGAAGATGGACCTTCCACTCGACTGTTCTGGCTGAAGATTGTTGCAAATGCTTCAACCTTACCTTTTGCACTGATGTGCTGGGCTCCCCCCATCATTGAGGAACCTCCTACTCCAGTTAGTTGTTTAATCGTCCGCCATCATTCGTGACTGGATGTGGCAGGACTGCAGAACTTGGATTTGATCTGTTGATTGTGGAATCGATTAGATTTGTCTATCATTTGCTGCTTATGCTGTTTGGCGTGCAAGTAGCCCTGTGTTGTAGTTTCACCAGGTTTTTTAGGTATGCCTGGCCCTGCTCCTGGCATGCCCTTCTGCACTCTTCATTGAACTAGGGTTGATCCCTTGGCTTGGTGATAATGGAAGAGTGGGGTGTGAGGTTACAGATTGTGGTTGAGTACAATTCTGCCACTGCTGATGGCCCACAGCGTCTCATGATTGCCTAGTCTTGAGTTGCTAGATCTGTTTGAAATCTATCCCACGGTGGTAGTGTCACAAAACACGATGGAGAATATCCTCAATATGAAGACAGGATTTTGTCTCCACAAGGACTATACGGTGGTCACTCCTACCGATACTGTCACAGACAGATGCATCTACAGCAGGCAGTCTGGTGAGGATGAGGTCAAGTATGCTTTTTCCTCTTGTTGATTTCCTCACCACCTCACACCGACCCAGTCTTGAAGCAGTGTCCTTTAGGACTCATCAGCTTGGTCATAATTGATGCTACCGAGCCACCTCTTGGTGATGGACATTGAAGTCCCCCAACCAGAGTACATTCTGCACCCTTGCCACCCTCAGTCCTTCCTCCAAGTGGTGTTCAACATAGAGGAGTACTGAATAATCAGCTTAATTTGGGGGGGGCGGGGAGGAGAAGGTGAAGGTGTGGGGCAGTACATGGTAATCAGCAGTGAGTTACCTTGCCCATATTTGACCTGATTCGATGAGACTTCATGGGGCCTGGAGGTCCCCATGTTGAGGACTCCCAGGGCAACTTCCTCCTGACTGTATGCTGGGTCTATCCTGCCGGTAGGACGGGACAAACCCAGGGATGGTAAGTGTGCGTACAGGCGCACTTCTGATCGGAGGCACACCGCCATTTTACATGAGCGGGCTAATTAAGGCCCACCCAGCTTGAATTCCGCACAGAAGTGCTATGTGCTCCCTGTGCTTGCGGGGGGCGGGCGGTGGGTGGAATCCCAAAATCTTTCGTGCGCAACCTTAAGGTTGGCGGGCAGGCCGGGAGCCCCGGAGGGAAGTAGAAAAAACATGAAACCTCATTCATGGGGGGGAGGAGGTTTCATGTAGGCTTTAAAAAATTTTAGTAAAGATTTTGTAAAAATTATGGATGTGTCCCAACTCATGTGATGTTGTCATGTGAGGGACATGTGAGGGAAATTTTATTTTTCTATTTTTATCTTTTTTACATGTATGGCCGATCTACCTGAGGCAGCACTTAGCCTCAGGGAGATGAGTGCGCTCTTTCACCCATGCGCATGAAAGATTTTGGGATTCCACCCACTGCCCCCCTGCACGCACAGGGAGCACATAGCACTTCCGTGCGGAATTCACGCTGGGTGGGCCTTAATTAGCCTGCTCACGTAAAATGGTGGTGTGCCTCCGATCGGAAGTGCACCTGTACGCGCCTGCCCATCGACTTACCTCCTGATGGGTGGAAAATTCAGCCCTTAATTCCAGGTTTTTATTGAATTCAAATTCCTCCATCTGCCCTGGTGGGATTTGAACCCAGGTCTCCAGAGCATTACCCTGGGTCTTTGGATTACTAGTCCAATGATAATACCACTATACCCAGGTGGTGTATTGTCACTGGGCTAGTTATCCAGAAATCTGAAGCTTGAGTTGCTGCAGCTGCCGCTACTTCCTGTACATGTGGTTATTGAGGACATGGGAGGTGTCCTGGAGCTTTCACATGGAACAGAATAGTAAGGGTCTGGAAGAACACCGCTCATCAGAGAAAGAGCAAGAGCAGGAAGTGAGAGAGGAGGAGGAAATGGAAAAGGAGGAAATAGCATTGAACAGGGAGATGCTTGAGCTGCACATAGAGGTTACTGGGCATGCTCAGGGTATGGAGGGCTCATGAGGATGCCATGAATATCAGGGATCTTCTGATTGAGAAGAGTTTTAACTGAGCCCTCTGGTCAAGGATGAGGGGCATGGCATGGAAGGGAGTCTGGGATATCTATGCTAACATTGCATTGCATTGCATTGAGGATGCAAATTGGATCTTGTAAACTCTTACTGTTAGTGAAGGAAACACATCTGCCCAGAGGCTTTTTCTTCACTGTGGAGGATCCTGTTATCTCTTTCCACCACCTCATATCTTTTTTCCTGTTACAGCGGCAATAAAATGAGTCCCAGATGTGTACCTCAAAGTGTCATCATTTACACAGTGTAAAGAGAGGAAATTCAATTAATAGAAACGGTAAGAAGTGCTTAGTGCTCTATGCAATGTAGTGGCCTCCATGCATGGCCATTCTTACATGGTGCCCCCCTGGACATCAACTGGCATCATCTCCAAGGATCTCTGTGTACCAGTGCCTCTGACTGATCCACTCTCCTCAGTGGTTCTTGGACCCTGAGGTCGTCAGTGCACAGTTCCTACCCACACTAATAATGCTGTATATGACTCTCCAAGAGGTTGGCAACCCTTGTGCTCATAGTCCTGAGCCATTGGATGGACTCCTGCAATCTCTGTGCAAGACTTCACACCGCCTCAGGGTACTCTGACATTTAGTACACATCTGATGCTGCTGGTCTAAATAGAGCCTCCTTTCTTGTAGCTCCTGAGGGCCTGCCTCAGGGAACTCTGACATCAGAACTACATCTCCTGCTGATGTTCAAGGTAGACCTCCTTTCTTGTGATCCCTGAAGCCCAGCTGAACAGGCTTGTGTCTGTTCTACCTCCTCCTGTGGGAACTGACAATGACTCCTTTTGCCTCTAGCATTTCCTCCTGCCCAACAGATCCATGATCACCATCCTCTGCAACCATATCCATATGCACACAAGGACCCACTGAGGTGATAGTAGCTATTCTGGTGGATAATGTACTCTTAAGGCATTAATGTGCTGCTTCTTCTTCATTCTGCTGCTCTGGGTCAGTAAGTTGAACATCTGCAGCTTTGGAAGACACAAGAAGAGATGATTGAGGTGAACCTCTGCGGTGCTGAGGCTACCCAAATGACTCAGTGTGTGACATGCTAGTGGGTGAGGTGGAGTGCACTGCACCCCCTTAATGACCACATTGCTCTCTTAAATCACCAGGTCAACCAAGACTCCCATTTCACCAGGCCTATCTGCCCCCTCTTCCACTATCCTGGCTGTCTCCACTGCTGTGGGCTCAATTGAGATAATTTAGTAGAAGAACAGGACACCTCCTCCTATCTGGGCCCTGTCCTTGCACTGTGTGCATGGTTCACCTCCAAGGACAAAAGAGAGTGAGATAAGGCACTGCTGCTCTGTGTGTCCAGTGTTATCTGCTTCTGTGTATTAGAAACTGCCTTTCCCTCAGCAGCTGTTTGGGTGTGAGCCATTCTGAGACATGATTACACAACCTGGGCACACACCCCTCTCATGCTCAAGAGCAGCATGTGCTCTGAGGTTTCTCCAGTGGTGTGACTGCTGCTGCAAACCTTGAGACCTTTCCAGGCTACGTTGCCAGAATATGTGAGGTTGTTGAACCTTTAATGACACTGGACCCAGGTTCTTCACAGTTTGCTTCTGCTGCTGAGAACATATAAGTTTAGGGGTTTTGAAGTATAAAACCCTTTTACTTAAAATATCTAAGTTCTAAATTCTTAATTTATAACAAAGGGGTCCAGTTGTGCCTGATCTAACATGAGACAAATAGCTAGAATTTATGAATCAAACTGAATTTATTAAGCAAAACGTTACATATACTCAACAAAAGCAGTGAAGACAACATGGATGGTTCTTATCCCTCAAGGCCCTAGGACTCCTTGAGTGCTGCCAGCACACACGATGCCTTTCCTCTTCTGTCTTTGAAGTGATGATACGTTGAACTGTGTCTCAGAAGAATCATACCATTGAAGCCATGGTAAAACTGCCATAAAGACCTTGATTTTCCAACTTTTATCCACACTTCTAATCCCTTATTTGGAAATAATCCAAATTACCCTCCCTCATTGGTTTCAGGTGAGGGTCACCTGGTGTCATCCCACCTCCGTAACTAGAGTCATGTAGACCGAAGACAAATGTCCACCTTGTATTCCCTGGGTCCCCGGAGGTACATTCCACTGAGAACAAATGACATATTCTTGTAGATACAGATCAGTTGTACAAACAATGTTACATCTCTTATCAATAATACAACCCATCTTAAACATTCACATTAACATATTTTACCCATGTCCCACAGATACTAAAACAATTAAGAACAAATGATAATAACACTTCCTATCATAATGTCAAGAAAAGAAGGTTTTCTTGTAATACAGATGTTTTGCCCTACAGTTACGGTTAACCACTTAACCTTAATAATACATGGTTTTGTTTAAAGATAAGGTGTCATACTAAGTTCAAGCTGCTGAGCTCAAAGTCTTTGGTTATTCCTTTAGAGCTGACAAAGAAGTTCTCAGTTGCACGTGTAATTAAACCAAAAACAATTCCTTGGACTCAGACTTTTTGGTACTTTTAAAGTAATTAAGTGATCAATACCAGTTCATTGCAATAAGCTGCCTTAACTGCAAATTGCATTACTAGCAGATATACAAACTGTACTAAAAGGTGGTCAAGATAAAATCCGTAAACGTTACTTCAGACCAACATAAGATCCTAAAAATTAGTAGTGTTATAAAAATCTTGCAGTCCCCACCTCGATGAAGAAAGTGTACTAACACTGATTCCTCGCATAACCTACACTTCAATCTGACCCTGTTTGCTTAAAATTTGAAGTCAGCTGGAAGTATTCGATCCCTTGCATTGGAACTGAAATGTCTGCAGCCCATAACATAAGACCAGGTAAGTATTCGCCTTTCTTGTGCCAGACAAGGACAGTACCAAAAATTTTGCTGTAAATCGGTTGGACTGACCAAAACTTCAGTTGTGGAAGCTAGTGCCTTAAAACCTTTGATTTCAAAGGGTAGTTCTTCACCAGTAATGACAAATTCTTTGACAACTACTTTTCCAATGTGACAACTGTTTCTCAGGCATGTTTTACTGGATGTACCTGTACTAATCCCCTAATTATGCAGATGTTTATACCGAATTGATAAGTGAACAAGCCCTTTGGTACATTCTGTTATCTTTGAAGGTAATCTCCCTTCTATAATTCTTTGTAATCTCTCTCTAATCTTATATAAATACCCAATTTCTATTTTAAATTCTCCAGTTTTTCCCTTTCTTGTATCCATCCTATGGATATTCCTCCTTATTTTCCTAACCCTTCAAGTGCCCAACACAAATTCCTTTTATAAAGGCAAAATACTGTGGATGCTGGAAATCTGAAACAAAACCAAAAAATGCCGGAAAAACTCAGCAGGTCTGACAGCATCTATGGAGAGAAAGACAGAGTTAATATTTTGAGTCCATTTAACTTTTCTCCAGAGCTAAAGACAAGTAAAAATATGGTGAAATAAGGGGGATGGAACAGGTGAAGCTGGATAGAAGGCCAGCGATAGGTGGAGGCAAAGGAGAAATTGCAAAAGATGTCATAAAGACAAAGTCAAAGAGGTGTTAATGGTGATGGTACTGGCTGAAGGAGGTGCTAATGATGACATTAAGATTAGAAAGCAGAATGTGATAATAGCTGGACCAGGGTAAGCACTCTGGAAAGAACAACATGAGCAAGTAACAGATGGCCCTAGTTGGGGTGGGGTGGTGGGTGAAAGGGATGGTGGTGGGAAAAAATACCTTGTCTGGACCTGGAAAAGTTTATCAATTTTGTTTCCAATTTCCACTTTTCCATCACCTTCACATGGTCCATGTATATATTTCACCACATTTTTACTTCCATTTAGCTCTGAACAAATTCCTTTTATTTTGTTTTATTCCCTCTAACCAATTATTGTTAAATCATTTTCTCTAGAAAGTATGTGTCAATAACTTTGCCTTACAATACTAGCCACCTTAACCATGTTGTGCTGTTACCCAGTAGCAAAACATGTTTGAGACCTCTTCTTCAGTGCATTTCATCATGCATTTTCACATGTTAGTCACTCCACACATTTGTGAAGGACACTTGCCTAACCACAGCCACACACTAGCATTGTTATTTTAACATCTTGCCTTCCTTTCTGAACTTCAGGTGATCTTATTAAAAGATCACAGTGTGTTTATATCTGGGGGTCTCCGTGGATAAGTCTTTTGCTTACCTCCCACTTCATGGTCCCAACACCTTGGATGATGGCCAAACTATCAAATTCAATTTCTTAAAAGAAACATAAAAAAAGGACACAGACATAACCAAGAGAAAACCGCAAAATTACTTATTTGATCACACTTTCTTGATTTTCACTGCAACTTACATGGATAGCAGATCACACCCATAGGGCAGGATTTTCCCATCAGCGAGTGGGGGGCAGGGCCAATGCATAAAATTATGCATGGTGACATCGGGTGGAACTCCCGACGTCAACCCCCCCCCCCACCATTTAAATTTTCAGGTAGGCGGGGGCTCAGCAAAATCAGCTGTACACCTGCCGACCTGTCAATGGCCAATTAAGGCCATCGACAGAGTCATTTAGGTAATTAATGGACCTGCCCGTTCAACCTTAAGGCCCTGAGCCTTGATGGGCATTGGAAAAAACATGAAACCTCATCCATGGGCAGGATGAGGTTTCATGTAGTTTTTAAAAATTTAATTAAAGTTTTTAAAAAAGTTATGGACATGTCTCAACTGAGGGGACATATCAGGGATTTTTTTTTCTTCTATTTTTAATAATTTGTACATTAGAGACAGCTCTTAGCCTCAGGGAGATAAGTGTGCTTTTCCATGCGCATGCATGACAGAGTGCGCTGTTAGGTTTAGGGATGCCCCCCCGTCCGCACATGGAGAGCATAGCGCTTCTGTGCGGACATCATGCTAGGCAGGCCCACTTAAAATGGCAGTGCATCCCCCAGTTGTGGGTGCTGATCGGAGGCGCGCCCGCACTTCAACATCCCCCCCAACGGTGGGAAAATCCTGCCCATAATGTTTTATCCCACTTTGTTATTGTGAGTTTTTCCTTAACTCAATTTCTTACTCCCAATCAATTTTTTCACAATCTACACATCCCATTAGTTATCATTCTATCTCATTCATAAGCATTGAAGAAACTTTACTGTCCAATACAATATTTTTTTTTCAGAAGTCAAACATTCCATTTGATTCCAGGCCTTAACATCTTTTGTTTGTTTATTCATTTAATTCCTTATATAATAATATGTTTTTTCTTTGTCATAGCTGTTGATGCAATTCTAAATTCCCAATAGTCATTCCCCAAAGTTTTGTCCCTAAAGGCTCAAATAACTTAGTGCAGGTTACTACACAATAGGTGCCTATCTGAAGATAAAAGTGGCTCAACTATTTTTTACCCCACTTTTGCACATTGTAGAGGGATGATTCTAAATCTAAAGCAAACCCATAAATCATTTACTAATCACTTTATATCATTTACAAAGTATGAAATTTGACTATTTCCTACTTCATTAAGCATGCTCATTAATTCTTATGAGAACTGTTTAAATATTTTAAAAAACATTCCTAGAACCTTCAGTTCTCCACAGGACATAATCTTACTCCTCCATTGCCTCATCATTGCTCTTGACCACTCTTTTTCCTAGTTCATGAGTGGCATGATCTGCACAAGTTTTACATTTTTTTCCTCTCCTAAAATTTTGGCTTCCATTCCAAAACTCCAGATGTTTACTGATGGTGCAAAATTCTATTATCCATCCCAGCTTCATGGACACGCTCCTCATTTAACGTCATCTCCCCACCTGCAGTTCACCTCACTCGTGAACATATAACATTCGGTTATTCTTTTACAGGAATGCTGTTAATTCCCAAGTTATTAACATGTAAGTACATAGAATTAAAACAATGAATTATTCACATTCACTTAATCTTCACTTAAGATAACATTTTACTCATTGTCATTGGGCGGTACAGAACTTGAGTACTGCTGAAAAAAAAGACAGGTCGAAACTTTT
This sequence comes from Carcharodon carcharias, assembly GCF_017639515.1. Taxonomy (NCBI): domain Eukaryota; kingdom Metazoa; phylum Chordata; class Chondrichthyes; order Lamniformes; family Lamnidae; genus Carcharodon; species Carcharodon carcharias. The sequence goes on along the minus strand of NC_054486.1, from coordinate 97,030,119 downwards.
CGTCTTACACTCATCAGAACACTTCACAAGAATACCAATTTAAGGAGAAAGCAACATGTTATACTATGTGAGAAGAGAATGCTGCTTGATAGGCAAGTGGACTCTGATTGGTAGAGGCATTGTCATGGAGAATGCACCACTTAATGGTAACTGGCAGTTAACTGCCAAACATTATTTGAAATTTAAAGCAGGCCTGAAGTCCGCTTGTCAACCAAACAGCACTCTCTTCTCATACAGTACAAATTGTTGTTTTCCCCTTATATTGGTATTGTGAAATGTTCTAGTGAGTGCAAGACAAAACGCTTCAACCTGCCTCTTTTTTTCAACAACATTTTACTCATTATAGTTAACCCACCAATAAATATACTGATATTATTTTTTATATAAATTACCCAAAATCCAAATAGTGATGTCTGACACAATGTTCAATTTATCTCTCTTCAAACAAAAAGGTTCTTCCTTGATACTCAGAAACCACTCAGACTGTCTTTCCCTTAACATTTTTTTGAAAATTAGAATTTGTTTATCCTCTTAAACTTTAGGGCCAGAATTTTATGGCCCCTTCCCAACTAGCAGGATGTCACAGTTCCGCCTAACTGAATGGAGATTTAAATGGCTCGCCACATCCACCAGAGGAGACATGCTGCAGTGGGGTCGTAAACTCCTGACCCAGGTAACTTTTCCTTCGAGTGCATGGTATAGCAACTAGTATCAATTTGTTTTTATCAATTCCAATATCAGGAAAAACTCTGTCCAGGCTTGGTGGTTCTAAAATCAACTTACCAAAAACTTAAAAAGGCAAAGCCTTTAGTCCAAATTATTACCATGCTGTGAGAAACATTCTTAAATTCTTGAAGCTGCTAGAGTTGCTTGCAGTCTGTAATTGCATGATCCACCTATTTAGAAAAGCAACACAATATCCATTCAGCTTGGAGCCAAATGAATTAATTTGGTCCAGATATATCTGTCAATTTAGAAACTTAAAGTTCATAATCTCTAATATATATAAATTTTCATTCAGCAAACTAGATGTGTGGCGCTCTAAGCTGTGAGCGGAAAGTGTTAACTCTCTGTCAGTTTGAAAAGGGGTGACATAACAATGTCACCACTTTTTTTTCAAAAACCAAGGACAAAGAACCACATGTTTTCTCCTTAAACAAATAAAAACTTTAAACTGCACCTCTGAATTCCAAGTTTTTAGATCCTTTTTTCCTCCAAATTCTCTTTACCCTTTTGACGGTTTGACCCAAGAGCACCCGTGATTATTCCAAGGTCAAACTGTTTTCAAATTCCAATTTATATTCCTTGATCTTAAAAACTTCCTTTTTTCTGTGAGAATTATGTTCAAAATAAAGTTCCAAAATGTTGATCAGAAGAACATATACTGGAGTGGTGATTGTAGCCAGCAACCATAAATCAAGATTAAATAATTTAAAACATTTACCATTACACTTTTAATTTAATCAAACTCACAATTCTCGTTGGTTTTATTAATTCAAAGGGCAGGGATTTTAGGTTAGCGTGCGGATGTGATCGGTGGGCCGGGGAACGGACTGCTGACCACAATCGGCCCCCGACCGAGATTTCACGCTGGCAGGCCAATTAGTGGCCAGCCAGCATGAAGTGCATGCTTAAATATTCAGCGCTGCCAGGCTGGGGGCAGGAGGAGGGCAGGCACTGACATAAGTGTGAGCTGAATGAAAGCTCTCTGAAGGCAGAGAGCTGCCTGAGAGAGCTGAAGACTTTAAAACCATTAAATGAAGTTTTTAACATATGGAAAAAAATGTCCACGCATCACAATCAGTCACCTGAACATATACATGATAAAAATTCTGTCAATACATTTTTATTTTTTTTAAATTAATAATAGAAACCTCATCCCACCCTTGGATGAGGTTTCATGAAAAATGCAATGTCCGCTTGGCTGATCCGCCAACTGTAAGGTTGGATGGACCACGAAAAATCGGAGACAGTTACAACTTCAATTGCACTAATTGGCCTCTCAATTGTCGATGTGCGCTCTTCCGAATTTTGTGCACGCCTGCCGACTGAAATATTGCGTGAGCGTGGGATGACGTCAGGACATTCGCCTAACATCCTCTCTCTCCATATCTCATCTGATCGGTTTGGGCAGGTGGCTGCACGCCGACCTAAAAATTCTGCCCAAATTGTTGAAAGAACTACCACAAAATCACGTTAGGAAGGAAAAACACATGAAAACTCGAAAGGTATAAACAAAATCCACACAAATTCTTTATTATACACACACTTGAATCTTTCCATATTCACACACCATTTCCACAGCATTCAGCTTTGCTTTCATTAACTTAAGTCAAAACAATATAATAGCACAGGCTTTTCAAAGAAATAAAACCAAGGAAATAAATTACGTCACTAGTCTTGATTCTTTTTTCTTCAAACAACTGTAATTAAAACTAAATAAAAAGTGAATACTCACAAGAAAACATTCTTACTACATAATGTTGCAGCTAGTAAACCTAAACGTCAGCCTTTTGCAGCCATAGTGGGTCCTTTGAGAGACAAGCAAAGTGACAAAGCTCACATTTTTTGTGCCCCTAAGTGTCATTACTCATTATCTCCCTACAAGTACCCACTTCTCGAGGCAGAATTTTCCATGCCTGCTGGTGGCGGGCGTGATAGGTGGCATGAGCAGACAACATGGCATGATCAGTTTCACGACGGTGGGAAGACAGGTTGTGATTGTCCACTCAGCCCACCGATAGCGGGCCGCTTTTCCTGCCATCGGTCGTTGGGAACCTCATTGTAATACATTAGTATATCATTATCAGGATAGCCCACCGGGGTTTTGCACCTCCGTTGGATCTTCCGTCCATGTTGGTGGGAAGGCACACTGACGTGTTTCACAACATCACAGAGGCGATGTTGGCGGCCTGCACTTTGGGTGAATTGGAGGCAAGTGCACAGCAACATTCTGCAGAGCTCGCCAGGGTTGCCTGTTGCTTTGCAGGCCTCAGGGGCACTGGGGGTTCGGGGTTAAGTGCCACCTTGCCTCTGAGGCAATTTTTGATGGTGATGGGGAGGCGGGGCCAAGTGCAGCCTTGCCTCTGAGGTGACTTGTGAGGGGGTGCAAATGCAGCCTTGCCGTTGTGGTGACTGGTGGGGGATTTGGGGTTGTGGGGGGGTGGGGGGTGGGTGGAGGGGCATAGGATGGGCAAGGGATGTGGCCATACATTTGGGAAACCTGTAGAAAGTGACCATTCCTCTGCAACTGAGACAGTTAGGCACAGTCAGGTTGATATGTTTGGGGTCAGGTTCCTACTTATCTGTCCACTCAAGCAACGCAGAGGCATCAAAGTGCCACCAAGTTCTCCAGAGCTCTCCACGCCGGCACAGACTGCAAATTTACGAGCACTTTAGTGGACTGCAGAGTGGTTGGATTGTATGCATTGTACAATCTCCTTGCTAAAGCTGGCCTCGTAGCAGTCACTCCTGGAGGCACTCACAACCCCTTGCAATATCAGCATCACGGTTTGGACCAGTCTCCCCCATGGTTCAAGCTAACAGGGCAGCCATGCAGCGTACTAACCTCTGGCCATCCACGTGGTGGCCAGCACTCCCCGGGAAGCGTTAAGGGGCCGTCACACTTAACCAGGACAAGTTCTTAGTACCAACCATGCTAACCGCATGTCTCTCTCTTTCAGCCTGCAGGAGGAGCACATCAGGATCATGGAGTCTGGTGAACTAGCTGTATGCTTGAGGGCCTACAGAGTGTGAAGAAGACAAGAGTAGAGAGAAACTGAGGCTCCTGGCTACGCAGAGGCAGGAGAAGCAACCTCAGGAACAAAGGGCAGCTGGGGCTCCCGCACATGCCACCCAACAGCCACAATGAGCTGTCACAGGCTGGTGCCTAGTGACATCCAGGGTCAATAGATGCCGCCTTTCATTCCTGTAGATGACCGTGAACCAGTGTGGCCAAAGACTGCGAACGTCTAGGGAACTGATTACTCACATCTGCCAGCTACTGCAGGATTTGGCGTTACTGAGACATGGAGGGCATCCACTGCCAGTGGCTGTGAAGTTGACTGTGGCGCTCAATTTCTATGCCAGTGGCTCCTTTCTGGGTTCCACAGGTGACCTCTGTGAGATCACTCGAGCATCCACCCACAAATGCATCCATCGGGTCATGGATGCTATCTTTGCGAGGGCACACAATTTTGTGCATTTTGCCCAGGACCAGGACAGCTAGGATGCAAGAACAATTGGATTTGCCAAATCTCGGGTTTCTCACAGGTGCAGGGTGCAATTGACTGCACTTATGGCATTCAGATCTCTGTCACAACACACAATGGACTATATAAATAGCAAGGGCTTCCATTCGCTGAATGTGCAACTGGTGTGTGACCACAAGAAATGCATCCTGCAGGCGTGCGCATGGATTCCAGGGAGTGTGCATGATACCTACATCTTCAGTTGGTCACAGATCCCTGGAGTCTTCCAGGATCCACAGAATTTGCAGGGGTGACTCCTTGGGGCTGCTGGCAGAGGCTGTGGCTGATGACACCCGTGTGGTGGCCTCAGACTGCAGCAGAGTGATGGTATAATGAAGCTCATGCTGCAGCTCGCACCTTGGTGGAGCTGACCATCAGGCTGCTGAAGATGAGGTTCTGGTGCCTGGACCGGTCTGGTGGAGTCCTTTAATACAGTCCACAGAGGGTGTCACACATCGTTGTCGTCTGCTGCACCCTTTACAACCTGGCGTTCGAACGGGGTGACCAGCTGACTGAGGAGGAGATGGAGGAGCTGCATATCTCCTCCGATGAGGAGGACGCCGATGGGGATGAGTCTGAGGAAGTCCTCGGAGGCGATGATGATGAGGATGAGGCCTTTGCACTGGCCATACAAGGCAGTTACGCTTGGAAGGCGCTCATAGCTGCTGAATTGTTGTGGAGGATGATGATGACATGCAGTGAGGTGACCCCATATTTCCTTACATCACATTTGTGAATGTTTGACTGCAGTTTGGCTTATGGCAACATGAATACCCTCCGTGATGATGCTCTTGTCATGGAGATGCGGTGGAGGCCCTAATAGTTGCTTGATTGCAGGAGGATGATGATGACATGAAGTGAGGACACTCCATAAATCTTCACACAGCCTCTGAGAATGTCCGACTCCTGTCTGGCCGAGGGCCAGATCAGGGTCATATCACAGAGATGCAGCAATGAAACCTTAGAAGCATCTGATGCTTTGTTTGCCTTCAGTACCTGAGCACGTCAGGAGCTGGAGCATAGCATCATTGATCACAAATGCTGAAGAGATGGGGGCCAGCCCCTCCATAAAGGTGCTAAGAGCACACTGAGAGAATGAGAGAACTCTGTGGCGCCTGCCCACTAGTTTCTGGCAGCAATGATAAGCACCGCTGAGGTGCAAACATCAGTAATGTCTCCAGGGAGCATGAGTGCCAGACCATCACTTTGGTCTGAAGGCTACATAGAACACAGGGAAGAGGCCCTGGACTGAGACACCTGTCTTTATCTTGTGCAGAAAGATTTCACATCTGAGTGACAAGAATACTGCTCATCAGAACAAGGAGCCAATTGGGAAGGGAGACATTCTTGGGTGTTTATTGACAATAATGATCAATATGTACGAGTGATTAACTAATTCTCCTTAACCATCCAAACCCTGCCGCTGTGTCTTGGTGCTCCCTGGACATCCACAGCGGAAGTGGAGGCAGCCTGCTGACTGAAATGCCCTGTCTGTGATGACTTTGGCGGGCGTCCTCTGGAGGGCTGAGACTTGAAGTGACCTGGCCTGTTTTCATGCTCCTGCTGTGTGACAGTGACACCCTCTTCAGCCTGTGGAGCTAGAGCTGCTGAGGCCACAGGAAGAGGGGAGTCAGATGGGCCCGGCACTCTCGGAGTCATCTGGATGGATGAGCCCAGAGTGTGCACCTGCAGATCCTCCTCCCTATGGGTGCCCGGGGGCCCCCAGGCTGCCTCCTTGAGGAGCAGGGGTAGCTAGAGTGAGATTGAGCTGCCCCGCACTCCTCTCATGTATACACTGTTGGAGGCCAACTATGGCATCAGCGATGGAGTTGAGCCCTCGCAGCAGTGCAGAAGTGAAGTCCTGGACCAAAGTGTCCATGGTGGCTGCCATCCTACTAGTGTTGACCTTGTTCTGTTGGCAATGCCAGCGCTATCACCTCAGACCGAAGCTGGACGGACTTCTCCATCGTGCCTTGCAATCTGAGGAGTGCAGCAGGCATCTCTTCCTGATATTCCCGAGTTTGCCTTTGCAGCTCCGGCAACTGTGGCATTACCAAGCCCAGAGGCTCATTACCTGATTTGGACTCAGCAACGATTTGGCCTCCAGCAGTCCTCCGAGTGCCGCCACCTGCAGTGGATCAAACAGTGATGGCGATGTGCTCACCAGACTGTGATCCTTAGGCTACTCTAAAGCTAGGTGCCACCGAGATATGTGTCTTTGCGCCGGTGGAGGGTGTGGGTGAGTGCTGTGATGGGACTTCAGGGAGGTTGCCTCCAGATTCCTCTTCAGAGGTTTCTTCAGGGCTTGATTGGAGGCCCTGCCTCATGGACTCTGTTGGCTGTTTGGTAAATGTGCCTGCGAAAGCAGGGAGAGATAATTGGTTCATGGCAGTGCCCTGTGATAAAGGACACATCACTCATGGCACGTTTGTCTGATGGATGTTGCACTGCTGGTCCTCTCTTGGTAGAGCAGCGCCGACCTCACCGTCAGCACTGGACCGGCCCAGATCATGGCCAGCCAGCTGGGTGGCTCTGTTTTCAAAGTCCGTGAGGACCTTGATTTTGGGCATTCCGCCACTGGTCTGCGACCTCTGTTGTTGTGTGCCAGTTTGTCTTGCGTGGAAAGAGATGGAACAAGTGTAAACTTGATGCCTGCCAGGCCAGATGACAAGTATGCCTGGCCTGTGTGAGTGTTGAGTAGTCCCATGGACGGGATGAAGACGATGACAGTGAGTATGAGAGAGTGAATGATGATATCCCTTAAACAAGCAATGAGTGAGGGCCCTATTGATGTGTGCTGGGCTTGTGAGTGTGTGCATTGAGAGTGATGAAAAGAGTGACTTACCCTGGCAGAATGGAGGAGATCATTCACCCTCCTGTGGCACTGGGTGGCTGTCCTCTTCTGAAGGGCTTTGGCGCTGACCACCACTGCCACCGCCTCCCAAGCCAGATTGGTCACGTTGCTGCCCATCCTACGGCCAGAGCAGGGGTACAGGACATCCCGGCAGACCTCCACGGCATCCAAAAATCGCTCGAGAGACCCGTCATTAAACTGGGGGCTGCAGTCTTCTTCTGTTTCAGTGCCATGTTTTCCGTGCAGCAGTGGTGAGCTGGAAGAACTGAGATGTGTGCTTGGGGCTGAACTTTAAACATGGTGCCCGGCATGATGCAGTGATAGGGTGATGGCAAGCAGGTAAATGAGAGCCTGCTAGCCATGGAAACAGCTGTTTCCCGGGAGTGCATAAATAATGAAGCGGGTTTGAGACGATATGGCATGAAAACCCCCATTGCGGCTGGTGGGTAAAACATTGTTTAACTTGCCTACTACCGCACTTAGTGCAAATTTGGGAAAATTCCACCCTCTATCTCTCTGCTTTACCAATTCTATGATAATCTGGAAGTCATGAGGGAGAGCAAGGAGGTCCTCTTCCCAGAGGTTGACAGGAAGAGGTTACCAGCTGAAACCAAAAGAGGCTTTTTTTTTGTGAATGCTGGCACCTGTAGGATTTTGACAACACTGCTAATTTTATGTTGGTCTGTAGTAACATTTTTGGATTTTAAAGCACAAGTGAAGGCCATTCAGCTTGCCGTGTCCATTCCAGCTCACCACTCGTCCCATCACTCCTCCTTTTCCCCAAAGCCCTGCAAATATTTTCTCTTCAGATAAATATCCAGTTCTCTTTTGAATGAAGTGCATTCCAGATCCTAACCATTTGCTGTGTAAAAAGATTTTTTCTTCATGTCGCCATTGCCTCTTTTACCAATCACCTTAAAACAGTATCCACTGGTTCTCGACCCTTTTGCCCTGTCTACTTTGTCCAGACCCTTCATGATTTTTAACATCTCTATCAACGCATTTCTTAACTTTCTCTTCTTTAAGGAGAACAGCCCCAGGTTCTCCAATCCATCCACTTAACTAAAGTTCTTCAATCCTGGAACCGTTCTCATGAAACATTTCTGTACCTGCTCTAATGCCTTCACATCTTCCAAAGGTGGGGTGCCCAGAACTGGACACAGTACTTCAGTTGAGGCCAAACCAGTGTTTTTACATGTTTATCATAACTTCCTCACTTCTGTACTCTATGCTCCTGTTTGTAAAGTCCAGGACCCTGTATGCTTTGTTAACTGCCTTGTCACCTTCGATGATTTGACCACAAGTACCCTCGGTTCCTTTGAGAATTGTAGCCTTATTTTATATTGCCTTTTCTCATTCTTCCTACCAAAATGAAGTACTTCACAATTCTCTGCATTAAATTTTATCGCCTATTCCGCATCCCTGGAGCCCAGCCTGTCTATGCCCTATTGAAGTTTATCTCTATCCTCCTCAAAATTCACAATACTTAAAACCTTTGTGTCAACAATGAATTTTGAAATCGTGCCCTGTACACTCAAACCTAGGTCATCAATATACATCAAGAAGATATCTTACCCTCCCTTATCTTACTTTCTATGCACTTTGTCATCCAGGTGACTCTAGATTTGGCTGTCCCACCCTTTTCCTTTGTGAAAACATGTTCACCCTGAATTTCTTAAATCTCCTCCTTGAATGCCTCCCATTGCTTCGACACTGATTTACCTTCAAGTCACTGTTTCCAGTTCACTTCTTCTAAATTACTTCTTAGCCTAATAAAATTGGCCAGTTTAGAAATTTTTCTCCTATTTTATCTTTGTATTGCTCCATAACTATGCTAAATATAACTGAATGATGATCACTACCGCAGAAGTACAAAAGTGCTGTCTCACTGATAATCCTTCCACCAGCCTCACTTCCTAAAATCTAAATCTAGATTTGCTGCTATCCATTCTTCCTTGTTCAGCTTGCCACAAGCTGGCTAAAATAGTTTTCATGAGTGCAATTGAGGAATTCTGTGTCTTCTATCCTTTTTACACTGTCTGTATCCCATTAATATTAGGGTGCCCAGAACCAGAATGAGAAAAGGCAATATAAAATAAAGCTACAGTTCTCAAGGTGATGTAGGAGCAGGGGACCGTGGGGTACTTGTGGACAAATCATTGAAGATGGCAGGCAGGAAATAAAGCATATAGGCCCTGGGCTTTATAAACAGGAGCACAGAATACAGAAGTAAGGAAGTTATGATATACCTGTATAAAACACTGGTTCGGGCTCGTGAAGTACTGTGTCTTATTGTTTTGATATTTGTCAGAAATTTTCCTACAAGTTTCCTCTTTTATCTCCCTTGTAGCATTTGGAGGTCTATAGTACACACCCAGAAGTGTGATTTTTGATTCCTTAGTTCAAACTATATAGGCTCATTAGAATGATCCCTCTAACATAACACTTCTCATGGTTAAAATTATTTATTTAATCAATATTATCACCCCACCTCCTTTTATATTCCCCTCTCTATCTCATTTGAAAAGGCTGGAACCTGGAACATTAAGCTGCCATTCCTGCCCCTCCCTAAGCCATGTTTCAGTAATTCCACTCGTCAACCTGTGTCCTCAGCTCATCTGCCTTATTCACTATGCTTCTTGCATTGAAGCATATACCATTACATACAACTGCACTTCTTTGTTGTTGTTCCTTTCAAACTCTCTTGCTAATTTTCTGCCTACCATTTCCAGCTCTATTTTTCTTTCTTCTGAATCTATGCTCATCTCCCTGCCTAGCTTATTTAAGCCCTCCCCCAACTGCACTTGCAAACCTGCCCATAAGGATATTGTGCCACCTTGTTGAGGTGAAGCTCACATAAGTGGCCACCTTGAATTGCACTTTTGGACAGCAGATTGTGAGATCCTGGAGATGTCACCAGCAATCCATGGAAGAAGCTAAAGGTGAAAAAATTCAGGGATGTGATGACCTTGACGGCCACTGGTAATGCATTCCCACCTGGCCCACCTGAAAGGAAGCCTTCTTCCAGGAGGCTGCAGATGTCAGCAGTCACCTGCTGCAAAAGCCTGAGCCTCCTGAGACATTGTTGCTCCATCATGTTGAGGGATCACCCTTGATCTATAAACCCTGTGCTGGGAGCATCCTTCAAGCTGCAACTCTGTGTCTATTTCCTCTATCCTGTGGAGCAGCATGCAGCTGCAAAGAAATTAGCTGTTGTTGGTGTTGTTGCTGCTGCAGTTGTTGTTTGTCATGCAGCTGGTGGCTCCTGATGTTATTTTGTTGGTGTGGCTGCTCCTGTGCTCCACATCAGCGGTCCATGCTACTGCTGCATAAGCTGGTCCCATGCTACAGTGAAGGGTGACAGCAGAGAAGTTGAGCTGAATGTGAGTAAACTCCAAGGTAGGTGGAAGTACTTCCAATAAATTGGAAATGATGAAAAAATCATCAGAGCAGTAAAATCAGGCTCTCAGAATAGCTCCTGTAAGCACATGTTTTTCACTGAGACTGGCCATAGGTTTTACAATTTCACTTTTTAAATGCTTCTCAGTATGCTAGTTTCATTGTTTAGTTGTGCTTTCACCTTGTTATCTCTGGTGAATTTATACAGCTCAAGAAACTCATGTTCTAGCTGTTGAAGCTGAGATGCTAGATTAACTTCTCAGTTAATAGCCCCTTTGAATATTTTCAGCTCCTTTGGGGTGACCTGCTCACCTGCAAAACCTCCAGGGTTAAATCTGGAAGTGGGTGGACGTCATGAAGCTATTAATGTATGTAATACTATTGGAAAGTATTCTTTTAAAAAATAGAGGGTTGTCTGTGGGTGTGTCTTAATTGGATTACAGCCAGCTAATCTGGGTGCTTTGATGTATACTAGTTTTGAGATGTAAGAGAAGTAAGAGTGCATTTGCATTTTGTTGAATAGAGCATTCAAGAAGGGGAGTGAATTCTGGCACCTAGCTATCAGAGACCAAGCAATATTACTAATAAAATTGGTACTATGAAAGGGGTTTTATTGTTAGAAGAGGTGGAGTTCAAAGGGGCTGGTGATACAATGAAAATTTACATTCAATGAGCTGTTTTGGGTATAACAGACAGCAGTTTTGTGTGTGCAGGGCAGAGGTAATGTAAGATCAAAATCTGTAAGCCTACCATGGTGTCTGCAAAGGAACTAAAGTGAAATGGACCTCATTTAGAATTTGTAAGGTGAAAATGCTTTGCCTGGTGTCTGCTTAAAAACCTATGGGTTGCTATTACCTTAGTGGAGATTAGTCTGGGAATTTATTAAAAGTTATGATAGTAGTAATTTTTAGCCATGCATATGTGTTTAATGTGTTGTAACTTAATAAAATGTTTCATCTAGTTTAATATAAAAACGTCCAGAACTGATGGTCTGATTCCTGAATTTAAAGCTGCATTTCAAACATACCACTTAAAATATAGGTTTTGACAGCTGTTTAAAGTTTCTCTCTGGGATTTTTAAATAACTCAGCTTTACCAACTGTTGGGTCATAACAGTGATTTATGATAAATTCGCAATCCCAAGGTACTTTTAATCCCTTAGATAAAAGCAAAAAACTGTGGATGTTGGAAATCCAAAACAAAAACAAAAATATCTGGAAACACTCAGCAGGTCTGGCAACATCTGCGGAGAGGAGCACAGTTAACGTTTCGAGTCCGAATGACCTTCAACAGAACTAAGTAAAAATAGAAAAGACGTGAAATATAAGATGGTTAAACCAGCCTGACTTTTAATCCCTTGTCTGCACTCGAACTTGCCTCCCTTTGGCAGTTAAAATTCTGCCTTATCTTTACGAAATTTGTTTTTATTTTATTTATTTAAACTAAAGTGAATTGTTTTCTATTTATCCCCAGCCTCAAGCTAAAGTTACTGTGCAGAAGTTAAATGAAAATTTCACTCTACGTAAAGGGAAAGCATTTCCAGAATTTAATTTCCCAGACCCAACTTTTTATTCAAAAGGACTGTTTATACACCCAAGCACGCATTGTGTGTATGTGTTTGGATCACAGGTGAATAAAATGTATATATCTATTTTTGTTGTTTGGAATTCTGATAGTGATGTATTGTTGTTTTCATTGTGTTTATTTTAGATTCGGAAAGGATGTTTTTTTTGCCTACGTTAGTGGACCTCCTCTAGCAATGTAATCTGGAGAATATAGTTGGGAGCCAACTAGGAAAGAGGTTGCCAAACAAAAAAAATTGACAGGCGACTGCCAATGGATGTAAATGATATTTAAAGGCAGTATTAGCTAAAATCGTGGTTGGAGAAAAATCAAATTAAAACAGAAAATGCTGAAAATACTCAGTATCTTTGGAGAGAGAAATGGTGTTAACATTTCAGGGTAACCTGTCTTCTGCAGCTTTTTGGTTTTGAAGAAAAATCAGGCTTGGGTCATTGGTGGAAAGCTGTAATGAAGCAAAATTTTGAAAGATAATGTTGAGCTGGGGTGAGAGCATATGGGAAGGGAAAGCTTTAAATTCAATAAAGAGAATGTGCAGGACAATTGGACTAAAACATTTTTAAAAGTCAGGCTTGTGGGATGGAAAGATTTTGCAGGCAGCAATATTGTAAGTTGAAGATGGAGGCAAAAGAACTGGGAGTTAAGCATCTAAAGGGTCAAGGCCATGGAAAAGAAGTAAAAATTTTACAAAATAGTATTTGGAGTAATGGTATATAGGGCTGGGAACCTACAGATGGAGTGAAATATGAAAACATCGAAACATTTACAGCACAGAAGGAAGTAATTTGGTCCGTTGTGCCTGCGTCGAGTGGTTGAAAATTTATTCAGGAATGGCTGGGGCTTTGGCTCAATTACAATCCCTAAACCACCTCCTGCACCTCCTCCCTACTCTGAGCAGAAGTCAAGCTACTGGAGCTCCCAACCGCTGAATGATTTTCTTCCCCAATGAACAATAATTTTTGGACTCTCAAGCAACATTTCAAGCAACACTGAACTTCTCCCAACTTTTATGCCATTTCTTCAACATTTCAAGTAAATGTTTTTTACTCCCATGTAGGACATCATAATCCAGAACTTGCAAAGCAGCGATCTTGTATGACCCCTCTCAGTATCGGATTTCAACATCCTACAAATACACTTCTGCCCTCATTCCTTCTTTGTTACCCCTCCCCACCCTTGAGCAGCCCGTCATTCTCTCTCATGAGAATCATTTTGGTTCACCACAAGTAGTAGGTTGGCCACTGAATCTCTCACCCCATACTTGAGCTTTGTCTCTGCCTCATCAAAAGAACTTTTGGCCTCCTTCTATCTCTCCAACCTCTCCCCACTGAGTATTGGAGTGAATCAGACCTAAATATCCCTCATTGAGGAGGGATCCCCATCCCTCCCTTCCCACTCAGCTTCCTACCCACGTCTCCTCCCTTCTCTGTTTCCTACCCTTCCCTCCTAGCTCTATCTTTCCATCTTTCACAGCTTTCTCTCTTTTGCTCCAATTTTGATCTATGAGAAGCAATAATAGTGCAAAGGGGCCAGAGAAGTAGTTTCTGTAGAAATTCAGCCTTAGGTGAATTTGGACAGAAGATTTTTTTCTGTAATTAATCATTCTAATAAACAAGCAAACAGAAATGGATTCTAAGGAGCATTTTGTGTTCACGAGAGTTCAGGCTAATACTATTTACATTTTTAAAATTAGGCATAGTGAGATGGAAGCACAGGATACCTTCAGGCTTTGTGTGGAGTGTGATACCTGGGCCATTATTGATCTTCAGTATATCTGGGTCAAAATTCACCTCTTTATTACCTTCTTCAACAAAAGGGTGAGTCTCCTCAAAAGAGACAATAAAGACTTCATGATCATTGGCAGTAGAGTCAGAGAGCGTAGTATGGACTAGGAAGTCTTCTTCCAACAGATCATCTGCCTCTGCGGTGGCTTCACTCTCTTGAACTCCCAAAGAATAAGCCAAGGTCTAGAAGCTCTTTTAGCAGATGGTCATCGTCATTTTTGGGGCATCCTGTTTCTGTCTCTTCTGGTTTGTCTCCAGAGAGAATAAAAGATCTGCAATCTCCTCCTGTGGTCTAATGCATTCTGCTTCTTCAATAAAGATTGGCTCACTGCGTAAAGGGTCGATTTCAATTTCTGCTGCAGTTTTGACCTTTCCCAGTCTTCAGAACAACTTTGGAAATTCATCCCTGAATATTGCTCCATTGTCACCTATTGTTACCTCATTGATCTTTTGTAGAAGACTAAGCCCTGTACCGTTGAGTAGAGAAATTTACTGGCTCTGTAAGATATAAAGATTTTCATTCTTTATCTTCATGTCTAAGGGTTGGAGTGAACTGACCCTTCTCTTTGAGATCTGTCCCCCCGGCCACGTAACTTTATTTTAGATGGCTGGAATTCTACTTCATTAGGACAACCCTGAAACCAGTCCAGTTTGTCCAATACAACTGTGACCTCAATCCCGATGTCCAGTTTACATTATGTTCTGTATTCTTGGGCTTCCATCACTTCAGACTAAAACTCCTTATAAGGATCTTTGATTTCTCCTAGGAAATTGTCAGGCTGAAATGTTACATTCCCAATTTCCTGGACTTCAAAATGGTTGGAAGCTTGTTCCTTTAAATTGTGCTTTAAACCTGCAAAATTGATTAAAATGCCAGGTCTTGCAACAGAGAAAGTATTTAGCTCCCCCTGCTGGGCATTCTTTACAGCAGTACTCCTTTTTGACACATCTGGAACATTTTAAAATAGTCCCTTTAGCAGTGTTGGCAAGCTTTTTTTGGTGGGTGAGGCTCCCTGCTTTGGGGCTATGTACTGGATTCACCCCTCTCTAGCCTCGATTTCTCCCCACAGTGCACTCCAATTCTGCATCTGCAGCTCCCACCTTCTCAAACATTCAATTCTCCTTGGATTGCAAGAAGTCCGACAGTGCCTTGCCGAGCATGCTGACCACATTGCAGTCGCAAGTTAACTCATATTTTAAAGCTCCTTAGCTGCAACTAATGGCTAGCCTATATAAGTCGTTAATCAATGAATCAATAGATTCACCTGGCTTTTGGTTGAATCTTAACCGCCGAATGACCAGATTCTTCTTAGGGCCGGAGTAATTATTGAAGGCCCTCAAAGCTTCCTCGTAGGACACTGCGATCTCCTCAACCACCGTCTTGCGAGGACATTGTCAGCTATAGCCATTGCATACAAAAAGGTTCTGACCTGGTGTTCTTGTGCATTTTCTTGTAAGCACGTAGCTATTCAGTAGCTTTCAAACTGTCAGTTTCAGAGCTCCATTATTGTCCTTGCTATGGACCGTCGATGTGATGCAAGGGCTGTGGAAGGGGTAGTGGCTGTTCAATGGCTGTAGACAATCATGACCTGAATTTTACCCTTGGTGGACGGGCAGGATTGGCAGGCCCACGACCGGTCAGGAAATGGGCCACGACGTTGTATGGCGCACATGGGTACAGTGCCGCAAAAGGTTTAACAACTTGCTGCACTCAGGAAGGGTGAGTACCATGTTGGCATGGATCAGTGTGTTGAAGTGTTAAGGCTGTTTGAACCCCCGTGGAGCTCAGAGGTGTTAGAGTCTGAGTGCCAACTGTCAATGACGCCGGAGCTGGTTAAGGGGGTGAGCCCTGGCTGCTTGGACTGAGTGCCTTGTGGCTCGAGGGCCACGAATTGTGCCCTGCAAGGTGTTCCCCAGGTGGGGCTCGCCAGGCTACAATGGTGCTGCAAGTAGAAAATGGACTAATCCACGCTCCTTTGTCCTTTCAGGAGAAGACAATCCATAACAACATTGAAAGGTCGCGGACAGGGCGGAGGCCCCCCAAACCTCCTAATCCTATCCAGATTTGAGCAGGACACCTTGGAGCTAGAGAAGTGCCACGCACCTTGGTCAACCAGCTATGGAGATGCTGGGTTGTCAGACAAAGGTAAGAGTGCAATGCACAGAGGTGAGAGTTTTGGATGGTGCAAACATTCTTATGTAGCCTCATCATTGATGGGAGCCTCAAAACTGGATTCCCCATTGATCATTGAAAGACAATGGCACCATGATGCAGATCTCAATTGTCTCACCACAGTGCCTGGCATGCACAGTGACAGTGTGATAACTTAAACAGATGACATGTTGCTGTTCCCTCTTAGATTTGCCAGCACGCACTCAATCACAGGACCCTGATGAGCCACCCCTGACGCCAGAGGACCGCCAGGCTTCACATGCACCTGTGTCACACCTGCTCTCTGAACCAGGCACCAGCGCAGATAACAGCACCTCGGTGGGCGTTAGATCCTTGGCTAGAAGGTTGGAGCACTGCGGTGAGGGCACTTCACACTCGCTTGAGGAGCAGGTGGCAACAGAGAGTGGCCAGGGTGCTGGCAGTTGGAGGACTGCTGGAGACCAGGACGATGCTCAGTCAAAGGCAGATGATGAGCCTCTGGATTCGTCCATTAGGTGGCAGATGCTGGATGTCCAGTGGGATTTGCGGGAGGATCTGGTGGAGATCCATGACGGTACTCGTGCCATGTTTTCTGTTGCGCAGGAGTCCATGCAGAGCATGAACACTGCATTGACCCTCATGGCCGAGTGCACTGCATCCTCCATTGAGAATGGCGACTCTCATGAAGAGGCAGCTTCAGTAACAGAACCAGGAATTCCTAGGGTTGTGCTGGGACCTGCAAGCCCTCACACAGGCAATGACCTCAGATGGTCAGTGTCAGTGTGGGAGATGGATGAGACACCCAGTATCCCAGCTAGGTGTTCGTCCATCAATGGCGAGCAGGCAGGTCCAGAGCATCCTCACTTTGGTGCATGAGCTGCTTGCATTTCTGTGGACTCCTGTCAGGGCCCTCTGCATGATAGCAGCAGCTCCTCTGTCCCTCTGCCAGTGACCATGTCATCTGTTGAGGCTGTGATGACTGGGGAGATGTCAGCCGTGGCACTGGCTGCTCCCTTCCAGGCCAGAGGATGACCGCCAGCATCAAGGCCAACAAGATACCGGAGTTAACAGGCTGCCTCCAATGTCACTGCCAACGAGGAGGTGGGGTGCACCAAGAAATAGCACTCGCAAACATAAGTTTAAGACACCATGAGCACAAAAGGGACTGTTCATGTGTGATCTTCTGTTGTGTAATGTTTTGTTTATGTTTTCTGGTCTGGGAATTAAGACCAGAGAAGTTGATGTTAATTGTTTTGGATTGTCAAAATGAGATAAATTTTGTTTTTGTCCTAATGGCTGAGTATGCTTCATTTTTTTTGGTGCAGGATACACCACTATATAATGCTGGATGTGAGTGGCTCTAAACTTTATTGCACAGGCACTGAGTGGACTTTGGGCTCAAATGAAAATGTCACTTCAGAAATCAGGGATGGAGGGGGCAGCCCTGGCATGAGGTGGAAGCAGATCTTTGGCAGCCCAGCTGAAGGAGCATTGGATCAAGACATCCCTGGTGTCCCTGCCTCCCTGAAGGATACAGAGGTCTGCCTCCACACCCTCAGCGTTCTCCTCACCATGTTCCTCCTCTGACTTACTACTGGATTCATCCTCCGTGGCCTGTGGAGTTGCGTCAAGATCCTCTTCCTCCAATGGGTTCCCCCTTGCCATTGCCAGATTGTGGAGACCACTATCAGTGACACCTGCTCTGAGGGGCTATTGTACTGCTCCGCCTGAATGATTCAGGCATCGGAAGCACAACTTCAGAAGACCTATGGAGATCTTGTGGAGGCATGACTCCTATTATAACGCTGCTCTGTCTCTGTTCTTGGGTGGCGGAGAGGCGTCATAAATCACCTCTTCAATGTCAGGCTGGAGCATTGAATAGCCTTGGCACCTGGGAGTGTCTCAGGATATAAGTGTTATGGGAGCTGCCAGGGTACCTTGCACAGACTTGCAGAATCTTTGTCCTGTGGTCACACACTATCTGCCCATTCATGGAGTGGAACTCCTTCCTGTTGATGAAGGCACCCTGCTGACCTGCTGGTGCCTTGATGGCCACATGTGTGCCGTCGATTGCACCCTGGATGCCAGGGAACCCAGCAATCACTGCAAAGCCTCTGGCTCACTCAGCCTGGCTGGCCTCACCAGTATGGAAATGACTAAATGTCATTACCTGCCTGAACAGAGCTTCTGTCACCAGCTTGAATCAACTGTGGACAGCTGATTGGGAGACTCCACACAGATCCCGGACTGACTACTGGAAAGATCCGGAAGCATAGAAGTTGAGGGCTGCTGTGACCTTCAGATCCACAGGCATGGGGGTTTCTTGGAGGTGATGTCAGGCCCAATCTTATGACAAATGGAGGTGACAGTCCCCTGGAGAGGTATAACCTCCTTTGGCATTTCATCTTGGACATATTGAGGTAGGTGCATCGCCGCCTGTAAATCCTGGCAGCAGGATAGTGGTGTCTTCTGCAGCCCCTTCAGCTTTGGACTACATGCTGGTCCTATGGCCCTTGTGCCTGCGCCTCTCTGAAAGCGGTGGTGACTTTTACAGCCATTGGTAAAACAGGCCCACTTCACAGCAGTAATTGTTCCAGCTGGCTGCAAATGTCTTCCATCACCTGACGCAAGATCTTTGGACTCCTGAGACACTGGTGGTCTGACCTGTAAACAAAGCTTATCCTCTGCCTGTGCACCCTGTGTGGTGAGTATGGCCTCCTGCAAGCTGTACCTCTCTGCTGCTCCCCTCTCCAGTGGAGCTGCAAGCTGTTGTTGCTCCTGCTGATACTGCTACTGCTGGTGCTGCTCCTGTAGGTATTTTTCCTGCTCTTCCTGATGCTGCTGGGCATCTTGGTCCTCATTGGAAGGCCAAAGTAAAACACCATAATCAACACCTATGCCAACCTGATAGATCAGAGTTCCAAAGTGGAGACCAGGGAATGGATTTTCAATCCAGAGTCAGGGACCCAGTGCCTGGATAATTTCCTACTCCATATTAGTGCAGTGATGGAACACTATTTTCAAATGTAAAACATATAATTGGCCTGGGGTGAGTTTGGCACCCAATCAGTGGTGCCAGGTATGGGCTGAAGGTGAGACATGGATCCAGAGGGCCCTTTGAAAAGGTGAGTGGCAGACATGCCTTTCTCTGAGGATATGGCACAGGATGGTGCTGATCAGGCTGCTGCTGCCATGATGTTAATGAGGCATCAGGTGGATTTGCAGCCAACTGGAACACTTCCTGCTGTGAAGTGGACTTGTTTTACTAATGGCTGCAAAAGTCACCACCGCTTTCAGCTTCTTTGTTTCTGTATCCTTCTAGGACTCTGCCAAAGGCATTTACAGGAACTCATAGTCACCAGTTTATGCCAGGGCAGGCAATTATGTCAACCATGACACAGATGATGCCAGTCAAAGTGAGCGGGTACTTAGGTTTGTAGCTCATGTTGGCTTACCACAGGTGGAGCGCATCAAGGACTGCTTGTATGTGACAATTAAGGTGCTCCAAAATTATCCAGGAGTATTGCACAAGATTCCTGGGCAGCTGCCATGATGCTTTTGTCCTGAAGCAGTCCACCCTTTGTAATCTCTTCACATCTTGAAGCAGACTTAGCAGCTGGCTACTCGAAGACAGGGGAATACCCACTTAAAACGTCGTTGATGACACCTGTGAGGAACACAACCAATGAGGCCCAGAAACAAAACTCTGAAAGTCGTAAGAAACAAGTTGTATCACTGAGCAAATCATTAGAATGCTGAAGTTGTGCTTTAGTTGCTTGGAGGCACCCTTTAGTATCCATCAGCCACGGTCTCTGGAATGGTCGTGGCATGCTGCACTGTGCAAAACATTGCACAGCAGCAAGTTTTTGACCGGTGAGACACTTAAATCACAGCCTCTTCAGATGGGTGTGTAACACACCCATGTGCATACCCATGTGCAACTGCTCTTTCTTTTTCTAGCACTTCTATCTGATGCAACCTCTGTGGCTTCAGCAGAGGTAGACATAGGCTGCTCAGATCACTGTTCAGATTGCTGAGATGCTCTTAGTCAATGTCCTCTGGGTTTTGCAGTCCATGAGAGTCCAATAAAGACTGCTGCACTTGCACCTGTGCAGCAGGCCATTGGGCAATGAGGCAGCATGTGGGGTACTGATTGAAAGGAGGGTAAACGATAAAGAGCCCTCACTTCCAGGTCCCCTTTCTTCATCTTTCCTTACGTGGCCAACCTTCACTTCTCTGCTAGCAATGAGCAGGTGAATGCTTTGTTGCATATCAGTGTGGCGATGAATGTACAAAGCTAGGCTGTCAAGCATCCTATTTAAGGTGGCCTTCATAGTGTGCAAGTCATTTGTGAGGGCCTGTTTGATGTACTTACTTGATTACTGTGTTTGATATTCCATGCAAATAGCAACTCTGTCCATGGGTAAAGACATCATCACAAAGGGCTGTGACATAACACTCATGTTTGAGAAGCACTCCTCCAATCGCTCTGCAAGAGTACAGAATGTGAATGGCATGCCTCCAGTACATCACACATTCTTTGCTGCTGCTCCAAAAATATCCCCTTGGCCGCTAGCCTCCAAGATATGACGTCCTCGTCTAACTGAACAGAACTTGGAGCCTCCTGCAGTCTCCAACTTACACTTTCTACTGCTGTCTCAGTTTCCACTATTTGCTTTTGCTCACTTGTGATGTGTGAGAAACCCAGTCAAAATCCATCTCTCTCTGAGTATCAAATCTAGTTCCTAATCTGCATTAATCCTATGATGGTATACCAGTGACAGCAACCTTCTCTGAGAAGTTGCATCATCTTCCTGAATCACCACCTGTGGGAGCCTTTAAAGTCCTGTGGGCGATTAAAATCATAATCAGATCTGTCAAAATAGGCATGTTTTAAGTGATTGTCATACACATGACAATACTTGCTGCTGACATCAAGTCAACATGAGTGTGTTGTATGCCACATGGCTATCTAATATCTAATTTTGCTACCAGGTAACTGTGAGGTCCCTATTTCTGACAGCAATGTTGCTGAGATTTCACTGATTTCCAGCATCTCCTGTTCTGCAGTTGTCAGTTGAGAAATGGCTGCCGGGCACTCTCTGATTCTATATCTCCCACATAGGGCTGGATTTTCAATTGCCAGCGGGAACAGGAATGGATGTAGGCGCGATTTGAAAATTGCATTCCTGGAGGGTGGCACTGGATTCTGCTACCTACGAAACATGTTGCAGTTTTCAATGGAGGGCAGGAGGGTGTCTGGAACTCACAACACCTATAATTAGGTGCTTCCTAAGCTTATGGCTGAGCTTTTAAAAGGCTTCAGTGGGCCAGTTTCAGATTTTCCATCAACATGAGGGAAAAGGCAGTGTCTAGGACATAGCAGGATGCACGTGGCATGCACATCTTGGGGAGCAATCAGGGCTAATAGAGGCACAGGTCAACTCATTTAAAAGATGGTGAATCATACTCAGCTGCCTCAGTCAGTGGCACAGTTGCCATTGCCACAGGTGCCATTGCTGGTGCTGAGAGGGTGTTATTTCTCAACAGTGAGAGGGGCATCAGGGTGCTGGCACCACCTGGGCCTCAAAGGATAGCAGAGGAAGCCCTGATGAACATGCAAGAGCTAATTGAGAAAAAAGAAATGGAAACAGGGTACACTGGCATTGGGCAGAGTAGCGAGGAGAAGTCTCAGCAATGGCCTTCGCCTGGTTGGATGGAGACCAGAGGAGCACCCCTAGGACTTGCCAAGAGAAGAAGGCACTTTTTAAAACATCAGGCGTACTGCCCATGAGTCAGCTACCTGCAGATGACAGAGCAGGAAACTGATCCTGGACATTTGTGATATGGTCCACAATGACCCAATTCCCCCTGGACACTATGGCAATCCCCCCTCTATAACCATCAAGGTCACTGTGGTGCAGAACTTTTATGTATCCAGCTGATTCCAGGGATCAGCCCAGACCTGGCTGCATCTCGCAGTTGGCTGCTCATCATGTCATCAGGCAGGTCAAGGATGCCGTATTGCAGAGAGCCGGGGAATACATCCATTTTGAGAGAGATGGACCAGTGTAGACACAAGTGGCAATGGGCTCTGCTGCCATTGACATATTCCCCATTGTCCAGGGAGTTCTGAACCATGCCCTTTTGTTTTATTCATTACTAGAATGTGGCATTACTAGCAAGGCTACGGATGTTGCCCCTCCCTAATTAAACTTGAGAAGGTGCTACCTTCTTGAACCACTGCAGTCTATGTGGTGTTGGTACCCACAATGCTATTAGGGAGGGAGTGCCAAGATTTTGACCTGGCAACAATGAAGGAACAATAGTACCAAAATGTTACAGAACAGTCAAATAAGAATAAAAACAGATGGACGACCTGCCATTGACCTAGGCACTAGAAACAGCAAAGACACACCCTGCCCAATCAACCCTGTAAAGTTCTTCTCACTAACTTCTGGGGACTTGTGCCAAAATTGGAAAGCTTTCCCACAACTAGTCAAACAACATGACATGGTCATGCTTACCAAATCATAGAGCCAATGTCCAAGACTCCTTTATCACCATTGTATAATTCATCCCACCAGCAGGTCAGAACCACCAGAGGTGGTCACTTAGTGATATACAATTGAGAGGGAGTAGCCATGGGGGTATCCTCAAAATTAACTCTGGATCCTTTGAGGGTGAATGACAAACAAGAGCAAAGAACGTCCTGATGGTTACTATCTAATGCCCTCCTACAACCAATGAATCAGTGTTCCTCCAAGTACAGCATCATTTAGAAGAAACACTGAGGGTAGTAAGGACACAGAATGTACTTTGGGTGGAGGACTTCGATGTCCATCACCAAGAGTGCCTCAATAGCACCACTACTGTAAGCTGGCCGAGTGCAAAGGACGTAACTGTCAGACTGAAACTGTGGCAATTGTAAGAGAACCAACAAGAGGGGCAAACCCACTAGACCTTGTCCTCACTAATCTAATTGCACAGAAGCATCTGTCCATGGTAGGAGTGGCTACTGCACAATAGAGATAAAGTTCCATCTTCACACAGAGGGACACCCTCCTTTGTATTGTGTGGCATGACCACCATGATAAATTGAATAGATTCAGATCAGATCTAGTTACTCAAAACTGGGTATTCATGAGGTGATATGGGCAATCAGCAGCAGCAGAACTACATTCAACCACAAACTCTAACCTAATGGCCTGACATATCCCCCATTTTAACATTACTATCCAGTCAGGGGACCAACCCGGGTTCAATGAGGAGTGTAGGAGAGCAGGCCGGGAGCAGCACCAAGCATTCCTTAAAGTGAGATGCCAGCCAGGTAAAGTTACAAGACAGAACTGATGAGTGAAAGGAGCATGATGGAGACAGCTAAATGATCTCATAACCAACAGATCAGATCGAGTCTCTGCCAGTCTGCCACATCCAGATGTGAACAGTGGTGGACAGTTAGACAATTAACCAGAGGAGGAGGCCCCACCATCATCCTCAATGGCAGAAGCATTTGCAACCATATTCAACTAGTAGAGCTAATCCATCTTGGCCCTCTCTTGAGGTCTCCAACATCATGGATGCCAGTTTTCTACCAATTCAATTCACTCCACATGAAATCTAAAAATGGCAGAAAGCACTGGATACTGCAAAGGCTAAGAGTCCTAACAACATCCCAGCTGTAGTACTGAAGACTTGTATTGCAGAACAAGCCATGCCTCTGGCCAAGCTATACCAGTACAACTACAACACTGGCATCTAACCAACGTGGAAAATTGCTCAGGGATGTTCTGTCCACAAAAAGCAAGACAAATCCAATCTGACCAATTACCATCCCATCAGTCTACTCTCAATCATCAGCAAAATATTGGAAGTTGTCATTAATAGTGATAACAAGGTGCACTTACTCAACAATAAACTGTTCGGCGATGTTTACTTTGGATTCCACAGACTGCAAAACTGTTATTTCCCTAAAACATGAAAAAGATCATAAACTGTTTAAATCAAATCTTACCTTTTTGCTTATATAAAAAGTGGACCTTGCTGAACCAAATGATGCTGCTACAGGTCACATGATTCACAAGTTGGCTACAGGTTTGGAAATTTCCAACAGCAGTTACAGGACAAAAGCTCAACCCTCATCCTTGTGGAATCTCACACCTCTCGTTGTGAGGACACATTACAATCAACAAAACCAGGGACCAGCAGATGGCTTGTTTCCCCCAGCCTGGATTATAACAAAGGGAGAGCCATCAAGACTTGTTATACCTGTCAAGGTGTGGAAAGCCATCATCTATCTCCTGAGCTGAACAATGGATTTTCACCAGAGGCATAGACACTGCTTGTTAGCGTGCAACTGACTCATTAATGAGCAACATCACATGACCTAAGCTTCCAGCCTTTGGAAAGTTTAATATTACATTTATAGACTTGCAACTCAGTCTGCTGCTTAATCTCAGCCTGAAAAAATCAAGGCAGGACCAACAGCTGGATGAAGATGGTTGCAAATGCTTCTGCCATTGAGGAGTGGAATGATAGTGGGGCCTCCTCCTCTGGTTAATTGTCTAACTGTCCACCACTGTTCACATCTGGATGTGGCAGACTGGCAGAGACTCGATCTGATCCGTTGGTTATGAGATCATTTAGCTGTCTCCATCTTGCTCCTTTCACTCGTCAGCTCTGTCTTGTAACTTTACCTGGCTGGCATCTCACTTTAAGGAATGCTTGGTGCTGCTGACCAACAGCCTACATCAAGTCTAAGCCCTCGAAGCCTGTTTCTCTGGAAGATTCCTGTCATCGCCTGCTGAGCAGACCAAGTTTCTATATACCAGCCTCATCTCATGGTGTCACCATCAACTTTAAAGGACTTTTGCAAACTCCTGCTTCAGCTAGCTGAACCTGCCTGAACTGTAGCTCTTCCATGAAGGAACCCTAGCTGGATATGGACTTTCTGGACTCCGGCAATCACATGAACTGATATCTATATCTCTGGTGCTTTTTGTTTTAAGTTATTCATAGTTGTGAAAAAGTCTCTTTCCTATCTTTTTATTATGTGCTTGTGCGTATGTATAAAGTTGCGACCTTTGCTCTAGTTTGAATGTGTGAATAAACTATACTTCTGATTTAACCCTAAAGAGATTTTGCTGCGAATCGCTTTAAAAATTGACCCCACAAACAGAGGGTTTGTGGAAACACGCCACAGCTTATTTCAGAAAAGTAAAATAACTCTGCTTATGGACAGACAGCTAGAAAATAAAGGATAAAAGCAAAAAACTGCGGATGCTGGAAATCCAAAACAAAAACAAAAATACCTGGAAAAACTCAGGAGGTCTGGCAGCATCTTTGGAGAGGAGCACAGTTAACGTTTCGAGTCCGAATGACCCTTCAACAGAACTAAGTAAAAATAGAAAAGAGGTGAAATATAAACTGGTTTAAGGGGGTGGGGGGTAGAGCTGGATAGAGGGCCAGTGATAGGTGGAGATAAGCAAAGATGTCACAGACAAAAGGACAAAGAGGTGTTAAAGGTGGTGATATTATCTGAGGAATGAATTAATTAAGGGTAGAAAGGACAAGCAAGGTACAGATAGCCCTAGTGGGGGTGGGGTGGGGTGAAGGAATCAAAAAAGGCTAAAAGGTAGAGATAAAACAATGGATGGAAATACATTTAAAAATAATGGAAATAGGTGGGAAAAGAAAAATCTATATAAATTATTGGAAAAAAAAGGGGGAGGGAATCGGAAAGGGGGTGGGGATGGAAGAGAGGATTCATGATCTAAAATTGTTGAACTCAATATTCAGTCTGGAAGGCTGTAAAGTGCCTAGTCGGAAGATGAGGTGCTGTTCCTCCAATTTGCGTTGAGCTTCACTGGAACAATGCAGCAAGCCAAGGATGGACATGTGGGCATGAGAGCAGGGTGGAGTGTAGAAATGGCAAGCGACAGGGAGGTCTGGGTCATGCTTGCGGACAGACTGAAGGTGTTCTGCAAAGCGGTCACCTAGTCTGCGTTTGGTCTCCAATGTAGAGAAAACCGCATTGGGAGCAACGAATGCAGTCGACTAAATTGAGGGAAGTGCAAGTGAAATGCTGCTTCACTTGAAAGGAGTGTTTGGGCCCTTGGATGGTGAGGAGAGGGGAAGTAAAGGGGCAGGTGTTACACCTTCTGCGGTTGCTTGGGAAGGTGCCGTGGAAGGGGGTTGAGGTGTAGGGGATGATGGAGGAGTGGACCAGGGTGTCCTGGAGGGAATGATCCCTGCGGAATGCCACCGGGTGGGTGAAGGTAAGATGTATTTGGTGGTGGCATCATTGCTGGAGTAGGCAGAAATGGCGGAGGATGATCCTTTGAATGCGGAGGCTGGTGGGGTGATAAATGAGGACAAGGGGGACAAGTCAATGGAAATCGGGAAAAACTCTTCATTTGTTGAAAGCCTAGCAAAAAGGAAGATGGTTGTGGTTGTTGAAGACCAATCATCTCAGCCCCAGGACATTGCTACAGGAGTTCATCTGAATAGTGCCTAGGCCTAAGCAATTTCAGCTACTTCATCAATGACTTTCCCTCCATAAATAAGGTCAGAAATAGGGATATTTGTTGAGGATTGTGCAATGTTCAGTACCATTTGCAACTGTTCACATACCCGAAGCAGTCTGTTCCCACATGTAGCAAGACCTGGACAATATTTAGGCTTGGGCTAAGTGGCAATTAACACTCACATCAGGTAATGACCATCTCCAACAAGAGAGAATTTTACCATCTCCCCTCAATATTAACCTGCATTACTATCACTGAATCTCCATTATCAACATCCTACGGTTAGCTATCATTGATCATAAACTTAACTGGATCATCCATATACATTCTGTGGCTACAAGAGCAGCTCAGTAACTCATCTGATTCTCCTGTCCACTACCTACGTGGCACAAGTCAGGAGCGTGATGAAATAATTCCCACTTCTGTGGATGAGTGCAGATCCAACAACATTCAAGAAGCTCAACAACATCTAGGACAAAGCAGCCTGCTTGATAGTCACTCCATCCACCACTAGCATAGAGTAGCAGCAGTGTGTACAATCTATAAGATGCACTGCAACAACTTGCCAAGGTTCCTTTGACAGTATCTTCCAAACCCCTAATCTCTACCACTAAGAAGGAGCTGGGCAGCAGATGCACACCACCTGCAAGTTCCTCTGCAAGTCACACACCATCCTGACTTGGAACTATATCTGTTTTTTTCACTGTCATTGGGTTAAAATCCTGCAGTTCCTTCCATAACAGAACTGTGGGTGTACCTGCACCACATGGACTGTAGTGGTTCAAGTAGGTGGCTCATCACCACGTTCTCAAGAACAATTAGGGATGGGCAATAAATATTGGCCTTGCCACATCTCATGAACAAATATATTTTTAAAAAATTCCAAGTATTACTTCAGTACTACAGCAGAAATGTTGTTAGGGCCTGTAGCATTTGCTGTACCCAGTGCATTCAGGCGTTTCTCGCTATCACGTGAAGTGAATCAAATTAGTGGAAGACTGGCATCTGTGATGCTGGGGACCTAAGGAGGAGGACAAGATGGATTATCTACTCAGTACTTTTGGATGAACGTGGTTATATATGCTTCAGTCTTGTTTTTTGCTCTGACGTGTTTGTCTCACCCACCATGTGGATGTTTGTGGAGCGTCCTCACCCTCTGGTTAGTTTTTAATTGTCCACGACCATTCAGAACTGGATTTGGCAGAACTGAAGATTTTATCTGATCTGTTGGTTTGGGGTTGTTTAGCCCTCTCTATACCGTGCTGCCCCTGCTGCATTTTCCAATCTAGTAATGTCTCAATTTCTTATAAACTACTGATCATTCAAAAGGAATGATGCAGGAATGGTGTTAGACTGACTGTAACTCAGTAATGTGTAACTGTGATGATGAACTGCAAACAGTGTACCATCTACTGCAATACAAATACCTGTTTGAGTGTTGTACTGACAACCAAATGCAATGCTAAGGCACGTGTAGCCTTGCGGCAGGGTAGAGTGTGAAGATAATATATGCCAATGAGCAAGCATTTTATTTAACATATATCAACTAAATTAATAGTATAAAAGTAACAAACAGTAATTGTACATTTTCTTATTCTCATATATATATATATAAAAGTAGAAACTGCAGATATTACATCTAAACCATCTCTTAATATATATTGATCTTTGCAATTGAGCTGTATTCACAACTATTGGCCAGTAGATGGTTATCAGTAAATACTTCCTGCCCTCCAATGGCTCTCTATCATTATTAATGGAATGAAAGCATCCTGTTCCTGCAGGTAGGAAGGACCTAAACTTATGCCATTTCAGCTAATTTCAGGTGTCTCTGGGGCAGAAAGCAAACTACTTAGGATTGGCACTAAAGTGACTATCTTACTCAGAGAGAATGTAAGAATGTAATAATACCTAACAACAGGAATCATATTTCAAAGTAATCATTTCTTGTGAAGTAGGTTGTGGTGTTTGGAGATATTCATTGTTGTGCTGCAAAATATGTCTTTTTTCTTTTAAGCTGGATTAATTCTATTTTCTTATTGATTATAATAACTATTTATATTTAGCTGCCTTAAGGTAATAAAACATTCCAATGCAATTCACAGGAGTACGCTAAAGCAAAATATGACACCAAGCCACGTAAAGGAGGTATCAGGTCAGGTGACCAAAACCTTGGTCAAAGAGGTAGGTTTCAAGGAGGGTCTTAGAGGAGGAAAGTGAGGTAGAGAGATGGAGAGGCATATGGAGGGAATTCTAGAGCTTAGGACCTAGGCCACTGAAGCTCATCTACCTATAGTGGAGTGATTAAACTCAGGGATGCTCAAAAGGCCAGAATTAGATGAGCACCAATATCATCAGAGGGTTGTGAGGAGATGGAATTATAGAGATAGTGAGGGGCGAAGTCATGGCAGGATTTGAAAACAAGGATGAGATTTTTAAAATTAGCAGTAAATCAGCAATTTTCTCTTTTCAGGTGTGGTATTCAAATGATGGGGGTATTTCATTTCAAGTGCTATTTAAATTGAAAAATGACTTTGTTCAAAAGTTAATTACATGTCCTCGCAGTCATGCTGTGATCTTCGTAACTAACCTACAGAATGTCTATTACACCAGAACAGGTAAAGTTACATTTAAGTATCCTTCTTTACAACTAGTAACAAAACATATATATGTACAAGGGTAATTTATCCTCTTTGTTGTACTTGGGAATACTCAGCTTCTGGGCAGTAAGGAGGAAATGAAGATCAAGACTTACCGCATTGTATCTCTAACCCCATTCCTGTCCTGGAATTTCCTTGGTTAAAGATACACCAGTGGAGTTAACATAGATAGCATATACCTCAATGGGATAACGGGGATGTTCCCTGTTTTCTGCACCACTTTCTCTCTTGCTGACCCATTGACCAGCAGAGGAAAACCTCAAGAAACCTGACATTATTGTAGGGTTCAGGAGGCAATTCAAAGATCAATGAGCAAGCCCTCTGTTTATAAAGTTTAACTCCACATCCTCAGAATGATATTAGGGTCATAGAACTCTCTGACTGCTGCTGGAGAATGACAGAACACCTAATGTTGGCAGCCAGTATCATACTGCAAGCAGTTGTGTTTCCCCTCCATTCCCAATAGAACACAATCACAATTGCGGCACCAAGCAATTGGCACAAGATAGGACATTTCTGGCACATTCCCATGAAATATTTCATTTAGAAAAATATGGATTTATGCTTTTTGAATTCATTACAATTTTTAACATGGCATGAGAGTTGTGGGTATAATGGGATTGTTGATGGGTTATTGGGCATGTTGTTAACTGTGCGCTTTCTAAGGGTCAAACTAATTTGGCAATGGTCCCTCAAATTCAGCTGAAGGATGATATCAAAGGCCTGTAAAAATTGCATAAAAGATTAGGGTCATTAACCTTTGTGGGCTTTGGAAAGAAGATTGTTGTTAATTTTCTCTTGCTTTCACTGTGGGCTGAGATTGAAGCTTCAGGAAAAATTGTTTGTTTTTATATGGTATAAGAATAAGAAAGTCCATTTGAATGGCACTCCAATTTCATATCATAATATTGAAAAATCTTAAAAGGAAATTTTCCCATGTAACTTTCCTGCAGAATGGCATTTGTTGGCATTGACATTTAGCCTAGCAGTCTCTTTTGTGACACTGGCATTATTCAGACATATTTCTGTTTTGCATTAAAGGTATGGCCAGATATGCCATGCTTCCAATTCTTAAAGAACGGATATCGACTTTGCACTGCGATCATTTGGGAAATTTAATTACGATAATTTTAGATGGAAGACAACTGACTGGTCTGAAGGTGGAAATTGTTGACCTTGAAAAATTAATAATGGTAAGTGTCCAATTCTATTATGATTATCTTCATTTTCATAATTTAAAAGTCATTTTAAAAGTGACAAAAGTAGGATTTTCTGTTTTTAATTTTACTAAGTTTCAAGTAGCTGGCATCAAATGAATATTGTTGTTTCTTCTCTAGAATTGGAAGGTTGAGACAATTGAGGGCCAGTAATGCATTTCTGATGTTAACTGGTGCTTGTTGGCTGAGTAGCCTGGTAATGCAAGATCAGCTCATTCCCAAATTTTGAAATTGTTCCTGATGCATTGCACATGATGCCTTAGGGAAACGCTGAATTTTTGGAAGCTGGATTTCTAACACTTGTAGCCTTTTGTGTTGCACTTCTAGTTGTAAAAAATTGTTACAGGAGCAGAACAGCTTTATTCAATAAATCATATTTGGAGATCTTGTCATAGGAAATCCTATATTGACAATTCGTACTGTTTTAATGTAATGGCAGGCTATACCCCAAATGCCTCTGCTGTTCCGCAGGAGTGAACCTACTTCCACTTCAAAATATGTTTTTTTTAACCAAAATCTGTCACTTTCCACTTACTGATATTAAATCACATCTGCCACTATTTAGCTCATTTATCACTCCCCTCACCTTACCTTATCAATAACCCACCTGCACCCTCCTTTGGTTCTGCATTCAGATGTGCCCTAGAACTGAACCATGTGGAACATCACTACCTACTTCCATCTAACCTGAAGAATCACACTTAACAACTACTCTCCGTTTTTTCCTTTTAATCAATTTTTACTTCAATTTGAACCCTATCCTTAATTCCATACCCTTTAATCTTTTCCAGTAATCTCATGTGAACTATCTTGTCAAAGACTTTCCTAAAGTTGACATGAACTCGATCTACTACATTGCACCACAACCACTTACAATTAGTACTATGTTTATATGTTTATTCCCTCATCAGTGCATTCTATTAGGATTCCATCATGTTTATCAAGCAGAATCATCCCTTTTAAAATCCGTTAGAGCTACTGCTAACAAGTACCCTTTTTTCTAGATGAATAGTAATTTCATCTTTAATTTAAAGTTTTAACTTTTCCAGTCCCAGGCCCTCAGATCTCTCAGGATCCTAGGGTATATTTCATTGAGCCATGATGCTTTTTTCCCGTAACTCACTGTTGTCTAATAAAAATCAGTAACTAGCCATAGGTTTGGTTATGTCAACACCGTTTTATCTACACTGCACTAACTTTAGTCATAGTTTAGTCACAAAAGACGATAAATGTGGTTGTTGGAGGTCAATCATTTCAGTTCCAGGACATCGCTGCAGGAGTCCTAAGTCCAACCATCTTCAGCTGCTTCATCAATTACCTTCCTTCTATCATAAGGTCAGAACTGGGGATGTTTGCTGATGATTGCACAATGTTCAGTACGTTTGTAACTCCTCAGATACTGAAGCAATCCGTGGCCACATGCAGCAAAACCTGGACAACATTCAGGCTTGGGTTAATAAGTGGAAAGTAATATTTGCACCACATCAGTGTCAGGCAATGGCCATCTCCAACAAGAGATATTCTAACCATCTCCCCATGACATTCAGTGGCATTACCATTGTTGAATCCCCCAATATCAACATCCTGGGGGTTACCACTGACCAGTATTGAGCTGTAGCAGCCACATAAATATTGTGGCTACAAGAACACATCAGAGGCTGAGAATTCTGTGGTGAGAAACTCACCACATGACTCCCACAAGTCTATCAACCATCTACAAAGTACAAATCAGGAATATGATGGAATACCCTCCACTTGCCTGGATGAATGCAACTTCAACAACACTCAGGAAGCTCAACACCATGCAGTGCAAAGCAGCCTGCTTGAATGGCACCCCATTCATCATCTTAAACTTGGCCCAGGTATTCCGGTCTCCGGAAGATGCACTACCGGACTCCTGGGAAGTACCAACACAAGGACTCTGTGGGAATTGTAAGGAAAGTTTGAACTTCCAATGGCTTCCTGGAACCCTTGGAAACATTCTCCAAATCTGATTTAGAGTTGGAGACTTCAGATGGTTCCAACATACTTAACTGGGTAGTTACCTAAGAAATGTTAGACAGGAGAAAACCTGGTCTAATACCTGACTAATTATACAACTGACAACTGACCACCCGTCCCCCCAAGCCCCCCACCAACTCCCCCCCCCCCCACCCTCGCCACCAATCACTCACATTGACATAACCTGACCCCCCCAACTACTCCCCAGACATACAACTCCCTCCGACCCAACTTGACTAACTTCTGACCCAACCTGACTCCCCCTGACCCACCTACCCACTCTTCCGCCTGCCCACCTGCCACCCTAACCACCTGCTACCCTATTCCCTTACCCACTTACCTTATCCACCCTAGATCCTTACCCACTCTACCTTCTTACCCACTTACCTTACACACTTAACCCCTCTTCACAGCTATTTTCAAAGCAGCTTTGGGATATTTAAACTTTACTTACAGGAAGATGGCAACTAGTGCTGTAAAAAGGAGGCATGGTTTCTGTGTGGATTCTCTGCGCTGCTCCCCACATGATTTGCTGCACTGATCGGATGTGAAGGATCCTTCATTGGAAGACTGGCCTGAAATATTGTTGGAAGTTAAGTATGCATTTTTTGTCTGATCAAGGTTGGAAGTAGAGTCTCTGATCCTAATTGGAATATCTGGGCCACTTTCTCCCTCCACCACTGAAGCACAGTGGGCAGAAGTATGTACCATCTACAAGATGCACTGCAGCAATTCTCCAAAGGTCCTTCAACAGCACCTTCCAAACTCGTGACCTCTACCACCTAGAAGAACAAGGGTAGCAGATGCATTGGAACATCACCACCTGCATGTTTCTCTCCAAGCCACACACAATCCTGACTTTGAACTATATTGACATTCCTTCACTGTTGCTGGGCCAAAATCCTGGAACTCCCTTCCTAATAGCACCATGTACCCATACCACATGGACTGCAGCAGTTAAAGAAAGCAGCTCACCACCTCCTTCTCAAGGGCAACTTGAGAAAGGTAACAAATGGTGGCCTAGACAGTGATGCCCACGTCCCGTGAAAGAATGAGAAAAAGTCAAGAAGAAGCTTATGCACAAAATCAGCTAATGTACTTCACATATATGTGTACTTAACAAACACCTATCGCTATTCAATGTGGAACATTGTAAACTTAAACTATTGTTAAAGTTTGAAATGTTCTCATGAATCTGTCAGACGTAGCACACCTTGGTGCAGTTGCTAAGTTTTTTTTTGCAGCAGCTGCAAGCACTACTTTGACCTAAACAGTGGGAGTGCTGTGAATATTGACTTGCATGAGACACAACAAATCTGCCCCTACTCCCCATTCAGAATGTGATTGGATGCTGCTTACCCTTTGCAATGAAGTGCCCTGTTCAGTTGCTTGTTATTTGATGGGCTTATTCTCTTCTGTTGGTTGGAACAGTTATTATGATTAGTCAAACTGAGCATGACGACAATTTCCTTTTCCTTACCGTGCTGTTGTTTAGGAAACATAGGAGCAGGAATAGGCCATTTGACCCATTGAGCACGCTCTGCCATTCAACTAGATCATGGCTGATCATCTACCTCAATGCTCCTTTCCTGTACTACCTACGTATCCCTTGATATCATTAGTCTCCAGAAATCTATTGATTTCTGTCTTGAACATACTCAATGATTGAGCTTCCACAGCCCTATGGGGTAAAGAATTCCAAAGATTCACCACCCTCCTTATCTCAGTCTTAAGTGGCCTACCCCTTATCCTGAGATTATGTCCCCTGGTTTTAGACTCCCCAGCCAGGGGAAACATCTTATCGACATCCACCCTGTCACACCCTGTTAGAATTTTGTAAGTTTAAATGAGGTTATCCCTTATTCTTCAAAATTCAAGGGACTACAGACCCATTCTCCGCAGTCTCTTCTCATAAAACAATCCCACCACCTCAGGGATTAATCTGGTGAACCTCCATTGCACTCCCTCTATAACAAGTATACCTTTCCTCAGATAAGGGGATCAAAACTGTGCACAATACTCCAGGTGAGGTCTCACCAAGGCTCTATACTACTGCAGCAAGACATCCTTACTCATGTACTCAAATCCACCTTTGATGAAGGCCAATGTACCATTTGCCGCCTTAATTGTTTGCTGCACCTGCATGCTAGCTTTTAGTGACTCATGAACAAGGATGTTCAGATCTCTTTGGACACTTGCACTTCCCAGCCTCTCACCATTTAAGAAAAATTCTGCCTTTCTGGTTTTTTTTTGCCAAAGTGAATAACTTCACGCTTATTCACATTATATTCCATCTGCCATGCTCTGGCCCATTTGCTTAGCCTGTCCAAATCCTCTTTAAGCCCCGTTGCATCCTCCTCACAACTGATGCTCCCACCCAGTTTGGTGTCATCAGCAAATTTGGAGATATTGCAAATGGTCCCCACATCCAAATTATTTATATAGATTGTGAACACTGTGGACCTAGCACTGGTCCTTATGGTAACCCACTAGTAACAGCCTGCTATCCAACTGTGTTGCACATTTAACAGATAATAAGCAGTAACCAAGGAAGTAAAGCATACTCAATGGTCAAAAAGCACTTACACACTCTGTTTTACCTCTTACAAGTTTATCAACAAACACACAAAAAGATTACATGCCCAACATTGGTGTCTATTACTCACATTTTATTTACTAATCAAAATTAAAATTGGCCACATTTGGATTCCCAATTAAACAAGTATAACAGGTAGCTAGTCTGGGGTGCAGGCAGTGCTACCCATAGTAGATATTGTTTATGCACATGTATGCAGCCTGCTATCAAACATATAAGACACCACACAAAGGCACCCAGCGTTTCTTAGAAGGAGACACTAGGGAAACACTTTTGACTGAAGAAATAGCATCTCCAGACACTAGGGGAATCTGCTGATTGAAGAAATAGCAGAAGGAAGAAATGAGACAGCACCAAGGTTCTCCATTGTCACCTTGGAAACCTTGGTACAGGCAGTAAACTTAAGGGATGGTGGCAATCCTCTTCCTCCAAGGAGAGAGGAGGCCATCAGCTGACATGGGAAAAATTGAACAGCAACACTCTAAAGTTTCTTCAAAAGCATCTTCCAAACCCATCACTTCTGCCACTTAAAAAAGAGGACAGTAGGTACATGGAAAAACCACCATCTGCAAGTTCCCCTTGAAGTCACACATCATCCTAAATTGGAAATACATCACTGTTCCTTCAGCATGGCGAGGTGAAATTCCTGGGACTCCCCTCTAACAACACTGTAGGTCCCTTCACCACACATTTCAGCAGTTCAAGACAGTGTCTCACCATCACCTTCCAAAAGGCAATTTGGGATGTGCAATAAATGTTGACCTTACCAACATTGCCCACATCAAGATGGGAAGGAGCAGGAGCAGGAAGAGGAGGTAAAGCAGCAGCATATGTGCCTATGACCATTACTACCTGAACCATGTGCAAATTGGCACAGATCAAAGACTTTGGAGGTTCAAATGTGTGGCTGAAAGAGTGGTGTGGGAGGCAGGTGTTTCAATTTTTTTTTCATATGTCCATAAGATGTGTGTGTAGCTGGCAAAGCCAGCATTTATTGTCCATTCCTAATTGTACTTAAGAAGATTGAACCACAGCAGTCCATGTGGTGTGGGTGCACTCACAGTGTTGTTAAGCAGGTAGTTCCAGGATGTTGGACATCCTGGATGATGAAGAAACAATATATTTCAAAGTCAGGATACTCGGTGACTTGGAAGGGAACATGGAGGTGATGATACAGCATTCCCATGAACATGCTGCCTTGTTCGTTAAAGTTCTTAGAGGTTGCCAGTTTTGGAGATACTGTCGAAGAAGCCTTGCTACAGACCACCTTGTAGATGATGTAAACTATAGGCATGGTGTGCTGATGGTGGAGGGAGTGAATGTTTAAGGTGGTGCATTGGTGCCAGTCAGTGGGCTGCTCTGTCCTGGATGATGCCAAGCTTGAATATTATTGGAGCTGCTCTCATCCAGGCAAGTGCAGAATATTCCATTCACATTCCTGAATTGTACCATGTAGCTAGTGGAAAGCCTTTGTGGAATTAAGTAAGTGAGTTACTTGCTACAGAATACCCAGCCTCCAACCTGTCACTGTAGCCAAAGTGGGCAGAATTTTCATTGCCAAGGGCAAGTGGGCATTGTGCAAGTGTTTGGGTTAGGAACCCGACATAAAGCCATCACTTTTGGAATTGACTTTGGGGAATTGCAGGTGAGTGGGGAACCTCTACTCAGCAGTCACATAAGCAACTAAAATATTCAAATAGGTAAGTAAAAGTCACTTTAACCTTGCATTCTGGCTTGAAAGCAAGTGCATGGTTCCCCCAAGCACTCTGCATCTTTCCAGGGACCATGAGGTGAGAGCGCAGCTGGAAGCGATTGCTTATGAATTAACATGTTGGGAAGAGTTAAGTTTGAAATCGTCAAGTTTGTTGTCAGCCAGAGTGAAAAGCCTGTGTTTGCAAGCCTTGTACTTTCTTGTTCATTACATTGAGTTTCATTTCTAACTTTTTTGGAATTACTTTCAAGTGTCTTGGAGAATGCACACCTCATCATGGAAGCAGCTTATGCAGTAGCAGTCGGGACTTCTGAAGAGCAACAGGAGCAGCCACACCAACAACAGCTGCCATGCCAGCAACAGCACCAATAATCCAGAGGCTTGGGCTAATGCATTGGGGATACAGGTTCAAACTGCAGTTTTTGGAATTTCAATTCAATTAAATAATAAATCTGGAATTTAAAGAAGGCTATCCCAGTAATGGTGACCATGAAACCATCATCAATTGTCATAAAAATCCATCTGGCTCACTAATGTCCTTTGGGAAGGAAATCTGCTGTCCTTTCCTGGTCTGACCTATATGTGACTCCAGACTCACAGCAATGTGTTTAACTAATGCCTTCTGAAATGACCTAGCAAGACATGCAGTTGTTCAAAATCTGTACAAGGTCAAAAAAGAACGAAACAGGCTACACTACTCACATTGACCTTGGCACTGGAAATCATAATGGCACACCTAACGTTGTCAACCATATGATGTCCTTCTAACATCTGAGGACTTGTGTTAAAATTAGGAGAGCTGTGCCATAGACTAGTCAAGCAATAGCCTGGCACAGTAGTACTCCCTGAACCATTCGTTTCAGAGAATGTCCTAGACACCAACATCATCATTCATGGGAATGTTGTGTTCCACTGGCAGGACACACCTACCTGAGGTAGCAGCATAGTGCTACAGCCATGAGAGAGTTGCCCTGGGAGTCCTCAACATTGATTCTGGGCCTCATGAAACCTCATGGCATCAGGTCGAGCATGGGAAAGGAAACCTCCTGCTGATTACCACTTACCGTACCCCCATCCCCACCATCAGCTGATGAATCAATACTCCATGTTGAACACCAGTTGGAAGAAGCGTTGAGGGTGGCAAAGGCTCAGAATGTACTCTGGATGGGGGACTTCAAAGTACCTCTATTGATCGAACTGGTCGACTCCTGAAGGACATTGTTACTAAATTGGGAATGCGGCAGGTGGTGAGAGAACCCACAAGAGGGGAATACCTACTTGACCTCATGCTCACCAACCTACCTGTCACAGATGCATCTGACAATGACAGTATTAGTAGGCATGACCATCGCTCAATCCTTGTGGAGAGGAAGCCCTGTCTTCACATTGAGGATACCCTCCATCATGATGTGTGACACCCCCACCTTGATAAATGAGATTGATTTAGAACAGATCTAATACCAGATATCAGAGCCATCAGTAGCAGCGGAATTGATTTCAAGCACAATCTGCAACCTCTGGTATATCCCTCACTCCACCAGCACCCTTAAGCCGTGGTACTAACACTAGTTCAATGAATAGTGCCGGAGAGCATGCCAGGTGCAGCACCAGATATGAGATATCAACCTGGTGAAGCTACAAAAAAGGACAACTTGCATGCCAAACATAGAAACGGCACGCAAAAGGCAGAGCTAACTGACCTCACAACCAACGGATCAGAACTAAGTTCTGCAGCCCTGCCACATCCAGTCATAAATGGTGGTGGCCAATTAACCCACTAACTGGAGGAGGAGGTTCCACAAATATCCTTATCTTCAATGATGGGGGAGCCAAGCACATTAATGTAAAAGACATGGCTGAAGCATTTGAAACCAATTTCATCCAGAAGTCCCAATTCAGTGATCCATTTTGGCCTCCTTCTGAGGACCCCAGTGTCACAGATGCCAGTCTTCAGCCAATTCGATTCACGTGATATCAAGGAACAGCTGAAGGCACTGGATACTGCAAAGGCCACGGTTCCAGACAACATTCCAGTAACAGTACTGAGACTTGTGTTCCAGAGCCAGTTGTGCCCCTAGCCAAGCTATTCCAGTACAGCTACAACACTGGCATCTCCCCAATGATGTGGAAAATTGCCCACGTATATTCTCTCCACAAAGGGTGGGACAAATCCAACTGGCACAATTAACACCCTGTCTACTCTTGATCATCAGCAAAGTGATGGAAGATGTTGTTGACAGTGCTATCAAGTGGCACTTACACTCAGCAATAACCTGCTCACTGATGCTCAGTTTTGATTCCACCAGTTTTGAGGGCCACTCAGCTGCTGACCTCATTACAGCCTTGATCCAAACATGGAGCTGAACTGAAGAGGTGAGGTGACGGTGACTGCCCTTATTTTTAAACTTTTTAATTTAATCATTCATGGGATGTGGGCTTCGCTGGCTGGGCCTGCATTTATTGCCTATTCCTGGTTGCTCTTGAAAAGGTGGTGGTGAGCTGCCTTCTTAACCACTGCAGTTCATGTGGTGTAGGTATGCCCACAGTGCTGTCCGGAAGGGAGCTCTAGCATTTTGAACCAGCAACAGTGAAGGAATGGTGCTATATTTCCAAGTCAGGATGGTGAGTGACTTGGAGGGGAACTTCCAGGTGGTGGTGTTCCCATCTATCTGCTGCCCTTGTTCTTCAGACGGTAGCGGTCATGGGTTTGGAAGGTGCTGTCTAAGGAGCCTTGGTGAATTCATGCAGTGCATCTTGTACATGGTATACACTGCCTCTACTGTGTGTTGGTGGTGGAGTGAGTGAATGATTGTGGATGTGGTGCCAATCATGCGGGCTGCTTTGTCCTGGACCATGTCAAGCTTCTTGAGTGTTGTTGGAGCTACACTCATTCAGGCAAATGGGGAGTATTCCATCGCAATCCTGACTTGTGCCTTGAAGATGGTGGACAGGCTTTTGGGAGTTAGGAGGTGAGTTACTCGTCACGGGATTCCTAGCCTTTGACCTGCTCTTGTGGCCACAGTATTTATATGGCTAGTCTATTTCAGTTTCTGGTCAATGGTAACCCCCAGGATGTTGATAGTGGGGGATTCAGTGATGGTAATGCCACTGAGTATCAAGGGGTGATGATTAGATTCCCTCTCATTGGATATGCTTATTGCCTGGCACTTGTGTGACATGAATGTTACTTGCCATTTGTCAGCCCAAGCCTGGATATTGTCCAGGCCTTGCTGCACTTGGACATGGACTGCTTCAGTATCTGAGGGGTCGCAAATGGTGCTGAACATTGGGCAATCTCAGTGAGCATCAACACTTCTGACATTATGATGGAAGGAAGATCATTGATGAAGCAGCTGAAGATGGTTGGGCCAAGGACTCTACCTTGAGGAACTCCTGCAAGTGATGTCCTGGAGCTGAGATGTTTGACCTCCAACAGCTACAACCATCTTCCTTTGTGCTAAGTATGGCTCCAACAAGTAGAGAGTTTTCCTCTTGATTCCCATTGACTCCAGTTTTGCTAGGGCTCCTTAGTGCCACACTCAGTCAAATGTGGCCTTGATATCAAGGGCAGTCACTCTCACCTCACCTTGGGAGTTCAGCTCTTTTGTCCATGTTTGAACCAAGGCTGTAATAAGGTCACAGGAGCTGAGTGGCCCTGGCAGAACCCAAACTGGGTGTCAGTGAGCAGGTTATTGCTAAGCAATTGCCACTTGATAGCATTGTTGATGACCCCTTCCATTACTTTACTGATGACCAAGAGTAGACTGATAGGATAGTAATTAGCTGGGTTGGATTTGTCCTGCATTTTGTGTACAGGACATACCTGGGCAATTTTCCACATAGCCGGGTAGATGCCACTGTCGTAGTTGTACTGGAATAGCTTGGCTAGGGGCGTTACAAGTTCTGGAACGCAAATCTTCAGTACTATTGCCGGAATATTGTCAGGGCCCATAGCCTTTGCAGTATCCAGTGCCTTCAGCCATTTCTTGATATTACATAGAATGAATTGAATTTGCTGAAGACTGGCACCTGTGATGCTGGGGACCTACAGAGGAGGCCGAGATGTATCATCCACTCGGCATTCCTGGCTGAAGATTGTAGCAAGTGCTTCAGTCTTAACTTTTGCACTGATGTGCTGGGCTCCCCCAGCATTGAGGATGGGGCTATTTGTGGAGCCTCCTCCTCCAGTGAGTTGTTTAATTGTCCACCAACATTCATGAATGGTTGTGGCAGGACTGCAGAGCTTAAATCTGTTCCGTTGGTCGTGGGTTCGCTGAGCTCTGTCTATCACTTGCTGCTTATGCTGTTTGGCACGCGAGCAGCCCTGTGTTATAGCTTCACTAGGTTGACACCTCATTTTTAGGCTTGCTTGGTGCTGCTCCTGGCATGCCCTCCTGCACTCTTCATTGAACCAATGTTGATCCCCTGGCTAGATGGTAAAGGTAGAGTGGGGGATATGCCGGGCCATGAGGTTACAGATTGTGTTCGAATACAATTCTGCTGCTGCTGATGACCCACAGTGCCTCATTGATGCTCAGTCTTGAGTTGCTAGATCTGTTTGAATTCTATCCCATTTAGCATGGTGGTAGTGTCACACATGATGGAGAGTACCCTCAATGTGAAGGCCGGACTCTGTCTCCACAATGACTATGCGGTGGTCACTCCTACCGATAGTCATGGACAGATGCATCTGCGGCAGGCAGGTTGGTGAGGATGAGGTCAAGTATGTTTTTGCCGCTTGTTGGTTCCCTCACCACCTGCTGCAGACCCAGTCTAGCAGCTTTGTCCTTTAGGACCAGGCAGCTCAGTAAGCATTGGTGCTACTGAGCCATCTTGGCGTTGGACATTGAAGTCCCCCACCCAGAGTACATTCTATGCCCTTGCCACCCTCAGTGCATCTTCCAAGCGGTGTTCAACATGGAGGAGCGCTGATTCATTGGCTGAGGGAGGGTGGTATGTGGCAATCAGCAGGAGGTTTCCTTGCCCATGTTTGACCTGATGCCATGAGACTTCATGGGGTCTGGAATCAATGTTGAAAATTCCCGGGGCAACTCCTTCCTGGCTGTCTGCCAATATGCTGCCACTTCTGCTGGGTCTGTCCTGCCTGTGGGATGGTGATGGTGGAGTCTGGGACATTGGCTGTAAGGTATGATTCCATGAGTATGACTATGTCAGGCTGTTGCTTGACTAGTCTGTGAGACAGCTCTCCCAATTTTGGCACTAGCCCCTAGATATTAATAAGGAGGACTTTGCAGGGTCGACAGGGCTGAATTTGCCATTGTCATTTCTGGTGCCTAGGTCAATACCGGTGGTCTGTCTGCTTTCATTCATTTTTTGAGACTTTGTAGCTGTTTGATACAACTGAGTGGTTTGCTAGGCCATTTCAGAGGGCATTTAAGAGTCCACCTTGTTGTGGGTCTGGAGTCACATGTAGGCTAGACCAGGTAAGGATGGCAGATTGCCTTCCCTAAAGGCATTAGTGAACCAGATGGGTTATTACAACAATCAACAATCGTTTCATGGTCATTATTAGACTTCTAATTCAGATTTTTATTGAATTCTGTAGTAATTATAGTTTTGGGGAACCTGGGACTGTAGCTTTATGAATAACCGTGTGTTGTAAGATCACATGATCTGTGTAAACCAATGAGTTAGCAGCGCAGGGAACCTTTAAGGGAGAGTTCTTCTTTAGTTATGGAGTTTGCTGCTGCTGTCTTGTAAATAAAGTTAAATGAGTCCACTAAAAAAATTGTCTGGAAGATCAACTCCGTAACAAATTCAATTCCACTGACTGCTATGGCAGGATTTGAACGCAGGTCCCCGGAGGATTACCTTAGGTCCCTGGATTATTAGTCCAATGACAATACCACTATGGCATCACCTCCCCCTTGACCAAGTGTGGCATCAAGGATTCCTAGCAAAACTGTAGTCAGTGGGAAATCGGGAGAAAGCTCTCCCCTGGTTGGAGTCATACCTAGCACAAAGGAAGATGGTTATAGTTGTTGCAGATCAATCATCTCAGGCCTGGAACATTGGTATGGGAGTTCCTCAGGGTAGGGTCCTAGGCCCAACCATCTTCTGCTGCTTCATCAATGACCTTCCCTCCATCATAGGTCAGAAGTGCGGATGTTTGCTAATGATTGCTCAATGTTCACCATTCACAATTCCTCAGATA
The DNA here is from genome assembly GCF_017639515.1 of Carcharodon carcharias. Classification (NCBI taxonomy): domain Eukaryota; kingdom Metazoa; phylum Chordata; class Chondrichthyes; order Lamniformes; family Lamnidae; genus Carcharodon; species Carcharodon carcharias. The sequence goes on along the minus strand of NC_054486.1, from coordinate 96,987,213 downwards.
TCGAAGCAGTCTGTATCCATATGCAGCAAGACCTGGACAACATTCAGTCTTGGGCTGATAAGTGGTAAGTAACATTCATGCCACACAAGTGCCAGGCAATGACCATCTCCAACAAGAGAGAATTTAATTATCTCCCTTTGACATTCAATAGCATTACCATCACTGAATCCCCCACTATTAACATCCTGAGGGTTACCATTGACCAGAAACTGAACTGAACCAGCTATATAAATACAGTGGTCACAATAGCAGGTCAGATGCTTGGAATTCTGCAACGAGTAACTCACCCCCTGACTCCCAAAAACCTGTCCACCATCTACAAGGCACAAGTCAAGAGTATAATGGAATATTCCTGAATGAGTGCAGGTCCAACAACACTCAGGAGGCTTGACATCATCCAGGACAAAGCAGCCAGTTTGATTGGCACTCCACTATCTTAAACATTCACTCCTTCTACCACTGGCACTCAGGCGGCAGTATGTGCCATGTGTAAATGTACTGCAGCAACTTGGCAAGTCCCCTTCAACATCACCTTCCAAGCCCTGGGCCTCTACCACCTTGAAGGACAAGGGCAGCCGATGCATGAGAACCTGCAAGTTCCCCTTCAAGCCACATACCATCCTGACTTGGAAGTATATCGCCATTGCTTCACTGTTGCTGGGTCAAAATCCTGGAACTCCGTCCCTAACAGCACTGTAGGTGTACCTATCCCATGTGGATTGTAGCGATTCAAGAAGGTGGCTCACCATCACATTCTCAAGGGCAATTAGGGATGGACAATAAATGCTGCGCTAATCAGCAATGCCCACATTTTGTGAAAGAATAAATAAAGAAAAAATTGTAGGTTTATCTACAACACAAGGATTGCAGTGGTTCAACAAGACAGTTCACGACCATTTTCTCAAGGGCAATTAGGGATGGAGAACAAATGCTGGTCTACGCAGTGATGCACACACCCCATAAAGCATTTTAAAAATCTAGGAAAAGCAGCCTCCTTGATTGTCACCCCATCCACCACCTTAAACTTTGACTACCTCCACTAGCAATGCACAATGACAGCAGTGTGTACCGCATGCAAGATGCACTTCAGCAACTTACCAAGTCTTTTTTGACAGTACCTTCCAGATCCACAACCTCTACTACCTAGAAGGATATGGGCAGCAGACTCATGCAAACACCTCTACCTGCAAGGCACCCTTCTAGCAACATACCATCCTGGCTTGGAACTTTATCACCATTCCTTCATTGTTGCTGGGTCACAATCTTGGAACTCCCTTCTTAACAGCATTGTGGGTGTACCTACACTAGATGGACTGGGGCATTTCAAGAAAACAGCTCACCTCCACCTTCTCAGGAGAAATTAGGGATAAGTAGCAAATGAGGTTCTGATAACGACACTTACATTATATCAAAGAATTTTTTTTAAAGCTGCAGCAACAGCATTACCAGCAGCAGCAACAACAGCAAGGACAACAGCAGCACCAGGAGCTACACCAACACCAGCTGCAGCTGCCTTCCGCACAGCCATATGCCAATCCACCTCAGGACAGAAGGGATTGATAGAGAGCTTCAGCTTGAAGTGGGCCATACCCCCAGCAAGCTACTGACAGAGGGTGAATTTCCTCAGCTTGACAGAGCAACTATAACTCAGGCTTTCACAGGATGTCATGGCAACATCAGCACTTTTTGGGAGGAGCTATCCTTCCATGAGGACCAGGTGATCATGCATTGTCAGCGGTCATTAAGATTCTGAATTATGTCTTTAGCCATTTCCAGGATTTTACAATCTGTTGCACATAAGTATAGCACCCAGGTCACCAATGCCTTGTTTGCCTTTGCTGCCAATAATGGGAACATTGAGATGGATGAGGTCAGTGAAACCTAAAGGGATGGTGGCTTAGCTGCATTGGCTGGATTCTCACAGGTATAGGGACTAATTGATTGAATGCATTTGGCAATCAAAGTACCCTCAGATCATCAAGGCATCTTTATGAATCATAAAGGATTCTACCCTCTCAAAGTACAGTGGGTTTGTGATCACCAGAAACTGATCATGCATATTTGCACTAGATATTCAGGGGGTTGCCGTAACTAATTTATTCTGTGGCTGTCAAATCTCTAGCAGTTTTTCTCTCCACCGCACAGCCCCAAGAAAACAAGAGCTACCCTCTGAAGATATATCTGTTAACTCCTGGGAGGAATCCTATCAATGAGATACAACCAGAACTATCGGGGCAATAATATCTCATTCCAACAGTTAATCTGGCAACTATTACATTCTCACCCTTTCCTCCTCAAAAACGTTAATCATAACATTCACCTGAAGGTTACTAGCCATGGTGAATGAAGAATGCAACAAAGTAGAGACCATAGAATAAAGAATTGCAATAAAATCTTTCATTCAATGAAATAAACATAATTAAAACTCAATTAACATTGGTATAAAGACCCAAAAGTGAGTCCCCTTGTGCAACTAAGCCGCCTTTCTCATCTGCTTCCCCTTACTCTTACGTAGTGCAACTCCTGTGGCTTCAGTTGAGCTGGAAGCAGGCCTCTCATTCCCCTGCTCTCAGACACGAGAAGCCTGTGGTGGAGACGAAGTCTCTAAGTTTTGGCTTCATTGAGGGTACTGCCAAAGGCAGCCACACCTGCACTGCTGTGGGGTAAATTTGGACATTGCGGCAGGATGCAATATATATGGCTGTGTTTGAGTTGGGGGTTTAGGGTGGTGGGAAAGGGATGAGAAATATGAGCACCTTGAGAAGTGTCCTCATTGCCATGTACTTTTTTTTCCACCTTCCCTCCCATGACCCATCTGCACTTCCCTGTGAGCCAAAAGCAGGAGAGTACTTGGCTACATGTCAGTGAGGTGTTGAGCCAGCAAGGCGAGGCTTTGCTCCATCCTGTGTAAAGTGACAGTCGGAATGTGTAGGCTATTGGTTTGGACCAGCATACATTCACAGTGGCCTGCAGCATCTGATTCTTCATGCTGGTGGCCACTCTTCCCATGGGCTGAGCATTGGCATGAATGCCTGAGAAATCATGGCAACATGCCAGAGAAGGACTTCTCTGTTCTCTCTCCAAGGGTGTGCAATCCCTCTGGAAATGCTGATCAAAGCACATAGATCTCTCTTGCTGCTCCACAAGTTCCTTTCCCATGGGTGACCCCTGAGGGCATTTACATCCAGCTGACCAGAGCTTGGCTAATTAAATACTCACAGCAAAGCCCAATATTGCAACAATTAGGTTCCTGACCTGCTTCCGCCACCTCCAATATCCCACCCCCATACATTCTGAACAGGTCATTTCCAGTACAATTGCACCAAAAGGTTCATATTTAGATGATTGAGTTAGTTTCTCTTCAGGCCCTCTATCCTTCAACTAACTGATTACTTTGAAACAGTAAACTTTCATGGAAATGCACATTTTTGAAGTTGTTACTCAAGGATTTCATCATTTACTTTTATTTTACTTTCTAGGATGACAACGCAGGCTTTCCGAGACCTCTTGCACTGCAGTTTCTCACCAACAGAAAAGCAATGTTTTTTGAATACATTTCCTGGATTGAACATGAAATGGGCTCCAAACCTAAGTTTTCTGATGCTCACGTTGGAAAAATATTAAGGATGAGGTAATTAAATTGTTTATATTTTACAGTATAGATCCTGTAAAAAAGGGTTCTTCTATAGACATATTAGGGTGAAGTTTCTGATCAGCAATATTGTCCCCACAGCTATGAATCAGGTAAGCAAAAACCTGGAATTTGGATGGTTAGTGCCTTTGTCTCATCTTTGCCTAACCTGCATTATGATTATAATTCTGCTGGAGGTTTTCCCACAGAACATTGACTATGGTGTCAATACTAACTACCTTCCCCACTTGCACTCCAATGACAGGCAGGAAAGGATTGGAGTGGTGGGGTTAAATCATCAAGTTCATGAAGCCTGGCCCTATCCCAACATGCATGACCATGTATGTGTTTTGACTGCGAAAGGTTTTGAGTTGTCCAAGAAACCCACTCTGGAAATGTGGGATCTATCATTTTAATATTTAAATAGAGCTTCTTACATGAGATTTTGGCGGTGATTTGAAAATAACACCTCCTGCATAGGTTTCTCAGGGTTTGGGAAACTCATCAGTGAAATAGAGTTGAGATTCAGTGGTGCTTCATGGGGATAGTTAAAGGTCAGGAGGTCTGATATGATTAAAGGCTCAATGTTAATCATGCTTTCTCAGTTCCTTCAGAATGGATGACATCATGGTTGTTTTGTTTGGACTCCGTATATGGAAGACAATTAGCATCATCAGTAGATAGGGTGTGCTATGGAGGAAGTGGCATGTGGCCCACAGAGAAGGGAGCAATAAGGGTTGAGGTCTCAGGAAGCATTGCCCACCTAACAGAGTCTATAGGAAAATGCTCAGCTGTTTAGACCTCTCAGAATAGCAGTGCTTATGCAGGTGGTCACAGGCAGCCTCCTAGTAGTAGAACTGTTGTCTGCCGGATATGGTGGCCTTGCATTGGCAGTGGCTGTGATAGTTATTGCTGGCTTCAATATTTGTCTGGTATCTTCCAAGGTGCTACCAGAGACATAACAAGGGTCTTGAGTAAAATGCTTAAGACAGTTAGCAGATGGAATATTTGCCAGAGCTGGGTGCTATGTAACTACTCCTGAGGTGACAATAGCCAGATTGAGCAGGTACTTGGATTTTTGTCACTGGCTGGCTTCACAAATGAACAGGGTGAAATCAGCTGCACCATGGTAATCTGAACAAGAGGGATAATGAGGAGCATCTGTCAAGTACAATTCCATCAATGTTCAGTTGGTAGGAAACCACAAGAAAAGATTCATCTAGATCTGCAATAGATTTCCTGGGAATTTCCATGGTGCATTTGTATTACATTTTCCAGCATTTCCAAACTTTTCAAGCTTGAAATCAAGGGGTGGCTGTTGGGTGACAAAGGATATCCCCATCAGACATGGCTGATGGCATCTCTGAGCAACACCACCAATGACCATCAACAGCATTATAATAGCCATATAATAACTACATGTGTGATCAAACAAGCCATTAGCATGCTCAAAATTCTACTTCAGGTGCCTGGACTGTTCTAGAGGTGCCCTTCAGTACTCACAGTGAGGTATCTTGGATGGGACCGGTGTGCTGCATTCTGCTCAACATAGTGCAACAGTGAGGACTAGAGGTGGAGGAGGAACAATGAGGATTGCAGTGGAGTGAAGGATAGGAAAATAGGGCCCTAATACCAGCTTAGTCAATCAAAAGAGTGCTCAGGATGACAAGTAGTGCTCAGGATGCCAAATAGTGCTCAGGATGCCACAATAGTTCAAAGTTTCAATTAGTGACTGCCACTGGACCAAGATAATGATCACACCTCATATCTCATTCCTCCCCCACTGCCACGTATGCAAGCAGTCCTGTAACCAAACATGCACATACACCAAGATAAAAGCAAAATATTGCGGATGCTGGAAATCTGAAACAAAAACAGAAAATGCTGGAAAAACTCAACATTTCTAATCGCATCTGTGGAGAAGTAAAAAACAGAGCTAATGTTTTGAGTCCGTATGACTCTTCAGAGCTCTGAAGAAGTCAAAGCGACTCGAAACGTTAACTCTTTTTTTCTCTCCACAGATGCTGTTAGACCTGCTGAGTTTTCCAGCATTTTCTGTTTTTGATGCACATGCACCAGTTGTTCTCATTCATTTCATGTCTTCACATTCATCACCAAGCAACTGATGTGCATTTACTCGATAAACTACAAAGCTTTTCTTTTTTTTTACCTAACACTTTTACATGGTTCAGCACCTAAAGGTTCAGCAGAAGTATTGGCAACCTGTTCTTTTCCTTGCTGTGACTTCTTTGGTGCTTGTAGTCAATGAACCTTGGATGTTGAAGCCCCTGAGGACCCCACCAATGACTACACCATCTATAGCTATGCAATGGCAGTCTGGGTCAGAGGGCTAAGAGGAAGTAAGGCACATACACATTGGGAGGACAGGGGGCAGTGGGTGAAATGTCGAAACCGTTTGACAGGAGCTCCCACTTTCATCTCTCCCTATTGCCATTGTTGCTTTCCTGGTCCAGCCTGCCTCTATGCAGGAGAGCAACTTGGATCAGTGACGCCTTTTAAAGCCACAGCTAGTGTACCTGGCATCCTGTTTAAGGCAACAGGAATTTTGGCATCCATAGTTAGCATGACTGTCATGAGAGCCTGCAAGGATTAATTAGTATGCAATGAATTCAGGTTCCACAGAGGAGGCTACTGTTCTCATGAATGAAATCCTTGCAATGGCCTGCAGCTTAGTCTACAAATATTTGTCCTGGACTACAGCATTTCTGAAGCAGAACTGCCAGTGCCTGGCACATTTGTTTCTGACCTTCCATCATTCTCCTTTTCATTGACAGTGCCCCACATTTAGCATCTGCTGTTCAGATGAGCAGAGCTTGGACAGGACTATGCCCTTTGAGGCAGATTCTCCACAATTGTTCCTGCCACCTCTTTGCTCGCTTGTGCTGTCCGAATCACCAAGTGATCTCCCACTGAATGAATGAATAAAAAAAAATTCCCAAATATACACTGAAGCACTAACTTACAAGCACAACTTCAGCTGTGCAGCTGTGCTGAGTAGATTACTGCTCCATTGAGGTACCCGCCCAAGTGGCCCGCAGCACAGAATCACCAACCTTCTGCTACCATCTTAGATAACCAGGGCTTCTCCTGAGCCCTCTGTGACTATCAGGGCTACCCCTGAGCCCTCTCCACTTAAGGTCTGCCAACTGCAGCCCTTTTTCTGCTTGGATCCTTTTTCTCTACTCCTCATTCTTTTTCTTAATTGGGACCTCTCCCTGTCCCCTCTCCCATTGGACCTCTCCCGGTTCCCCCTCCCTGTGCCCTGCCTGGGATGCCTGTCAACTATGTCAACCATGGCATTCCACTTCTGGTCACATGCTCTTGGGTTTTGCGCTGTTTCTCCTCTTTTCCTTTTTATGCAGGCGCACCAGGATGGCTGAGCCCTTTAACTGTCAGATTGCACATGCACCACCTGCTCCTGGCCTGCACATGTGTGGGACTCCTGAGTCCTGTTGGGACTTGGAGTTTCCAACTTCCCAATTCAAAAAGGTAAGTTTGAGTTATATCACACTATAAAAAGTGGAATCTTGTTGGTCATTTGGGGATCATTCAGTAAATTTGGTTATTTGGTTTATGGTTTCCCTAAAGGGATTGTAACACTGGTCCCAATGTCCCAGGAATCTAAAGCTCTCTCTTCTGTACCACCTCTCCGGTCATGCATTCATTTGCTCTTTCCCCCTCGTTCTATGCTCGCTTGTGCGTGGTACCCGGAGTAATATGGAGATTACTATCTTTGAAATCCTGCCTCCTAGTTTCCTTCTTAGTCCCCTAAACTCTCACTGCAGGACCACACCCTCTTTCTACCTACATTGTAGGTAACAATGTGGATTACAACCACTAGCTGTTCACCCTACCACATCAGAGTGCTCTGCAGTTGCTCAGTGACATCCTTGACTGGGGCACTAGGGGAGCAACATACCTGGATTCACACCTGCAGCCACATAAGTGACTCTCTGTTACCTCAACTATCTGCACTGAATACTGGTTGGAGAATGAGGGGGCTCCTGCAGTACCTGGTCCTTCCTGTCTGGCAGTCACCTATTCCCTCTATCCTTGCGCACCTTCAGGCTGCAGGGTAGCCACATCTATAACTGTGCTATCCACAAAGCTCTCAACCTTGTGGATGTGCCTCAAAGATGTTAAATGCTGTTCATGCTCCAAATCTTGGCGCTCAAACTGCTGCAGTTGATGACATTGCCTGCACAAAGGGTTATTCTGTACACAAGAAGCATTTTCCCACATGGAAGACACATACTCCATGGCCGGAATTTTCCAGCCCCTCACGCCGGTGGAATCTTCCAGTCCCATCGATGTGAACGGAGATTTCAATGGCTTGCCGGCTCCGCCGCGGGAAATCTGCAGTGGGGGTCTGGAAAATTCCAGCCCATGAGTCCAAGCTGTCCTGCCATGGCTCTATTTATTAGACAATAAAACTTAACTAAATAAATAAAGTCTCTCCAGCTACTCAGCAATCAGCTGCTTCTCTTCTGCTGACATCACTTCATTTTATAGGGAGGTTAACTGAAATATCTTACCTAATCTTTATTATCCATAACTCTTAGATTTTAATTACCGAAAAATTCAAAAATCTTTAGTGTAACTATTCCTTCTTATTTAAATATAACTTTATCCTCTAGATATGAATGATTGATTGAGCACTGATTGTAATTATATGATAAAATTTTAAATTGATTTCAGTTTTTCTATCTGCATTAATTAATCACTCAATCAGTTTAGTCTTACTTTATATTTGCATAATTTAGGTTAACTTAAAAACTTACCAGATAACTTACCCCACGTGAGCCTTTGACCTGTGATGTCACTTTGCATGCGGGGCATCCCGATCCTGTACAGCTCTGGATCTCAGTCCCGCTCATTTTAAACCTCCACTCTCAGCTCCTGCTCTTCTTAAATAAGAAATTAAAATTTTTAATTTCCCAGCTTGTAGTTTAACTTAGTCAGCTAGTTTAGATATCAACAATGAAATAATCGCCAACTATTCATTTACCCCCTCTGATGCCATACTTTGGGTGTCATCGTCTCAGATTTGCACTAAGTGCAGTACCGGGCGGGAAAACAATGTTTTACCCGCTGGCCGCAATGGTTGCTTCCCATGCCATATTGTCCCAGACCCGCCACATTAATTATGCATTCCCAGGAAACAAGCCGTTTCTATGGTGGGCAGGCTCTCATTTGCCCACCATACCATCATCTCACCGCTTCATCATGTGGGCACCATATTTAAAGTGCAAACGCGTGCAAACCTCTCAGTGCTTTCAGCCTAGGACAGCCGCACAGAAGACAGGCCCCGAAAGGCAAAACGACTACAGCCACCCCCGGTTTAGTGACGCGTCCATTGAGCACCTTTTGGACGCCGTGGAGGCCTGCCCTGATGTGCTCTACCCTTATTCTGGCCGTAGGAAGGGCAGCAGCATCACCAATCTGGCTTGGGAGGCGGTGGCAGCAGTGGTCAGTGCCAATGCCCTGCAAAAGAGGGCAGCCACCCAGTGCAGAAGGAGGATGAATGATCTCCTCCATTCTGCCAGATAAAGTCACTCTTCTCATCACTCTCAACTCACACACTCTCAAACCCATCACACATCCACAGGTACCTGTCAGTTCAAGGGACATCATCATTCACTCTCTCACGCACACCTTCATTGTCTTCATCCCGTCCATGGGACCACTCACCACATGGCAGGCCTACTTGTCATCTGGCTTGGCAGGCGTCCTGCTTACACTCTCTCCATCTCTATTCATGCAGGACAAGCTGGCACACAACAAGAGGAAGAAGTTGCAGACTGGTGGAGGAATGCCTGAAATCAAGGTGCTCATGGACTTTGAAAAGAGAGCCATCCAGCTGTCCGGCAAGGATCTGGACCATTCCTGTGCTGACGGTGAGGTTGGCTGAGCTCTACAAAGTGAGGATTCAGCAATGCAACATCTATTAGACAATCATGCTGCGAGTGATGTGTCTGTTTCACATACCACTGCCATGCACTAATTATCTCCCCTTGCTTTCGCAGGCACATCTGAGAAACAGCCAATGGAGTCCATGACCCAGGTCCTCGACTCAAGCCCGGAAGATACCTCAGAAGATGAATCTGCTGAAACCTTCATTGAAGACCGGCACAGTGCTCACCCACACCCTCCACCAGCACAGAAACGCACACTTCAGTGGGACCTTACTTTAGAGTATCCTCAAGATCACAAACTGGTGAGCATATTACATCCACAGCATTGCGGCTTCAGGGACTCCCCAGGTGTCTGGCACTCAGAGGACTGTTGGAGGCTGGCTGAACAGATGATGAGTCTCTGGACTCAGTCATGTCTCAGTTGCTGTGGCTGCAAAGGCAACCTCAGGAACATCAGAAAGAGATGTCTGCTGCACTCCTCAGATTGCAAGACACAATGGAGGAGTCTGTCCACCTTCAGGCTAAGGTGATAGCACCGGTATGTCAATGCACCAACATCAACACTGGTAGGATGGCGGCCGCCATGGAGACCTTGGTCCAGGACGTCACTCCTGCACTGCTGCATGGGCTGAACTCTCGCTGATGCCTCCAACAGTGTGTACGCAAGAGGGGTTCTAGGCAGCTCAACCTCACTCTAGCTTCCCCTTCTCCTCAAGAAGTCAGCCAGGGGCCCTTGGGCACCCATAGGGAGGAGGAGCAGCAGGTGCACACCCCAGGGTCATCCAACCAGGTGACTCTGGGAGTGTCCAGTCCATCCAAATCCCCTCTTCCTGTGACCCCAGTAGCTCCAGCTCCACAGGCTGAGGAGGGTGCCACTGCCACATAGCAGGACCCCGAAAGCAGGCCGGGGCCCTCCAGGTCTTGGCCCTCCAGAGGATGCCAGCCAAGGTCATCACAGACAGGACATAGCAGTCAGCAGGCTGCCTCCACCTCCACTGTTGATGTCCGGAGAGCACCAAGTCATAGTGGCAGGGTTAGGAAAGTTAAGAAGATGCAGTTGCACAGCCTGTTCATGGGTGTTAACTACTTGTACATAATGTTCACTATTGTAAATAAACTCTCAACAATGTCTCTCTGCCTACGGCTCCTTCTCCTGATGAGCAGTCAGTGTCACTCAGATGTGAAACCTTTCTGCACAAGATAAAGGCAGGCGTCTCATTCCAGGGCTTCTTCCCTGTGCATTGTGCAGCCTTCAGACCAAAGTGATGGTCCTGCCTCACACTCCCTGAACACATTAGTGATGCCTGCACATCGATGGTGCTTGTCATTGCTGCCAGAATGCTGTAGACAGGCGTCTTGGAGTTCCGTCATTCTATCTGTGTGCTCTGAGCACCTTTAAGGTGGGGCTGTCCCCATCTCTTCAGCGTCTGTGACCGGTAACGCTGTGTTCCTGAAGCAGTCAGATGCTGAAGGTGGACAAAGATCAGATGCCTTTAAAGTTTCTTGGCTGCATCTCCATGATATGATCCTGATTACAGAGCACAAGCAAGCTGCCCTCGGCCAGAGAGGTGTCAGACATCCTCAGAGACTATGTGAAGATCAATGGAGTGTCCTCACTACATGTCGTTATCATCTTCCTGCAACTGAGTGACTATCACGGCCTCCACTGTATCTCCATGACAGGAGCATCATCACAGAGGGCATGTGCACTGTCATAAACCAGACTTGAGTCAAATGTTCATAGGTGCAATGTGAGGATCTATGGTGTCTCCTCATAGCTGCTAGAATGATGACATGCAGTGAGGGCCTCCTGAGTGTACCTGCCTCGTCTGGCCAGTGCGAGGGTCTCAATGCCATCATCATCGCCTTCGACGACCTCCTCACTCTCATCTCCGTTGGCGTCCTCCTCATCTGAGACCTCCGGTTCCTCCATCTCCTCCTCAGCTCCTCTCCCAGTTGCAGCACCCAGGTCCTAAGGAGTGCAGCAAGTGACAATGATGCGTGACACCTTCCGTGGACTATATTGCAGGTCTCCACCAGACCGGTCCAGGCAACAGCACCTCATTTTCAGCATCCCAATGGTCTGCCCCACCAAGTTGCGAGTTGCAGCATTAGCATCATTATACCTTCGCTCTGCTGTAGTCTGAGGCCGTCACACAGGTGTCATCAGCCACGTCCTCTGCATGTAGCCCTTGTCCCCTAGGAGCCACCCCTGCAGCCTCAATGGACCCTGGAAGACGCCAGGGATTTGTGACTGTCGGAGTCATGGAGACTGTGTGCAGAACTCCAGGATGCATTTGTGTTGGTCACACACCAGCTGCACATTCAGTGAATGGAAGCCCTTGTAGTTGATATAGTTGACTGTTTGTTGTGATGGAGATCTGAGCACCCACATGTGAGCAGTCGATCCCATCCTGCACCTGTGGGAAACTTGAGATCTGGGCAAATCCAATCGCTCTTGCATCATGGCTCTCCTGGTATGGGGGAAATGCAAAAAGTTGTGTACCCTCGTGAAGGTGGCACCTGTGACCTCATAGATGCATTTGTGGGTGATATCCCACAGAGGTCAGCTGTGGAGCCCTGAAAGGAGCTATTGGTGTAAAAATTGAGCACTGCAATCATTTTCACAGCCACCGGCAGTGGATGTCCTCCATGGCGACAAATCCTGCAGAGGCTAGCAGATGTGACCGACCCAGTTCCCTAGACATGTGCAGTTTCTGGCAACACTGGTTCTCGGTCATCTGCAGGAATGAAAGGCAGCATCTATAGACCCTGGGTCTAGTTTGGTGCTGACTAGCAACAGTTTGTTGTGGCGTGAGGGGGAGCTCCAGCGCCCCTTTTTGCGGGTACTACTCCTCCCTTTGCACAGCCAGATGCCTCCGTTGCTGTCTGCTCTGTCATCATCACTCTCTACACCACAAGGCATTCAGCGAGTTCACCAGGTTCCATGCACATGATGTACTCCTCCTGCAGGATGAAAGAGAGAGAGATGCATGGATTAGCTTGGGTGTTCTAAGAACCTCTTTTGGTTAAGTCTGAAGGCCCCTTAAAGCATCCTGGAGAGTGCTGGCCACCACTTGGATGGACAGAGTTTATTGCGCTGCTTGGCTGCCTGAAACCCCAACCATCTCTGCCCCACTGCACCTGATCAATTGGCAGCAGCTTTGCCCACTGGACTGCTTGCTATGCTCTCAGCTCAGGTGCAGGCATTCTCCTAACCTGCATTGCAAGGCTGCACTGTTAGCTTGAACCATGAGGGAGACTGACCCAAACTGGGATGATGACATTGCAAGAGGCTGTGAGCGCCTCCACCAGTGACTGCTCCACAGCCAGCTTTCGCAAAGAGATTGTATAATGTGCTCAGTCGTCCAACTATCTGCAGCTCACTAAAATGCTCATTACTTTGCAGTCTGTGCCTGAGGGGTGAAAAGCTCTGGAGCACTTGGTGGCATTCTCATGCCTCTGTGTTGCTTGAGTGGGCAGGTAAGCTGGAGGGTCAACTCCATGCATGTCAGTGTGGCTGTGTCTGAACTGTCCCAACTGTAGAGAAATGGCCACTTTATACAAGGGAAAAACAGAATTACCTGGAAAAACTCAGCAGGTCTGGCAGCATCAGCGGAGAAGAAAAGAGTTGACGTTTCGAGTCCTCATGACCCTTCGACAGAACTTCTCCGCCGATGCTGCCAGACCTGCTGAGTTCGGTCGAAGGGTCATGAGGACTCGAAACGTCAACTCTTTTCTTCTCCGCCGATGCTGCCAGACCTGCTGAGTTTTTTCAGGTAATTCTGTTTTTGTTTTGGATTTCCAGCATCCGCAGTTTTTTTGTTTTTATTGCTTTATACAAGGTTTCCCTAATGCATGGCCGCTTCCCTCCTCCTGACCCCACAGGTGCTTGTGCACTACCTTCAACCGCAGGGCAGCCCTTACTCCCCCACAAATACACCTCAGTTGCAGTGTAGCCCTTGCCCCCACCCCCAAGTCGCCTCAACCACAAGGCAGCCCTTGTGACCTGGGTGAGCACTGCGCAACATTACTGTGCACTCACCTCAGAGTTCCCTGAAAGTGCTGCCCACCAAGTGCAGCTATTGTGAAATACATTGGCATGCAATCACGCTGACATGGGCGGATGATCCAACGTGGGTGGGGGTGATTCTGGTGGGCTGGCCTTATAATCATATGCAGATGTATTACAATGAGTTCCCAACGTCCGATGGTGGGAAATGCAGCCCGCCATCAACGAGCTGGGTGGACGATCGCAAACTGATTTCACGACGACGTGAAACCAATTCTGGCCTTCTTGCCATGTTGTCTGCTGACATCGCTGACCACGCCCGACACTAGTGGGAATGGAAAATTCCGCCATTTGACTTTTATTCTCTTTTTCAAACTTGCTCACTCTAATTCCTGCTGACTCCCCACCACTGCTTTTATTTGCGGGTCTCTGACACTATTCTCTCAGGCTTGCTCTGTCTTCCTATGTGGTTTATAATAAGCAGAAACATGCACGGTGCATATTGAAGTCACTCAAAGTCCAATTTTGCAAAGGGAAATGAAAAGCAGTTGTGAGGCCCTTACATACAAATGCAGTGGCCCTAATATCAGTTTCAGTTGCACGAGTTGGATACCTATGAGCAGCCCTAACCAATATGATTGTCCACACATCTCCATCATGAAATGAGCTTGCACATGCTATCCACTATATTAGACCCGTTTTATACCTGTAAAATGGCATAATTCAACCCAATTTCTAGGAAGTTGGTTTGTAGAGATATAGAAATATGTTTTTAACTTAGTAGATTTGTTGGTTCATCATTGTATTGATATAGCATTGTTGACTTAAATACTTTTCAAGTAAAGTAAACAGCATTTATTAATAAAACTGATGGAAAGTTACATTTTATATTAACAAGATACACATTCCTGATTTTAGAATAGGGGGAATGGCTGAGATAACAGAAGTTTACCAGAAGCGTTCCACGAATCATTTTTTGGCTGTTGCCATGGCAAACATCTTGCAGCCATTTTATGCAGAATCTTTTCGAAGAAGGCTCTTTTTGAACAAACTGCTTATTGTGAGAAGAGAGAAAATATTCCATCTACAGCTGTTGGATGCTGGTAAGCAACTCGATGTTAACAACCTTTATTTAATTGAACCCCACCTTAAAATTTTATTTTTTGTGTATCAGTTCCTGGTCCCTTTTTCTTAAATAAGATTTTCTTATACTGCAAACCATCCGTCAGCTGAGAAGCCAGGCAGATAACCTACTGCTTTGTCTATATCAGCTTCCTGTGTAAGTGTGCTAGACTAATTTGACCTGTGATTTAATCACTGTTATAAGTTTCAGGTCTGCAGATGATTGCTCAGAATATGCTGGAAAAATAAGAGTGAATTCACTGGGTGGAATTTTACGACCCTGACAGCAGTGGAACTCGTGGCAGGTGTGGCCACAAAATTTTGAGTGATAGCAAAAAGTCAGTTTCGTGTGAGCGGGAAATTAATTTGGAATTTTGTTCTCCCGATTTCCATGGTGGGCGACTTTCCCACTGAACGATGTTAGGATCTACATTTGCATCCATTTGCATCTCCAGAATGCTCATTAAAAATACAACTTGCTGGAATCATGTTCCCCTCCAAATTTAAGTGCCCCGCCAGCAGATAATTAGAAAAGTCTGTTTCACAACTGTATATAAGGCGAGCTTCACTTCACCAGTGACTTCAAGGTATGTAGACAATGCTTTCACATACCTTTAACAGTAATGCTGCATGATTTCTGTGCTTGTCGAGGCAGATGCAAAGGAGGCAACACCAGCTGGGAGGAGGAATGCAGGGAGATGACTGGGTGAGGATAAAGGATGATAGGAGGGACTTAAGAGAGTAAGAGAGGGAGGTGGAAAACTGATCGCCAGACAAATCGCAGCAGCATCACCAGGATGACTAAAACCTTGGAATGATGCAGTTGAAAAATAACGCTTGAAACAAATTGCCCAGGGAGGGCCCTGAGGGCTTGTGTAAAGAGTCAATGACTGAAATTATGGACCGATTGAAGGGGCACCCTAATAACTATAGGCTCAAGACATGCAGATCAAGGCTCAGCTGAGAACTGCTAACGTGTGTCAAATGCCAATTGAACGAGTTTGGCACCTTAACTCATGGAGCACATTCATGTGAGGATCTGTTAAAGCTTGGGGCAACATTTGGTTTAGTCTGATTGCCCACATGTCTGTCACAGAGGCAGGTAAAAAGGGAAGGAGATTCAAACAGTTAGGGGGCCACAGCTACTACATAAGCAACAAGTTCAAGACAAGGTTCCACATTATTGTTTGAATGGTCATTGCCTACAGGCTGCAATGCTTACAATCATGAAATAGAGGCCATCCAATGCCAGTCTTTCTGAAGGTAACTGCCGCACTCAACCTTTTGCCAGTGGATCATTCCAGGGCTCCACTGGGGATCTCTGAGAAATCTCAGAATCGTCCACTCACAAATGCAAAAGGGAGGTGACCAATGTAGTAGAAGGATCTGGCACATACACTGTTAATGTGGGACTGAGTACAGTACTGCCCACACAGTGATGTAAGAAGGCACATGACCTAGAGCGATGGTCAGTCTAGTGATGGACATAGATGTGTCAAGAAGCAGGACGGAGTCAGCTCCATACCTGTACCCTTTGCTGTATATATATGTACATAGTTGAGTTGTTAATAAAAACTTGCTGTTAACTTTTGAAGAGTACAAAGACTTCTTCATGGTGGCATCATCCAAATTAGAAGCCCTCATCCTCACAAGAAAGTGTCCGGATAAGAAACTCTCAACCTCATAAGAATGCAGGAAAACTAAGAGTAAGGACATCCTCGGTGGATTCTGAGCTGAAAGAAACTCACAAATGAAGCTACAGAGGTTAATAAAATTCACCAGAAAAAACTCCAGGGAGAGAAGAGCCTGGAAGTGAAAAAGGTAGGAGTTTTATTATAGCACAAGACTCCACTGAATCTCCTTTGGAAGCCCAGCATCAGCAAGCAAAGCTCATAGCCTGCAAGGTATGAGATAAAGTTTAAAAAAAAAATTCCAGGCTAGCCAGTCCTGAGAAGTCCTGTTTATTAATTCAGTCAGAAGCACTAATTGAATGAAATCCATCGCTAATCCCAATCCCTGACTTCAAGTCTCAACACAAGGCTCCTCAATTCGGAAAAGAAAAGAAATGAATAATTAATTTCCTCAACTTCTGGGTCTGATTCCAGCGGTTTTTTAAAATGCTTCCCTACTCGAAAAACTCCATCACTGGTTAAATAAAGTCGGCAGCCAGCCGATCCATGCAGCCATTGTGGAATCTTCTTCTTCCCAAAGCACGCCTCCATCATTTTGTAAAGCACGCCAAAACTGGCCGGCGCAGAAAATCCATTGTTCGGCAGTGAATGGCAACGCCATCTTGGAAGCCTGTAATCTCTTAAAACTGTACCCACACTTTTAAGATCTTCAAAGTGGATCCCAATTCCACAATTCCAACTCCACTGGGACTCACCTATGGTCCAGACCAGTCACACAATTGGAGTCTTTGAAGGAAAAGATTTTTAAGATACAGCATTGCTTCAGGTCTCAATAAAAAATCAAAAGCAGAACTAGTAAACACACTTCTTTACTCAGTTGGGTTAATTGCAGACAACATCATTGCATGAAAAGCTATTGATGAGCCATTTGCCAAATTTGATAACTTTTTAAAATCGTTCGTCATTTATTTCAACCTGATCTAACAAAATATTGGAAAGAGCTAAATTTTAAAAGAGAGTCCAGCTGCCTTTGGCAGTCATTAAATGGAGACCATTGCAAAGTGCACTTGATTGGAATGACTCCAACACAGATTGCAATAAATACCTATAACATACTCAAAGAACTTCAGCGCAGCTGCATCAGGACAATCAATACTCCTCCAAGAACAATACTCATGAGGCCACGTTATATGATCCTCTGATGCAAGGCTTACATGTGCATTGTTGAACATCATGTTTATATAGAAACTGCCTTTGTTCATGTCTCTTGTGTGGAACTAAAGGTGACTGACAGGGCTGGGATCAAGTAAGACAACAGGGAACTCAGAGATACAATAAGAGATACTTGAGTAGGGGGAGGCATCTGTTATGCTTGGATGAATGTGGAACATTATATCACATGGAAGAGCCATTCAGTACCTGAGACTTTGAGGGAGAGAAGCAAAATATAATTTCAAAGTTGCAAAGTATATACAGTGATTGAACACCTGCGCCTCCAATGTGCATTCAGAATTTCTTAATTTTTCTAACTCTACCACTACGTCTTGGTGCAACCCTGACATTGGCAGCAGAGGTGGAGGCAGCCTGCTGACTGCTATGCCCAGTTGTCTGAGATGACTTTGGTGGGCATCCTGTAGAGGCTTGAGGCATGGAGTGCCTGGCCTGCCAAGGGTCTCCTGCTCAGGGACCGGTGCACCCTCCATGGCCTGACCAGTGTTGATGGGCTCACAGGCAGAGGGGATTTGGAGTGCCTAGACACCCTTGGAGTGTCCTGGGTTGATGCCCCCGGGTTATCCCTCTAACAATCCTCCTTGAGGAGAAAGGGCACTTGGAAGGAGGTCAAGGTGGCTCCTCCCCCTCTCACCTAGCTGCTGCTGGCTAAATGCAGGTCCAAGCACAAATCCAGCTGAAACTGTACATTCTACTGGACCTGGATCTCCAAGGTGGCCGCCACCCTTTCAATGGAAACTTTGATGTGCTCGCATGGTGGAACCACAACATCAGACAATGTGGACAGACTCCTCCAATCTTCATTCCAATCTGCTGATGACCTCTGGCAACTCTGCCTGATGTTCCCCTGCTTGTCTCTGCATCTCCAACATTTCTCTCAGGGACGATTCCAGAGGCTCGTCATTGAACTCAGACTTAGCAGGGACCTAGCCTCTAGCACTCCTCCTCTAGTGTCAGAGACCTTGACTGACACTGCCTCCACCTGCTATGGACCTATGTCTTTGTGGTGATCTCCAGATTGTGAAACAAAATCTACAGTAGAACTAGGACCCACTGAGGTGTGTGTATCTGCGCTGGTGGAGGGTGCAGGTGAACGCAGGGATGGATCTTCATCGAATGCTTCCTCGGATCCCCATTTGAGATGGTCTGGGGGCTGGGGCTGCGGTGCTGGCTGGTGGTCTCCCTCTGCATTTTCTTGCTGGTGGCTGGAATTGAGAAAAGAGATAATTGGTGATTGACTGGACAGGCATCGACATTATATAGGTCACTCACAGTCATTGTCAATGTGTGGCTGAGGTATACTGGATGGGCCCTCACTGGCTTGTTGCCTTCAGTGCGGGTGGGACCTGAAAATTTGGAGAGCAGCCAAAAGCCTGTTGACATTGGGCAGGAATAATCCCGCCCATAGAATCACAGAAAGTTTATGGCACAGAAAGAAGCCACTTGGCCCATCGTGTCTGTGCTGGCCCTAAGGTGAGCCACCCAGCCTAATCGCACTTTCCAATATTTGTTTTGTAGCCCTGCAAGTTATGGTGCATATCCAGACAGAGTTCCAGACCCTTACCATCTTCTGGGTGAAAAAATGTTTCCCCATCTCCCCTCCAATCTTTCTACCAATCACTTTAAATCTATGCCCCCCAGTCACCGAGCATTTTGCTAAGGTAAATGGGCCCTTCCCATCCACTCTATCCAGGCCCCTTACAATTTTAAACATCTCAATCAAATATCCCTTAAGCCTCTTCTATTCCAATCAATCTTTCCTCATAGCTGCATTTTTCCAGTCCTGGCAGTATCCTTGTAAATCTTTGTACCCTCTCTAGCGCAATTACGTTCTTTCTGTAATGAGATGACCAGTGCTGCACATAGTTCTCAAGTTGTGGCCTCACTAATGATTTATACAGTTCCAGCATAACTTCCCTACTCATATTCTATACCTTGGCTAATAAAGGAAAGGGTTTCAAATGCCTTCATAGCCACCTTATCGACCTATCCTGCTACCTTCAGGGATCTGTGAACATTCTCTGCAAGGTCCTTCACCTATTCTACACCTCTCAGTATTCTGCCATTAATTGTCTATTCCTTTGTCTTGTTCGACCTCCCCAGTGTATCACCTCACACTTCTCTGGGTTGAATTCCATTTGCCACTTTTCTGCCCACCTGACCAGTCCATTGATATCTTCCTGCAGTCTACAGCTATCCTCCTCACTATCAACCATGTGGTCAACCTTTGTGTCATCTGCATATTTCTTGATCATGACCCCTACATTTACGTCCAAATCTTTAATGTATACCACAAAAAACAGGGCACCTAATATTGAGCCCTGTGGAACCCCATTGGAAACAGCCTTCCAGTTGCAAAAACACCCATTAACAATTACCCTTTGTTTCCTGCCACTAAGCCAATTTTGTATCCAGCTTGCTGCATTGCCCTAGATCCCATAGGTTTTTATTTTTTTACATAGCCTGCCATGTAGAAGCTTGTCAAAAGCCTTGCTAAAATCCATGTAAACCACATCAACTGCATTACCCTCATCAATCCTTGTTACTTAAAAAAATCAAGTTAGTCAAACACAACATTCCCTTAACAAATCCATACTGACTGTCCTTGATAAATCCATGCCTTTCTAAGTGACAGTTTATCCTGTGTCTCAGTTTCATTTCCTAAAACTAAGTCCAGAAGTGCAGCCTCTCTTGTTGGACTTGCTACATACTAGCCAAAAAGGTTCTCCTAAATGCACCTCAAGATTGCTGCTCCCTCAATTCCTTTCACACTACAACTATCCCAGTTAATATTGGGATAGTTAAAATTCCTTACTATTACTGCCCTAATACTTACAGAGATTTGCCTACATATCTACTCTTCTGTCCCCCTCTGACTGTTTCGTGGTCTATAGTACACTCCAAACAGTGTGACTGTCCCATTTTTGTTCCTTAGCTCAATCTGCATGGCCTCATTTGATTATCCTTCTAGCATATCATTCCACCTGACAGCTGTAATTGTTTCTTTGACCAAAATTGCCAGCCCCCCTTTTTTATCCCCTTCTCTATCTCATTTGAAAACCCTGTAACCAGGAATGTTGAGCTGCCATTCCTGTCCCACCTTAAGCCATGTTCCTGTAATAGCTATGATGTCGTACTGCCATGTTTCTATCTGTGCCTTCAGCTCACCTGCTTTATTTGCTATACTCCTTGCATTAAAGTAGATACCCTTGAGCACTGACAAACCCTTTTTTTCATTTTCTACCTTTGTTTCCCCTTCCAGAATGATCCACTAATTTTCTTCCATTTACATTTCTGATTTTGTCCTAACTGAGTCTACCTTCAGGTCCCCATCCCCTTGCCAAAATAGTTTAAATCCTCCCCAACAGCACTAGCAAAATGTCCTGCAAGGAACTCAGCCTCAGCTCTGTATAGGTGCAACTCGTCTGGCCTTTACAGGTCCCATCTCCCCTAGAGCTGGTCCTAATGCCCCAAGAATCTAAAGCCCTCCCTCCTGCATCAACTTTCCAGCCACACATTCATCCGTCTTATCCTCCTATTCCTGTACTCACTTGCATGTGGAGATCTGGTGTTACTACTTTTGAGGTACTGCTTGCTAATTTTCTACCTAGCTCCCTAAATTCTGACCACAGGACCACATGCCTCTTTCTACTTATGTCGTTGGTTCAGATGTGGACCATGACTGGTAGCTGTTCACCATCCCACCTCAGCATTCTCTGGTATTTCATGTCATAAACAGAAGAACATAAGACTTAGGAGCAGGAGTCGGTTAGGAGTCCTTCAAGCCTGCTTTTCCATTCAATAACTGATCTGGTTGTGATCTCAACTCCACTTTCCCATTTGTCCCCCATAACCCTTGACTCCCTTGACAATCAAAAATCTACCTAACTCAGCTTTGATTAAAATCAATGATCCAATCTCCACTGCTTTCTGGGGAAGAGAATTCCACAGACGAACAACCCTCTGAGAGAAAAACAAATCTCCTCATCTCCATCTTAAAAGGGAGAACGCTTAGGTAAACCCTGTCCCCTAGTCTAGTCTCCCCCACCAGAAGAAGCATCCTCCTGGTATCAATCCTATCAAGTCCCCTCAGGATCTTAATATAAGATCACTTCTCATTTTTCTAAACTCCAGTGGGTCTAGGCCCAACCTGTTTAACGTTTCTTCATAAGATAAGCCCTCCATCTCAAGAGTGAGTCAAGTGAACCTTCTCTGAACTGCTTCTAATGCAGTTATATCCTGAGATAATTGATCTCCAACAACCACACCATCTTCCTTAGTGTTAGGTATGACTCTGAGTGGAGAGTTTTCCCTTTGATTCCTTTTGACTACAGTTTTGTTAGGGTTCATTTATACCACACTTGGTGAAATGCTGCCTTGATGTCAAAGGCAGTCATTCACACCTTATCCCTTGAGTTCAGCTTATTTGTCCATGTTTGCGCCAAGTATGTAATGAGGTGAGGAGCTGAGTGGCTCAGGCAGAACCCAAACTAAGCCTCAATGAGCAGGTTATTACCATGTAAGTACCACTTGATAGCATTGTTAACACCTCCTTCCATCACTGCTGATGATCAAGAGTAGGCTGCTGGGGTGGTAATTGACTGGGTTGGATTTGCTATGCCTTTTGTGGACAGGATCATAGGAACATAGGAGATAGGAGCAGGAATGGGCCATTCAGCCCCCCAAGCCTGCAACCAGATCATGGCTGATTTTTCACTTCAACGTCATTTGCCTGCACTATCCCCATATCCTTGATATCATCAATATCTAGAAATATATTGACTTGTGTCTTGAATATACTATGATTGAACCTCCACATTCCAAAGATATACCACCTTCTGAGTGAAGAAGAGCCCTGCCATCTCAGTCCTAAATGGCCTACCTTTTATTCTGAGACTGTTACCTGGTTTTAGACCCCACCTGACTAATGATAAGATTTATTTGGACATCACCCAGCAAGGGAACAATTGAAATTGGAGCATCACTCCTACAGGAAATGAATGACTCTGAGAAGATTTTTACTTTTTCTTTTTCACTATTCCTTTCTGTCTTTCTTCTTTTTCTCTTAATCCATTATTTCTGTCCCTCTTTCTGTATCTATTTTGACTCTAATTCACCCTAATTACTTCCTGTCATTCTCTATCCTTCAATTTAATTGATTAAGGAGATAGATGATTAATCATGCCATTCACCAAAGTTTAAGTGTTCTGTTGATCTAACGGTGCCATGTCAATTCGCACTTTCAGCAAATTATGATGGAAAAATAATTGGAATTCAAAAGTGAAGAAAATAATCCAATTCATGGTGTATGCTGTGAGGTGCTTCACTCCTGCAAATTCTGGGCCAATATTTTGTCAGCCTCAACATTAGTTATCACTCCCATAAATGTACATTGTGTCCCCTATAACCTGTGGAGTACTTTTACTACCCAATATGTGGTTAAATAGACAATAATAGTAAGACCTCTTTTTTAAAAACTTTTTTCTGGGTAGTCCTGGATACTGTAATTAAAACAAAAAATGGCAAAAAATACCCAGCTGATCTGACAGCATCTGTGGAGAGAGAAAACAAAGTTAATGTTTCAGGTCAATAAACTTGCATCTGAACTGGAAAATATTAGTAATATAACAGATATCAAACAAATACATGGCAGGAAAGGGAAGGGACGAAAAGAAATAACAAAAATGTCAACAGCAGGAGAGATTAAATATCAAAAGGGATGATAATGATGCAAGGCAAACATGGATATGGGACTAATAAAGAAACAAAAGATGGGTCTGGAGGAGGTATAGATCATAAGATCATAAGAAATAGGAGCAGGAGTAGGCCACTTGGCTCATCAAGCCTATTCTGCCTTTCAATAAGATCATGGCTATTCTGATTGTGGCCTTCACTCCACTTTCCTGCCTGCCTGCCATCACCCTTGACTCCCTTGTAATCAAATATCTGTCAAACTCAGCCTTAAGTATATTCAATGTCCCAGCTTCCACTGCCCTCTGTATAAGAAATTTCCAAACATTGATGACCCTCTGAGAGAAGAAATTCTTCTTCATCTCTGTCTTAAATGGGAAACCTTTTGTCTTTAAACTGTGCCCCCTAGTCCCAGACTCCTACACATCTACTCTGTCAAGCCCCTTCAGAACGTTATATGTTTCAATGAGATCATCTCTTATTCTTCTAAACCCCAATGAGTCTAATCCCAACTTGCTCAACCTTTCCTCATAAGACTACCCCATCATTCCAGGAATCATCCTAGTGAACCTCCTTTGAACTACTGCCAATGTAAGTATATCCCTCCTTAAGTAAGGAGACCAAACTGTGCATAGTACTCTAGATGCAGTCTCACCAATCTCCTGTACCAACAGAGTAAGAGTTCCCTACTTTTATGCTCCATCCCCCTTATAATAAAGGCCAACATTCCATTTGCCTTCCTAATTACTTGGTGTATCTATCTGCATGCTAACTTTTTGTGATACATCTACAAAGGACGCCCAGATCGCTCTGTACTGCAGCATTCTGCAGTCTTTCTCTATTTAAATAATGTTTTGTTTTTCTATTCTTCCTGCCAAAATGGGCAACCTCACATTTTCCCACATTATACTCCAAATGCCAAATGTTTGCCCACTCAATTACCTACATGTATTCCTTTGAAGGCTCTTTGTATCCTCCTCACAACTAGCTTTCCTACCTATCTTTGTATCATCAGCAAATTTGGCTACAATACAGTTGGTCCTTCAGCTAAGTCATGAATAAGGTTTGTAAATAATTAAGGCCCCAGTACTGATCCCTGTGGCTCCCCACCAGCAGTAGTTTTACAACCTGAAAATGACCCATTTATCCCTCTGTTTCCCGTTAGTTAAAACAATCCAATTACAGAATAACTACCAACAGATGCTGTCCAAAATATAGGGGTGATGGATATGATTTGAAATTGTTGAACTCAATAATGAGCCTGGAAGGCGGTGAAGGGTCATGCTCGCGGACTGAAGGGCAGTTCCACAAAGCAATCACCTAATCTGGCACACACAGCCTGGTCAATCCTGCAACATCCTCCTTACTAACACCTGGGAGCTTGTGCCAAAATTGAGAAACCATTTAAGCAACAGCCTGATATGAACATACAGAGTTCTACTTTTCAACCAATGCCTCAAACTGTTTTGTCATCTGCTCTGCATACTTTCTATCTCACTGGATGGGACAGACATGGGGGCACAGTGATATACAGTGAGGAGGGATTGGCCCTGGGAATCCTCAACATTGACATCAGACCTCATGATACCTCATGGAATCAGGTCAAACATGATATCTACCACCTACCACCATCCCTCAGCTGATGAATCAGTACTCCTTCATGTTGAGCATTACTTGGAAGAAACAATGAGGAAATCACTCTATCATGACAATTGAGCCGAGGGATCAATTCTGGTTCAATGAGGAGTATAGAAAATCATGCCAGGAGCAGCACCAGGTTACTGAAAAATAACTTGCTAATCTGAAGAAACTACTACACAGGACTACATATCTGCTAAACAGCAGAAGCAGTGTGATATACAGTGCTAAGCAATTCCACAACAAACAATCAGACCTAAGCTCTGCATACCTGGCACATCCAGTTGTGAACTGTGGTGGACATTTAAAACACTAATGAGAGGAGGAGGCTCCCTGAACATCCTCATCCTCAATGATGGTGGAGACCAGCCTGACTGTGCAAAAGACAAAAAAACCAGAACAAGTCAATTCCACAAGTTACTCCCCCATCAATCTACTTTCAATGATCAGTAAATGACAAAAGTTGGCATTGATCATGCTAACAAGCGGTAAAACTCAACAATAATCAATTCACCAATGCACAATTTGGGTTCAGCCTGGATTACTCGGCTCCAGACCGCATTACAGCTTTGGTCCATACATGAACAAGAAAGTTGAATTCCAGAGATGAGGTGAGAGTGACTGCCCTTGACATTTAGGTAGCATTTGACCGAATGTGGCATCAAGAAGCCCTTGTGAGATTGAAGTCAACGTGAATAAGGAGGAAAGCTCACCACTGGCTGGAGTCATACCTAACACAAAGCAAGATAGTTGTGGCTGAAATAAATATGAAAAATGCTGGGAAAACTCAGCAGGTTTGACAGCATCTGTGGAGAGAGAAACAGAGTTAACGTTTCAAGACCATATGACCCTTCTTCAGAGCTCTGCTGAATTTTCCAGCATTTTTTGTTTCTATTATACAAGTTTAAGGAGAAATTGTTCAGTGAGAGAACAAGTTCTGCCAGATGGAGGAGAGTGGTGATGGATGGGGATTGTTCAGGCCTCTGTTCAAGGAAGAAGCGGAGAGCCCTCAGACCATCCTGGTGGGGGACGGAGGTGTCGACAGATTGGACCTTCATGGTGAAGAGGAGGAGGTTAGGGCCAAGGAACTGAAAATTGTTGGATATGACGTGTGGAATTGCGGATGTAGGTGGGAAGAAACTAGACAAGGGGAGAGAGAATGGAGTCAAGATAGGAAGCAATGAATTCGGTGGTGCTGGAACAGGCTGACATGATCGGTTTACGGAGACAGTCCTGTTTATGGATATTGGGAAGGAATTAGAAACGGGTTGTCCGGGTTTGGAAGGCTATGAGGTTGGAAGCTGTGGAGGGAAGATCTCCAGAGGAGATGAGGTCATTGACAGTCCTGGAAACAATGGCTTGATGTTCGGTGGTGCAGGGGAGGCAGAAAGAAGTGTCTGAAGAAGGGTCATACAGACTTGAAACGTTAACTCTGTTTTTCTCTCCACAGATGCTATCAGATCTGTTGAGTTTTTCCAGCATTTTCTGTTATTATTTCGGATTTCCAGCATCCGCAGTAATTTGCTTTTATCATAATAGTGGCTGATGCAGACCAGTTATCTCAGTCACAAGATGTTGATGCAGGTGTTCCTCAGGGTAGTGTCCTATGCCTGATCATCTTTAGCTACTTTATTAGTGATCTTCACTTGATTATAAAGTCAGATGTGGGATGTTCGCAGTGTTCAGTTTCTTTCACAACTCCTCAGATAATGAAACAGTCCGTGCCACTTGAAACGAGACCTGGACAACATTCAGGCTAATAAGTGGCAAGTAACATTCACCTCAGGTAATGACTCTCCAACAAGAGAGAGTTTAACAATCTCCCTTTGACATTCAATAAGATTATCATTGCTGTTCCATTGCCATCAATGTTCTGGAGGTCGTCATTGATTAGAAACTTAACTGCATGAACTGTGTAAGTACTGTGGTTTCAAGAGCAGGTGAGAGGCTAGGTGTTCTATGGTGAGCAACTCAACTCCTGGCTCCCTAAAACCTTGCCACCATCTACAAGGCAAAAGTTAGGAGTGTGATGGAAACTCTCCATTTGCCTGGCAGCTCCAAGAGGACTAAAGAAACTTGGCACCATTTAGGACTAAGCAGCCCATTTGATTGGCACCCCAACAGCCACCTTAAACATTCACTCCCTACATCATAGGTGCGCAGTGGTGTTGGTGTGTACCATCTACAAGATGCACTGCAGCAATCTACCAAGGCTCCTTCAATAGGACTTTCCAAACTCATGACCTCTACCACCTAGAAGGACAAGGGCAGCAGATACATGAGAACATCACTACCTGCAAGTTCTCCTCCAAGCCCCACACCATCCTGAGTTGGAACTAAATTGCCATTCCTTCACTTTCTCTGAATCAAAATCCTGGAACTCTCTTCTAAAGCACTGTGGGTGTAGCTACACCACATGGACTGCAATAATTCAGGAAAGTGGTTCACCAGCACCTTCTCAAGGGCGATTACAAATGAGTAATAATTGTTAGACTTGCCTATGATGCCCTCGTCTCTTGAATGAATAAAAAATACAAAAATTTGCAATAACACTCAAGAATTTCAACAATATCCAGGACAAAGCAAAAACAGAACTACCTGGAAAAACTCATGACCCTTCAACAGAACATGAGGACTCGAAACGTCAACTCTGTTCTTCTCCACCGATGCTGCCAGACCTGCTGAGTTTTTCCAGGTAATTCTGTTTTTGTTTTGGATTTCCAGCATCCGCAGTTTTTTGTTTTTATCCAGGACAAAGCAGGTTGTTGGATGGGCACCTCGTCCACTAGCTTAAACATTCACTGCCTTCACCACCAGTGCGACAAGGCTGCAATATGTACTATCCATAGATTGAGCTGCAGCAATATGCCAAGGCCTCTTCACTAGCACCTTGCAAACCCACAACCTCACTGCCTGGGAAGACAAAGGCAGCAGGTGCATGGGAACACCATTTCTTCCAAGTTCCCCTCCAAGACACACCATTCTGTCTTAGCCTTTTATCGTCATTATGGGGTCAGATTCCTGGCACTCCCTACCTAATGGTATTGTGGGAGGATCTTCACCACGTGGACTATGTGGTTCAAGAAAGCCAATCCTTACCTTCTCAAGGCAAGTAAGAATGAGAAATAAATGTCATCCCTGATCCTGTGAATGAATTAATAAAATAAAGGCACCCGCACTCATGCCTAATGCTTAGGCTCTTTCAGATCATAGGATCTTCAGAGAGATAGGCAGTAATGTAAGCAAAGCTTGAGATAAGTGTGACTCCTTTGCATCCTCAGGTTTGAAGCCGTTCTCGTAGCAGTTCTGAAGCTGCAGTCTGAGTAAGGATAGATAGAAGATGAGGGAAAGGATAAAAACTCTTTCCTTTGGTGGGGGAGCCCAAAATTAGAACTAGTCCATTCAGGGGTGATGTTAGAAAGCATTTCTTCACACGAAGCCTAGTGGAAACCTGGAACTCTTTCCCCAAAATAGCTATTGAGGCTAGATCAATTGAAATTTCAAAACCGAGAATGATCGGTTTATGTTAGGCAAAGAAATTGCTGAAAAGAGAGACATGTTGCCGAAGCTTTTCATCTCACGCTCATCAAGTCAAACGCAAGAATGCCAAATTTCTAACAATCATAACAAATTATACTACAGGAGGAATGGGTGCTGATTGGTTGGAAAGTTGACTCTGATCCAATCCAATCCCCTTTGGCTCAATCTATCACTTCTTCATTCTCTGCCAGGTCATAGGCTGCAAATGTGTTGAAAGTTCTCATGAAAGATCATCAACTGAAACATGAATTTCTTTCTCCACAGGTGCAGCCAGAGATGCTGAGTATTTCTGTTCTTATTTCTGCTTGCCAGCATTTACAGTATTTTGCTTTTGAGATTATGATACTTATGTTTAATTGTCCCAATCCCTTTGAATTTGATTTACACACCATTTCCCCTTTTTCATTGTAATTCCATATTTTTTGCAGTGGCGCACATGAAACAAAATAATATTTTAACAATTGGAACCTCATCACATATACTACAATTTTTTTTATCATGAGAAAGATTTCATTCTAAGCCTAATTATTTAATATTTCTGTGCTGAATATCATTAGAGTAGATTTTATGAAATCAAATTCTTGGTTATAGTGCACATCACAAATTCTCATTCTGCTACTCATTTCTGCCCTGCCTTAACCCCACAGTTCTGCTTACTCTTAGCTTTTCAGTTATTGATCTGTGAGTAAAGGTATGCAAGATATACTAGTAATTCAGACCACTTATTTGTTTCAACAGATTATGGCTTTGAAGTTGATGATTTTGAGAAGACATTGGTTGTTCCTGGATACAGTAGTTTTCTGATAGTTAGAGTAAATAGCAGCAACCTTGTCCTAGCATATGCTACAATGCCAACATTAACTTCTTACTATGAATTAGTTGAAGAAGGGAATTGGTTCCTTTATGACTTTAGCTCCAGGAATGACACGTGGAGTATTTTTGAAAATAACTGTACCACCTGGACTGAGAATCCCAACAAAGTGCATCTGAATCCTTTCATACCTTTGGATCTTAATGATACAGTCAATTTTGACTTAAAATTTTCAACCTCCAAAGCAGGTCAGACATCCTAACAGAATTTGTGTTATTTATTAAACCTCTAGAATGAAAAATTACTGAATTCCAGCTGTATTCTTCCATTAATATTTATCTATTTTTTGTTTGAAATATGTATATATGTATGAATTGCATTTCAAACTGCATTGAAAACTCCTATTAACAACCTACCTGTGTAAGAAATTTCATTATGAATGTGTCCATTCTTGACCTGCAATACTTGTTATGCCTGGTATAATTATTTTCAATAATAAATATCGTGTAACATTAGTAGCTCACAAGATAACCATTTTAACATTGGCCTGAGCTGGGAAAAGGCTGTAGCTTTGCCAACAGCCTGAAGTTATAGGGAGGAGAGGCTCTTTCAGGTAAGTCTAGTTTTTTTTGTGTGGAGCCAGGAAGAACAGGAGTGGGCAGCCGATTCCCACTGACTTCCTGGGCATTTTGTTAACGTGGCTCGGCCATTAATATCCTGCCTTCCCTGGAGTAAAAATTTATCCCTGTTATCTTAATGGCAGCCTTGGTTGAATGGCAGCAGTTTCTCCCTATCTACTCTGTCCAGATTCTTCATGCTTTTGAACACCTCTATCAATTCACTTATCACCATTTTATTCTCTAATGAGAACAGCTTCTCTAATCTAGCCATATAAATGAGGGCACTCAACCCTAGATCCCTAGAACCATTCTCATGAATCTTTTCTGTGCCCTTTCTAATGCCTTCACATCCTTCCAAGGTGTGGTGGCCAGAATCAAGGCCCAGGAGATGGGGGTGTACAAATACCGGGGACAGTGGGCTTTGAGGTCCTGGGCTGGTTGTTGTAAACAGAGTTCTCGTTGTCATCCAGACTGAACAGTCAGAGCTTCAGACCAGAATGACCAACTTTAAAAAAAATCGGAACTGCCAAAACTGACAGTTTTAATATTTTTTAAAGCTGGTCAACCACCCCAATCCCTTTTTTTGTTGTTTGTGCTCTCCCTTACTGTCTGATTGACCAGCAGAAACAATCCACCTCTACCCACCTTGTCTTATCCTTTCAGAATCTTGAAGAGCTCCAAATTGGCGAGCCAGGAGATCTTTGGCAAAGATTTTAAGCCTCGGGCACTATTTTGGCTCAAAGACAAGTCACCAGGGAGTGCTGAGGAGTACAGGAAAAAAGGAGGAAAGCACAAGATCAAGGTCTGAAGGCAGAAGGGGAATTTCACTTATGGGTCTCCCAACCGAAGGAACTAAAACCTCAAGTGTCTAAAATTTCATCAGTGAAACCAATCACACACAAAGCTGTGGAAGGTCCCCTGACTTCTAATAAGTAATACAAACTTGGTGAAAAAAAAAATCCTTTTTAATGACAGAGTGGAATCATTCCAGATTTGCACTAACTGCGGTAGCGGCCGTGAAAAAATACGTTTTACCCATTGGCCACTATCGCAGGTTTTCATGTTGTATCTTCCCCTTCCCTCCTCATAAATTATGCAGTCATGGGAAACACACTGGATCACTGGCGGGTGGCCTCCGATTGTCCCAGCATGCTGTTACCTCGCCACATCCTCACACCAGGCACCATATTTAATTGCAGCCTTGCGTACACTTCTCAATGCTTGCAGCCCAGGAATGTCCTGGTGAAGACATGGCCCCAAAAGCCAGGAAGATTGCAGCCCCCTAATTCAGTGATGCATCCCTGGGATGCCTTTCGGACATTGTGGAGGCCCACCATGAAGTCCTCTACCCTGCTCTGGCCGCAGGTGGCCCATCAGTCTTACCACTCCGGCTTGGGAGGCAGTAGTTGAGGTGGTCAGTGCCAATGCTGCACACAAGAGGTCAGTTATCCAATGCAGAAAATGGGAGAATGATCTCATCCATGCAGCCAAGGTAAGTCAACCATTTCATCAATCTCAACTCACCCACTTACAAGTCCATCACACATTCGCTGGCATCTCAGTCACAGCCAGCTCAACGGACATCACCACTCACTCTCTCACTCACACCCTCACAAATCTATCTGGCCTTATCTCCTCTGAGATAGCCTCCTTATTCTGTCCATGGCTCCACTCAGCACACACGCACGCCTGACATCCCTCTCAGTTGCCTGGCATGCGCCACCCTCTCCACCTGTCTTTATGCAGGTCAATATTGCATACAATCACTGGGAGAGGTCCCAGACTGGGGGTGGAGTGCTGGACATCAAGGTCCTCACTCTGTTCGAGAGTCACGCGTTGGAGCTGGCCAGAGAAGATATTGATCATTCTTGCAGTGACGGTGATCTGCGGTGAACACTCACATGAAGATCCTGAACCACATCGTCCCTCATTCAATGCTGCTCTGAGTCCACTGTTCTGTGTTCAACATGGCTGCCAAGCATTAATAATCTCCACTTTTTCTCCTAGGCACATCGCCCTCAAGCAACCTTGAGCCAGACCCCAGTGCCAAGAACACCTTGGGTGAGGACCCTGAGGGCAGCACCGTTGAAGGCCTGTCACAGCGCTCACCCACACCCTCCTCCAGCACATTGACACACATCTCAGTGGGACTTAGATGTAGAGTAGTCTTGCGCCCACAATCTGGTGAGCACAACACGCAATCTGTTCCACAGCAAGCGGGCGGAGGCAGGGACATCCTTCATTGCTGGCTCTTGGAGAGCTGCTGGAGACAAGAATTCTGCTGAGTCCAAGTCAGATGATGAACCTCTGGTCAGTCCTCAATCAATAGGTGGAGCTGCAAAGACCATCATGGGAACATGAGGAAAGGATGTCTGGTGCACTCCTCAGATTGCAAGGGGCGATGGAAGGGTCTGTCCGCCTTCAGTCCAAGATGATGCTGCCGCCATACTGATGCACTATGGTCGACACTGGCCGGATGGTGACCGTCATGGAGACCTTGGTCCAGGACATTGGTCCTCCACTGCTGCGCAGGCTGAACTCCATCGCTGATGCCATAGTTGGTCTCAAACAGTATCAGTGCATGAGGGGTGTGGGCAGCTTGATCTCACTCCAGCTTCCTCTTCTCCTCAAGGAGTGAGCCAGGGGCTGTCAAGTCCCCACAGGGAGGAGGACCAGCAGCTTGGCACTTCAAGGCTATCCAACCAGGTGACTCCAAGAATATCTGGCTGATCCAAACCCTGTCTTCCTGTGATCCCCACAGCTCCAACTCCACAGGCCGAGGAGGGTGTAGCTGGCCCACAGCATGACCCCCAAAGCAGGCCAGGGCCCTTCAGGTCTCAGCCTTCCAGAGGACGCCCGCCAAAGTCATCACTGACAGGGCATAGCAGTCAGCAGGTTGCTTCCACCTTCACCGTGGACATCAGGGGAGCACCAAGACAGGGTTAGGAAGATTAAGAAGATGTAACTCTTTTGAGTTAACCAATTAAACTAAATTAACAAAATGAAGGACAAATCAAGCACAGCCCCTAATTTAGGTCAGCTGTAAAACTAAGAACAAAGTTTAAAGGAAACTTACAAACTTTAAACCAAAATGTGATTAAAGGGGTCAATAAAACACCCCAGTCCCCGCGGTGCCCACCGAGCACGGAAGGCCTCGAGAGTGCCGGCAGACACCGCGTGCTCCCTCTCCAAAGACGCCCGGCCACGAACGTAGCCACGGAAGAGGGACAAACAATCTGGTGGGACTCCCCCGTCAATCGCCCGCTGCCTGGACCTGTTAATGGCCAACTTGGCCAGGCCCAGGAGCAGGTAAGAAGATGTAACTCTTTTGGAGAAGCCTACTGCACCTGGTATTCCCAGGCGGTCTCCCATCCAAGTACTAACCAGGCCTGAGTCTGCTTAGCTTCTGAGATCAGACGAGACTGGGCGTTTTCAGACTACTATGGCCATAGGCGTTAAGAAGATGTAACTCTTATGAGTTAAAACCAATTAAACCAAATTAACAAAATTGGGATAAATCAGGCACAGCCCCTAATTCAGGTCAGCTGTAAAACTAAGAACAAAGTTTAAAGGAAACTTACAAACTTTAAACCAAAATGTGATTATAGGGGTGATTAAAACACCCCAGTCCCCGCGGTGCCCACTGAGCATGGAAGGCCTCGAGAGTGCTGGCAGGCACCGCGTGCTCCCTCTCCAAGGACACCCGGCCGCGAACGTAGCCGCGGAAGAGGGACAAACAATCGGGCGGGACTCCCCCATCGATCGCCCGCTGCCTGGATCTGTTAATGGCCAACTTGGCCAGGCCCAGGAGCAGGTAAGAAGATATAATTGCACACGCTGAGCACAGGTGTTAATCATTTGTACATAATGTCCACTATTGTAAATAATGTCCCAAGAATGTCTGCTTGTCTATGGCTCCTTGTTATGATGAGCAGTGTTCATGTCACTCAGAGGTGAAAACTAGGTTCCTGCACAAGGTAAAGGCAGGTACCTCAGTCCAGGGCTTCTCTGTGCAGTGTGTAACCTTCAG
Source organism: Carcharodon carcharias (assembly GCF_017639515.1). Taxonomy (NCBI): domain Eukaryota; kingdom Metazoa; phylum Chordata; class Chondrichthyes; order Lamniformes; family Lamnidae; genus Carcharodon; species Carcharodon carcharias. The sequence goes on along the minus strand of NC_054486.1, from coordinate 96,953,321 downwards.
ACCAAAGTGATGGTCCAGCTTCACACCCACTGGACACATTAGTGATGCCTGCACCTCGATGGTGCTTGTCATTGCTACCAGAATGTCATGGGTAGGCATCACAGGGTTCTGTAATTCTGTAAAGGTTCTCAGCACCTTTAAGGGGGAGCTGGCCCTCCATTTCTTCAGCACCTGTGACCCATGGCGGTGTGCTCCTGAAGGGGCTAGATGCTGAAGGCTGACAAAGGATCAGGTGCATTTAAACTCTAACAGCTGCATCTCCATGATATGACCCAGATCACAGAACTTGCTAACGAGCTGCCCTGAGCCAGACAGGAGTAAGATGTTCACAGAGCCAATGTAAAGATCTATGGAGTGTCCTCACTGCATGTCGTCATCGTCCTCCTGGAATCTAGTGACTACTAGAACCTCTGCTGCGTCTCCCTGACATGAGCCTGAGCATTGAGGATACGTGTGCTGCTATCAGCCACACAGGAGTCACACGTTCACAGATGCAAGGTGAGGATGTCAGGACTGTCCTCCCTGCATCTCATCATCATCCTCCACAAATCTTGCGGCTATGAGGGCCTCCCGAGCACGCCTGCCTCATCTGGCCAGTGCAGTGGCCTTATTGCTGGCATCCTCGCCTTTGAGGACCTCATCTCCGTTATGCCCTTTGACATCCTCCTCATCGGAGGAGTTGTGCAGATCTTCCATCTCCTTCTCAGCCATGTCCTCCCCCCATTACAGTGCCAGGTCATGTAGCACAAGCTACGATGATGCGTGACACCCTCGGTGGACTATATTGTAAGGTTCCACCAGACCCGGCGAGGCACCAGAACTTCATTTTCAAGATGCCTATCATTTGTTCCACCAGTCTGGATTGCAGCATTAGTCTGATTATACAGGCACTCTGCTGCAGTCTGAGGCCGCCGCAAGGGCGTCATCAGTCAAGCCACCTGTGGGTAGCCCTTGTCACTGAGGAGCCAACCCTGCAGCCCCTGTAGGCCCTGGAAGATGTCAGAGATCTGAAGTCAGGATGTAGGAGTCATCCAGTCTCCCTGTGTGCAGTCCTGTAGGATGTAGTTGTGGCTGTCGCATACCAGCTGAACATTCAGCAAGTGGAAGCCCTTACAGTTGACATGGTTGACTGCTTGTTGCCATAGAGATCTAAATGCCATCTGAATGCAGTCATTGGCACCCTGTACCTGTGGAAAACCTGAGATCTGCGTAAATCCAGCGCTCTTGCTTCCTGTCTTTCCTGATACCGGTCGAAATGCACAAAGTTCTGACCCTTTGTGAAGATGATGACCTCATGGATACACTTGTGCATGGAGGCTTGTGAGATCCCGCACATATCACTTGTGGAACCCTGGAAGGAGCCACTGGCGTAAAAATTCAGCACTGTGGTCACTTTCACGGCCACAGGCAGTGGATGCCCTCCCTGACCCCGTGACACCAAATCCTGCAGCTGATGGCATATGTGACCACCCAGTTCCCGAGACATTCACAGTCTTCAGCGACACTGGTTCTCAGTCATCTGTAGGAATGACAAGCGCCATCTCTAGACCCTGGATCTAGCAAAGTGCTTACGAGTGATGGCTCCCAGTGGATCTTCAGCTGCCTGCACCGCAGGCCCTCCCACCCCTTCATCTTGAAGGATGTGCCGCTCCCTTTGGCGAGCCAGGTGCCTCTACCACACTCTTCTTCTTCTTCTCTGCTCCTTGTAAGCCATGAGGCATACCACTAAATCACCAGGCTCCACGATCCTGATGTTCTCTTCCTACAGGATCAAAGAGAAAGACACATGTGTTAGCAAATGTGTCCTAAGAGCCTCTCTTGATTAACTCTGAAGGCCCCTTCACTTAGGCAGGAGAGTGCTGGCCACCACTTGGGTGGCTAGTGTGTAGTGGGCTCATTGGCTGTCCGAATCCCCACCCATCTCCGCCGCACTCCACTTTACCAATTGGCAGCAGCTTTGGCCACTGGACTGCATGTTGTGCTCTTGGCTCAGGCGCAAGCATTCTTCTGACCCGCACTGCAAGGCTGTGCTGTTAGCTTGAACCATGAGGGATACTGGTCCAAACTTTAATAAAGACATTGCAAGGAGCTGTGAGTGCCTCCACCAGTGACTGCACCATAACCCCCTTTCACAAGGGGATTCTACAGCTTGACCAGTCGGCCGATTGTTCTGCTGCTCCCTTAAATGCATATTAATTTGCACTCTGCGCCCAACGGGTGAAAAGTTCTAGAGCGTTTGGTGGCACTTTCATGCTTTTTCGTTGCTTGAGTGGGCAGGAAAACTTCAGAGGCCCAACTCCAAGCATGTCAATTTTGACAAGTTTTTCCAAGTGTGTGGCTGCTTCATTCACTCCCACTCCCCTCACCCCTGGCATGTGCTTGTGTACTTCCTTCAGTCTGTGCTGCCTTACCTCCACACACCATCCCCGCCACCGGCCTCACCCGCACTGGAGCCCTTGCCCCGGCACCACACAGAAAGCCAGTTGGGAAAATGAGACTTGCCATTCCCCGAGTGCGCGGCACCTCATCTATGATGTCCAAGGGCAATGCTCAAGAGCGCTGCGCAAGGTTGTGAGCGCTCACCTCCAAGTTCCCCTCGAAATTCAGCTCGCCAGATGGATGCCTTTTAAAGGCAATCATGAAGCACACATTCTGAAGTCACGCCGATGTGGATGGTAAATTTGATGTGGGGGGTGATTCCGGCAATCAGGCCTTATAATGGGATGCTAAACTATTGAAATTAGGTTCCCAACTTGTGGTAGCCCACCATTGATGGGTTGAGTGGACGATCATCAACTGATTTTACAATGGCATGAAACCAATTTTTGGCCTTCTCGCCATTTTGTCCACTCACACCTGTCATGTCACCTGCCACCAACAGGATTGTATGATTCCATCCAGAATTTAAGAAAAAATACTTATCTGTTACAAGTTTTGTAATTACATCATGATGTTCAATTCTTCTGTACATTAAGATGGGAAGAATATTGAAGCATTTCCAAGTTAAAATATATACAAGTATAAGGTGAGTTCCTCTGTTATGCGAGTTTCAAATTCATCCTGTAGTCCACTCACTGAAATTAATTCCAGGAGATGTGAAAATCTACGATACTGGCATACAAGTACTCAACACGTTCAGACAATTTTCCTTATTCTGCTCATTTAATCAAGTGAATAACAATTATTGCCAACAAGGGGTGCCACTGTTTATGCAGCAGAAAGAATTTCATATGATTCTTTTGAATGATCAGATACTAGCAGTTCCATGGGGAGAATTTTTTCCCTGTTGGGGGTGGTGGCGGGGATGGGGGGGAGGGGGGGGGTGGGGGGTGTGTGCGGGGGGGCTTGGGAGGTGGCTGGGGGGCATGCTGGGGAGGGAGCTGGGGTGGGGGGAGCAGCTGCATGCTGCCATTTTAGGTGGGCGGGCCAATTAAGGTCCTGCGAAAGAGCGCAGAAATCTCCCTAGGGCAGAGAGCTGCCTCAGGGAGATTGGTTTGATTATCAAAAATTTTAATAAAGAAAAAAAAATTTAACACGTCCCCTCAGGTGACAGTGTCACATGAGCTGGGACATGTCAATGAACTTTAATAAAAAAATTTATTTGAATTATAATCCCTCATGAAACCTCATCCCGCCCATGGATGAGGTTTCATTATAAATGCGAAGGCAGCCTGGGCTCCTTGCCTGCCCGCCAACCTTAACGGGCAGCTCAGTTAATTACTGTAATTAGTTTTTAAATGGCCTTAATAGGCCTTTAGCAGTTTGGCAGGTGCGCAGCCTACTCCGCTGCGCGCCCACCAAACTGAAGATCTGAATGACACATGGTGATGTTGGGACGCACGCCCAATATCACCGCACGTCATTTTACACGTCGGCGAGCGGGGCCTGCCCCCGCACGCCAACCTGAAGATTCTGGCCATAGCGACATTTCATGGCTTTGGCGATCTAGCCAGATTATTCAATATGTTGATAATGGGGTTGAAAAGAAATTCTGGAATAAGCAAAATAAATAAACCTATAATTTTGCCACAAAAATGTGAAATAAAAAATACAGCAAACCAGAAAGACAAGTTAGTTGAACCTAGTTTAACTATAATCTTAAGCTTCTGGTTTTGACACACAAAAAATAAATTTCACCTCTAAATGTCTGTGAAAGAGATTTTTTTCCCCCTATCTGGCCACCTTGTTTTATTATGAAGAATAAAAGTGTACTTTCTTCTTGGTTTTATCGCTGCAGAATTGTTTTTAACTTTCTTTAATCTTTATTGCATAACAAGAAGTGATGTGTGCTGAGGTTCTAACCTGCATTGTCTGACAAAACGGATACTGTTTCCTTCAGCACCTGTTTTTGCAGAAGAGGTGACATTCTGCACCACAGACCATTGTTGTAGCAGGACAATTGTTTCAAAAGGGAATTATTTCTTTGATAGAGAAGAATATCAAAGCGACTAGGATATTGGGATTAGACCAGTGGCTCATGGTGGGCAGCACTGACCTAGGTTTAATGGACTGTACAGTCTGTTCCTATATGTTCAGCTGGGCCATTCTAAGCTGCTTGAGGGTCTTTCCCGCTGTCAGCAACTGTCATGTTTCATTAACTGTCAGTTGCTGAGAGCGAGAACTGACACCAGAGCTGGTTGATTGGAGGAACAGCAGGCTTTGGAAATACAGAGTTTCTCCTCCAATCACAGATCCTTTCTCTTCCACTTGTGCACTAGTCTCCAAAATTCTTCTGATAACCTGGTGTGATGTACAGGAGTACCCCATCAAAAGCACCAGTCTGCAGATCTCCCCTGCAAATGGCAACAGAGCTCCAGTGGAGACTGTGCGCTGGCCCCTCAACTTGACGCTGTCCAAGCTCTGTAAACTCTTTTCACGCACTTTAAACTGAGAACAGTGTGAAGATGGATTTTTTTTTTAATATTTTGGGAATATGGTGATATTCTGTTAGGAGAGTGTGTGTCTGTGTGTGTCCATCATTAATTAAACTGTGGGGAAGGTTCATGAGGACAGCTTGTCTGTGAGAATTGAGGGATAAAAGGGTTAAGGTGTGAGATGCATGCATTTGTAATGAGAGGCCATGGTGAAGTAGGATAAATAGGTTGGGTTGGAAATTTGCGTTATGAGATAAGTAGGGACTTGACTTTGCAGCTGTTAAATTTCAAAGGGGAGTTTAGAATTGGCAAGGGACTTTTACAACTTACAAAAGATGCATAAGTAAACAAGGGAAGGTTATTGAATTTTATTTGACCCGAAAGTGGCAGTAGGAAAACCTGAAAGATTTTTATATTTTAGAAAAGGTGTGTTCAAAGTGCTTAGGACAATGGAATCTAAGATGAAAGGGATAAAATGATATTTGAGAAAAAAATGTTTAGTTGAGTTGTGTTGACTGTGAGGGCGGGGTGGGGGGAATGTGGGGAGATGTTCTGAGACTAGCTCTGTGCTGAGAGAAGGCTTGAAATCTGAAATAGCCATCCAGTCAAACCAGAAAACCTTTGTTTCAGAAAGCAATTTGTGTTCTGAACTTTCTTGGATTTCCACTGCAGAGTGGAAGTGCTTGAGGAGCCATGTGGTATATCTTTACTAAAGTGACAGCAGTTTTTGCCTTGGGGTATTACTGTATTTTTATAGTTAAAAATCTATAAGGGAGCTGTTGCCAAGTAGTTTACTTCTTTGTTCTGCCCAAGTGGGTTTTTTTGGGGGATGTTTTGTAAGATTGTTTTAATTGTGTATCTTTAATCTTGTGTGCTTAAGTTTTTTTTTTCTTCTTGCTAACAAATCTTTTAATTTTAAAATGTTAAAAGTGTTACTAGGACTTTATGCTTCTGGGATCAGTAGTTTTTTCCTTGTTTTCAAAACTTAAAAAAAGGATCAGTGAGACAAATTTCCCTCTGGGATTTGGCTTGCTCAGCAAATAACATCTGCTGTGGTCATAACAGCAGTCCCTATCTTGGGGACCATCTCTTAGAAAAGGGCAATGCTGTGAAATATTACAATTACAAAGCTAAAAGGGTGAATAGGTAAGTTGTTGAAGAACTCCTTCTACTGGGATTATTCTTGTGATCATTTGGATCATCTGAAGGTAATGAGAAACTGTAGCCACAGGTTCAAGGAAATGAAGTTCAGGAACTCCACCACATTGTCATCTATTATTGCATTTCAGTTCAGGTGTTGTGTGTTTTTATTGAATGTAAACTCTCACCATATAAATGATCTCTGTTTTAATAGCATCTCTGTGAGGAAGTTTTATTACCCAGGGTCCTTGTAACCTGATGTAGTTCAAATCACAGAAATTAGTTGTGCACTGTACAAAAATAGGTCAATATGATCCATTGATGCAATACCCAATGTTTCCATTCAGTGGAACTTGAGGCTGCTGTTTGCTGACATGATTCACTCGATATATGCAAGTTCTTCTTTTTGTTCTTTGAGTTCAGGCGATTTGCTTACCAAACTTGTTTTCCAGTGGCTCTGCATGGTTTGGTGCTGTCTCTTCCTCCTTCCCTCACACTGATTGGTCTACAAAGTTCTAGCAATGCACCTCATTTTATGTATGAAAAGAAATGAACAAGTTATAATGTATGAACAAACCGGCAGGTGTCGGTGTACAGCTGAGGACCTTCTTTTGAAGCTTTCATGTAATCTTCCCTTGAAGTTGCTAAGCCCTGTTGAATGCAATCTATTGGGGAAACAAATGAGACAAGACTGTGCATTCAATGCTCAAGTTATTCATTGCTCCAGCTCCTCCTGCTCTTGCCTTTCCTCCAGAGACAGAATCCCTGATTGGAAGAGCAGCAAGGGTGAGAGAGAGGGAACCTGTGATTGGAGGAACTGGAGTAGTTGGACACTGCTGCCGGCCACTGTGCATGAGTCTTTAAGTTGCGCTGAACAATTTGTGATGACATCTCCTCGGATGCCAAGAAGAAGAAACAGAAAAAGAACAGGAAGAAGTCTCCGCCGGTAACGAGGCCGGAGCAGGCCTGTTGAACTGTCACTCAGCTTCATTCCAGGCTATACCCAGCTTCGTCCACATATGCAGTATGAGCCATTCCCAGGGAACTGGAACTTTGCTCCTAGTGATACTGTGTCATCTTGAGCAAGATGAGTGAGTGTGTTAGTGTATCCCGGGAGGGAGGGGGGAGCATAGGCAGCAGCAAGTGAATAGGATCGTCCCCTCTCCTCCTCCAACCCCCTCCCTCTTTTCATTCTACAACTCTCCAACAATGAAACAATGCAAGCTGCAGTACGGAGATGATCTTTCTTTTCTACACAGAACAGGTAGTCGAAATATATAACACAAAACCTGAAAGGTTTTCTTGCAGTCTAGTTTGCAACTATTGAATCTTTCCCCCCAAATTTGAATTTACTTTCACCATGCACATATCAACAATGTACAGAACATGTTAATGAAGTAGTCATTGAAATCAGTGTTATTGCCCACACACTGTTATAAATAACTAATGGGATATTTTTCTGTCAAATTAACAATATTGCATGATGCTGTTAAACTAAAATTTGTACTCTCTTGTTTATTTAATAGTGGGGGTGGAATCACCTATAGGATGCAGAGAAACTAACACTGCATGATAATGTTGCTGTTCTTAATATTAATGACCCATGCTACATATGTATATTGGACTATATTTGTAACTGGATGTCAGCAATGAGACTTATCATTTTACTAGGACCTTTCTGCAATTGTTTGGTGAACTGATTGATGAATCTTGAAAGGAGAAAGAATAGTGTGCATGATTGAGGGTGAGGGTTAAAGGGCGGATAGAAGGATAAGGGGCCCAGAAACAGGAGAAGCACCAGGGCCATGACCTCACTGGTCTTGTCAAGAATTGGACACAATTTTCCAGTTAAAACTGAAACACTGTTTCATAGAGGTTCATTTTAACTTCCTTGTTCAGGGAAAAGGCAGGGCAACGGCACTAGGTCATAATGCTCATTTGGAGAGCTGGTGCAGATACAATGGGCCAAATGGCCTCCTTCTGTGCCATTAAGATTCTGTGATTATGCTGACAGGGAGGACTGCAACAGAACAATGGGTGATCAAGGAAGAGGTGTTTCAGGTAGAAGTTAGGTACATTATAAAAAGGGTGAAAAGTAGGGGAACCAAAGCCAGGATGACTTCGATGACAAGGGTGTTATGATCCCCATAGAATTTTATAACTTTAAGCAAGAGGTTTGAATTTCCAGTGACTAACTTAAAGGAATTGCACAACAAGATTTCAAGTTTTAAGGCTTTTACTGTAGCAAACAAAACTAAAAGCAACATCAACTAAAACATTACCGAGTAGGCAACTAATACTCTAAACTACAGGAAAGATAACACTTGTTAATGTCTTAACATGACCGATAACCCCATACTGCATGTATACACTTTACAGTATGGTCTTGCCACAGTCCTTATAGGAAAAAGTCCACAGCCACTCCCAGTTTCCAATGGATTCACCTCTCCCTGTTTTGCTGAGTAGTAATGTCCTGTGACAAAGGTCCTTCAGTCTCCTGAGAACTCCCGAATCCCATTTCAGCTGTGAGACCCACTCCGGTGATTTCTTCTCTGGGCTTCCAGAATCTTTAGATTCCCAGGGGTGTGTCTCTGACCAGAGACCTTCCTCCCTCCCACAATCTGGCTAATAGCTCATAGAGGACCTGTAGCCTTCTCCTCTTTGCTGACACTAGCTGCAGCCTTTGTATCTATGAAACTTCTCTCTCTTTTTGTCCAAAAACTCTGAGACAGCGGGCAGAATTTTGTCCTCGGCAGGTGGGTGTAGCGGGTAGGCCCGGGAGCAGTCACAAAGCCGACTTCTGCCCGCGATCGGGCCCTGACATGGAGTGAATGGTTTCCATCCCAGAAACATTAAAGGTTTTCCACCATCTAAGAGGCTCACTTATTATCCATCCCTAATTCCCCTTGAGAAGGTGATGGTAGGCTGCTTTTTTAAACTGCTGCAATTCCTGTAGTGTAAGTGCACCAACAGTGCCGTTAAGAAGTGAGTTCAAGGATTTTAACCCAGCGACAGTGAAGGAAAGGCAATATAGTTCCAAGTCAGGATGGCGTGTGGCTTGGAAGGGAACTTGCAGATGGTGGTTTTCCCATGCATCTGCTGCTCTTGTCCTTCAAGGTGGGTGGAGGTTATGGGTTTGGAAGGTGTTGTCGAAGGAGCCTTGGTGAATTGCTTCAGTGCATCTTGTATTCAGTGCATCAGTGCCACCGTGCATTGGTGGTGAAGGAAGTGAATGTTTAAGGTGGTGAATGGAATGCCAATCAAGTGTGCTGCTTTCTTCTGGATGGTGTCAAGCTTCTTGAGTGCTGTTCGAAGTGCATTCATCCAGGCAAGTAGAGAGTATTCCATCACATTCTTGACTTGTGCTTTGTAGATGTTGGCTAGGTTTTAGGAAGTCAGGAGGTGAGTCACTCGCCACAGAATTCCCAGCACCTAACCTGCTCTTTAGCCAAAGTATGTATATGGCTGGTCCAGTTCAGTTTCTGGTCAATGGTAACCCCCAGGATGTTGATAGTGGGGGATTCAGCGATGGTAACACCATTGATTGTCAGGGGAAGATGATTCGATTATCTCTTGTTGTGTAACACATTCATTATTTGCCACTTATCAGCCCAAGCCTGGATATTGTCCAGGTCTTGCTGCATTTGGACATGGACTGCTTCAGCATCTGAGGAGTTGCGAACGGTGCTGAATATTTTGCAAGCATCAGTGAACATCTGCACTTTTGACCTTATGATGGCGGGAAGGTCACAGATGAAGCAGCTGAAGATGTTAGGGCCGAGGATATTACTCTGAGGAACTCCTGAATGGATGTCCTTAAACAATGTCCTGGGACTGAATGAATGGCCTCCAACAACCACAACCATCTTCCTTTGTGCTAGTTATGAATCCAGCCAGATTTCCCCTGATTCCCATTGACTCCAGTTTTGCTAGAACTCCTTGATGCCAAACTCGGTCAAATGCTGCCTTGATGCAAGGGCATTCAATCTCACCTCATTTCTTGAGTTCAGCTCTTTTGTCCATGTTTGGACCAAGGAGATAATGAGGCCAGGAGCTGAGTGGCCTTGGATAAACCCAAACTGACTGTGAGTGAGCAGTTTATTGCTGAGCTAAGTGCCACTGGACAGCACTGCCGATGACCCCTTCCATCACTTTGCTGACGATCAACAGTAGACTGATGGGGCGCTTATTGGCCAGGTTTGATTTGTCCTTTTTGTGGACAGGATATATCTGGGCAATTTTTCACATTGCTAGGTTGATACCAGTGTTGTAGCTGTATTGGGATAGCTTGGATGGGCGTGCAGCTGGTTTTGGAGCACAAGTCTTCAGCTCTATTGCCAGAATGTTGTCAAGGCCTGTAGCCTTTTCAGTATCCAGTGCCTTCAGCCATTTCTTGATGTTGCATGGAGTGAATCAAATTGGCTAAAGACTGGCACGTGTGATGCTGGGACCCTCAGGAGGACGTTGAGATGGATCATGGGACTTCTGGCTGAAGATGATTCTAAATGCTTCAGCCTTGTCTTTTGCACTAATGCGCAAGGCTCCCCCGCCCTTGAGGATGGGGGTTTTTGTTGACTCTCCTCCTTTTCCAATTTGTTGCTTAGTTGTCCACCACCATTCACGAATGAATGTGGCAGGGCTGCAGCATTTAGATCTGATCCATTGGTTGCGGGATCACTTAGCTCTGTTTGTCACATGCTGCTTACGTTATTTGGTATGAAATAGCACTGTGCTGTAGCTTCACCAGCTTGACACCTCATTTTTAGGTATGCCTGGTGCTGCTCCTAGCATGCCCTCCTGCATCTTCATTGAACCAGAGTTGATCCTCCGGCTTGATGGTAATGGTAGATTGAGGCCATGCCATGAGGTTGTAGATTGTGATTGAATACAATTCTGCTGCTGCTGATGGCCCACAGAGCCTCATGGATGCCCTGTTTCAGTTGTTTATTGTAGTCCAGCTAAGTCATTTGTGTGCCATTTGTGTTTTGGGAGTAGAGATAGGGGCTCCACCAGGGAAATAATCAGAGTGGGTGTGAGTAAAGATTTTATTAGAGGCAAGGGCATCAAAGGTGGAAATGACAGTGTGATTGAACAGCGGCAAAAAGTGAGGAGATAATAAGAGAAGTTGGCTTGTAGCAGGGGTACAATCAGCTTGGAGCACAGACGATATACTGTCCAGTTTCAATGAAGGATGTGATAGGTGAGGGAGTCCAAGAGCTGTTTGATGGACCAAATATCTTGCTGCTAGGGGTATTCTTATTAAATTTTGGAGAAAAAGGAAGTATTAACAATCGACATGAGTCAGCCAATATTGATCCAGGAGTCCAATAAAGCTGAGTAATTGCCTCAATAATTAATAGTGCATATGAATGGATCCAGTATACTAGTCTAAGGATGAATGGAGTCAGCAACAATCAGAAGGAAGTAGAAAGCAGCGAAGCAAATGTGATTTGGTGACGTCCTGGCAGAGCAGCAGAAAATTGAGATCATATCAGCAGAATTGAGATGACCAACAAAGAAAATAGGGAGGAAATATTGCCGTTGGAGGTGAGTTTGGAAGCATTGGGGATTTGGAGGGGGGTGATGAGGAAAATTACCATAAGAAAATTACCGTAGAAAATTACCATAGATTGCAATGTATAAGACAACCTTATTTTTCCGGTCTCAAAAATGATGTTTGTGCATATACTCAATGTACAAGTCGACCCTCTCTTTTCAGCTCCAATACACTATGCTGTAGTCAGTCTCAATTTTTTGCCCCACAAATGCATGTTTTACTTACCTTATAACTGGGCGCAAGGGATCAGGCAGACAAAACCTGATATGTTCAGACCCATATAACCGATGAGATCAAGAGGTGCCTGTGAAGAAATAACAATCACATTGCATGCAGTTACACCAGGGGGTCCAACGTCCGTAGTTCAACCTTTGGACATTTGTCTCAACAAGCCATTCAAAGATCATGTTCGCGCCAAATGGAATAGGTGGATGTGATGGAGAAAAATCCTTCACAAAGAGTGGAGATATGCACGCTGCCTAGTTTGCTGTTTTGTGTGGTTTCATCATCAAATCATGGATGCTGTTAGTGCACAACTGTCATCAGATCATTCATAAAATGCGGAATATCTAATGAATGCAGCGGAAAATGATTTATTGTGTCAGGATGATTCTAAAACCGAAAGAGCCACATCTGATCCAGAGTGGGACCCCTTATGATGATGCCATAGCTAAAGTGACTCATAATGAATTTGATGAACTCTGTGTCAGATGCTAAAACATCGGATCTCAATGTTATGAGACCCATGAGTTGGGACCAAACCTGCTGCAATGCAAACTTAGCCATGGAGAGAACACCAGTGTGTATTTTTGACATCCAGTTGCCTCATAATTATTAGGATGCCCCTTTAGTCGGCCACATGTGCTGACCTTGAACTCCACCCACCTAAAAAGATCTCCCTCCCACCTCAAAGGGTCTCACTGACTGACTAACTGTAGTCAAGGTAAGTTTGGAAAAATGCTGCATGTCACCTTTCAAACTCACTCCACCACCTTCTACCCTCGCCCTCTCACCCACCAATTTGTACCCCCACCATCATAGATGCACTCAATATCATAATTTCTCTCCCCCCCATCACCCTTGAACCTCCCCAAGTTACCCCTGAGTCTATCATGATCTACCTCCATGTGCCTTCCTCCCCTCAGAGCCGACACCCATCACCATCCCCATGCCCACCCTGCCCCTGCCCCCTCCTGTTAAACAAGCCACCTTATGACCCACCTAATGAGACCTTCACCTACCAGACTCGCACCCTGGACCTGCCATCCTACCACATTCCACTCCTCCTTCTGACTGTGACTGTACCCTCCTATCATCAGTACACTGAACTCTCCCCCCAGGACCCCACCATAGACACCACCAATCCCGCTCTCTAAGACACTACGCCCCCGCTTCCTGTACACTCTTAACCCCCTTCCCCGGACATTCTCCCCCGCTTCCCCTGACATTGCCTCTCCCCTTCGCCCTTTCCTGGTGACTCTCCCACCCTTTCCCCATAAGCCTGCCTCCCCTGTCTGCTAACAGCACTCAAGTTATGTAAGGTCCCCAAGAAGGAGAAAGCAACATCTATAGACCTCAAAGTCATGGAAGAGGTGAAGCTCATCAGGTGCACTCCACTTATATACAGTCGTAAAACAAATGTTTAAATACTTGCTGGCGGGGAGCTTAATTTGGAGGGGGAGCTTAATTCTGGCAAGGTGGCTTTTTAATGAACATACATGAGATGCTAATGCATGCAAATGGAATTCCCGACATTGTTCATTGGGAAGCTCGACCTGCCTTGATAGTCGGGAAAACAAAATTCCAACAGTTTATCCCGTCATTGGGAAACAGTTTTTTTTTGCCACCCACCAAATTAAATGCCCCCACCTGCCATGATTCCTGCTACTGGCGGGAATGGAAAATTCCTCTCACCATGTTCCCATCTCCCCGTCAGCAGTGGGAAGTCAATTGAAGTTGTTAATTAAGCAATTAGCAGACATTTTCTGAGAGCAATTTACTTTTACCAGCAGCACACAGGACTCCTGCAGCTTCTGCAGCTCATCAATTCACAGGAGGCGAGCACAGAGTGAAGGCGGAGCACGATGAAAATAATACTCAACCTGCATATTAAAGGTGCAAATTGGCACCCCTCACGTCATCTGCCAGAAAGGCTTATAATTGCATGATTATCTCCAGGAGACTATCTGATGTCATGGATAGTGCTGATGGTGAAGCAGCTGTCATTTTCTCCAGCTGTTTTGCATCTCCATTTTGTCCCATTCTCTCTCATCCCATTCACCTCAGCAGCACTCTCACTGCAGATGCAGTGATCGTGTATGCTTATTCGCCTCCTCAACTTGTTTGCCATCCCTAATTAGACTGCAATCCCAGAGGTTCCCTCTTAACTGGACGCTTCCTGAAAGTTTGCATCTGCAGCCCCGCTGCTGTGTCAGTTGTAGCCAACTGTGACCCAAGATGGTCTCACCATCCAGAATAAAACATAATCAAGGAAAATTCAGCCCATTGTCTCCAAAAATACAGCAGCAATGGGGTTTTCACCATAGCCCCAGAACCAGAGGAAAAATTGATTTCTTTGCTATAGAAAAGTGGATTTCTATCTAGGATCCATATCAGAGAAAAAATAAATCAGTGCAGCTACTTTCTCTTGTGTCCTCAAAAAGCCTTTGATTTCCTCCCCTGCCCTGGCCTCTAAGTATCCTTTGGTCCCTCTCTACCCTTTACCCTTGCCCTCTTCTTTTATCCAGATCAAAGTTTTCCCATCTCCCTCTACCTCCAATGATGCATAACCTTTGTGCCCTACCTCAACCTCTGATCCTGCTCTAACTTCACTTTCAATTTGAACCCCTCTGTACTTTGTTATTTGGCCCCTAGCTTCTACAGCAATCTATCTTCAAACTTCACACTCCATTAAACCTGATTGTCTAGTCTCTTCTGACATCAACATTCTGGCTGATTTGATGCCAGTGCTGTCATTTTGAGCTCCAGGCTCCAGCCTACATCCTTTCTGAACCTTCCATAGCTGAAGACAGGTTCAACAATAGGAAGAACCACCAGATGGTGCTATTTTAAGGGATCATCAACTACTTAACAGGTAATTCACTGGATTATTCTTCTGGGTGTTGGTGCATTTCTGTGCATTTTGGATGCTTTGCCATGCTTGTCAAAAGTTTCAGCAAACTGCATGGAGTGGTCTGGTTGGTGATTAAGTACCTTTTATGTGGCTTAAATAGCTTCCAACATGGGTTGCCTAGTAACTCTTCCTTTTGGCATTGGCATGATTGGGTGAATCAGCAGATATCATGCAAAACAGGGCAAGCTACTAGATGAGAAAGACAAAGTAATGGAATAAGAACTCTCAGCGGCAAACCAGGGGGCTTTTAAGGATCAGATCTGTTGGAAAACAGATTGAAGGATTGCTGTGAAACCCAGGAAACTCTTTGCATTCTTGTATCTAGAGCCATTGTGTCAGAAGGCTGAACTTCCATGGCAACAAATTGTGATTGCGGGACAGCAGTCTGAGTTACCACTGCAGCATTCAATCATTGGATGCATCCTATTTGTGCTGCAGTGAGAACTGAAGAATTGTCCATTATGTGCTGTGTCATGATTGACTCCACAGGCTATTGATAGAAATGGCCACCTGATCCATATTGGAAAGAGTGGTTTCCGCACTCTGTGCAAATCACTGTGCCACGTTGATGCTGGACTCTTCCACACTCCTCAACATTGAATGCTGGCTTTCTGCCAAGCTTTCCAGTGTACCAATCTCTTGGATGTGTACACTCATCAGCCTACTTTGTAGCCAGACCCATTGAAGTTCACATTTGAGTCCTCTGCAGCAGAGCTGGTATGCAACCTTCCCCACAGTGAACTGGAAGCTGTGCTCTCCTTTTCTCCTGCCTTGGTTGTTCCTGGTGTTTCAACAATGCGGATTCTGCTCTAATGCCATCCTCCAAATTTCGCATAGTGTTGGTATCCAAGATGTGGCTGTGTCTATAAAATCAAGTGACTGTGTGTCTTCAACTTCAATGTCCTCTTGCTTTTCCTTCAATGCCTGGACAGATTGCAATTTTTGGCTATTTGAAAGGAAAAGGGACAAATATAGTGCTACATTGGGGGGAGGGGAGAAAGTAAGAAATGTATGCTTACAGCATCTGCCGTTTATTAGTCAGAAGAGATTGTGGGATGAGAGAGGAGGATTAGGTATACAGATACTCTCATCTTCAAGGGTTTCAGCTGCACTAGTCTGTATGGCTTCGGTAGAGGCCTTTCGCATAATGGCCAATGTTGTGTCTTCCTTCAGGGTTAGAACATGCAGATGGGTATTCTCCCCTCTGGCTAGTTCCTCTTGCCCCCAGGTGTCTGTCACCTTTCCTGCAAGAGAGAGGAAAGAACGTTGTGTTGTGAAATCTGTTTGAGTTCTGTGGCTGTCATGGTTGAATAGTTGCCAGTGTGTGCTGGCTGTAAGATGTGAGTTTGAGGCTTGCAACAGAGCTAAATATGTGAGGGGTGAGGTGAGATGTAAATATTAGATATGAATCCTGACTGATAAAGATTGTTGCTGGGTAAATGCTTGGAGTATGGTAAATTGTTAATGAAATGTATGTGTCATAATGTGATCTTGCGACCTCATTAGTCACAAAACAAAGCATACTTTTAGATTTCTTCATTTTATACAATAAGCAATAAAAATATTCAGTGAAAATATCAATAATAGAATAAAATAATTTCTAGCGCTTATTTTTAATAAAATGGAAATAGGTTAAAAAAATTTTGTTCAACTCTATCACTTTTGGGACTTGAATTTAAATTGAAGCTAACTGTATGAAATGAGAGTCTCCTCTGACTTTTGTAAGGGTTCTATGTGAATGAGCTTTGGCAGGTATTAAAATGTCATTCATGCCAATGACCAGGCATGCCTAAATATGACTGATGTGAGAAGTGAAGATAAATGCCACATTGGTGCATTGAGGGCTGCTCTTTTGCGATTGGAGTTGTATTGGGGCCAATCATCTCAGCCCCTGGATACCATTGCAAGAGTTTCTCAGGGCAACCATCTCCCACTGCTCCATCAATGACCTTCCTTCCTCCATAAGGTCAGAAGTTCAGATGTTCACTGATTACTGCACAATGTTCAGTTCAATTCACAACACCTTAGATAAGGAAGTAATCCATACCCACATGCAGCAAGACCTGGGGCAGGATTTTTCGCTGAATAGGCGGGCACGTGCCCGACCTGCCAGAGTGTAAAATGATGTGCGATGACGTCGGGCGAGTGTCCCGATGCCATCGCGCACTCACATGATATTTCGGTCACTGGGCATGCGCAGGAGTCAGCAGCCAACCCACCAACAATTTAAAGGCCTATTAAGGCCATTGCAAAGGTAGTTGAATTAAATGTTTTGCTGCCCATCCAACCTTATGGTTGCGGGCAGGCGAAAAGGCCAAGTGGCTTTTGCATTTTTTGCGAAACCTCATCCACGGGTGGGATGAGGATTCGATCCATCATTAAAAAAAAAATTTTAATTTCATCTTAATTTCTAACATGTCCCTGCTCGTGTGACAGTCACATGAGCGGGGACATGTTTTTTAACATTTAAAAAAATCTTTATTTTTAATTTTCAAATGTCTTCATCTTCTCGAGGCAGCTCGGTGCCTCAGGGAGCTTTTCCAGTGTGCACCCGTGCGAACTTGAGCTCTCGCCCTCCTTCCACCCCCCCAACCAACACAGACAGCGCTGAGCACTGAAGCATGTGTTTCATGCTGGGTGGGCTTTAATTGGCCCTCCAGTGTGAAATCGTAGTCCGGCCCCTGGACAATACTTAGCTGATTGGGCTGATAAGTGGTGCACCAAATAAATGACCACCTCCAACAAGAAAAAAACTAACCATCTTTCCTTGATATTCAGTTGCATTACCATCGCTGAATTCTCCGCCTTACCATCCTAGGTCTTACCATTATTCAGAAACATAACTGAACCAGTCATATACATGCTATGCCTACAAGCAAGTCCCAAAGGCTGGGAACTTTGATGTGAGTAACTAACCTCCTGATTCCCCAAGTCAGGATTATGATGGAATAATCCCCACTTGTCTGAATGAATGCAGTTCCAATAGCACTAAAAAGATCAATACGATCCAGGACAAGGTAATATGCTTAATTGGCACTTCAGCCACCACCTTAAGCATCTATTCTTTCCACCACCAGCACACAGTGGCAGCAGTATGTACCATCTACAAGATGCAATACAACAACTCGCCAAAGCTCCTTCATCGACATCTTCCAAACCATGACCTCCACCACCTAGAGCAGTGCTTCCCAAACTTTTTCTTGCTGTGACCCCACTTTAATGCCCCAACTTCATTTGACCACAGAGTGAAAATTTGGACAGCACAAGAGTCGTTGAGCGGGGAGGGAGTTAAGCATGGTCAGAACTTCAGGATTTTCTTTTAAAAGATGCCTACCTTTTCACAGACATTTTTTTTCCCAGCAATCAGTCCTCAGAGATTTGTCCCTTAGGCCATACCCACAATTAGATAAAAATATGAGAATTTAAAGGGGCTTGGTAGCTGTTAGAATTCAGTCCGAGCTCTACAGCAGCCATTGCTGCCTTGGAGCTCATGACCCCAGAATCTCAATGTGTGACCCCACAGGGGGTCTCAACTCACAGCTTGGGAAGCCCTGACCTGAAAGAACTAGGACAGTAGGTGCACGGGAACACCACCACCTTCAAGTCATACACTATCCTGAAATGGAACTATATTGCTGCTCTCTCACTGTCTGCCTCAAAATCCTGGAACTGCCTCCCTAGCAGAACTGTGTGTGCACCTATACCTCTTGTATCAAGAAGATGGCTCACCATCACCACCTCAAGGGCAATTAGGAATGGTCAATAGATACTGGCCATGCCAATGATGCCCACGTCCCATGATCAAATACAAGAAAATCATATTGTTGGAAAAAGTGGGGTTCTCTATCAAGCTGTGCTGTACCTTGAATTGGGAATGCTTGATTCTGTATAGAAGGTGATCCAATCCCCAGCACTAACCCCTCTTTTCCATCTTAGCAAAAAAATGATGGTAATAAATTCTTTTATCCTATCTTCTTGAATCTTGTTTCCTATCCCAGGTTCACAAATATTTAAAGTGACCGTTGGAAATCCACACTTGGTGCAAATAAGATCTGAACAAAAATGGGCTATAGCTGGTGTCAGTACCTTAAATCTAGTTATTACCAGCAATTTTAACCAGAGGGTAAGGATATTCTTTTAAAGTAAAATGCAATTATTTAGGCTTGTCTTAAAATGTTATCTTCATTGAATAGCTTTGCACAGATAAAGGTTGTAATTTGGCTGAAAATTGTGTATTTTTGGATAATGCTGTATCAAATATACAGTGTGCATTGTTATGATCCTTAGCCAAACCCCCAAGCAGTTGGTGAGATCTGGTTAGGGCCCAATAACGTTTTGTTTAATGTAGACAAAGTTTTGAGACTTAAGACACTTGCACAGTGAATAAAGCCACAAGATTCTACTGGTTTTGAACAAAGACCTCTTTGTCCTCTTGTCTATGACATCTTTTGGCAATCTCCACCTATCACTGGCCCTCTATCCAGCTCTACCTGTCCCACCCGCCCCCCCTTAAACCAGCTTATTTTTCACCTCTTTTCTATTTTTCCTTAGTTCTGATGAAGAGTCACATGGACTCAAAATATTATCTGTGTTGCTCTCCGCAGATGCTGTCAGACCTGCTGAGTTTTTCCAGGTATTTTTGTTCTTATTCTAGATTTCCAGCATCCACAGTATTTTGCTTTCATCTTGGTTTCAGGGATGAGGGATTTTAGCTATAAACTTAGGTTGGAGAAGCTGGGTTTGTTCTCCTTGGAGCAATGGAGATTGAAAGGAAATTTAGCAGATATGTACAAAATTATGGCAGGATTAGATAAGGTAGATAAAGAAAAGCTAATGAACAAGGACAAGAATTAAGGTTTTAGGTACCAGATTTGGGGTGGGGAGAGGATCAATCTGAGGAAGAACCTTACACCCACCAAGTGATAATGACCTGGAACTCACTGCCCACAGGATGGTTGAAATGGAGATGATCAATGATTTCAAAGGGAAATTGGAAAGGCACTTGAGGGAAATAGAATTGCAGTGCTAAGGGGATAGAGTGGGAGAATGGTGCTGACTGGATTTCTGTACATTTGTGGTACTCAATGAAACAAATGCCCTCCTTCTGTGCCGTAATAACTCTATGACTATGACAACTGACTACTTGTGGGTTCTGAGCTATCCTCCAGGAAGATGGATCATTACTCATTGCCTCTCTCAGAAGATTCCGCTAAAGCTGCCTAATTTTAGTGTCCCGCAGTTTCTGAAGACTAACTTCTTTTCCCACTATTTCAGGGATACACCACAATCTTGGTGACTATTCCTGAAGCATCACTGCTATGTCCGCTCACTTCCTTCACCATTATTGTGCAATGCAGTTGTCCAGCTGGAAAAATGATCTTATATGAAACACCTACATTTGTAAAAGACGTAGACTGGTTACATGACATTGAAGAAGGTGCAGCAACTGAAACCTCATTTTTGAAAGACTTGCCTGTAAGTAGTATTCAGAAAATTAGTTATTTAGTTATGAAATGTTCGTGTAGAAAAATAACATTGTTCAACAAAAACTCTTTAATGTCACAGTTCCTGTTATGAGAATCTTTGTTATTCTCTGTACCCTAAATACAATGGCCCAGATATTCGATCACAGTAGTGGCGAATGCTGAAACATTCACTGCTATGGAGTGTTGCAAAGGCATCAGAAGTTCTGGGAGCCTACATTTTTGCACTGTGTTATTGGTGCTGTTCCAGAGGTGCAGGAGAGGGGGTGAGCAGCACTGGGGGAGAGAGGTGGGGAGTAGTGGGGAGGGGGTAAGGGAAGTGTTAGTAGGAGGTGGGCAATAATGGGTGGGGTGAGCTGTTTCGAGAAAGAGGTGAGCAGTGTCAGGAAAGGGGTGAGCAGTGTCAGGAAGGGGTGAGCAGTGTTGGGGAGTGAGCGGTTTCGGGAGAGGGGGTGAGCAGTGTTGGGGCGAACAATGTTGGAGGGTTGATGAGTAGAGTCTGCGGGGGAGTAAGCAGTGTGGGGGAGGTGTGAGTAGTGTCGGAGAGGTGCGCATTGTCGGGGGTGTGTGGTGAGCAGAGTCAGCGGGTGGGTGAGCAGTGTCAGGGAAGGGTGAGCAATGTCGGAAGTGGTGAGCAGTGTCGGGGAGGGGTGAGCAGTGTCAAGAAGGGCTGAGCAGTGTTGGGAAATTTTATGTTTTTGGTTATCAGGTTCACTTTGTCTGGCGAACGCTAGCTGCTCCCTTGATATTAACACACTAGTTGGTGCTTGAAACAATACAGGCAGAGAGACAGATTAACTGAACAAACACTGGTAGTTTATTGGAGCTAAGAACAGAGCACTAATGCCATGTGTGCTTCTTCAATCACCTCCAGCTCTAGACTTCCAATTACCCAAGAAGCCCTTGCGTTGTAGCGATTAGTCTATACAGCCACATGGTCAACTAACTACCTTCTCTTAAAAGTACTTAGGACTCCACTTTACCACAGGAAATAAGTGAGCAGTGTCAGAGGTGAGCAGTGTCGGTGGGGGGTGAGCAGTGTTGAGGGGTGACGAGCAGTGGTAGGAGAAAGGGCAAGCAGTGTCGGAGAGTGCAGTGTCAGAGGGTTGTCATGAGAGAGGGAGAGCAGGTCGGGGGAGGGAAGGATGACCAGTGTGGAGGAGCGGGGTGTGAGCAGTGTTAGGGGAGGGGGGCTAAGCAGTGTCAGAGGAGAGATGAGTAGTATCGGGGGTGGTGACGAGCAGTGTTGGGAGGAGGACAAGCAGTGGCAGGAGAGAAAGTTAGCAGTGTCGGGGGATAAGCAGTGTCAGGAGACGGGTGAGCAGTGTCGGGGGATGAGCAGTGTCAGGAGGGGAGATGTGCAGTGTTGGGAAGGGTCAAGCAGTGTTGGAAGAGGACGAGCAGTCGTGGGAGGGGGACGAGCAGTGGAGGGAGGGGGCAAGCAGAGGTGGGAGTGAGCAGTGGCGGGAGAGAGGGTGAGCAGCATCTCGGGTGAGCAGTGTCAGGGGGGTGAGCAGTGTCAGAGGAGAGGGAGAGCTGTGTGGGGGAGTGAGGAGCAGTGTAGGGGTGAGCAGTGTCAGGGGTGAGCAGTGTCAGGAGGGAGGAGTGTCGGGGTGGTAGTAGTGTTGTGGGAGCAGTTTTGGTGGGAGCAGTGTCAGGGCGGTAAGCAGTGTTGGGGGAGCAGTGTCGATGAGGGTGAGCGTTGTCAGGAAAGAAGTGAGCAGTGTCCAGGGTGAGTAGTGTCAGGAGGGGGTGAGCAGTGTCAGGGGGTGAGCAGTGTCAGGAGGGGGTGATCAGTGTCGGAGGATGAGCAATGTTGGGAGGGGGCCAAGCAGTAGTGGGAAGGGATAGAGTGAGCAATTTCAGGAGCTTGGTGGGAGAACAGTGTTGGGAAGTGAGTGAGCAGTGTCAGGATGTACACAGTCCAAAGGTGCCAGAGTGTATTGAGAGAGTGTTTAGAAAAACTTATGTGATCTTGTGCTTCATAAGTATAGATAAAAGGTACTAAAGCAGGGAATTCATAAATCTCTGGTTAGGCTGCAACTAGAGAATTGCATCCTTTTCTAGTCACTGTGCTTTAGGAAGGATGTGAGGATCCTTGAGAACATGTAGAGACAATTTAGCAGAATGCTTCCAGAGATATGCGATTTTATCTACAATGTTAGGTTGGAGAATCTGGAGTTGTTCTCCTTGGATCACAGAATCACAGAATCACAGTGCAGAAGAGGCCCTTCAAATAGAGATTGCAGGAAGATTTGATAGGGGTGCACAAGATAATGATAGATTTAGATAAGGTAGAGAAAGAAAAGCTGTTCCCTTTGAAGATGGCTGTTGAGAGAGCTGTTAATAAAGGATATAGGGCAGAAATTTCTCCCCATTGGGGGTGTTGGATGGGAGCGGGGCGGGCGCGCAGCCAATAGCTGCCTGAGATCGGCTGGGCGCCGCCATTTTACGTGGGCCGGCCAGTTAAGGCCCGTCCAGCGTGACACGCACCTGGAAGCACTGATTGCTCTCTGTGCAGACGCGGGGAGTAGGCTGAGTCAGGGCTGCGCTCTTTCGTGCATGCGCGCGAAAGAGCGCAGAAAAGTCCCTGCGGCACTGGGCTGCCTCAGTGAGATTAGTTTGATTTTTTTAAATTTTAACAAAGAAAAAAAAAATTTTTTAAGACATGTCCCCTCTTGTGAGTGTCACATGAGCTGGGACATGTCAATGGGCTTTAATAAAAACTTTCATTCAATTAATAAACACTTAATGAAACCTCATCTCGCCCATGGATGAGGTTTCACGATAAATGCAAAGGCTGCCTGGCCTTAAGGTTGGACGGGCAGCTCCGTTAATTCCTTTAATTGATATTTAAATGGCCTTAATAGACCTTTGACAGCTCAGCAGGTGCGCAGCTGACTCCGGTGTGCATCAGCCGAACCGAAGATCTGAATGACGTGCAGTGACATCGGGATGCACACCCAATATCACCGCGCATTATTTTATGCGTCGGCAAGCAGATCCCGCCCCCGCTCGCCAATCCGAAAATTCTGGGCATAGTATCTTAGGCTTTACTAATAGGGACATTGAGTATAAGAATAAGGAGGCCGTGTTGAACTTGTACAAGCCACTAGTTAGGCCTCATTTGGAGTACTGCGTCCAGTTCTGAGCACTTCTTGAGGAAGGATGTGAAGGCATTGGAGAGAGTACAGAGGAGATTCACAAGAATTATTCCAGGGATGAAGAACTGTAGCTATGAGGATAGATAGGGGGGTTGGGTTTGTTTCCTTGGAGAAAAGAAGGCTGAGAAGAGACTTGATAGAGGTATTCAAGCTCCTGAGGGGTATGGACAGTGTAAATAGTGAGAAACTGTTCCCACTCAGTGGAGCATCAAGAAGTAGAGGGCATAGATTCAAAATAATTGGCAAAAGGAGTAAAAGTGATGTGATGAAAAATGTTTTCACCCAGTGGGTGGTTGGAATCTGGAATGAATTTCCTGAGAGGGTGGTGGAGGCAGGTTCAATTGAGGTATTCAAAAAGGTATTGGATTGCTATTTGACAAGAAAGAATGTGCAAGGTTGCGGGGATAATGCAAAGGAGTGGGACGAGGTAGAATGCTCTTTTAGATAGCCAGTGCTGAGTGGCCTCGTTCTGCACTTAAAGATTCTGTGATTCTGTGAAGTCTAGGGGACACAAACTTAAGGTTTTGGGCAAGAGATGCAGGGGGAATGTGAGGATGAACCTATTTATGCAGCAAATTGTAATGACCAGAACTCACTGCCTGAGAGGGTGGTAGAAGCTGATATGTTGAATGATTTCAAAAGGAAATTGAATGTTCATTTGAGGGAAATAAACATTCAGGATAGAGGGGGACTGGACTGGTTTATGGAGACAACATGGACTTGATGGGCCAAATGGCCTCCTGTGCCATAATAATTCTATGGGTAGAATTTTACGGTTCCACACCAGTGGCTTTGCAGGCAGTGGGGCCATAAAATTCCCTGGGTGGCCTTCCCACCTCCCTCCCGCCCACCCCGGCCTGTCCACAATGTTACAGGGGGCTGGGCGAGGCCTGCCAACACTTGCCCCAGTTAAGGCCCTTGTGATTAACAGAAGCCTTCCTTTTGAAGGACTTGTATGCAGAAAATTGGCCATTTAGTTATCAAATGTTCCCGTAGCACAACAGCATTGTTCAGCACTTCCCACCCAGCCTCAATTTTGAGACTGGTGGGAGGAGTTCAGGGATAGGAGGCTGCCCGGTTGATCCCTCATGCTTGGGCCTTGGATGGGAAGGGGAACTGGGGGCAGCTTCCTTCAAGGGCCCCCCTTCCAGATCAGGTAACCAGTACCCCCACCCCCGATCCACCACCAAGGTCTGCCCCCTGCCTCCCTCCTGGCCTCTCTATCAAGACACCCAACGTGTAGCCCCATCCCACCCCCAGGTCTCACCACCCCTACCCACTCTGAGACATCCCGCACTTACTAGGTCCTGGAGTTCGGGACTTAGAATCTGGGGACTGCTGCTTGTAGACCCAGTCCTGGCCACTGCTGGTGCTGATGGGACAACCTGGTTGGTCGGCAACTCTCTGAGATGGGGCTTGCATCCAAGTGAGGGGTGGAAGTCCTGTCTCCAACTAATTAACACTACTGGGAGCGTTAAGTGGCTGCAGAACTTCTGTAATTGGCAGGGATACGTTTCCTGCTGAGTTTTCGGGTGATGGGACGGGAAACTCCGTCTTCTGAAAATCCCTACAACTCTGTGTCCATGCTCTTACCGCCACACCTTGGGTTCCAACATCAGGACCGAATGCGCCTCCGAACCTATGAGAGTGAAGATCGGATCTGCAGCAACAAGTGACCTCTGCCAGACAGCCTTCCAATTAAAATGGCAACCTACCTCTAGTCAGCGGATAGGCAGCTCTCCAGTTCCAGCAACACCACCAACAGAGGTAGCTGCAGCTGAGGCTGAAAGGGGAAAGAGAGGGTGCCTCCATATTGAGGATTCCTCAAAGGGCTGGTAAGACAATTATAAACGTGCTGGGACCAGGTAGGCAGACCCCAGCGATCAGAGAGGTGACCCATCCACCAGATAATGCAAAGGCTATGGGCCCTGACAATATTCTAGCAATAGTACTGAAGACTTGTACTCCAAAACCTGCTGCATCCCTACCCAAGCTGTTCCAGTGCAGCTACAACAATGACAACTACCTAGCTATGTGGAAGATTTGTCAGGAATGTCCTATACACAAAAAGCAGGACAAATCCAACCTGGCCAATTATTGCCCCATCAGTCTACTGTCAATCATCAGTAAAGTAATGGAAAGGGTCAAAACAGTATATCAAGCAGCACTTGCTTAGCAATAACCTGCTCACTGATGCTCAGTTTGGGTTCCGCCTGGGTCACTCAGCTTCTGACATCATTAGTCTTGGTACAAACATGGCCAAAAGAGCTGAACTCCAGAGGTGAGGTGAGAGCGATTGCCCTTGACCTCAAGGCAGCATTTGACCGAGTGTGGCATCAAGGAGCCCTAGCAATACTGGAATCAATGGGAATCAGGAGGAAAACTCTCCACTGGTTGGAGTCACATCTGACACAAAGGAAGATGGTTGTGATTGTGGGAGGTCAATCATCTCAGTTCCAGAACATCATTGCAGGAGTTCTTCAAGGTAGTGTCCTTGACCCAACCAGCTTCAGCTGCTTCATCAATGATCTTCCTTCCATCATAAGGTCAGAAGTGGGGGTGTTTTCTGATGATTGCACAGTGCTCAGCACCATTCGCAACTCCCCAACAAGATCTGTACAATATCCCAGCTTGGGCTGACAAGCAGCAAGTAACATGCATGCCACACAAGTGCCAGGCAATGACCATCTCCAACAAGAGAGAATCCAACCATCACCCCTTGACATTCAATGGCATTACCATCGCTGAATCCCCCACTATCAACATCCTGGGGGTTACCATTAACCAGAAACCGAATTGGAATAGCCATATAAATACTATGGCTACAAGAGCAGGTCAGAAGCTAGGAATCCTGCGGCAAGTAACTCACCTCCTGACTCCCCAAAGCCTGTCCACCATCTACAAGTCAGGAGTATGATGGAATATTGTCGCCTGGATGAGTGCAGCTCCAACAACACTCAAGAAGCTTTACATCATTCAGGACAAAGCAGCCCACTTGATTGGCACCCCTTCCACAAACATTCACTCCCTTCACCACTGGCCAACAGTGGAAGCAGTGCATCTACATGGTGCACTTCAGAAACTTACCAAGGCTCCTTAGGCAGCACCTTCCAAACCTACGACCGCTACTATCTAGAAGGAGAAGAGCAGCAGATACATGAGAACACCACCACCTGAATCTAGATTTGAGTGGAGAGCACAGGGTGAGCAGTGCATCATCCGTGAGCAAGGTAGATCTTTCTGCAGCATCAGAGACAGATGAGTTCTCAAATGTCCTGAGGCATTGTGGAGCAATGGGCAGTTAGTGGCGGAGCCAAGCAGTGCATTTGCTTCATCATCACTCAGTGATTTGAGAGCATGAACTCTTCCATAGAAAGGGTGGCCATCCTCTACGAGAGCCAAATGCAGCTCCACTCAATTGATGCAGGAGCAGTGCACTGATATTCTCAGGAAGAGTGAGACTCTTTGTGGCTCAGTGTCAATGATGGTGCAAAGAGGTGTGGAGTGGATCCCAGCTGTGTCCCAGTCAGTGACTTCCTCCGGTATTCAAGGGTGCCATGAAAGGGTTGAGACAGTTGGGAGGCTAATGAGGGGCCACACATCAGGGCCACCCCTCAAGGGGCTCAGGCAACATCCTTTGCCACCTTGGACCTTCCGACTCAGGACCAATTTATGCCACAAGACCCTGTGACCTGCAAAGGTACAGGCACAGCAGCCTGTAGAGAAGCCCCACCGCACATCGAAGGTGTGGCCAGAAGGGTATCTCAGCTACAGGGAGAGCACCTAATGGATCTGGAAGTCAGTGCAAGGCCCCATGCTGTTAGTTGTATTTGATGGATCATCTGGGTGAAGTTTGCTCTGTGTGTTTTTTCATTTGAAATATCTTGTTATAATAATTCTGTTTGGTGATATTGATCAGACTTCTGTATGTGCATGCCTTGTAGTGGGGACTGAAAAGAAGGCTAAGGTGGGAGAGGGTGTGGTGGGGTGCACAGGGCCTTGGTTCAGGTGCATAACTTATGATAGTGCTGTGATGGTGGTGGCGGAGATCCCAGGCTTTATGGCTGTGGGTGATAATAGGATTATCCATGTGGGTGCACTTGCTGGAAAACTTGTCCCTTTGGTGCAAGCTTAGAATGGGAGTCATCTGCCATAGGGCTGAGAGCCACTTAGGTGAATTATTGCTGGATCAGCGTGGTCCTTTTCGCCATGTCAGCCTGCCGATCGCCATGAGGCCCAAAACAACTTTGGTGGTCTCCTTCCAATGCCTGGACCTCACCAGCAGACTGTCATTGCTATATTTTTCAATAGATAGCAAAAATAAAAAACTTAAATTTATGTGGCTCTGGTCACCCGTCACTGTGATTGAGATCATTAAAATTGTTCAAGATTATGTACAGGGGAACAGTTGTCATCTTGCATTCAGTAAGTATTACCATGGTGTGTGACCAAAATCAACCTAAGTTGACTTTTGATTGATGACTTTGACCTTCAGTGTACAGTGCACTTCTGATCTTGCTTAATACCTAATTAGAAATGAAACACTGATATTTGCTGCAGCATAGCAAATGCTGTTCTGACAAGGTGATGGTGTAGTGTTAATGTCACTGGACTAGTAATCTGGTGGTCCAGGCTAATGTCCTGGGGATATAGGTTCAAATCCCACCACGGCAGCTGGTGGAATTTAAATTCAGTTGATACATCTGGAATATAAAGCTAGGCTCAATAATGATGATCATGACAACAATCATTGATTGTTCACTAGTGCCCTTTAGGGAAGGAAATCTACCATTCTTACCTGGTCTGGCCTACATGTGCCTCCAGACCCACAGCAACATGGCTGACTCTTAACTGCCCTCTGCAATGGGGTGGGCAACAAATGCTGGCCTTGCCAGTGACAACCCTACCCCATGAAAGAATTAAAAAAAGGATAGAGAAAGTAAAATAGAAACAATGTTTTCACATGTGTCAAGACAACAGGATTAGAGAGTGTGATTCATAGTTGTGAAGACAAATTTAGGGCATATGTGGGGAAATACATCTTTACACAGAGGGTGATGAACAGCAGATTAGGTTGGGACAGGACAATGAGCACATTTGAAAAACAACTAGAACTAGTTGATAGGATAAGGATTCTGGAAGGAAGACATTAATCCATTCAAAACATTATTTTGATATGCCCCTTTTTAACCTGTATACCAGTTCCCAGCTTCTGTTATTTAGAACTATCAACATAATAGCAGAAATCCTGTTCTTTTTTGTTTACGATAGGTGAATTATAGACCACCATCTACATTTGGAATAAACCTTCCTATGACAGAGAACTTCTATAATGCTGATCCAAGTAAACCAAAATTCCGAAACTTTTATGAACTTTCAAAAGTAAGTATTTTATTCAGAAATGTTATTTTAAAACAGGAATTGTAATATTGACCTATATTGGCAATTTTCCATTTGGACACAGGCACAAAGCTGGCAATAGTAGGATTCTATGGATTTGATTAAAGCCAATGGAAAAGAAAATTGGGTGGATGGGTTGCCAATAAGCTACCACCATTTTTGACCCATAGTGAAAATTATTCTCATACATTCCACAAACAACCTAGGTTTAATTCTTGGTCTAAATTATGTTGGCTATTCTCAGGGAAAGCATTGTGGCAGCACTGACATTGCCCTCTGAGTACTTGGGCTATGAAGCGGAAAACATCACATAGGTTTACCAACCCTCCTGGGTTGTTTGGGAATTTCATGCAATGGCATCATGATGCGGCAGACCAGGAAATATATACTTTGCAAGTTTGGTTTGCATCTGTGCATAGTTCTTTCCCAGTCAGGAAACTCAGACTAATAATTAATTCAATTTATTGATTCCCTGCTCCAAAGGATATTCTCCTGGGCTCTGATTTTTATAGGAACCATTCTTCAATCCTGGAGCTTAACAATGGATATGTGTATCTGGAATGTGCTATACTCTTGAATACATCCTATCCAATTTTGGTGCACAGCTGCAGAGGTGTTCTTTCTATGTCAAAAAAAAGCCCAAAATTCTCTGTGCAGGGCAATGAGCAGTGCAAACTGTGTGTGTTGCCTGTTTTACAATGCCAGTTGCTGAAAGTACGAGATGAAAACAGTGCAGTGCCCTCTACAGGGCATCTGGAATCTGCATGAACAGAGCAAGCAAATATGCATCTCCTATCCAATCAGATTGAAGGATTGTGAAATTAAAAATGCAAGAACTGAGAGTGAAGTATAAATTAGAGTGGGTGAATCAATGTCAAATAAGGTACAAAAAAAAGAATTAAACAGAAGAAGGATTGGATTAAGAGAAAGAGACAGAAAAATGTTCTTTTTACGTGTCTCAATAATTAAATGTTGAAGGAATGACCCTAGCAACAGTTAATTTGCCGTGTCAGAAAGATTGACTGGCAGTAATTGACAATTATCATATTGTTGATAAGGCTTTTTGACTTGAAATGCCTTCTATGACAAATTTACTTGGTATTTAGCATTCCAGTGGAGGAACATCATGCTGCTCAATGCATGGAATGGTACATCTCTGACAGCAACTTTTTGGTTTCTGTGTTTTTGAT
Organism: Carcharodon carcharias; assembly: GCF_017639515.1. NCBI lineage: Eukaryota > Metazoa > Chordata > Chondrichthyes > Lamniformes > Lamnidae > Carcharodon > Carcharodon carcharias. The sequence goes on along the minus strand of NC_054486.1, from coordinate 96,923,380 downwards.
GCATATCTACCCAAGCCTGAAGTTGCTGTGGCATTTGTGCATATATAACAGTGAATTTCATTAGCCTTACTATTATACTGGCAGCAAATTTTGGGCCATACACTTCACTAGTGCAGCAAGTATACATTAACTTGCAGATAAACTATCCCTCTTTATCCTATGGATCTGTTGCATCCTTCAACGCAGTTGATCACATTATCCACCTCCAATGCCACTACAACATCCTTGCAACTTTCTTTCCTTTCTAAGTCTTCTTTGAACATCTTGTTGCATCCCAAATCTGTGTCCATCTATTCCAGGAACTGCCAATCAAGTTTCCACCCCAACTAAATAACTCTTATCAATACCACAAATTGCATCTTCTTTGACTGGGACAAAGTTAATCGATTCCTTTTCATCCTTCTTCATCTGTCTGTATTCTTTAATAAGGTTGACTACATCCTTCTCCAATGCCTCTCCACGTTGTCCAGCTGGATGTGACTGCACTTCCCTGGTTTCATTATTATCTATCCATTAACAGCCAGCAAAATACCTGCAATGCCTTCCCTTCCCACTCCTGCACCATTACCTCTGGTGTCTGCAAAGGATCTATCCTTGACGTCCCTTCCCATTTTTCATGATTAAAATAGGTTATTTTTTCATTTTTTGCACTGCTGATTATGAGAATTTGCTATACACAATTTTGACTGCTGTGTTTCCTACATTATAGCAGTGCTTACTGTCATGCCCAGTCCTATGCATAAGTTTTAAAACCTGAGCTGTAATCAGTTTTGAATCTTCTAGAACTGACTTTTCTTTTAAAAATTGACATTAAAATGCCGCAAAAGATGGCTGCTGAGTGTCACCTGACTTATCTGTGGATTCAGACTGTCTGTAAAAATCTAATTCAAAAACTATATTGCTGGCTATAAATTGCTTCGGAACATCTTGAGGTTGTGAAAGAAGCTATCTGGATGCAAGTCATTTGTTCACAAGAAGTGGGAAAAAAATTGGATGAGAAAAAAGATGTTCATATTTTAAGCATAGATCTATACTAGATTTGCATATGCAAATTTATCACATTTCATAAAATCCTGTAATTGTAATTTGCAAATACATTTACAATATCACAACAACCACTGTTTTTAGTTTAAGTTGAGGTTCTTTACATTTCTGCAGCTAACCAGTTATGCTTCCCATGAAGAAACACATACTCTTCTTAATTCTTCTGATTGAATTAAAATTCAACCATAACATTTAGCCCTGATTTTAATTACAGAGAACAGGACGTTACAAGCAATGTGCAATGAAGCATTCAAGAGAGGAATGTGGCTGTACTGAAGCAATGAAACTATCTTCATTTATTGAATACTCAGACTGCAAAGAGAGGGTAAGAGAGTTGTTCATCTAGGACAGAATTGCTTCAACTGTACTTTGAACTACAGCACAAAAAGCAAAAGCACATTCAGTTTAGGTTAGAATAATCCACACTGACTCAATACTTATGAGCACCCAGATTCAGTCAGTATATGGTTAGTATCTAATTACCAGGTCAATATATGAACTGAACCCTTTTGTGGTCACAGAAGAAATGTTCCAGAATTAAGTTTAGGCTTTTCAAGAACGGAAAGCTGAAGGTTTTAGTCACAAAGTAGAAATATTTGACTGATTAGTCCTAAATATTGAATGCAAACTGATAAGATTTTGCAACAACTACAAATTCATAATTATAGGTCTGGATAAATTAATATTGAATTAATCATTTTATCAATTAATTTTGTTACAATCCCATTGGGAACCTGTAAAGCAATATAACCAAATTTAGTGGACGATCCCCATATGAAGGAATTATCTGAAAAGATTTCATTTATTGCAACTTTAACATGAATCAGAATCAACACAAATTAAACATGAATCAACAGGCAAATCATGGTCGGTATGAACTATAAATTACATATGGAATAGCAGATATAACAAAGACTATCTCACAGGGATAGTAGGTGGTCCACCTTACCTGAATGGTTCCAGTTTCAGCCACAGAGTTCTTCCAAACAGAATGCTCATTTGTTTTCTTTGAGGACTTAGCCAATTCTCCATAGCCTACAATGTCAGCATAAACAGGAATCTTTCACACAACGGCACACTTCTTTCCAGAACCTTCTTAGTTTCTTGACTGATGTCTTCATTCTTGTCTGTTTACCACACAGCCTCTGTGTTTTATCTTCCTTCCTGTTGGTCCTGCTTCCAGGTCAAGCATCACAAGGTCACATGAACTGATATTTTTTGTTATCCGAAAATTACAATTGACCGCTTTAAAACTGATACTCACTCTTAGGCCAAGAGTTAACGTGCTCACTGGTGTCGGGTGTGTTCAGTGGCGTGAGTGGACAATATGGCGAGAAAGCCAAAAATCAGTTTCACAACATAATGAAACCAGTTTGCAATCGTCTGCTCAGCCCATCGATGGTGGGCCGTGTTCCCCACTATCAGACATCGGGAACCTCATTGTACTACATCAACATATCATCATAAGGCCAGACCGCCGGATTCAATCCCATCGCTGGATCGTCCGCCCTTGTTGGCAGGAAAACATGCTGACATGTTTCACCACAACATATATAAGGCATGCACTCAGCAGGCTGCACTTCACTTGGGACTTCAAAGTTTGTTTGCCTACCTTGCTTCGGTCAGCACTCATAGTTATCAGTGCCAGGTTTCACAGGCAGCACCACATCACTGTTAGGGGGTCCCTACCTACCAGATATGTGGGTGGCTTTTCAATGGCTGCATGGATAAGGCTTGCCTGGGGAAGGGGGAAAAGTAGCCTCAAGCAAGGGAAGAGGCTGCAAGAGCTGTACTGGGAGAGGGTATCCCAGGGTGTGTGTGGGAGCACATGTTGATCTGTGCAAGTGGCCTCAAGATGATGAGGGCTGAGGAAGCAAATCTCCAGAGGAGATCAAGCCAGATGGACATGTGAGGCTATGTGTGTGACAATGGGTGTTGATGTCCCTTGAGCTGGCAGTGAATGAGATGCCAGTGAATGTGTGAAGGGCTTGAGTGTGAGTTTAGAGTGATGAGATGGTTGCCATATCCTGTTTGCATGGATAAGATCATTCACCCTCTATCTGAATTGGATGGCCAACCTCTTCTGTGCAGCATTGGCACTGATCACCACTGCCATCGCTTACCAAGCCGGAGCGGTAATGTTGCTGCCCATCCTGTGGCCAGAACAGGGGTAGAGGACATCACAGCGAGCCTCCACAGCACCCAACAGGTGCTTGAGGGCTGCAGTATTCTTGCCTTTCAGGGCCATGTCTTCTTTGCTGCAGCCCTGGGCTGGAAGCACTCAACGCGGCTATACGTTAAATGTGGTGCTTGGCATGATGAAGTGGCGAGGTGATAGCATGACAGGCAAATTGGAGCCCGCCCGCCATCGAAATGGAATGTATCCCAGGAATGCATAATTAATGCGGCGGGTTTGGGATGATACGGCATGAAAAGCTGCCGTGGGACCAGTGGGAAAAGCATCGTTTTTTCTGCCCATAACTGCACTTAGTGCAAACCTGGGATGATTCCGTCCTTAAAAGTCATTTTCAACACTTTTAAAAACAGTTTTAGATTCCTCAAACATTTTGAAGTAATTACAAATTTTCCTGACTATTCCTCCTTCCGGGCCAAAGGCTGTCACAATTCCTCTCGCCTCATCCCCTTAGGAAAAACAAAGCTTTACTGTAGTAGAGTTTTCTTTACAAAAGTGTTCGAAATATAGCAGGTTCTTAACAAATAGCGTATTATATAATATACAGATAACAGCAATGATCTATCATATTTACAAAACAAGCTACATGACAAATATACAAGTTTCTTTTTACAATCTTATAGATCTCCATATGTTCACCTGGCTTTAAACATTGTTACTGCCCCTTGTCTGTAAATTCTTGAGAGGACATATACAATCACAATGTTTCAGCTGGCAGCATGCACAATTTTTATTATAAATAGCTGTAGCATCAAACTCCATTAAAGGAGCTCAATGATAATGTACCTGCACGTCGAGTGTTAAATTGTGCTTTTCTGACAAAATGTGCTGATGCATATTTCCATTTCCTGACATTGATATCACATTGACACACAGAGCAGAATGTATGATGTTCTCCCATCCTGGTTTTTGCTGTGAAATCATATTCTTTCAACCATTCAGGGTTGAACAACGTCTTTCTCTTAAGTACGTTGAATTGGTGAATGGTGGTGTCCATCAAGGTGTTGATGTGATAAGGACAACACTAGGATCTTTTTTCCCAGGCATAGGTCAATCTGGAAATGACATTTAATGACAGATATTAATATTAGCTAATGAAGCAGGGAAGAACATGCTGAGGATGGCATCAAAAGATCGCAGGACATACCTGATAGGACCTTTTCATGAACACAGTCACTGACCTGGAAATGATGATTGGAGTTGGGGTTGGGGGGGTGGGGGGGTGTGGTGGAGGCGGAGGCGGAGGCGGGGGTGGTGAGCTGACATTTGGACAATAGAGTGACCTTCTAGAGCTGCCCAGCCCATAATTGATTGATTTTGCCATCATTTCTAACCATCCTGCAATGAGCGCCTGTGAAAAGAATAGGCCTTCCCTGGCAGTGTGGCATTGTAAAAGGTGCAAAGTAGCAAGTTTTTGGAATATCGGGTAGAGGCCTTTCTGTACTGGAAAGCGCCACACTAATGACAAAGAATCAGGAGGAATTCTGGCAGTGAGCCTCACTTCCACAGCAAGGGCCTGAGTTCCTACAATGGACGTTGACACCTCAAGAAGCTTTTCAACACCTTCCTCTCCCTCCAGTCTCACTCCTACTTACCATCCTGTGTAGAACTTTGTCTCTGCTGAGGCACATATTAGGCTGTTGATTTTCTGATAAGTCCCAATTCAGGACTTGAGCACAAAATTCAAGGTTGACACTTCAGACACTAAAGGAATGATGCACTGCGGAAGGTGCTGTATTTTAGATTTGATGTTACATTGAAGCCCTTTCAGGTGGACATAAAAGCTCCCATGATATTATTTTGAAGAAGTGCTGTGTGCAAATTGACTGCTGCATTTAATTTTTCTATTCCTTCATAGGATCTGAGCATTTCTGGTAAGGATAGCTTTTGTTACCCATTCCTAATTGCCCTAGAGAAGGTGATGCTGACATTGCAGTCCATCGGCGTAGTTGCACCCACATGCTGGGAGGAAGTGAGTGCCATGTTTTTGACCCAGTGATAGTGAAAAAACATCAATATCATTCTAAGTCAGGATAATGTGTGACTTGGAAGGGGAACTTATAAGTGGTGATGTTCCGAAGATGGGGTTTGTGGGTTTGGCAGGAGCTGTCGAAGGAGACTTGATGAGTTACTGCAGTGTATCTGGTATACAGTACACAGTGCTGCCAATAGATGAATGGAGTGCCAGTCAAACTGGCTGCTTTGTCCTGGAAGGTGTTGAACCTCTTGAGTGTTGCTGGAGTGGCACTCAACCACACAAGTGGAGAGTATTCCATCACACTCCTAACTTGTGTCTTATAGATGGTAAACAGGTGGAATCATCCCAGATTTGCACTAAGTGTGGTCATGGGCAGGTAAAATGAAGTTTTACCTGCTGGCCGTAATGGCAGATTTTCACGCTGCACCATCCCAAACCCGTTGTATTACTTATGCATTCTCGGGAAACATGCTGTTTCCATGGTGGGCGGGCTCTCATTTTCCGACCACACCATCACCTTGCCATTTCAGCACACTGGGCACCATATTTAATGTACAGCCACACGGACACATCTCAGTGCTTCCAGCCCTTGACTGCTGCAGGAAAGATGTCCATGAAAGACAAAAAGACTGCAGCCTAGGTTTAGTGACACGTCACTGGAATGCCTTTTGGATGCCGTAGACGCCAGTAGCAATGTCCACTACCCCTGATCTGGCTGCAGGATGGGGAGCAGCATGACCCACCAGGCTTGGGAGATAGAGGCAGCGGTGTTCAGTGCCAAAGCCCTTCAAAAGAGGACAGCCACCCAGTGCCGCAAGAGGATGAATGATCTCCACTGTTCCGCCAGGGTAAGTCACTCTTCTCACACTCTCAACTCACACACTCACAAACCCATCACATATTCACAGGGATTTCACTCACTGCCGGTTCAAGGGACATCACCACTCACTCATACACACCGTCCATGGGACCACTCACCATCCACACATGCCAGGCATACATATTATCTGGCTTGGCAGGCGTCCTGCTTACACTCTTTCTATCTCTATTCATACAGGACAAGCTAGCACACAACAACAGGTAGAGGTCACAGACAGGTGGAGGAATGCCTGAAATCAAGGTCCTCACGGACTTTGAAAACAGATCCATCCAGCTAGCTGGCGACGATTTGGACCAGTCCTGTGCAGACAGTGAGGTCGGCAGTACTCTGCCAAGTGAGGGTCCAGCAGTGCAACATCCATCAGACAACCATTCTGCGAGTGATGTATCATGTTTCACAGGCCACTTACGTGCACTAATTATCTCCCCTTGCTTCCGCAGGCACATCTGCCAAACAGCCATTGGAGTCCACGATCCAGGGCCTCTAATCAAGCCCCGAAGAAACCTCTGAGGAGAAATCTGAAGGCACCCTCCTTGAAGTCCAGTCATAGCACTCACCCACACCCTTCACCAGCATAGAGACACACACCTTGGTGGGACCTAGCTTTAGAATAGCCTCAGGATCACAATCTGGTGAGCACATCACACTGTCTGATCCACAGCATGCGGCGGCAAGGGCTTCCCAAGTGTCTGGTACTCAGAAGTGGAAGCCAGAAATTTGCTACATCCGAGTCAGGTGACAAGCATCTGGACTCGGTCATGTCACAGTTGCTGGAGCTGCAAAGGCAAGCTTGGGAACATCAGGAGGAGACGTCCATTGCAGATTGCAAGGCAAGATGGAAGAGTCTGTCCGCCTTCAGGATGAGGTGATGGCGCCAGCGTGCCAATGCACTGAAGTCAACGCTGGTACGATGGCAGCTGCCATGGAGACCTTGGTCCAGGACATCAATCCTGCACTACTGCACGGGCTCAACTCCATCACTGATGCCATAGTTGGCCTCCAACAGTCTGTAAGTAAGATGAGTCTGGGGTAGCTCAATTTCACCCTAACTACCCTTTCTCCTCAAGGAGTCAGCTTGAGGCCCTTGTGCACCATAGGGAGGAGGGTCAGTAGGTGTCCCCCCTAGAGTCATCCATCCAGGGGTGACAGCAGGGGTGTCTGGCCCATCCGAATCCCCTCTTCCTGTGGCCTCAGCAGCTCCTGCTCCACAGACTGGAGAGGGTGCCACTCCCACATAGCAGGGCCCCCAGAGCAGGCTGGGGCCCTCCAGGTCCCTGCCCTCCAGAGGATGTCAGCCAAGGTCAGCACAAGGTGTAGCAGTCAGCAGGCTGCCTCCACCTCCGGTGGGGTGTCCAGGGAGCACCAAGGCATAGCAACAGAGTTAAGAAAGTTAAGAAGATGTACCTACACTGCCTGGGCTTGGGTGTTAATCACTTGTACGCACTGTTCACTATTGTCAATAAACTCCCAAGAATGTCTCCCTGCCTATAGCGTCTTGTTCTGATGAGCAGTATCCGTGTCATTCAGATGTGAAACTTCTCTGCATAAGATAAAGGCAGGTGTCTCAGTCAGGGGCCTCTTCTCTGTGCTTTGTGCAGCCTTCAGATCAAAGTGATGGTCCAGCCTCTCACTCCCTGGACACATTACTGATGCCTGCACCTCAACAGTGCATGTCATTGCTGCCAGAATGTAGTGGGCAGTCATCACAGAGTTCCGTCATTCTCTTTGAGTGCTATCAGCACCTTTAAGGTGAGGCTGGCGTCCATCTCTTCAGCATCTGTGACCAGTGATGCTGTGCTCCTGAAAGGGTCAGGTACTGAATGCAGACAAAGGATCAGATGCTTCTAAAGTTTCATGGCTGCGTCTCTGAGATATGACCCTGATCACAGAGCACAAGCGAGCTGCCCTCGGCCAGACAGGAGTCAGATATTCTCAGAGGCTACTTGAAGATCTACAGAATGTCCTCACTGCATGCCGTCATCATCCTCCTGCAATTGAGTGACTATTAGGCCCTCCACTGCGCCTCCATGACAGGAGCATTATCCTAGAGGGTATGTGTGCTGCCTTAAGCCAGATTGGAGTCAAATGTTCACAGATGCAATATGAGGATCTATGGAACCTCCTCACTGCACGTTGTCATCATCGTTCACAAATCTAGCAGCTATGAGGGCCTCCTGAGAGCGCCTGCCTCATCTGGCCAGTGCAAGGGGCTCATTCCCGTCATCGCCGCCTTTGAGGACCTCCTTGCCCTCATCCCCGTTGGTGTCCTACTCATCCGAGGAGACCTCTAGCTCCCCCATCTCCTCCTCAGCCAGATCCTCTCCCCGTTGCAGCACCAGGTTGTAAAGCACGCAGCAGGTGACGATAATGCGTGACACCCTCTGTGGACTATAGCAGGATCCACCAGACTGGTCCAGGCACCAGAACCTCATTTTCAGCATCCCGATGGTCTGTCCCACCAAGATGCGAACCGCAGCACAAGCCTCATTATACCTTTGCTTTGCTGCAGTCTGAGGCCGCCACACGGGTGTTATCAGCCACAGCCTCTGCAGGTAGCCCTTGTCCCTGAGGAGCCATCTCTGCAGCTTCTGTGGACCCTAGAATACATCAGGGATCTGTGACCATCTGAGAATGTAGCAGTAATGCACAGTCCCTGGAAAACATGCGCAGACCTGCATTTCTGGTGGTCACAAACCAGTTGTGCATTCAGCAAATGGAAGCCCTTATGATTGATGTAGTTGACCGCATGTTGTGACGGAGACCTGAGTGCCACGTGAGTGCAGTCGATGGCACCCTGCACCTGTGGGAAACCCGAGACCTGGGCAAACCCGATCGCTCTTGCGCCCTGGTCCCGGGTGAAGTGCACTAAGTTGTGTGACCATGCAAAGGTGGCATCCGTGACCTCATGGATGCATTTGTGGTGGAGGCTTGTGAGATCCCATAGAGGTCACCCGTGAAGCCCTGAAAGGAGCCACTGGCAGTGGATGCCTTACATGTCCCTGTGCCGTCAAATCCTGTAGCAGGTGGCAGATGTGACCGAACAGTTACCTAGACATGTGCAGTCTTTGGCAACACTGGTTCTCCCTCATCTGAAGGAATGAAAGGCAGCACCCGTAGACCCTGGGTGTCGCTAAGCGCCAACCAGCGATAGCTTGCTGTGGCTCTTTGGTGGTGTGTGCAGGAGCCCGATCCGCCCCTTCTTCCTGAGGTTGCTGCTCTTCCCTCTGCGTAGCCAGGAGCCTCAGTCACTCTCTCCTCCATTGTCTTTGCTCACTTTACGCCACGAGGCATACAGCTAGGTCACCAGGCTCCATGATCCTGATGTACTGCTTCTGCAGGATGAAAGAGACAAGTGGTTAGCATGGGTGTATCCATCCCACCCGCCTTCGCTCCACTCCACCTGACCAATTGACGGCAAATTTGCCCATTGGACCGCATGCTGTGCTCTCAGCTCAGGCGCAGGCATTCTCTGAACCTGTGCTGCAAGGCTGCACTGTTAGCTTGAACCATCGGGGAGACTGGTCCAAACCGGGATGCTGACATTGCAAAGGGCTGTGAGAGCCTCCACCAATGACAGCTCCAAGGTGAGCTTTAGCAAGGAGATTGTACAACATGCACAGTCAGACAACTGTTCTGCAGTCCACTAAAACGCCTATTACTTTGCAGTCTGTGCTTGAGGGGTGAAAAGCTGTGGAGCACCTAGTAGCACTTTGATGCCTCTGTGTTGCTTGAGTGGGCACATAAACTAGAAGCCCAATTCCAATCATATCAATGGTTGTACCTCAGTTGCAGAGGAATGGTCATTTAAATCAGGCGTCCATAATGCGTGGCCACTTCCCTCACCCACCCTATCCCCAACCCGAATGCTTGTGCACCACATTCAACCATAAGGCAACCCTAGCACCACCCCCCCCAACCCTGCCGCCCCAAGTCATCTCAACTGCAGGCTGCCCTTGTCCACCCACCTCCCAATGCACCTTAAATTTGAAGCCTAACAGGCGACCCCGCTGAGCGCTGCACAATGTTACTCACCTTTGAGCTCCCCTCAAAGTGTAGCTCGCCAAACGCACAGTTTTTATATGCTGTTGTGAAACATGTTGGTGTGCTTTCCCGCCGAAGTGGGCGGACAATTCCAGTGGGCTGGCCTAACAATGATATGCATATGTATTACAATGATGCTCCCGACGTCCGATGGCAAGAACCATGGCCCACCATCGGCGGGCTGAGCGAACAATTGCAAACTGGTTTCAAGCTGACATGAAACCGATCGCACCATATTGTCCGCTCACGTCACCGAACACACCTGATGGCAGGGGGCACGGAAAATCCCGGGAGTAAGTCATTCAGTACAGAATTCCCAGCCTCTAACTTGCGTGTGTAGCCACTGTATTTATATGGCTTGTCCAGTTAAGTTTCTGCTCAATGTTAACCCCGGGATATTGATGCTGGGACAATCAATGATGGTAATGATATAGAATGTCAAGGAGAGACTGTTAGATTCCCTCTTATTGAGGATTGTCACTGTCTGGCACTTGTGTGGGGTGAAAGCTACTTACCACTTATCAGCCCAAGCCTGAACATGGTCAAGAGCTTGTTTCATACGGACATGGATTGCTCCAGTATCTGAAGAGTTACAAATGGTACTGAAGACAGTGTAATCATTAGCAAACATCACCACTTCTGACATTATGATGTAGGAAGATCATTGATAAAGCAGCTGAAGATGGTTGGGCCTAGGACACTACCCTGAGGAACTCTAGGAGCTGGGATGATTGATCTTCAATAGCCACAACCATCTTCCTAGCCAGGACTCCAACCAATGAAGATATTGCTGCCTAATTCCCATTGATGTCCATTTTGCTAGGGCTCTTTGATGTCACACTCTGTCAAATCTTGCCTTGATATCAAGGAGAGTCATTCTCACATTGCTTCTGGAATTCAGATCTTTTGCCCATGTTTGGACCAAGTCAGTAACGAGGTCTGGAACCAAGTGACCCAGGCAGAACCCAAACTGAACGTTGATGAGCGGCTGTATAAATGCTGCTTGATAGTACAATCAATGACACATTCCTTTGTTGAATGAGATTATTCTGATGAGGCATGTTTTGTCCTGCTCTATGTGGACAGGAAATACCAGGGTAATTTTCCACATTGTCAGACAGATGCCAGTGTTGCAGCTGTACTGGAACAGCTTGGCTGGGGTCATGCCTGGTTCCGGAGCACGACTTCAGTACTACGGCCGACATGTTGTCAGGGCCCATAGACTTTGCTGTATCCAGTACTTTCAGCTTTTTTTTGATATCATGTGGAGTGAATCTGTGATGCTGGGGACCTCAGGAGACGACCAAGATGGATCATCTGCTCAGCAGTCCTGGCTGAAGATGGTTGCAAATGTTTCAGCTTTGCTTTTTGCACTGATACACTGGGCTTCCACATCCTCGAGGAAGAGGATGTTTGTGGAGCCTCTTCCTAATTGTTTAATTGTCCAGCACCATTCATGACTGAATATGGCAGGACTTTAGAGCCTTGACCTGATCCATTGGTTCTGGGATCATTTAGCTCTGTCTATACATGCTGCTTCTGCTGTTTAGCATGCATGTAGTTCTGTGTTGTCGCTTCACCAGGTTGGCATCTCATTTTTAAGTATGACTGGTGCTGCTCCATGCTTGCCTACATTCCTCATTGAAACAAGATTGTTCACTGGCTTGATGGTAGAGTAAGGGAGTATGCTGGGCCATAAGGCTAAAGATTGTGGGTGAATACAATTTTGCTGCTACTGATGGCAGCACCTCAGGGATGCCCAGTTTTGAGCTGCTAGACCATTGTAATACATTCCATTTAACCCAGTGGTAGCACGATGCAATGCAATGGAGAGCATCCTCAGTAAAGATGGAACTTCGTCTCAACAAGGACTATATGGTGGTCACTTCTACCCATAATGTCGTGGACAGATACATCTGCGACAGATAGACTAATGAGGATGAGGTCAAGTAGGTTTTTCTGTCTTGCTGGTTCTCTCACCACGTGTCTGGCAGATATGTCCTTCTGGACTCGGCCAGCTTGCAATCATGGTGGTATTTAGCCACTCAGTGTTGGACATTGAAGTCCCACACTCAGAGTACATTCAGTGCCTTTGCTGCCCTTAGTGTTTCTTCCAAGTGGTGTTCAACATGGAGGAGTACTGATTCACCTCAATGACAATTGGAAATGGGCAATAAATGTTCAATAAATAGCCAGTGACACTCACATCCCATGAACAAATAATTTGTTAGCAGCCAAGCACCTTCCTTATCAAATATGTAATGCCTCTGCTATCTCTTTCTTAGATTATTTGGAAACCCGTATGCAACCCATCCAGACCAGCGGCTTTATCCTCTTTGAGTTTGATTAGTCTATTCAATAGAACCCCTTTTTTATTTTAAATGCATTCATCTTATTACTCATCTCATCATTCCATGTCATGTCTCTGCAGTGGCAGTTATCTTTTGCGAATGCTTTGCATATTTAGATATAGAGGGCAGACTTTTGCCCTTGATGGGTGTGCGGGCCCCACCGGCTCGGCAGCGGGCAAACAGCCGACCCCCGCCACTGAAACAGGGCCCGCCGCCATTTCGAGTGGGCGGGCCAATTAAGGCCCGCCCTGTGGCCTGCCCAACAGGAAGTGCTATGCGCTTCCTGTGCAGGGGAGGGAGAGGATCCCCAGCTGTCAAAGTGCGCTCTTTTGCACATGTGCGTGAAAGAGCGCTCTGCTTCCTGAGAAAAAGTGCTGTCTCAGGGAGACAGTGTACACAAGTTAAAAAATAAATAAATAATATATTATTAACATGTCCCCCTCATGTGACAACGCCACACGAGATGGGACATGTTAATAAATATCACATTACATTTATTAAAGTTTTTGAAAAGGAACATGAAACCTCATCCCGCCAGTGGATGAGGTTTCATGTATTATCAGAAGCCGCTGGGGCTCCTGGCCTCCCCACCAGCCTTAAGGTTGGACGGGCAGGGCCTTTAATTACTTTAATTACCCTGTCAATGGCCTCAATTGGCCATTGACAGGTCGGCGGGCGGACAGCTGATTGTGCTGTCCACCTGCCTTCCGCCTTCCTGAAAATTTAAAGGGACCAGGATGACTTTGGGGGTTCCTCCCGACGTCATCCCACGTCATTTTCCTTTGGCGAGCGGGCCCCGCCCCCAAATCACCGACAGGAAAATTCTGGCCAGAGTCTTTAATTTTTTTTTACTACTTGAATATTGCTGAAAAGAGTAACATGTTGTTGAATCTTTTCATCTTGCACTTGTCATGTCAAATGCAAGAATGCCAAACTTCAAACGATCACAACAGCTACAGGAAAAAGGGTGCTGAATGGTTAGGAAGCCAACTTTGATTGGCTGAGGCATTGCCATGGAGAACTTTTGACACCCCAAGCTCCTGGGTAATTAAAAAAAGTGCAAGGCTTGAACATATTCCTTTTGTTTACAGTGAACTGGTCCCTGTGTATGAATGTATGCCGCTTCTAATAAACATAAATGAGGCATGTTACAAGACAGACTGATTATCTTAAATTTTTTATGCTACACCATGTGAGGAGGGGTGAAATGACTCCCCTATTCTCTTAATCCAGGTTTGACCATAACAGGGTTTTGTGCAAATTTAGAGAGGATGTGCTTTGCCAATTCTGTAAGAGTCCCACTATTTACTCCTTCAGAGTGTAGAGAATTAGGCAGGTTTCCTTAGGCTAAACAAAGAACAAGATAAATTTATTGAAACTATTTTGAATTGAAAAAACGATGTAAATCACAGCTACCATTCATACAGTCACATGCCCACACACACACCTGTACAGATGGCAGAATAAAAGGATAGGTTAATAGGATTTTTACATTTCATGAAAAGTAAAATAGAGGAGTATATGCTCAGCTGTTCCTTGGCTGGTCTTGATGCAGTGATTTTACGTTACGGCCATTTTGTTATGTTGCCTTCCCGGGAGTAGTTGTGCGGAGCAGATTTCCACATTTTATTTCCAAAAGGTCTCAGTTCGCAATAGATTTCTCTTGTCAGAATGGTTACTTTGCAAAACTGGGCAGCACTTCCAAGAGAGAGGCAGAGAGGGCACATAACTTCAGCAGCCTGTTTCAGTACAGCATTGTCTTTGGTTCTCTTTCTGCTGCTTGGTAAGCAATCATTAAAAGTACCTTGCTTGTACTTCTATTAGTTCATTTCTGCTGAAGTTATTATTTCTGAACAGGCAATTGCCTTTTGATGTCTTATTTTAGAAACTCTTGAAAAGCCTCAGGATGGTGTGAAACCTACAGAGGAATAGGGTCTTTCATGCTTGCAGGGGGTTGAGTGTCTGTTTTTTCCATCGCACTTGGTGAAATGTGAGATTGTGTTGATTTCTAGCCTGGACAGTTTTCCATTGTCTGTAGAAAATGTCCCAGTATCTATTTAAAAATCCAGCCAGAAAAAGAAAAATTAGAAATTGTATCTTTAAAACGCTCATCCTCGTAACAGTTGTTAGTGTAGCTGTTAGCAAACTCAGGATTGTTCAGCAAGTGTGGCCCAATCATGGAATCACATCTAACACTGGACATGTTGTTTTGGGTTTTGCAATTGTGGACAGGTTCAGTATGGTCTGTACTCTGCCTATTATGAACAACTGAAGGAATGTGCTATTTGATTCAGTCAATCGCTGGGAAATATGACCTATATACCTAGCGTCACACCAGCACTGAAATTCAGACAGGACATTACTCAATTGTGTGGTAGGCAGAAGTTCTTTTTGGACTGATGACAGCATCCTGTTAGTGGAAAATACCACTTGGATAGCCACTGCATAGTAGCAGTGTGAAATGGTTTTCTTAACCTGTTGTTCAAATTTTTGAGATATTTTGCCTTTCCAGGGTAAATTGAGGTAGACCGGGCATTTTTCAGATCCGAAAGTGGTGGACTTTGGCCCATTTGTGAGTTTGCCAAATACACAGTGAACAATAATTTCTCTTTAGAATTCTAAGTCTCCCTTCACCTGATTCCCCACACCCCACACCTTTTAGTTTAAGCCCCTATCCACTGCTTAGTTATTTGATTTGCCTGTTCACCGATCACAGCCTGATTTAAATAGAGATAATTTCAATGGAAAAGCTCTCTTTTACCCCAGTGTTACAGCCAGTGGCCCATTAATTTAAACCCCTTCTTCTCACACTACTCTTTGAGCCATGCAATTCATTCTCTAATCTGCTTAATCCTGTTAGCATGTGGCAATCTAGAATTTATTCCTTTTGAGGTTCTGTGTTTTTCATTGAACTTCACTCCTCAAGCTCTCTCAGCAGATCATTATTCCAAGTTCAACCTATGTTGTTTGTCTCTACATGGATCACGAAAGCTGAATCCTCACCCTTCAACTCCAAATTCGTCACCAGCCACAAGGGGGTGTCTTTAACCCCGACACCAGGACAGCAACCCAAACTTCAGAGCTCCTGGTCATGGCTGCAGAGAGCAACAGCTATTTCCTAGCTATATTGTCCTGTATTCCTACCACATTTCTTTTCACTCTCTCCCCTTGAATGGCATCCTGCATCATGGTGCTGTGGTCAGTTTGCACTTTTACCCTGAAGTCTTTGTTCTCATTCACACAGGTAACTAGTACCTTGTACCACTTGGTCAAAGTCAAGGGCCAAGGCTCTGCCCTCATTACATGCTGGATCCCCATATCTGCTTGACACACAGTCACACCCTCCTGACCCTGATCAAGGACCAACTCTAAAGTTCCACTTAACGTAAGTGCTATGACTAACTCCTGAAACAAAGTGTCCCAGTAACTTTCGCCATCCCTGATGTTGCACAATGTCTACAGGTCGGACTCTAGCTCAGCAACTCTGATCTGAAGTTGCTCAAGCTGAGGAAGACTTACTGCAGCTATAGCTGTCCAGGGCAGTTAGGGCACACTACCTGTCCTGTCATCTCTGTCTGACCTTATTTATTTATTTTATTAATTAACAAGTTAGTAATTTAGCAAAGTAAAGTAAAGCAAGTTATGGTTTCCTAGCTTGGAGACAAAAGAAGAACAGTTACCAACAACTGGAGGTAAAACAAAAAGAATTAAAAAGCAGTACCTCCTTCTTATAGAGACATATGTATACAAACATTATCTTGTTTGATAGTACTATTTTTTTCTGTACAATTGCACTATCATTGTTTGTCAATGGAGCATAAATAACAATGTATTTTGACGATGTTAATGTGGCATTCCAACTAATATCACAATATCTATTCCTAAAGGTTTACCGGGTGTCCTATCCAGTCAATGATTTTCGTGTCCAACTTCAGATGAAGAAATCAAACCAAACTGTTGAGCAATTAAGTGCTCCTTACTTTGTTTTAATCTCTGAACTTAACAACAGGACTAACTGGATAGCGACTAGTAAGTGAAATACATGCAGAAGAAGTGCAAATCTTATATATTCCATTTCAGATCAACTATTTTTAATGCAATTCTGTTTAATGTTTATGCACCATAAACTTTATTTCAAAGTGCCACTGTCTTGACCTCCCCATTTTTGTCTCCCACCTGCCTAGTGGTCTTCTGCATTGTGAAGAATGGTATAACAAGAGTGATAGATAAGCAGTGGATATCTGTGAGAGGAATGATTTGTTGTTTGGGGAACTGCTTTGTGCTGGGGATGATGGGGCACAGTGGGTTCAGAATTCATATGCCAGTTGACTACACTGCCTCAGATTAGCTGAAACATGCCTGAATCAGTCCTTTCTGGGCATTTCTGGCAGCCAAATGATCAACCACAGCATCATCTCAGATTTGTGTGGACACCTGAATCGCATCTTTAGCTCAATTACCTTTTGCTGAATTACAACTCTTGTGCTAATCTACCTTTCCTGGACATCAGGTTAGGGCTCCTGACTGGTATTATCAGCCTTATTCTTAGAAGGTAGTCCTTGTTGCCAAGCAGTCATCCGCTGACTCTGTTTGGAGGCATGAATATTTGTGGGAGACTTGACTTATGCAGAGTGAATGTATCATGGCACTCCATAGATATAGAAACATAGGGCAGAATTTTTCTCTTGTCGGGCGGACTCGGCGGGAGCGGATAGGGGCTATCGGGAAGCTGAACGCGGCCTGCGATCGGCTCCGCTCTGTGATTTCACATGGGCGGGCTAATTTAGGCCCATCCCATATGGATCACGAACGGCAGTGCTGAGTGCTACCTCAGGGCAGGGGTAGGAGGGAGAGCGGGCCTGGTGCACAGTTTGCGCATGCACGTGAAAGAGCACTTCAATATCCCTGAGGCATGGAGCTGCCTCAGGGAGATTGAAGTACATTTTTAAAAGAAATCATTGAAGACAGTAAAAATTAAAAAAAAAACATGTCCCCTCAGACTCTGTTATATGAGCTGGGACATGTTTTTAATTCAAAAATTAAGTTTTCAGTTAATGTTTATTTGCTTTAGGGAACCTCATCCAGCTCGTGGATGAGGTTTCCTAAAAAATATAAAGACCTTTTTGCCATAAGGTTGGACAGGCAGCGTAAATTTGATTTTATTGAGCTTGTTAATGACCTTAATAGGCCTCTCAATTATCGGTGAGTGCGCAGCTGACTCCGACGCATGCTCGCCAAATGAAATATCGCGCGAGTGCGCCAAGACGTCGGGACGCACGCCTGGTGTCATCACACGTCATATTACACTTGGGCGTGTCGTGCCTGCACTTCGAATGTAGAATTCTGGCCATAGGCTGGAATTTTAAGGTGGGGACAGAGCAGTAAAATGTGAGTCATTATAAACTCCATTGACTTTGGCAGTACCGTAAAATCCTGCTGGCATAAAATTCAGACCATAGAAAACTTATGACACAGAGGAGGCCATTCAACCCATTGTTTCTGGCCATCTGAAAAAGCGCAATCCAGCTTAACCCCACTTTCCAGCTCTTGGCCCATAAGCCTAAAAATGACAGCACTTCAAATTCATAAGCAAGTACTTTTTAAATGCAGTGAGGATTTCTGCTTCTACCATCCTCTCAGGTGATGAGTTCAAGATTCCCACCATCCTCAGGGTGAAAATATTTCTCAACTCCTCTCTAATTCTTCTGACGACTACTTTAAAACTATTCTCTGGCTATGGACCTCAAGTGTCAAATTGACCTCCTAGAAGGAGCTGGAGGTGCAGAATGTCAGGGCTGTGGTGATCTTGACCAACATTGGCAAAGCATGAGCAACTGGTCCACTTGGAAGGACATCTTCCTCCAGGAGGCTGAAAATGTCAATGACTATCAAGAAGCTATGTGTCTGCTGAGGCACTGCTGCTTAGTCATGTCCAGAAAGCTAATTCTCTGCCTCTATACCCTGTGTTGGAAGCATTGCTACCTGTGAAGTGGAACACTGTGTTAATTCCCTCTGAACTGTGGAGCAGCAGCTGGTTGAGGAGAAGGCTGCTGCTGTGTTGCTGTTGATGTTGTTGGAGTCATTTCTACTGCTCCTCTTGTTTCTCAATGGAATCAAGTTCAAGGTAGAATTGCATAAATGGCTCTTAACCTGTTATGACAGCTGGGAAGTGCAAATCAAAGGGGGGGGAAAATTCCAAGATAGCAAAAATGACCTCCGCAGTATTAGAAATTAGCTCCAAAACAGTGAAAGCACACTTTCAGAACGAGTTCTGTGAATGGTTCGAGGTGACTGAAGAGTTACAGAAGCATTGTTCCCCAGTCTCACAAACAGTGCAGCAAGCACTTTGATGACCTAATCAGCTCAGGAAAAGTGAGTGTATTTGATGATTCATCTACATGCTGTTGTGCAAACCATAACCCCCACACAACATCCTCACTGTCTCTTGCCATGTATACTCCATCGCTTCAGCCCTCACAATTTAACTTGCTATGCACTACTTCACTTCCCCTGTATTTATCCGCTGCTGCCATGCACCCCAATCCTTAAGCAATGAGATGCATCTGTCTGATAGTCACCCTTAATGAACGCACTACCTTCATGAAGTGAATACATGATCTTTATTGAGTCACAGATCTGGTTTATTGTCTCTTATAAAAGAGAGCAAAAGAAAGGCAAAGACCTGGCACGGGGCCATGACAAATTGTGCAGCTAACAGGTGCAGTAGAGGATGCTATGGAAATAAGTGGTACATCTGTATATCTCTCAATCAGAGAGGGAGAGACCAGATGGTTGGTGGTAGAATTAAAAATACTCCTGACATGCAGGCTGACTATATCTCATCAATAACCAAACTCTGAGATGGCTGGGAATGGTGATTGCCCAGGTTGTCATTTTGCTCCAACTAACACATATCCATGTTTTTGGTGTTCAAGGCTCTTCAGACATGGAGCAAGAGTCCTTAAACATTCACCTCCTCCACCACCAATGCACATTGGCAGCTGTGTGTACCATCTACAAAATGCACTGCAGTAACACGCCAAGCCTCCTTTGACAGCACCTTCCAAACCCATGATCTCAATCACATAGAAGGACAAGGACAACAGATGCATTGGAACACGATCACCTGCAAATTCCCCTCCAAGTTAATCATAATCCTGACCTGGCACTATATTGGCATTCCCTCAATGTCGATGGATCAAAATCCTGGAAGTCCCTTACTAACATCACTGTCGGTATACCTACATCAAAAGACTGCAGCGATTCAAGAAGGTGATTCATTACCAAAAGCAATTAGAGATGAGCAACAAATGCTGGCCTTACCAGCAATGCTCACATCCCATGACAGGATATATGAAAAAAGTTGCTGGAGGCGTATGAGGACGATTCCTCAGAGGACCTAATTCGTTCTTAGGGTGCATCATCACAGGATGTATAGTTGTGCACCTTGCACTTTGGTGGGTCCAGTTAGAGAGTTGAGTTTTCACTAGTAATTCATTATTTACAAGTGAACATGAGCAGACATTTAGTGGCAGGGACAGTTGTGGAAAGTCAACGTCTTTTTCAAGCTATGCTCAGCTGAACACAGTTGTTGAATCCCAGAGTCCATTTTTTAGAAGAAGAATGCTCAAGGTACATTAGCAATTTTTCAAGGTATTAACAGACTCGCCACACTCTCTCCACAACAGCCTAGAGGATGGAGGACTCCAACAATGGGTGGTCCAGGTAATTGTCTGCCTTGGAGAGTCTGCTGCCTGCATGAAGCTCCATGCAAACTATGACCATAGCCTCGCAGACTTTGGATGCCAACTTGTCTGCTGCCTTAAACAGAATGACAGATACTTCATCTGTGGTATTATAACACCTCACTGACTTTCACCAAGGTAGTGTGCAGCACTGTGATAGGAGTGATATAGTTTTTTAAAATTTGTACATGTGGGGACACCCAAAGTGTTGTTAGGAAGGGAGTTCCAGGTCTTTAATCCAATGACAGTGAAGGAACAATGATAGAGACCCAAGTCACAATGGTGTGTGTCTTGAAGGAGTACTTGCGGGTGGTGACCATAAGACCATAAGACATAGGAGCAGAAGTAGGCCATTCAGCCCATCGAGTCTGCTCTGCCACTCAATGAGATCATGGCTGACTCACAGACTAGTCAAGCAACAGCCTGACATAGTCATCCTGACGGAATCATATCTAGCAGATAATGTCCCAGACACCACCATCACTATCCCTGGGCATGTCCTATCCCACCAGCAGGATAGACCCAGCAGAGGTGGCGGCACAGTGGTATACGGGAGGGAGGGAGTTGCCCTGGGAGTCCTCAACATCGATTCCGGACCCCATGAGGTCTCGTGGCATCAGGTCAAACATGGGCAAGGAAACATCCTACTGATTACCACGTATCGCCCTCCCTCAGCTAATAAATCAGTGCTTCTCCATGTTGAGCACCACTTGGAGGAAGCACTGAGGGTGGCAAGGGCACAGAATGTACTCTGGGTGGGAGACTTCAATGTCCGTCACCAAGAGTGGCTCGGTAGCACCACTACTGACTGACCTGGCCAAGTCCTAAAGGACATAGCTGCTAGACTGCTTATAGTTTTAGTAAGACTTCCCTATTTTTATACTCCATTCCCTTTGAAATGAAGGCCAACATTCCATTTGCCTTCCCAATTACCTACTGAACTTGTATGTTAGCTTTTTGTGATTCGTGCACTAGGACCCCCAAATCCCTCTGTGCTGCAGCTTTCTGCAGTCTTTCTCCATTTAAATAATATTCAGCTCCTCTATTCTTCCTGCCAAAGTGCATAACCTCACATTTTCCCACATTATATTCCACCTGCCAAATGTTTTCCCACTCACTTAACCTATCTATATCCCTCTGTGGACTCTTTGTGTCATGCTCACCACTTGCCTTCCCACCTATTTTTGTGTCATCCGCAAACTTGATGATAATACATTCATTTCCCTTATCCAACTCATTAATATATATTGTAAATAATTGTGGCTCCAGCAATGATCCCTGTGGCACTCCACTAATTACAGGTTGCCATCCTGAAAATGCCTCCCTTATCCCAACTTTCTGCCTTCTATTAGTTAGCTTATCCTCTATCCATGCTAATACACTACCCCCAACACCATGAGCTCTTATCTTATTAAGTAGCCTCATGTGTGGTACCTTATCGAACGCCTTTTGGAAATCCAAATATATTACATCTACTGGTTCCCCTTTGTCTATCCTGCTTGTTACCTCATCAAAGAATTCTAATAAAGTTATCAGGCATATTTCCATTCCATGAAGCCATGCTGACGCTGCTTAATTATATTGTGGGCTGAATTTTCCACCCGTTGGAGGGGAAAGTTGAAGGGTGGGCGCATACAGGCATGCTTCTGATCGGAACCCCTGATCGGAGGCACGCCACCATTTTACATGGGCGGGCCAATTAAGGCCCGCCCAGCGTGACATCCACACAGAAGCGCTATGCGCTCCCTGTGTGGGCAGGGGGGAATCCCAAAATCGAGAGTGCACTCTTTCGAGCATGCCATGAAAGAGAACACTCATCTTCCTGAAGCTAAGTGCAGCCTCAGGGAGATTGGCTGTAAATGTAAAAAAGATAAAAATAGAAAAATAAAATTTCCCTAACATGTCCCCTCATGTGACATGTCCATAATTTTTATAAAAACTTTATTAATTTTTTTTTAAAATCTACATGAAACATCATCCTGCCTGTGGATGAGGTTTCATGGTTTTTCTAGTTCCTGCTGGGGCTCCTGGCCTGCCCGCCAACATTAAGGTTGGCCATTGACAGGTCGGTGGGTGTGCAGCTGATTTTGCTGCCTCCCCACCCGTCTTCATGAAAATTTAAATGGAACGTGTTGACATCGGGAGTTGCCCCCGACATCACCACACGTCATTTTATGCATCGGTGAGCCAGCCCCGCCCCCGCCACCGCTCACTGACATGCAAAATCCTGCCCTATGTATTTCTAAATGCTCTGCTATTACATCCTTTATAAAAGACTCTAACATTTTCCCAATGACAGATAATAAGCTAATTGGCCTATAGATACCTGTTTTTTGTCTCCCTCCCTTTTTGAATAAGAATGTTATATTGGCAATTTTCCAATCTTCTTGGACTTTTCCAGAATCTAAGGCTTCTTGGAAGATTACTGCCAGTGCATCCAATAACTCTGTAGTTACTTCCTTCAATAGCCTAGGATGCAATCCATCAGGTCCAGGGAACTTATTGGCATTTAGCCCCATTAGTTTCCCTAGTACTTTTCTCTAGTGGTAATTATTGCATTTATTTCCTCTCCCCACCCCTTGAATATTTAATATTTTTGGAATGCTATTTGTGTCTTCTACCTTGGATTCTGATGCAAAGTATTTATTCAACTCCTCTGCCATTTCCTGGTTCCCCATTATTATTTCCCCAGCCTCATTCTCTAAGGGGTCTATGTTCACTTTGGCCTCTCTCTTCCTTTTTATATATTTAAAGAAGTTCTTACTGTCTGGATTTATATTACTTGCTGCTTTACCCTCGAAGTTTATTTTCTCCCTCTTTATTATTTTGGTTATCTTTTGTTGGTTTTTAAAACTTTCCCAATCCTCTGGTTTACCACTAATCTTTGCCATATTGTATGTTTTTCTTTCAATTTGATATTATCCTTAACTTCCTTGGTTAACCATGGTTGGTTTATCCTCTTCCTACAATCCTTCTTCCTCACTGGGATATATCTTTGTTGTGAGTCATGAACTATTTTCTTAAACATCTGCCATTGTACATCAGCCATATTTTCTGCTAATCACCTTTCCCAGTCCACTCCAGCCAACTCTACCCTCATTCCTTTGAAACTACCCTTATTTAAGTTTAACACTGTTGTTTCTGACCCAAGTTTTTCACTCTCAAACTGAATGCTAAATTCTACCGTGTTATAGTCACTGTTTCCTAGGGGATCTTTTACTCTGAGTTCAAGTATTAAACCTACCTGATTACACATTGCCAGAACTAAATGGCCTGATCGTTAGTTGGATCTACAACATATGTTCTAGGAAACTGTCCCAAATACACTCCATGAATTCTTGCTCATGACTACCTCTGCCAATTTGATTTTCCCAATCTACATGAAGATTAAAGTCACCCATGATTAATGTACTGCCTTTTTCACATGTCCTTATTATTTCCTGATTTATTCTCTGTCCTACAGTATAGTTACTGTTAGGGGGCCTATAGACTACTCCCACCAGTGCCTTCTTCCCCTTGTTGTTTCTTACCTCCACCCATATGGATTCTACATCTTGTGATCCAAGGTCATTTTTAGCTATCATACTTATTCCGTCTCGTACTAACAAAGCTATTCCACCACTCTTCCCTTCCTAAACAAAAACAGAATTACCTGGAAAAACTCAGCAGGTCTGGCAGCATCGGCGGAGAAGAAAAGAGTTGACGTTTCGAGTCCTCATGACCCTTCGACAGAACTTGAGTTCGAGTCCAAGAAAGAGTTGAAATATATATGTTTTTAACTCTTCCCTTCCTGTCTGTCCTTTTGAAAAGTCATATATCCCTGAATATTTAGTTCTCAGCTTTGATCTCCTTGTAACCATGTCTCCGTAATGGCTATAAGATCATACCGATTAACCTCTATTTGTGCCATAAATTCATTTATTTTGTTCCAAATACTATGTGCATTTAAGTAAAGAGCCCTTAATTTTGCCTTTTTACCATTTTTTCCCCCTTTGACCCTATTTGTTGCTGTTTCTTTATGTTTGTACACTCTGTCCTTTTCTGTCACACTCTGGGCATCATTACCTAAATAACTGCCCTGTAATGTTGCCATAACCTTTTGCTTCGTAAGCCGATGTATCCCCCCTCCAGAACTCTCCCCCACTTTGTTTAGTTTAAAGCCCTCTCTGCAGCCCTAGTTATTCAATTTACCAGGACACTGGTCCCAACATGGTTCAAGTAAAGCCCATCCCACCGGAACAGCACTCTTCTACTTCAGCACCAGTGCCAATGCCCCATGAACTAAAATCCATTCATCCCATACCACTTTTTGAGCCACACATTTTCTTTATTTTATTTACCCTATTCTAGTTTGGCCACGGCTCAAATAGTAATCCCGAGATTATTACCTTGAAGGTTCTGATTTTTAATTTAGCCCTTAACTGTTCAGATTCTTTCAGCAGAAGCTCCTTTCTAGTCTTATCAATGCCATTGGTACTAATGTGGATGACGACAACTAGATCCCTCCCCTCCCACTCTAAGTTCTGCTCCAGTCCTGAGGAGATGCCCTTAACCCTGGCATCAGATAGGCAATAAAGCCTTTGAGACTCACACTCAAGTGCAGAGAATGGTATCTATCCCCCCAATTATACTGTCCCCTACCACTACTACATTCCTGTTTCCTCCTCTCACTTGAATGGCTCCCTGTACCATGATGCTGTGGTCAGTTCTCTGATCCTCCCTGCAGTCCCCGCTGTCGTCCACACAGCTTGCAAGAACCTCATAACTGTTGGACAATTGTAGGGGCTGAGGCTCCTCAAATGCTACTCCCTGGGTCCCCATACCTGCCTCACCTGCAGTCACACCTCCTGTCCCCATTCACAGACCAGATTTGAATTACCTAATCTGAGAAGTGTGACCGCCTCCTGGAGCAAAGTGTCCAGGTAACTTTCCCTTCCCTGATATGGTGCAATGTCTGCAGCTTGGACTGCAGCTCCTCACCTCGGATCCAAAGTTTCACGAGCTGCAAACACGATAGATGTGTTCACTCTGGATCACCTTGATGTCCAACAGGTCCCACATGCTGCAGCAGCAACACATCACCCGTCCTGCCGTTGCTATCATATTTTATTTAATTTATTAATTAATTACTCTAGTATCCCTGCTCTTTACACTTTATTGTAATTTTTTTTTACACCAGTATCAATCTTACACTTAACAAGCTATTTTTAAGAAAAAGAGAGAAAAAAGGGCTAGAGACCTAAACACAAACTAAAGACCTTACTTTTACTTTAAAGACTAGAAATACTCACCAATTCTTCTCTCCAATCAATTGCTCTCCCTGCACTTGTGTCACATTGTGGTTTGTGGCATCACTCCACTGCTGGTCTCACTGCAGGTAGGCCTCTCAATCTGTGCCTTTTATCCTCTTCCGCTCACCTCTCACTCAAAATATACTGTTTTAAGCCTTAGGAATAGAATAAATATTAATCACTTACCGGATACTCACCAATTAACCAGCTTTTTCTCCTGTAGCGGAGCAAGAATCAGTTACTTGAGGCTGAAAAAATTTAGTTAACAGCAACCAACCACCCCCTCCCCTTACTCCACTTAAGTCCCTGAAGCACTCAACTCCAACAATAAAATATGAGGAGCTGTCTGCATGCTTGCTGGTACACATGTTTTGCTTACTCTTCGAGAGACCTGAAGGTAGTCGGCATATAGTTTTTCTTCAAACTATTTATTAAGAACTATTTACAAAGCCTTAATGGTAAGTGTTATAGGGTGTTGGTTACAGGTTTGGTAGGTCTGAATAAATCTTCATTGTCAAACATAGGTTAACTGTAACTCCTTATTGACTCAGAACTATTTACAAATGTACAGTAAAGGATACAAGCGAGGAGCTGTCTGCATGCTTGCTGGTACACATGTCCAACTGGGCTGTCTTACGTCACTGTGTAGGCAGTACTGTGATCAGTCCCACAGTAACCCTATATATACCAGACACTTATACTGCACCTCCTCTGAGTCTTTATCCAATGTATTTAAATTATTATAATTTATCTTATGTCTTACATTGTTATTACTATCATACACTTACGTTGTCATTACCATATTATCACTACCCCATCTCTCCCACTCTAGTCCTTGAAATCAAAGGGTCAGGCAGCCAGGAGGCCTTATAACCCTTACATGTATTGTTCACACTACTGTCGGAAGAGTGGTAGACTCTTGTCATTGCTGGTTCTTCCTGTAGGTTTGGAGGTTGTTCTGGCAACTGAGTATGTTTTCATCCTTTTCTTCCATTCTTTTGTGTTGAACCACACTTAGTCAGTTCAACTGTTGCACTGATTGGTGGTTGCTACTCCAATTCGTTTCTTGCAGGGCGGATGAACATTTTTGTTTCTTTCACTTCTTCTATTGTCATATGGGTGGATGTTTACATTTCAAAAATAGAACTCTTGTTCACATTTGTTTCTCAATGTTACCCAAATTTTTGAATACTTTCTTCTTTTCCAATTGTTTTTCGAGCTTATGAATCTTTTAATTCAGCTCAGAAACTATTCTGGTAAGTTAAGTTTTCTTTGTTTCACAGTTATCTGCGGAACTCTTATATAAGTTTGACAACTTCACCTGGGGATTCATTTCTGTTTGGAATCTTTCTTCCATGGTCACTGACTGCTCCTTGGATTCTTTCAATTCACTAGTTAGATCATCAGTCTGATTCGTAGAATTTTTCTTATCTGCTTTCAAAGTCTGGATTTGCTCTTCCATATTGCATATCTCAACCTTCATGTTGTTCAGATTGGACCAAAGTTCAAGAAGTTCATCAGTTTTCATTGTTAATTCTGCTTTCAAGCAACTGTTCTGATGCATGAACAATTATATCTTCTGTTTCAGGCATTTTGCATGATGCTTACTAGAGACTTATGATGCTTGAAGTTCATCAGCTTTTAATTGAAGATTTATCTTTGTTGAATTTGCTTCTACATGTTCATCATTTAAACATTTCAACACCTCTTTCAAATGCTCTATTTCCTGTGAGCAACATTCCAGAGTTTTCATCAGTTCTCCTTTTTTCTTTACAAACTCATCTTTCATATCTGAAATTTGGTTCTCTGATCAGTTTTTCTTTAGCAAAGCGTTATTCTCCTGTGCTACCCTTCAAGCTCACATTCTGCAATAGCACTTCTGCCAATTCTTTCTAAGATTCTTCATGCTCTTTTATGAGAAGCTTTACTTGCTTTTGCCATTCTAGGTTCTTAATTTTCATCTCTTCATATATATCTTTCGAATTGCTATGTTTTCCCAAGTTTTCTTCCAAATGTCCTATAATTTTCTTCATCTCTGTCGTCTCTTTCTTGTACCTCTTGGTTTCCTCCTGGAATATAGAACGTTCCTGAATCTTCTCTGCCAACTGGTTCTTCAGTTCTTTTAAAGCCCTAACTTCTTTGAGTGCATTTTCTGCCTGCTGTTATGCCTAAAAAAAGACTACCACTCTTCCTACAGTAGTGTGAACAAGACATGTAAAGGTTATAAGGCCTCCTGACTGCCTGACCCTTTGAATTCAAGGACTAGAGAGTGAGAAATGGGGTAGTGATAATGTGCTGTAATTCTGGGTGAGTTTTCCCAACTGTCTCTTCAATTTGCCAACAATGGAATTCAGAGTTGCTATTTCCTCCTTGTACCTTTGTGACATCTCAGAAATTTGTTTGTTCAGAAAAGTTTGGTTCATTAGTTTATTGTATGTTTTCAAAGGCATGCATTCAACTTGCATTTTGTGTTTCCCCTTGCATTTTGTGTTTCAAATCTTTCAATTCAGCTTTAATGCGAACATTTTCCAACCTTATTTCATTTTCCTTTTGCAAGGTTTGTGTATTTGGACTTCTTCAGATAGCTTTCCTTCATTCACAGTCAGCTGCTCACTCTGCACTTCCACTTGCTGTTGCAGTTTGGCTAATGTGTCGGGGTTTGCAAAAAGATATGTTTTTGGGACTTCCAGAGAGTTCTTTGCCTCTATGGTACCCTTGTGTGGTTTGCTTGGGTAATGTCTTTTCCCTCTCATGGCGTTACAGTGGGTTTTTTAATCCGTCTTTTTAAGTTCTGTGCATTCCACAACTTGAAGCTTGAAATAGTCATCAAAGGTTTTTAATCTTTCATCGAAGTTGTTTGAAGATTCATCAAAGCCTTGCATTAGAATTACTTGATCTGCAAATGCTTGTATATTTTCTGATTTCTGACTTAATCCTGATGTATTTCTGTAATCTAAAAATTTTCTTCCCCAAGATGCCCAATCATGTGATTGATCTGGGCCTTGGATTTTTATTATTATTCATTCATGGGATGTAGGCTTTGCTGGCTAGGCCAGCATTTATTGCCCATCCCTAGTTGCCTTTCAGAAGGTGGTGGTGAGCTGCATTGGATTAGTCCAAATTGATTTGGAAAGCATGGTTAAATTTTTTAAAGTGTAGGTTCTGCTTTAAGAGTTTTCTGAATTTCAGGATGGCATCACCATTCACTTGGAGACAAAGGGATATGCCACACTTGCCGGTTTTGGTGGGCTACACTACAATGGCATTCGTGCTCAGCTTGAAAAAAAATTTCAACAATGGCTGCCTGAATTTATTGCCAGCAGAGTTCTCTGCTCAGTGTTTTACTTTAAAGTCACAGATTTATTGAATCCTGGCTTTTTTCTCTCTCTCAGCTGAGTTTAGAAGTTGTGATTCTATTTAATTAATTAATTTTTCCATTTCGTAACAATCTCGGATGCCTCATGTTCAGGTGTCAACTCGGGAACGGGTTTTAGTGACGGGTTTTTTCAAATAGCACATCTGACCCTGAATTACTTAAAGATTTCTCAGGACTTGCTGTAGCCTGAAGTTTTAAAAGATTTAGCTCACCTCTGCTAGGTCTACTGAGTCGGCACTCTGGGATTGAAGCTGAACTTCCAAAGGAAGTTCAATGGAGTCTTCTACTGCAGTCAGGAATTTTAATGTTTCTGCACTCAGCTTCCAAGCCTTTCTTTGGAGTTTTTCCTGCCAATTCTTCCACTGCACCTCTGCTTTTGGAGCTTCTTTTCAGGTCAGACTGCCTTGCTGAATTTTTTCTTAGTCTTCCAGTGTTTTAGTTTCTCTCTGCATTTTCTGTGAGGTCTTGGGTTTTTCCGCAAGTTGCCAACATGTTGGTTGCAATTCAGTAAGTCGAATGAAGTATTCATAAAGGGTACAAGCTGGGAGCTGTCTCCGTGCTTGCTGGAACGTTACAGCTCTGTCCAACACTAGACTGACCCTGGGTACGGGTCATGTACGCTCTTACATCACTGTGTGGGCGGTACTGTACTCAGTTCCACATTAACCCTGTATGTGTCAGACCCTTATACTACAGTAAGCACATGGTTTTATGGACACAGACTGTTCTGTGTCTTGCTCTGTTGGAGCCTCTTGGTCATCTGACCCCAATGTCATGCTAACATCATCACAACATCATTGTTCCATTAACATAATTATTAAGCCTTTACTCCAAATCTCCCCACAAGTATCACCCCAAAACTATTAAATTATTTTGTAAACTATTTACATTACACTCCCATCACTTGTTGACCTCATGTACTGTTTACAGTTTCCATCCAACTCCTACCTCCCCATCCCTCTCCAAGTCATTGCCGCCAAAGGTGCCAATCCTCATCAGTGTTCTCGACTCTTGGTGGATGTATAGGATGAATACGTTTGGTTATCTTCCCCTTGGAAAGCAAACACATTGGTGGAGCGGGATAGCAGCTTCTCATGACTGCTGGCTCCTTGGCTTCTCATGACTGCTGGCTTACAACAACCAGAACATAATGGCTGTGAAAGCTAATCAAGGAAAAACTGATTCAAGAGAGAAACCTTCACAACCCCTTGAAAACGTAATATTCTTCGATACAAATTGTTAATAAATGAATCAATGGATTCACCTGTCCTTTGGGTCTTCTGGTTAAATCTTGCCCATTCAATGACTAGGTTCTTCTTAGGTCTGAAGTAATTACTAAAGATCCTTATAACCTCCTCATAGGACACTGAGGCTTCCTTGACTCCTTGTTGCACCAGGACATCATCAGCTATGGCTCCAATTGCATATAAAAGATACAGACATGGTGTTTTTCTACTTTTTCTTGTAAACCCCAAAGCTGTTCGTACCTTTCAAACTGTCTTCTCTACAGCTCCCATTATTCTCCTTGATGCAGACTCTTGATGTGTTGGAAAGACTGTGGAAGGGTAACTGGCTGTTCAATGGCTACTGACATCTTGCGTGGTTCACTGTCCACTACCAAGGTACATTTCAGTTTTGTTCTTCTTCATTGCGAAGTCAAGCTGTTCCGAGGTCTTCACTCATGGGTTACCAATCTGCAGTCTCAGTTTCTTAAACTACAGCCTCCAGCGCTTCCACTATGTTTTGATGAGATTTTGCTTACTCTACGAAGACTTGAAAATAATTTATATATAGTTTATCTTGAAACTATTTATTAAGAACTATTTACAAATGCTTCATGGCAAGCACATGGTTCTATGGATGCAGAATGTTCTGTGTCTTGCTCTCTCCGAGTCTCTTGGTCATCTGACCCCAATGTCATGCTTACATCATCACCAATATCATTGTCTCATTAATATAACCATTAATCCCTTACTTTACAGTGGCATTCCCATGTGTTTGCTTTCTTTGTCCTTCAAGGTGGTAGAGGTTTCATGTTTGGAAGGTGCTGTCAAAGGAGGCTTGGCAAATTACTGCAGTGCATCTTGTAGATGGTACACACTGTTGCTTCTGTGCACCAGTGATAGAGGGAATGAATGTTTAAAGTATTGGATGAGTTGCCAGTCCAATGGGCTGTTTTGTCCAGGATGGTACCGTTCCTTGAGAGTTATTGGAGCTGCAAATGGTGATTATTCCATCATACTCCTGATTTTGACTTGTCAATGGCAGAGAGGTTTTGGGGAGTCAGGAGGTGAGAATTCCCAACCTCTGACCTGCTCTTGCAGCCACAGTATTTATACGGCATATGATTACTGTGACAGGAGAGGGGATGATGACAAAAAAATACATGGAAGTGATAACTCTGTTCGAAGCCCTCCCAGTTCCTATTAGTTGCCCCCACCCATCCCCGCCCCACGTGAGTCAGGCCCTGACATGCTACCTCATGTTTCAATGATCAAGTATGCCCCTCCACAGGAGCAGTCTTTGACAGGACTCTCAAGGGCTCTGAAACCCAGAGGTCATAGGTCAATGACATTTCAGCAGTCAAGGCAGGGATCTGAACAAAGGAGTAGGTGATCAGCATAATGGGTTATCACTGCTTTATTCCTCAGCTTTGTGCCCAGAAAAAGGCACATACAAGATGCAGAGGAAAACCGTTCTTGTGCAAACCAACCATTTTAATTGAACCAATAGATACTGCCTGAAAAATAGGTGCATGGCTTTCACTATGGAAAGGGAATAACAAATATGAAAGTATCTAAAGAAGTTACCAACAGTAGGAACATACTTTGTTGTAGGAAAGTGAAGATTTCCAAGTGAATCAACCTCAAGCAAGTGGAAGGTACATGAATGTCCAAAACTACATATAGAGCTCACTAACACCAGAAGGGTTATTTCCAGACTGCTCCATAGTGGAAAGCAAGCATGGAACATTGAAAGGATAATATCTATCTTGACAGACCCTGCTGACTGCACCTCAATCAGAGACAAGATCAGGAACTCAACTCTGCACATCGATCAAAAGGGGCAAATGTGAAATTGAAGGAGAGGATATGATTATCCGCTCTAAACATTCATGAATGTGTAGATTGTAGATGCCTAACCTCGAAACTAGCAGATGATGATGAAGAAAATGATGCAGCAGTTGAAGAGGGCTACTGGATCCTGATTAATTATTTTTCAGTTTTATAAATATTGAGAAAATGGTTGAAATGGCTATATAAAAGAGTACAATACATGCAGCTGATTTTTTTTAATATCTGATATTGTGAATTAAAATAGATTTTGATGATTATATGATGACATTTATATTTTGTCTAGGTACTAAAATTAATCCAAGTTTTGACAAATTAAGAAAATATTTTGGAGCCTCTACAACTATGCACAATCCTGATGGACTAACCATCAGCTTATTTGTAAGTAATCAGTTTGCCTTTAAACTTATATCAAAACATTCTACAGACTAGGATTTTGGAGTTCAAATCTACTGGAATCAATTACCATGGAAAATTGTTATCTTTAAAACTATTTCTGGCTAAACTGGAACTCGTGCTGATTGTTACTTGGCATGGCATCATGGAATGGGCAGAGTTTCCAAATGATATCAGGAATGGTCCTAAAATGCTGCTGGGTTGTAAAAGGGGTAGGTAGAAGATGCACTCACATCCTGGGTCAGAGGTTAGAAGGGATAGAAACCTAAGATAAAAGTAAAAACCAGACCTGCTGAGTTTTTCCAGCATTTTCTGTTTTTATTAGTGATAGAAATCTGATAGACCCAAGTTCTGCTTCAAACTCCCACCCCTTAGAATTCGCTGAAGACTGGCATCTATTAGAATGGGGACCACAGGATAGGCCAAGATGCATTATGATGCAGAGGAGGCAATGGCGTAATGGTGTTTTGCTGGACTAGTAACCCAGGATAAAGCTCTGGGGACCTGGATTTGAATCCTGCCATGGCAGATGGTGGAATTTGAATTCAATAAAAATCTGGAATTTAAAAAAAAGTCTAGTGATAACCATGAAACCACTGTTGATTGTTGTAAAAACCCATCTGGTTCACTAATGTTCTTTAGGAAATCTGCTGTCCTTACCTGACCTGGCCTACATCTGACACCAGACCCACGGCAACGTGGTTGACTCTTAATTGCCCTTGCTGTAAGGGCTTTTAGGGATGGTCAATAAATACTGGACTAGCCAGCAATGCTCACATCCAATGAATTAAATAAAATATCCACTTGGCACTTCTGGTTGTGAACACTCTAGCCTTGTATCTTACACTCAAGTGCTAAGCTGCACCAGTGTTGAACATGGTGATGTTCATGGAGCCTCCTCCTCCCTGTGTTGCTTAATTGCCTATCATTCATGAAGGTTTATCTGATCCATTGGATGTGAGAAAGCTTTGCTCTGTCTATATTTGCTCTTACTGGGACGGTATTAGGTATATTTGTATCTAGAAGCTCTGTAGCCCAGATTAACAAGGTATTTCATTTCAAATTAAGAGATGAATTCAATAAGGCTCCTAAGGATTTTAGTCCTGTGGTAGTAAACTGTAATTATGTTGGTAACATGTTTATCCTTTCAATGTTCCATTTATAACAACACCTATTCCATGTTGGCCCAGTTTTGCGGTCAGTGCTGAAGGTACAGCTGCCAGCTTCCTGCACAGTTTTTTGCATGCTTTAGAGTGCCCAGTTTTTCTAGTTGTGTATCTGATCCAGTGTAGCATTCTTTAGATTGGCTCAGTGGAGTCTGTGAGCCGGAAACAGTTCAGCGAGACTTCAAACAATCAAATTAAAGAATCTTCAGAAACATGCAGGGGTGAAATTGCACTCTGTAGTGCCCAGTTTTTGGGCACTGCTGGGCCTCCTAAAGCTATGAAAATGGCTTCCATCATGCATGCACACTCATCCAACTGGAAGTGCAATTGATGACATCAATGTTCCCTCTAACCTGCATAGTTGTATGGCTGCGCAGCAACTTCAAAGTTCCCTCTGACACTAAGTTCAAACCAGCCCCTTTATGTTACTGTGTGTGGACTGCCAAAAAAAATTTAAAGGACCCATGCATTTAAATAAATAGGCCACACACAGCAAAAAAAAACACCATTAGAGAACATTGGGTGCCATATCTGTGCACACCTAATGACCACTAACAGAGCAGACAAAACATGGCATCAATCAACTTGATTTGACACCAGCGCTGCCATTTTGGAGCTCCTTGCTCCATTTGGGGAGATGGTGGTGTAGTGGTAATTGCACTGGGTGAGTAATCCAGAGGCCCAAGATAATGCTCCCATGGACACAGGTTCAAATCCCACCATGACAACAGGTGGAGTTTGCTGTTAAAAGCCTATCTGATTCACAAATGTCCTTTAGGAAAGGAAATCTGTTGGTCTACATGTGACTCCAGACCCACAGCTATGTGATGAACTCTGAAATGGCTGAGCAAGCCATTTGGTTGTATTAAGCTGCTACAAAGTCTATGCCCACCTTTAACTTTACATGAACTACTTACAGGTTAGTTGTTGGATTATTTCTTCTGGCTGTTGCTGGAACTTGTCCTGGGTGCTTTTCCATATTTGTTATGAGTTTCAGTAGTCTGCAGGCAGTGGTCTGGCTGGTGCTGAGCTATTTTATTGATGACTTAAAGGCTTGTTCATAAACCAGCTGCTTCCAGATTTGGGTGACAGAAGATGACTTCCTCTTCCTATTGAGCAGGACAATAAGCAGAGCAGAATAAGCTGGTAGAAGAGGAAGAAGGAGGAGAGGGATAAGGGCTCTCAGCAGGAGGCCATACCCACAGTCTTTAGGGAGCAGTTCTCATACCTGATCTTCAATGACAACGAATGCATGAGATCCCTGCAATTTACTAAAGGGGTCACGACGGAAATCTGCTGCCTGCTGGAGTCACAACTCCAACCTCAGAGCAGTGCAGGGACTGCATTGTCTTTTGCTATGAAGGGATCCATGGCTCTGTACCTCTGTGTATTTGCTCCTTCCAGGCTGCTGCTAGTTTATATGCTGCAATTCGCTGTATTCAATGACTCAGCCTTCACTGGTCTCTGGGGTTGAGAATTCCCAAGATTAATGATCCTCTGAGAGAAGAAATTCCTCCCCATCTTCATCATAAATGGGAGACCCCTTATTTTGAAACTTATTTTGTGTCCCCCGGGGAGGCAATGGCATAGTAGTATTGTCGCTGGACTACTATTCCAGAGACCCAGGGTAATGCTTTGCGGACCTGGGTTTGAAACCCATCACAGTAGATGGTGGAATTTGAACTCAATAAAAAAAGGCTGGAATTAAAAGTCTAATCATGAAACCATTGTCAATTGTTGTAAAAACCCATTTGGTTCACTAATGTCCTTTAGGGAAGGAAATCTGCTGGCCTACATGTGACTCCAGACCCACAGCAATGTGGTTGACCCTTAAATGCCCTCTGAGCAAGGGCAATTTGGAATGGACAATAAATGCTGGCCTAGCCAGTGATGCCCACATCAAATGAATGAATAAAAAAAAAAGTTCTAGATGTCCCATCTTCTCAGCCTCAGCATTATTGTTATCACAAAATCATACTCAATCTGTTTTACCTCACAATTGTTCTTTCTACAATGTAGGGTTCAGAACTGTACCATTTCCGAATAACAGTGATTCCTGGAGTATCCTTCTGTAAGTTGTATGAGGAATTTCAGGTAATACAAGTTCTGTTTAAATATTTTAAATATCTTTTATTAAAGGGAAAGGATGAATGAGAGGAGAGGACTTTCAATTCCAAGTAATCACTTATTTTGTAAAAACAATAAAACTAAAAAGAATTTTGACTGCTGATAATTTAAGAATGTTAACTTTTCACTGCATGGGAGCCCTACAATTGGGACTCTCTCTCTGTTAATTCATTCTAGTGACAACACCAAGAGGGAGCGTTTATCAGCATGTGGGCAGGATTTTCCGGTCCCAACAATGGTGGGCATCATGGCAGGAAGATAGGAAAATTTGGCAGTTGATCAAAAATCAGTTTCCCATCAGCATAAAAGGAAATCCCAAGTATCAGAATGAACGAATAGAAAAGGGGCCACGGATCAAAATGGAGATGCCATAAGACCTCTAAACCTAGACAGCTGGCAGGTTCATATATGGGAACGCCCAACACCTCCATTCCCCCACCACACACCCCTGCCGCCCCAATGTCCAAACAAACTCTTGTTCCATCACAGCAAGTTGGGGTTGCTGTGTAAATCAAAGGATGGAGTCTGAGGATGATCCTGAGGAGACTTGACAGGGTGGATGTGGAGAGGATGTTTCCTCTTGTGGGAGAATCGAGAAATAGAGATCACTGTTTAAAAATAAGGGGTCGCCCATTTAAAACAGAGATGAGGCAGGATGCAAATTTGAGGTTCCAATCAGATCAGCCACAATTTTATTAAATGGCAGATAAGGCTCGTGGGGCCAAATGGCCTCCTTCTGCTCCTTGTTTGTATGCTCGCATATTGCATCAGCCCATTGACATAAGTGACATCATAATTGCACACATTTGCGACTTCAGCTGCATGCAAGGAACCTGCATATACCACTTCAACAGTATCTATACAGCATTAATATAGTAATAAAATGTCCCAAGGAGCTTCACAAGAGTGTTAAAAAAAAAACAAAATTAGGCACTAAGGCAGTATTAGGGCAGGTGGCCAAAAGTTGTTCGAAGAGGTAGGTTTTAAGGAACATCTTAAAGGAAGAAAAAGAGATAGAGAGGCTTAGAAAGAGAATTCCAGAGCTTAGGGCATAGGCATTTGAAGGCATGGCCTCCAATGGTGGAGCAATTAATATCAAGGATGTTCAACAGGCCAGAATTAGATGAGCGTAGGTATCTCAGAGGCTTGTGAAGCTTACAGCAATAGGTAGAAGCAAGGCCCTGGAGGGATTTGAAAACAAGGATGAGAATTGTAAACTTAAGGCATTGCTTGACTAGAAGCCAATGTAGGTCAACACACATTGGGGTGATGGGTGGACAGGAGTTGGTGTGAGTAAGGACAAAGACAGCAGAGTTTTGATTCACCTTAAGTTTAACTGGAGGACAACCAGAACCATGTTGGAGTGATCAAGTCTAGAGGGTTTCAACGACAAGTGAGATGTGATGGGGTGATGTCAGGTGATGTTCCAGAGATGGAAATAGGCGGTCTTACTAATGGTGTGGGTTTTTACTCAGAAACTCATCTCAGAGTTAAAAATGACACAACGGTTGCGAACAGTCTGGTTTATTCTCATACTTTTTCCAGGGAGAGGGATGGAATCCATAGTTAGCGAACAGAGTTTGGCTGTGGGACTGAAGACAACGTCTTCAGTCTTTACAATATTTAATTGGAGGAGATTTCTGCTCATCCAGTACTATATGTCCAAGTAGTCTAATAGTTTAGCACCAATGGAGGTGTTGAGAGTGACAATGGTGAGGTGGAGCTGGGTGTTGTTAGCGTGCATGTGAAAAATAACAGAAAAGTCCCTTGAAATTGGAAAATAGCTAACTTAATGCCTCTATCCAAGGAAGGAGGGAGACTGAAAGGAGGAAACTATAAGCCAGTTAGCTTAACATCTGTCAAAGGGAAATGCTGAAATTTATTATTAATGAGGTTATATTGGACACTTAGAAAATGCAATCAGGCAGCGTCAACATGGTTTTGTGAAAGCGGAATTGTGTTTGACTAATTTATTAGAGTTCTTTGATGAAGTAACAAACAACATGGATAAAAGGGAACCTATGGATGTGGTGTATTCGGTACTTAGATTACCAGAAGGCATTTGACAAGGTGCCGCATCAAAGGTTACCACACAAAGTAAGAGCTCATGATGAAGGAGTAACATATTAGCATGGATAGAAGATTGGTTAGCTAACAGAAAACAGAGTAGGCATAAATGGGTCATCTTTAGGTTGGCAAGATGTAACGAGTGGAATGCCACAGGGATCAGTGTTGGGGCCTGAACTATTTACAAGCTACATCAATGATTTGTATGAATGGACCGAATGTTTCGTTGCTAAATTTGCTGATGACACAAAGATAGGCAGTAAAGTAAGTTGTGAAGAGGACATAAGAGCGATATAAATAGGATAAGTGAGTGGGCAAAAATTTGGCAGATGGAGTAAAATGTGGGAAAATGTGAACTTGTCCACTTTGGCAGGAAGATTAGAAAAGCACCATATCTAAATGGAGAGAGATTACAGAGGAACTGGGGTGTCCTGGTACATGAATCACAAAAAGTTGGGGTGCAGGTCCAGCAAGTGATCAGGAAGCCAAGTGGAGTGTTGTCGTTTATTGCAAGGGCAATGAAATATAAAAGTAGGGATGTTTTGCTTGCTACAAAATGCAATATTATGTGCTATGTGGGTCTACCGAAAGATCTGCAGTATGGGAGCTGCTGCTGGCCACTTTCCATGAGTTCTGTGCAGTGTAACTTAACAGGAGTCCCCTAGGGATCTGTCCTGGCCCCGTCCTCTTTCTCATTTAAACTCTGCCCCTCTAAGGCATCATCCAAAACATACGAACATACAAATTAGGAGCTGGAGTAGGTCATTTGGCCGCTCGAGCCTGCTCTGCCATTCAATAAAATCGTGACTGATCTGTTTGTGACCTCAATGCTACAATCTCACCTACTCCCCATGCCCCTTAACTCTCTTGTTAGTCAAGAATCTATCTATATCTGCCTTAAAAATATTCAATGACCCTGCCTTACCACTCTCTGAAGAAGAGGGTCCCAAAAACTCACAATGCTCTAAGAGAAAAAAAATTCTCCTCATCTCCGTCTTAAATGACAGACCATTTATTCTTAAACTGTGTTCCCTAGTTCTAATCTCTCCCATAACGGGAAACATCCTTTCAGGATCTACTCTGTTAAGTCCCATCAGGATCCTACATGTTTCAATAAGATCACCTCTCATTCTTCTAAACTCCAATGGACACAGGCCCAACCTGTCCAACCTCTTCTTATAAGAAAACCCAGTCATTCCAGGAAATAGTCAAGTGAACCTTCTCTGAACTTCTTCAAATGCAATTATGTCCTAACTTAACTGCTGAGACCAAAACTGGACACAGTACTCCAGAGGTGCTCTCATCAATGTCCTGTAAAACGGTAGAAAAGCATCCCTACCTTTATATTCCATTGCCTTGCAATTAGAGGGGCAGAATTTAAATGAGAAAGAAGTGGGGGCCAGGACAGATCCCTAGGGGACTCCTGTTAAGTTATACTGCACAGAACTCATGGAAAGTGTGGGAAAATGTGAACTTCATCACTTTAGCAGGAAGATTTGAAAAGCATCACATCTAAATGGAGAGAGATTACTGAGGTACAAAGGGACCAGGGTGTCCTGGTACATGAATCATAAAAAGTTAGTATGCAGGTCCAGCGAGTGATCAGGAAGCCAAGTGGAATGTTGTTTTATGTTCAAGGAAAATACTGACTGTTTGAGGCAGATTTGTATAGCATACATACTCATACTTCAGCCAATATTTCAGGATGTTTTTTGACAACTGAAAGTTTCTACTTAGTTGAATTAAATTGCACATACATCAGATAAGTGGTCGCTTGGTAGTACAGAACTTGAGTATTGCTCAAAAAAGAGACATGGGTTGGGATTTCCCAGCCTGCCTGCCACCAGAATTGTCGGGTCCTGCCGAAAGTCAATGGACTTTTGATTAGGGCGCCGAATCTCCCATGGCCACGCCAGGGCTGGAAAATTCCGCCCACACTGTAGAAGTTTTTTATCTTGTGCTCATCAAATATGTTGACTTTAAAAATTAAAGCAGATTATCTCCTTTATCTGTTTAGATAGTTTGTACTTTCGGTTTAAGTAAGCGTTATTTCAAACTGATAATACAAACTGTGTAAATATTGGCAGTAATTTAACATGATGCTGTGTTTAATTTTTTCACGAATGACGGTGTAATTTTTCTTTCAGATTTATGTTGATGATCCACCAATGGCATATCCATTCCATTATTTGGTCAGCATGATAACTGCCATCAGCCTAGGAGCACTTATTATGTTTTATTTCATTTTGCAACATTACTGGAGTAAATTCGCCGTCAAAATCCCATGCTGGAAGTTTAAAATAGATCCATTGCCAGGGAGAGGGCTGGTTAAAAGAAGAAAATAAATCTAAAATAAAGACTATGCAAATTTCTGCATTTTATTTTCCAGTATTAACTGGTGCAGAATCAACTCAACTGGCTGATGTAAAAATTTGGAAGATCTAAACAGTGTCACTGTGTTTGAGCACCACCACCCTCATCTTGAAGATCAGATTCAAATCAAGCCCAGACAGAAAGGGGGTTAAATTGGACAGCACCCAAAAGCAGTAATATTCAATTAACCCACATCCATTGATTGCAATGCAGGAAGCATACCAACTTCATGTTGCCTACTCATTGCCTACTCATTTCTCTGCATCTAGCCAATACTAATCTAATGATTCAGTGGCTGAATACATCAGGAGGGGGCTAAAAATTGTGAGTGGCTTGAACTAGAAAGATCCCAACTAAACGTTAAAGAGAACTTTATTTGACTTAGGTTTGTAGACTTCAGTCAATATTTTGGAATGATTTTGACAACTAGAAGCGCTATGCATTTAAGTTAAATTGAACACAAATCAGTTATGCTCACTTTAAAAAAAATAAAATTAGATTGTCTCTTTTTTCTGTTTAGGTGGTTTGTATTTACAGTTTAAGTGGTTTTTATTTCAGACTGACAATACAGTAAACTGTATGAATACTGGTAGTAATTGAACATGCTTGAAGCTTGATAATTTTTAAAATATGGCCTATTAGAAAAAAAGATTTGAATTTATATAGTGCCTTTAATCATGTTCACAGAACATCACAGAGCATTTCATAATTAACAAAGTACTTTTGAAGTGTAGTCACTGTGTAGGAAATGTAGGAAATGCAGCAGTCAATTTGCACACAGCCAGTTCCCACAAACAGCATTGTGATAATGGCCTGGATCTCTGCTTTTGTGATGTTAATTGAAGGGTAGATATTAGTCAGGTCACTAGGGATAACTTTGATATACAGCCATGGGAATTGTGACATCCACCTGAGAGAGCAGACAGGGCATCCAATTAACATCTCATCCAAAAAAAGCATCTCTGACAGTCGTGTACTCTCAGTCCTGCACTGGAGTATCGACCAAGATGGTTGTGTTCAAGTCCTTGAACGGATCTTTAAACCACAGCCTTCTGCTACCTAGAAAGCTGCATGAAAATTACCTGAAAAATTGATATCACTACTGTGCCTTTCCACCAACCCTCTGCCGCAATAAGTTGGAAAATGTATTAGTTACATTCATCAATAAATTTAAATCACAAAACTATCTAAATATTCAAAGGATTTGAATTTTTA
The DNA here is from genome assembly GCF_017639515.1 of Carcharodon carcharias. Lineage (NCBI taxonomy): Eukaryota > Metazoa > Chordata > Chondrichthyes > Lamniformes > Lamnidae > Carcharodon > Carcharodon carcharias. The sequence continues at coordinate 96,882,062 of NC_054486.1, read as the reverse complement.
ACTCCAGTAAGTGACACCTAAATGACATTAGTTTTTAAAAAAAGATCCAACAAAAAAAGTAGTATCAATTGGAGGCAATAAAAGCAAGAAGAAATAATGGAATACGCTGCAACATTTTTTTTAGTATAGCTGTAATGTACTCTTCTCAAACCCTACAAAATACTATTTTTAATATGCTCCTTGGTTCTTGAGTTTTCCATTTCTTCAATGTATACATTAAGTTAAACTTTCTTTCTTTTGCTATCATAGTAAGGAAATTTATGATTGATAGAAAGAGGGGCTTACTAGCCTTTTGTAGTCCATACTCCTGAATCTATTTGCTGAACCCTGGGGGAGATGATGGCATCGTGGTACTGTCTCTGAGCTTGTGCTCTAGAGGCCCAGGCCAATGCTCAGGGGGTATGGGTTCAAATCCTAACATGACAGCTGGTGGAATTTTAATTCAGTTAATAAATCTGGAATATAAAGCTAGTCTCAGTGATGGTAACCATGAAACTATTGTCAATTGTTGTAAAAACCCATCTGGTTCATTAATGTCCTTTAGGGACGGAGGTCTGCCTTCCTTACTTGGCCTGGCCTATATGTGACTCCAGAGCCACAGCAATGTGGTTGACTCTTAACTGCCCTCTGAAATGACCAAGAAAGCAATTCAGTTTCAAGGAAAGTTAGGGATGAGCAACAAATGCTGGCCTTGCCGGTGATGTCCACATCCTGTGAATGAATGAATAAAGAAAAAAAACTGGAGTTGTTTTCAGCAATGTGCAGGTTGTGATGCACACATCCTTCACTGCTCTCTTTTACAACATGGTTCCTGCTAATAAAAATAATGCAACCCAAGGCAGGCTAGCAGGTGTCTACCAGTTTAGTGTATTTCAGATTTTAAACAAATGAGTACTTGATAATTCCAGGATGAGACTGGTCTTTGCAATTTTACATGCCATTTCCACCCTCAAAACATGACACTACAAACAAAAAAAAGCTAGTAAAAGCCTTATCATTTTAGAATTGTTAAATCACAGTCTTTAGGCACAAGCGAAGAACAACAATCCAGTTTAAATTGCTCCAATTATAATTTCTGCCCTCTTAGTCTCAGAATTAATGCTCCTTTTAGTTATTCTGTGTTAAAACATCTAATTAAAGAGGAAACAGTTTTGAGAATGACCTTTAGCAATTCTCATTTATCTTGGGGTTAATTGCACCCATGGTAAATCACAAAAACAGCTGGCAGTGAGCTTGCACTCTACATTCCTTACTAGACCTGCTCCATTGTGTGGTAGGCATCTCCTAACCCCTTGCAATCTTCATGGAGTCAGACAAATCCTCATTATACATGCTTGCCTAAGAGCCCAGACCTCCATTGTTTTGTTGAAACAGATGCACAGAAGGGAAAACATTGCTTGATTGATGGATTTAAAATTGTTTTTCTCTGTGATCTATTTTGTCATTGGCTCAATATTTATTTACACAGGGTAAAGAGGTGTCAAGCGTTTATAGTTTCTGTTGCTGATACTTTTAAGATCTGGTTGATTGACATTTCTACAGGGCTGTAGTAAGAGCAGTTTTTAAAGAATGTTATGTATGGCTTTTTTAAAGCATTTCCATACATGCCATTTTTAGGATTCATCGGTTCTCTACAGAGTGTAGAGTGTGGAAGTGCTATGAGTTGTCATGGAAGGTATGAGGAGTCATTGGGGGTGGGTAAAAGGCCAAGGGCTAGCATGGAGGGTGTGGTGGGCCATTGGGGTGGGTGGTTGCATGGGTTAGCATGGGTTAGCATGAGTTGGCATGGATGGGGCATGGGGAATGAGGGGGTGTGAAGGGTGAGGTCTAGAGGGACTATTACTAAATTGAGGGTCTTTTAACCAGCCCACCTCGGCACTCAGCAGTCCCTCTGGCCATCTCTGCAGGGATGGTGGGCCCGACTCTATCCCGTACCCAGTACCCCGGAATGAAAATCATGCCATTTGCAGCAATTTTTCTCAAGATGATGCACCAAGCTGGGAAATTTTCCAACTCAAGCTACCCACCTTGATGGTGAAAATCCAGCCCTCAAAGTCTACTCGTTGGGCAGGATCTTCCCCCCCATTGGGGAGGGTTTTGCGAGAGCAGGCACGAGCGGGCGGGTTCACGATCGGCGCCACCGGTTGGGGGTGCGCCGGCATTTTATGTGGGCGGGCCAATTAAGTGACATGCGCCCGGAAGCACTGTGCGCTCCCTGTGAGGGCCGGTGTGGGGGTGAGGCGGGGGGGAGAAATTCCCTGACCCGGGAGTGTGCTCTTTCGTGCATGTGCGCAAAAGAGTGCACAGATCTCCCTGAGGCGAAGTGGTGCCTCAGGGAGGTCAGCTCAAATGTGTCAAACAGATTAAAGAATGGAAAAAATTTTACGGACAGGTCCCCTCATGTGACACTGTCAAATGAGCTGGGACATATCCATAACTTTTATTTAAAGAGAATGTTAAGATTTTAAAACCCTCATGAAACCTCATCCTACCCATGGATGAGGTTTCCTGTTTTTTCTGAAGGTCACTTGGGCTCTTCGCCTGCCCGCCAACCTTAAGGTTGGACAGGCAGGTCCATTAAGTGTTTTAAATACCTCACTAATGGCCTACTCGGCTGCGCGCCCACTGAACTGAAAATCTAAGTGACACACGGCGATATCGGGATGCCTGCCTGACGTCACCACGCATCATTTTATGCGTCAGCGAGCAGGCCCTGCCCCCATTTGCCGAAGAGAGAATTCTGCCCATTGTAATTTTAGAGGCTGCTACCATCGTCTCCAAGCCTATGCACCTTCTACCCAGTAAAACAATCTAAGCCAGGGGTCAGCAACCTTTCAAAAGTGACCTGTTAAGTCTTCATTTATTCACCGTAATTTAAGGTTTCACCTGTCAATACATTTTAATATTTATAAGTTCTCTATGTATAATTAAACTATTGTTTTATTTAAAGTAAGTAAGGTTTTTAAAATGCTTAAGAAGCTTCATTTAAAACTAAATCAAAATGTAGATCTTACCCGTTCAGTGTGATCCTTGCCCTTGTTTTCCTTGCTGAGTTTTCCAATGTCCAACACATATTTGGATACTTTAAGCTCCACACAGGCTTCTGAGTGTTAACTAACTCTGAAAGGAGCAGAGTACAGACTTCATGTGTGAAAATACCTGTGCACGCAGGTATGTGGATCCAAATGCTGAAAATATTGCAAGTACAATTTTCTTCAAACAGTGGCAGGGATCACTAGCAGGGCTCACTTGCAGGGATGTCCAACAGGTCAGAGTACAGGCCCCCCGGTCTCTCTCGGTAGCTTCAAGTACACTCCACAGATCTCTAAACCTTGATGCCCACAATTCCGCTTTGTCAGCAAAGGATTTCCCGTGGTTCATTTGAAAATATCGTTTAACAGTTTGTTTCTAGGATTTCAACCCAACGACAGTGAAGAAATAATTATATAGTTCCAAGTCAGGATGGTGTGTGCCTTGAAGCAGAACTTGCAGTTTGTGGTGTTCCCATGCCCTTGTCCTTCTAGGTGGTAAAGGTCTCCGTTTTGGAAAATGCTGTTGAAGGAGGCTTGCCAAGTTGCTGGAGTGCATCTTGTAAATGGTACTGCTGACACTGTGCATCGGTGGTGGAGGGAGTGAATGTTTACGGTGGTGGATGAGGTGCCAATCACCAATCAAGCAGGTTGCTTTGTCCTGCATGCTGTCGAGCTTCTTAAGTGTTGTATGAGCTGCACTCATCCAGGCAAGTGGAGAGAATTCCATCACATTCCTGACTTGTATTTTGCAGATGGTGAGCAGGCTTCGGAATGTTAGGAGTTGAGTTATTTACCAGAGAATTCCCAGCCCCTGACTTGCTCTTGTAGCCACAGTAATTATATGGCTAGTTCAGCTACATTTCTGGTGAATGGTAACCCCCAGGACATTGACAGTGGGATTCAGCTATGGTAAGGTCATTAACTTTCAAGGTTAGGTTCTTGTTTGAGATGGTCATTGCCTGGCATTTGTGTGCTGCATATGTGGTACCTTATGATTAAGGAAAGGACATTGTTGGAACTGTTGAAAATGGTTGGGCCTAGGACTGTACCCTGTGGAGCTCCTGCAACGATGTCATGGAGCTGAGATGATTGGCCTCCAATTACCACAACCAAGGGGCTATAATTGGCTGAATTGGATTTGTCTTGCTTTTTGTGGACAGGACACACCTGAGAAATTCTACACCTTGTCAGATAATTGCCAATATCTTAGCTATGGTGGAATAGCTTGGCTAGGGGAATGGCTAGTTCAAAAGCACAAGCCTTTCGTACAACTGCTGGAATATTGTCAGGGCCTATAGCCTTTGCTGTATCCAGGGCCCTCAGAAGTTTCTTGATATAATATGGAGTGTATCTAATACTAAATTGAGGGTCTTTTAACCAGCCCACCTCAGCGCTCAGCAGCCCCTCTGGTCATCTCTGCAGGGATGGTGGGCCCAACTCTATCCCGTACCCGGTACCCCAGAATGAAAATCATGCCATTTGCAGCAATTTTTCTCAAGATGATGCGCCAAGTGTAGAGGGTATCTAATTGGCTGAAGACTGGCATCTATGATGATGAGGACCTCAGAAGGAGGCTGAGATGGATCATCCACTTGGCATTTCTGGCTGAAAGATTGTTAGTTATAAATGTTTCAGTCTGTGCAAGACGTAGCGTACAAATTCTTAATTCTAAGGATTCAGTTACTTCTGAAAATACATAGGTAATAGCATTTGTTTAAATTTTCTTTGTAGGCTATTCATTTTAAACTGAAAGCTCCAACATAAAAACAATGTTTTCAGGTAATGATGTTGACCAGTGCAGAAGCTGAGAAAAATAAATTTTATTAGCATTGGTGGCCAGGAACAGGAATGCACACCAATTTTTACTCGTATCTAATTCAAACTCACTGAGACTAACTGCACCCTATTATTGCAACACCACCACAACCCTTACCCAAATCAAGATTAACTAACTGAGTGTAGACCAAATGTCAAACCTTGCTGTATGTAAGGCTCATTACCACAAGATAGGACATTTATCCTTTGTTTATTGAGGGGTGTTGTAGGGGAAAGTGTGATAGGTATGTCCCTATATTTGGTGTACTGCTCATTCTTTTCAGTGTTAGTGTGGCAATCACAAGATGCCTGATTTTGATAACACAATAATGCATTCCAGAGCATTACAAGGTCAAAGTCAGCAAACAGTTGTGACACAATTTAGGGTGATGTTGATGCAACAAGGCAAAATGACATAATAAAAACATATCGTGTAAGCTACTGAGGTAAAACAGGTGATAACTTTATGTAAAGTTGCTTTTCAATTATATTGAAAGTCACAGTGAATCTGGCTTCAATAGGAATGACAGGTGATATCAAGAGTGAACTTTCATATCTCACTGTTGCAATACAATGCCAAGTGGTGTCCCCGCCCTGTGAAAACAATAAAAAGTATCCAAGGTAACATCCTTATTTAAGTATTGCACAACATGTCAAATGCACAGAGCACTGGGCCAACTGGAGGCCACGTATTTGACTTCAATGGCAAAAAACAATCAAAGTAATGGTATGAACAATTAACATGCTGCTCACCTAGTGCTCTTCTTTGGAGATTTTAACTGTCTCTGCCCAACAAAACTTGCTGGTGGTCTGTTAAAATCCTCCTGGTGATTTACCTGCTGATATCCTTTCTGGAATGATCTAGCTTCACTTTTAACTTGAATTTATGGACAGGCAGATACGCAATTCCCCCAAAGCCAATGATGTACATCTTTATATATGCAGAATGTGGTTCCATCACATAATTGGGTGCCGACTGCAATTTTACTCAGGGCCTGAACAGGAAAGCTTCCCAACAGTTGAAGGCAGCGGGAAGAGGATCGGAACCACAATAATCCATCTAAGGTTAGTTTTATTACTTTCACTGAGGGGTCCAAGAGAGCTGGAATGCTTGTGTGGGAGGGATGGGGTAAAGGACTACTTTTGGTCCACCTCTCATAGAAATCATAGAATGTTCACGGCCACTTGGCCCATCCTGTCTGTGCCCGCTGAAAAACAGGCCACCCAGCCTAATACCACTTTCCAGCATTTGGTCCGTAGCCCTGTAGGTTACGGTACTTGAGGTGCATATCCAGACACCTTTTAAATGGGTTCAAGGTTTCTGCCCCTACTACCCTTTCAGGCAGTGAGTTCCAGGCCCCCACTACCCTCTGGGTGAAAAACATCATTCCTCATTTCCCCTCTACATCTCGCTTTAAATCTATGCCCCCTAGTCACTGACTTCTCTGCTAAGGTAACTAGACCCTTCCTATCCACTTTATCCAGGCCACTCACAATTTTGTACATCTCAATCAAATCTCCCTTCAGCTTCCTCTGTTACAAGGAGAACAGCTTATCCAATCTTTCCTCATAGCTACAATTTTCCAATCCTGGCAACATCCTCGTAAAGCTCCTCTGTACCTTCTCTAATGCAATTACAACTTTTCTGTAATGAGGTGACCAGAACTGCACACAGTACTCAAGCAGTGGCCTAACTAATGATTTATACAGTCCCAGCATAACCTCCCTGCCCTTATGTTCTATCCTCAGCTCATAAAGGAAAGGATTCCATATGCCTTCTTAACCACCTTATCGACCTTTTCTGCTACCTTTAGGGATCTGTGGACATTCATTCCAAGGTCCCTCACCTCCTCTACAGCTCTTAGTATTCTCCCATTAACTGTGTATTCCTTTGCTTTTTTTAACCTCCCCAAATGCATCATCTCACACTTCTCCAGGTTGAATTCCATTTGCCACTTTTCTGCCCGCCTGACCAATCCATTGATATCTTACTGCAGACTTACAGTTATCCTCTTCACTATCCACCACATGGTCAATGTTTATGTTGTCTGCAGATTTCTTGATCATGCCCCCTACATTTACATCAAAATCGTTAATATATACCACAAAAAGCAGAGCACCTAGTATTGAGGCCTATGAAGCCCCACTGGAAACAGCTTTCCAGTTGCAAAAACACCCGTCAACAATTGCCCCTTGTTTCCTGCCACTGAGCCAATTTTGCATCCAGCTTGTTACATTCCCCTGGATCCCATGGGCTTTTATTTCTTTTAACCAGTTTGCCATGTGGGACCTTGTCAAAAGCTTTGTTAAAATCCATATGGACCACATCAACTGCACCACCCTCATCAATTCTCCATGTTACTTCCTCAAAAAAATTAATCAAGTTAGTCAGACATGATCTTCCCTTAATAAATCCATGCTCACCACCCTTGATTAATCTGTGCCTTTCAAGTGACAGTTTATCCTGTCTCTCAGAATTGATTTCAATGATTTGTCCACCACCGAGGTTAAGCTGACTGGCCTCTACCTTAAGGCAGTGTATTGTGGGTTTTCTCAGATATCTAGGAAATTCCTCACTTTAAGAACTTGAAAGGCGTCAGTGGAACTGATGGTAGTAAGATCCATTGAGTCTTCTTAAGTCTTCAAAGCTTTATTAGACTAAGGGAATCAATGTTGGAAGAGCCTCCCATATGTAGTGAGAGTGGCTTCAGAAAGAAATTTGAGCCTCATTGATATTACAGGTTCCGCCTCACCCTAGTACATGGCAGGCCTCACAGATGCATCTTTGGTAACATCCCTATTTAAGTGGTGCACAACAGTGCTGTGGAAATCCTGATCTGCTACTGCTCTGCCCCAGCAGAAAATCCAAGTCTAACTGTGCTTGTCCTCATCTATGTAAGCTTCCTACTCACATGGATATACAAAATGGAAAACAATCCAATCATGGCATTAATGTACCTCATTTTGAAAAGCACACACAAAAATAATCAACATACCTCCTTGTATTTTGTTGTAAGAAAATTAGCATAAAGTCTAAGATTCCAATACTGATGTAACTATAAATAACTAACAGCCATGACAGGATATTCATGGGTATAACAAACCTGATATCCTCCTCCAGGTACCATGACCTAAGAGTCCATTGGCGATCATGGACCTCCATTGGATTAGTCCATGATTATGTTTGGCAAAGTACTGCAGTGCTTTGCCGTTGCCTTCTGCAGTATGGCTGACCAAGAAACTCCCACCCTTACTGCCTGCAATCAGGCATATTGGAAGCCTTTTTTTTAATAGGCTGTTTATCAACCTATTTGGCCACATTATGAATGCACCTTCTGTGGTCATCAGGTCCTGGAGTGGGACTTGAACCCAGAGCTTCTGGCCTAGATGCTACCCACTATGCCACCAGACATTCCTAAATCTAATATTGTTGCAACATTTTGTAACATTGTACATTGATACAATGGCAAATCTGTACTTACAAATCACAGCTCCGCTATGTTTGGAGCACTGAGAAGGTAGCAATGCCTTGAGGAAACTATCAGAGGTCTCTTCTGTCAGTAAGGAGTCTTGTAATTATTGTAAGTTTAACCTTGATGTGAAAGGCAGTCACTGTTTTCATGAATCAAATGGTAATCAGTCTATTGATCCACCTATTGGCTGCTGAAATGTATCACAACTAAGATAGCTGAATTTGAGTCAGATGCAACCTTCTGGTTATGAGGCAGACACTTGAGTGCACCAACCAATGTTAAAATGCTGTTCAAAATCTAGGCCAAGATTTTACAATCCCTCCTGCCCAGCGGAATATTAAGGTGCCACCAACTTGAATGGAGATTTAAATGGCTCGCCACATCCGCCAGGGTGAGACATGCCATGGTGGGGCTGTGAAATCCTGGTCCTAGTCTGATAAACCAGTCAGGCGTTTTTTAATAGCTTTTGGATGGAGAACGATCAGAAAGTTACATGTCCCTCCGTTGCTAAATTTTGACTTCTGTTAAGTCAACCTTGGAATAGCATTCACCACATTTAGAAAGTTGCCCATGTATGGGTATTGTTTCAGAACTGATAATATTTGTAAAAATCTGACAATGATATATAGACCCAAATCTTCTGATAAGGGTTGGAACACCTGTTTCTGACTGTGATCAGACAAAAAAACTGCCTGCTTACCTTCCTCTGAATTTTCTGGCCAACCTTCTGATGGAGGATCCTGCAAAACTCACTCAGTGCAGGAACCTTTGGAGGGAGCAGCAAAAACCTGTCCAAAAACTATACTCCCTTTATACAGCACTAGCTGCTGTATTCTGGTAGGTAAGAGTTTAAATGCCCCAAAGCTTCTCAATTAGTGTCCGTACATGAGTGGATAAGTGAATGTGTAGGCGTGTTAGGGTGAGGTAAGTGGGTAAAGGGGTAGGGTAGGTGGGGTAGGGTATGTGAGTAAATGGGTAAGGGGTAGGGTAGGTAAGGTAAATGGGTAAGGGGTAGGGTTTCAAATGGGTAGGGTGGCAGGTGGGCAGGGTGGTGAGATTGGATAAAGTGGAGTGTTGGGGAGGGAGTGTTGAGGGGGGAGTCAGGTTGGGCGGGTGTGGGGGTGTCAGTTGTATAGTTACCCAGGAGTTAGACTAGGATTTTTCTGTCTAGCATTTCCTGGTAACTATCCAAGTAAACAATTTGGAACTGCCCAAAGTCTCCGACTCTAACTCAGACTTGGAGACTTTTCTTTGGAGGGTCCCATGGAGCAGGGAAGTTTAAACTTCCCAGTCAATTCCTACAGAGTCATTACATCATGATTTCCAAAGGGTCCCTAAGCTTTGGTTTTTAATGTACTCCTTTCTTGTATTTGAACAAGTCTTTGATGTACAGAATGTCTTCATGCAGTAGATTTGAACTTCATAGATCCTTTCAACCCTGACTCTTTCTACAAATTGTGAACGAAAGCTTTATAGGCTCCAGTCACATACACTGTACTTTGATGTTTCATTTTATCCTGATAACAGCTAAAAGACCATAAGATGTCGGAGCAGGAGTAGGCCATTCAGCCCATCAAGTCTGCCCTGCCATTCAACGAGATCATAGCTGATCTGATAATCCTCAGCTCCACTTTTCTGCCTTTTCCTCATAATCCTTGATTCCCTTACTGATTAAAAATCTGTCTATCTCAGTCTTGAATATACTTAATGACTTAGCCTCTACAGCTCTCTGTGGTAAAGAATTCCGCAGATTCACTACCCTCTGAGAGAAGAAATTCCTCCTCATCTCTGTTTTAAATGGGCGCCCCCTTACTCAGAGATTATGCCTTCTGGTCCTCTCAGTATCTACTCTGTCAAGCCCCCTAAGAATCTTACATGTTTCAATAAGGTCACCTCTCATTCTTTTAAACTCTGATGAGTATAGGCCCAACCTACTCAACCTCTCCTCATTAGAAAATCCCTCCATCCCCGGGATCAACTTAGTGAACCTTCTCTGTACTGCCTCCAATGCCAGTATATCTTTCCTTAGATAAGGGGACCAAAATTGTTCACAGTATTCTAGGTGTGGTCTAACTAGTGCCTTGTATAGTTTTAGTAAAACTTCCCTATTTTTATACCCCATTCCCTTTAAAATAGAGGCCAGCAATCCATTTGCCTTCCCTATTACCTGCTGAACTTGTCTGCTAGCTTTTTGGGATTGATGCACGAGGACCCCCGAATCCCTCTGTGCAGCAGCTTTCATCAGTCTTTCTCCATTTAAATAATATTCAGCTCCTCATGCCAAAGTGCATAACCTCACACTTTCCCACATTATATTCCATCGGCCACATTTTTGCCCACTCACTTAACCTGTCTATACCCCTCTGTGGACTCTTTGTGTCATCCTCACCACTTGCCTTCCCACCTATTTTTGTGTCATCCACAAACTTGACGATAGTACATTCATTTAGCTCATCCAAGTCATTAATATGTATTGTAAATAATTGTGGCCCCAGCACTGATCCCTGTGGCACTCCACTAGTTACAGGTTGCCATCCTGAAAATGCCCCCCATATCCCAACTCTCTGGGTGGGATTTTCCGCATCTACCCACCACTGGGATCGTCTGGTCCTGGTGCAAGCCAATAGGTTTCTGTCTGGGGCGCCGCCTCGCCCGCAACGGGTCCCACCCGCAACCGGGCTGGAAAATCCCGAGCTGTGTCTTCTATTAGTAAGCCAGTCCTCTATCATGTTAATATACTACCCCCAACACCATGAGCTCTTATCTTATTAAGTAGCCTTATGTGTGGTACCTTATTGAGCGATATTATGAACAAAACCGAACTTGTTTACCATGGAACTGATCACCCTGAGCTTTTTGCTCTGTCTCCTTATCTCAAGATTATGTTGGCTGTCTCATTTCACAATGTGCTGTCAAAAAGAAGGCAACATGCACCTTCACATCCTACACTTTCAGCAGAAGCTAAACAGCATAATCAGCTTAATTTTAACATTTACCACCACTGCACCACCGCCGCCGCCCCCCCCCCCACCCCATCCCCCCTCTCCCCCCACCTCCCCAGGTAGCAGGAATGGAGGTGGGGGTGTGGGCTAGTAAAATGCTGGGGAGCCATGTCAGGGCTGCTCCCCAACACAATTCCACTGCTGGGGAGGTTTCCCAGCAGCAGGAACAGCAGCAGTTTGGCTGTAAGTCGAACGGAGTCCGGCAGCCAATTTCAATGATTAATGACCTAACTGAAGGTAATTTTCCCGGCTGCTTCCCAGTGGGGCCATCAGAGCCGATTGCTTCATGACAGCAAGTGAAGCCTTGCGGCCTAAATACTGCCACTGAAGGGGTTTTCCACCATTGTCTGGGCCCTGCCTGCACGGCCCACATAAAAGTTTATTTAATGCTCACCCTTCTGAAGGACTCGCAAAATGGAGACACTGTCACTTTCTAGTTGCTGCCTCAGTGGCACTGCCGAGTCTCCAGAGCTGAGGGCACTCTGGTTGGTATGGCACAGAATCCCAGATCTGCTATAGGTGCCACATCAAAGCTCTCAAATGCTTTCACCAAAGACACCTGAGATCCATTATGTGAATTCAATGGCAGGACAAAATCACAAACAACGAAGTCTTCCTTGTCAACATGCTGGGCTCAACAGAATGGAGAACACTATCCAGAAAGTTCAACTTGGAAAGGCAGGCCATGCCTCCCACATGGAGGACTACAGAATACACAAGCAGATCTTCTTTGGGTAACTGTCTCAGGGCAAAACATAATGAATGTGGTCAGTACAAACAATACAAGGACATTCTAAAAAAATGGCCTTACTAACTTTTGCCTTGCAGACTACTTCATCTCTTGGGAACTGCAGCCATCTGGCCCATGTGGAGGCAAGCACTGGAATTTGGTTTAGCTTGTTTTGAGAACCATCTACATCAGACTCACATCATCCATCCAAGGTGCCCAGAGGAGAGGCAGCACAGCTGGAAAAGTTCCCCCAAACACCAACAATTTACAACATGAACTGCCAGTTCCGTGGACGTCTATGTTAATCTCATATCAGACACTTCAGTCATGAACATGAAGTCACTTACAACTTGGGCATTCTCGAACGACAAGGAGCCCACCAAGAAGAGTTCTGAATGTGTGGTAGAGGCACATTCAATTGTAGCTTTCAAAATGGAATTGAATAAACACCTGAAGAGAAAATTTTGCAGGGCTACAGGGAAAGCACTGGGGAGTGGAACTAGCTGACTTGGTCTTGCAGAGAGCTGGCATGGCGACGTTGTATCCTGTAAAGAAATGAGTGATCAAAAGTGAGAAAACATCCCAACGTTTAGTTATCATGTGCTTAATTAAAAAAGTTAATTGAAATGAACTTGCACAGCATGCAACAGCTGCTAAAAAAAAATCAACATTTTGGAATTAATATTTTATTCTGGGTTAAACATAGAATTAGTGAAGTGAGTGGCAGAGACAATTTGCACGTGTCAACACAAAAGTGGGGGAGGAAAAAAACAATGGTATGGATGAATTTTCTGTCTCAGAGCCAGGGTGTAGTGGTCATCCACAGCTATGGTGAGGCAAGACCCTGAACACAGAGGGCATGACTCACAACAGAGGCAGTCACATGTGATGTGAAGGAGCAGTGTGTGCAGAGGTACAGCCTCGGCAGGGATATGTGTTAAGGCAAAACAGCTGCTATGAGTACTAATCAGCTACCCCCTGTAGATAATAGTGCAAATTCTGCTATTAAACACACATACATTACGCAGGTCATAGTGTGCCTAGCGGCAGGAGTCCAGACAACATGTTCAACTGCTGCTGCTCTTACGGCCTCCACTTGATGGTCTTCTTCTTAGGCAGCATCTCAGGGCTGAGAATGACCAGCTTCCACTCTGGTTCGATGGGTTCTGAAATGGTTGCTAAGTCCAAAGCACAATCTGCAGACTCTGCTACCTGCAAGGCATGTGGTGCTCGGAGGGTTGGGTAAATGAGTTGTTGGGAGGTTTGCATGCTCTCTCCAATATCTCAACTTAGCCTCTGCACGCTCCAGATGAAGTCTCTCAATGCGTTTGTTGCTTTCTTGAATTAATCTTCATCACAAGCCAAAGACTCCCACGAGTGAACACGATGGTAGAGCAACAAAGGTCACTTAACTCAGAAAAAACTCACCATTTCATTTATAGAGCATTTTTAATGTAGTAAGGTTTGCCAAGATATTTCACAGGGATGTAATCAGACAAAAAATATCTAGACAAATAAACAAGCAGGAGAACAATGGTTCTGATGAAAGGTCATGAACCTGACTCTGTTCCTCTTACAGATGCTGCCAGACCTCCCTGATATATCCATCATTTACTTATTTTATCTAACAAGTTCGGTGCCTGGGAGAATCAACTCCTGATTAGCATATTAACCATCTTTTGTCTAAGTGCCTCTAACAAAATTGTTTTGAAAATGCAGCAGTAAAAATAATTTCCTGCAATTCTTTTTGTTGGAAAATTGGTCAAAAAATCCAGCAGTGTGATATGACATTGAAGACCCATGAAACTATGAATTCCAATCCTGTTGTCAGAACACAGGGACAGAATTTATACCCTCCTGGGATTCCATGAGAAAGAATGCTTTGCTCCAGTGATGCCTGGTTGCTATTGGTGGCAGCTAGACATCTTTTGAAAGTAGCATCAGTGCCTCTCAGTTTTACAATGAGGCCCAATATGTTCCACGTGTACCAGCTTCCAGTAGGTGGATCATCTGTTTCTCATTCTGGCTTTAGAAACCTGATTCCTGTAATTGGGTAAAACCTCAACTGAAAGTTCTGCTTTCAATAAACAGTCATCACAGAGAGTATAAATATTAATTGATCAATTTTACCTTCACGGGGGATTTTTACTTTTGTTCTTTTTGTTATTGATAATGAGTTGCTAAATCTTTAATGGTCAGATCCAGTTACAAATATTACATAGTTTCACTTAAAATGTGTTGGTAAACAATGGATTGAAGAATAATGTCGACTTAAAAAGCAGATTCACTGTGCAAGATGTCACATAACTTCAAACAACACGTGATCCTATTCATTTTCAAGTGGAAGAAAAGGTCTTAGCAGCTGTTTGCTTAATTTGGTCAATGACATCCTGGAAGCCACAGCAGGGTGGAATTAATTCACAGAGAGAGTAAAAGGAGGAGTTCTATAGGAATTTCCAACAGCTGGTACACATGAAACATATTGGGCCTCATTGTAAAACTGAGAGGCACTGATGCTACTTTCAAAAGATGTCCAGCTGCCACCAATAGCAACCAGGCATCTCTGGAGCAAAGCATTCTTTCTCATTAAATCCCTGAAATAGCTATAGGTGGGGAATTTCTTCCGTTCTGTATTTGTGGCAAAATCATAAACCTGAGGAAAAAGAAATCTATATCTTTCATGACCTCTGGAAGTGCCAAATTGCTTTACAGCCAATGCAGTGTCCTTAAAAAGTAATAATTACTTTAATGGGAAAGAAACCATCTAATTTGCACACAGCAATGTGATAGTGACCAAATCATCTGTTTTTTGAGGGTAATGTTGATTGGCCAGGACACTAGGAGAACTCCCCTGCTCTTTTTCCAATAATGCCCTGGAATCTTATATCCAGCCAAGTGGGCTGTCAGAGCCTTGGTTTAAAGTCTCAACTGAAAAACAACAGTATATGTCTTCATTTCTCTGAATGAAAGCAGGTCTGACACATAGCGCCACGATCTCCACCATGGGTATGATAGGGAGGCAGCTCCTAAATCTACCCCAGCCAGAATGGGAATCAAACTCCCTGCCATTGGCACAAATCAGCTGTCACCAGGAGGAGTTCTATAGGAATTTTCAACAGCCGGTACACATGAAACATATTGGGCCTCATTGTAAAACTGAGAGGCACTGATGCTACTTTCAAAAGATGTCCAGTTGCCACCAATAGCATCTCTGGAGCAGCTGTCCAGCCAACAAGTACCCCCAAGGAGTCTGAGTTGTTGTGCCAACATGCACTTTTACATGCATTTTGTACCCTGGAACTATGAACAGTGATGGTAGAGGCTCTAATTTCTTTCCATCACATGGCTGACTAGGAATCTCTACAGTTCTTACTGCTTGCCATTGGCATTTGTTGGAAGGATTTACAAGTTGATACTCAGCCTGTTTGTCTGCGTTACAAATGCATCTTTGTTGGCCATCATGTCCTGGAGTTGGACTTGAACCTGGAGCTTCTGGCTCAGAGGCAGGTACATTCCCCACTGCACCACAGCCCTCT
Organism: Carcharodon carcharias; assembly: GCF_017639515.1. Lineage (NCBI taxonomy): Eukaryota > Metazoa > Chordata > Chondrichthyes > Lamniformes > Lamnidae > Carcharodon > Carcharodon carcharias. Next base: position 96,866,474 of record NC_054486.1, on the reverse strand, counting down.
GGATAGAAGTATAGTACAAACAGCAAGTGGAAAGAACATTTTCCCAGAATGACATAGCATTCCAATCTGAATTAAAATCACAAGTTAAAAATGCTTTCCTTCGATGAAGTCAATTATTTCATTGTGTGATAGGAAGAGGCATTCTATAGACAAAACCATGTGATCCCATACCCAATGGAGCTGATCAAAGCTTTGCAGTCCTACTGTGCATGGTGGTCAACAATAAAACAACTAACTGGAGGAGGGGGAGAGACCAAAAAGAGCCCCATCCTCAGTGATGCGGGAACACAGCATGTCAATGCAAAAGACAAGGCTAAAGTATTTACAACCATCTTCAGCCAGAAGTGCCAAGTGGATGATTCATCTCAGCCTTGTCCTGAGGTCCCCAGCATCACAGGTGCCAGTCTTCAGCCAATTCGATTCACAACATCCTGGGGGTAACTATTGAACAGAAACTTAACTTAAGCCATAAAGTGTGGCTACGAGAGCAGGTCAGAGACCGGGAATTCTGTGGTGAATTCACCTCCTGAATTCCCAAAGCCTGTCCACCATTGACAAGGCACAAGTCAAGAGTATCATGGAATACTCTCCACTTGTCTGGGTGAGTACAGCTTTAGCAACACTCAAGAAGCTCGACACCATCAAAGACAAAGCACCCGCTTGATCAGCACGCCATCCACCACCTTAAAAATTCACTCCCTTCACCATCGGTGACAGTGTCATCAGTGTGTACCATCTACAATATGCACCACAGAAAGTTATCAAGTCTCCTTTAACAGCACCTTCCACATCCACAACCTCTACCACCTAGAAGGACAAGGGCAGCCTACACATGGGAACACCACCTCAAGTTCTCCTTCAAGTCAAACACCGTCCTGATTTGGTACTATATCACAGTTACTTTACTGTGGCTGGTGAAAAATTTTGGAACTCACTTCCTAAAAGCCCTGTGGGTGTAACTACACCACATGAACTGTCCAAGGCGGCGGCTCAGCATCACCTTTAGAAGGGCACTTAGGGATGGGCAATAAATATTGGCCCTGTCAACAACATGAAACAATTTTTAAAAAGACCATTGTGTTATTCTTGTTACGAAAGTGTACTTTTTTTAAAGGTACAATTTCTAATTTTTCTTTTCAGGCTGCATTTTTAAAAAACTGAAACTCTCCAAAGACAATGGAGACTGCCCAGTGTGCTACAAAATACAACTTGCATTCCACTAAGTGGGATAGAAAGAAAAAACACTCAACCCCTTGGAGAGCATGAAAGACCCCATCTCCTGTTGGCTTTACACTATCCTGCAACCTTGAAAATGCATCTGAGATGAGACATCAAAATGCAATTACTAGTTCTAAAACAATGACTGCAGCAGACATGGATCAATAGAACTTACCCCAATATACAGACAAAGGGTAGTTTAAGAGTCTGTTTTACCAAGCAGGAGAGAGATCAAAAGAATACTGTACTGAAACTGTTTGCCTCCACCCCGACACCCCCCCCCCCTCTCTCAGATTGTGCCCAGATTTGCAAAGTGACCATCTTAAGCAGAGAAATCTACTGCAAAATGAGATCCTTCGAGAATAAAATGTGGAAATCTGCACCCAAAAAGACAACTGGGCTAAATGGCTGCAATGTGGAATCACCAGCTTAAGAACAGCTAACGGAACACCTTTGGCAAGGTGTCGCTTGCCATTTCAACACCCCACCCTGCTCTCATGCCCACATGTCCGTCCTTGGCCTGCTGCTATGTTTCAGTGAAGCTCAATGCAAACTGGAGGAACAGCACCTCATCTTCCGACTAGGCATTTTACAGCCTTCTGGACTGAACATTGAGTTCAACAACTTTAGATCATGAACTATCTCCTCCATCCCCACCCCCTTTCCGATCCCCTTTTTTTCCAATAATTTACATAGATTTTGCTTTCCCACCTATTTCCATTATTTTTAAATGTATTTCCATCCATTGTTTTATCTTTATCTTTTAGCCTATTTCGATCCCTTCCCCCCACCCCACCCCCACTAGGGCTATCTGTACCTTGCTCATCCTGCTTTCTCCCTAAATGTTAGCATTAGCATTTTTCTTAGCTAATATCACCACCGTCAACACCTCTTTGTCCTTTTGTCTATGACATCTTTTGGCAATCTCCACCTATCACTCTATCCAGCTCTACCTGTCCCACCCCCCCCCCTTAGACCAGATTATATTTCACCTTATTTCTATTTTTTCTTAGTTCTGATGAAGAGTCATATGGACTCGAAACATTAACTGTATTCCTCTCCGCATATGCTGTCAGACCTGCTGAGTTTTTCCAGGTTTTTTGTTTTTGTTTTGGATTTCCAGCATCCACAGTTATTTGCTTTTAACCATATACTCCTTTGTTTTATCATCTTCACCAGCTATAACAAATGCTGCTGTGTGTGTGTGTGTACGCACGCACGCACGCCCAGGCAAGTGTGTGATATATGAGTGGCTGTGATTTACCTATCTGTTTTCAATTTGGGAAATAGTTTCAATAAATGTATCTTGTTCTTTGTGTAACCTAAGAAAATCTGTTTAATTCTTTACAGTCTGAAAGCCTGAATGGTGGGACTCCTGTTAGTATTGGCACAGCACCTCCCTTCTAAAGTCACAAAAAAATCCTGTCGCAGTCAAACCTGGAGATGGAGAATAGGGTAGTCATTTCACCCCTCCCAACGTGGTCAGAACAGACCATCTTTTGAGTTTTACTGAGGGCTGTTGTTTTTGTTCTGTTTCTTGGTTCCATTGAGTTTTACATATTATTTTTCTGCTCTATATCCTTACAAGTACTTGGTGATTAAGGCAGTTCAAGCTCTCTATGCAAAACACCAGGAATGGGGAAGTAAAGCTGATTAAAGGAGCAAAGCAAGTGAACAATTTATATGAGTTACGAAATGTTGGAATTTATGCCACACAAAGCCTTAATGTTATTAATGAGGTGCTAACAAAATTATCAAGGTCTGTCAAATTATATATTCTGGAAAATTAAAATATGTTAGTGTGTTTAAAATTATTCCTCTCAGCTCATTATTTTAAATAAATATTCTAGCATATATTAGCATTTTCAAATTGGCCCACAAACCCAAATTCCTTTGTCCATCCTTTGTTATTGGTACACTTCCAGAGAGGAAGTAGAAGGCTAAATTCAGTAGCCCTGTGATCCTGGTCTGGAGCCACTTAAAATAGGGCTGTAAATCAGAGATAGGGCTACAACTCTGTCATGATGGCCTGACTCCACACTGAAATCAAATGCCCACAAATCCATGTCTGCTGATGCTGTTAATATCCTTATTATTTCCCTTTATTTACTTTTTGTGTTTTCTCTTTGTTGTTCAGTGCTGTGCTCTCAGTGGAACCATCTTGTGGAAGAGCCATTAAACCGAGGCCACAATATCCTCTTAGTGGCTGAGAACGATCCTATGGCATTCTTTTGACGAAGAGCAAGAGCGGTCTCTCCACTGTCCCGGCCAATATTTACCTCCCAAAGGACACCAAAAAATGGACTTTGTTGTTTGTGGGATCTCAATGGGTGCAAGTTGGCTTTAACAGTATCTAATTGGCTGTAATGTGCTTTAGGACATCCTGAGGTCATGAAAGGTGCTATATAAATGCAATTTCTTCTTTCCTTCCTTTATTAAAAGCGGTGTAACCATTATTTCAGTGCTGTACATGCATTCCAGTGAGACTGTGAGGCTTGTTCACCCACTCAAACCATGCTAGAGGGAGTACATCCATTTTAAATTGTAATAATCTTTACACCACTACCATATAGCCACTGAATTAAAAAAAACAGTCCTTAGAGCCATGGAAAAGTTATGGCACAGAAAGAGCCATTCAGCCCATCGTGTCTGTGCCCATACAAAACATAAAAAAATCAACAATATTTCTGAAAGCTACAGGTTGCCCTGGTTGTGCTATCTCACCTTACCCTCTTATTCAGTGATTTCAGCGTGCAGTCACGCCATCATGACAGAGTTATGGTCCTATCTCTGATTTACAGCCCTGTTTTGTGAGGCTCCAGACCAGGATCACAGAGCTACTGAATTTACCCTTCTGCTTCCTCTCTCCTAAGATTACCAATAACAAAGGCTGGACCAAAGAGAAATCAGTGGGGAAAACATGGGACTCCTAAAAGGCTATATTTAGCTCACTTCTATATTAACATATGTTTTTCATGGCAATGTAGACAAAGAGATGGCAAGGATAGGTAGCAGTTCCTAATAACAGAAGGTTAAAATTCAAATCCCAGCCTATGCTGAAATCCATGTCACATATTTTCCAGCACGTGCTGATGGATTATTGCTATAGGACTTCATTAGTAACTAAAGGTTGAGGAGGGTAAAAAGCCAGAGCTGTGTGTCTTGAGCTCAGAGAAAAGCTCAGCAATACAATTGCCAGTTACTTTTCTCATGACTAAAAGGACAGTATTGGAAAGCAAGCTTCTCCCTATGGTCTTATGCATAAAGAATGTAGCACTGAGCCACACAGACAAGGAAATCTTATTTTGCTTCCAAGTCTATAACTGCAGTCTCCATGCATTTCCTATTGAAGTTTGAGATAATCATCCTGGGTTCACTGCTATCTGCTACAGATGATGAATGTGTGGAATAACTGGGGTACAAACTCAGTTGTTTCTCTATAGATGATCTTTGCTTGTTCTTTTATCAATTTATTAGATTGAGCATCATGTGGCATCACCACCTTCCTGTTTAAGGAGGGAAGGTCTATAGGAAGATCCATGACACTTCACACAGCAAGCTTTGAACCCAGTTACCACCTACTCAACTCACCCACCTACTCCTTGCCCACTTACCCCATTCCCACCTACCCCTACCATCCCTTACCCACTTACCTACCCACCTCATCCACCTAACCCCTACCCACATACCCACCACACCCAGCTACCCCCTACCCACATGCCCCAATCAATCACACTAAACACTAAATATCCCCCTGAACTGATCCGACAATCCCTGACTCTTGCCCACCTACCTACCTTGCCCACCTACCCCTACCCATTTACCCATCTACCCACTTACCCCTTACCCACATACCTATCTACCCACCTCACCCACCTACTCACCTGCCCATTTACCCACTAACCCATCTCACCTGCCTATGCCCTACCCACTTACCCACCTCAACCATCTAATCACTCACCCGTTCACTCATTCATTCACTAACATTCAGACTGGACATTTAAGCTTACCTTACAGCAGCTAGTGCTGTAAAAATGGATGTGTCTTGTCTCCTCCCAACTCTACTACGATCCAATGGAGTTTTCCAAGGGACACTGCATTTCGCATTTCTGAGACAGCTGGGTTTGGAAGATCCCGAAAGAAATGTGGAGCTGCATCAGGCCAGGCAAATCTCCAGATGCAGCAGCAATCCGATGATGATTGCTGCTCCTCACAAGATCTGAGATCATATAAAAGAAAATAGAACGAGCCCTACACCCAAAACATATTAAACATTCCTCCTATTTGGACACCTATATAATTTACTTGCATATAAATTTGTGCTTGAAGTTATCCAGGATCCCTCTAAAAGGCAATTATTCCTGAATTACAATTTTAACTCATTTGAAATATTCTCAATTATTCATGTACTTTAGTAACACTGTGTGGTGTGTGCTAATTACATGATGTTCATCCAATTTAAAATAATATTGTAACACATTATATTTCAGTGATTTACTCCCATTACAGGGCATCTGACATTGACTTTGGACTGTTTCAAATCGTTGCTCCCTGGCTTTTATTTACAATCCTGATGTGTCGCACTTAATCCTTTCTATGGCCATTCACATGCCCATTTTTAGCTGCTACCCTGGACCTGAACTCATCCTTCCATCACTCTTGATTTTCTCGGCTCATGTTGAGTGCTTCTTGTTACCTTTCATTTCTCTGATTTCAGGTTCTTTGCCTGCTCAATCCTTATCCCAACCCATCAATACTCCTTGGTCTCCTAAACCATTTCTCCAAATACACATTCATCTGCACTATCCTCCTTTTCTTGTACTCTATAGAAAGAATACATTTAAGTACTTAGCGTCTACCCCCAACAAGTTGATCAGGTATCTGTAGCTTGGCACAATGATGATGATGAGGCCTCAGGACAAATTTAGGAATGTCCTTGGGCCTCTCCATTCTAGCACATCCTGGCTGCACATCATTAATCATGCCTGATTTCAGGGACTAATGAATTTGAGGCCCAATACCAGAGCACTTTACTGTTTAAGCAAGACTTTCTACAATTTGCACATCAGTGTTTTTTACAGTAGTGGGGAAAATGTTATAATCTATCCTAAAGGATGTGATAACTGGGCACTTAGAAAATAATGGTGAGATTGGGCAGAGTCAACATGGATTTATGAATGAGAAATCATGTTTGACAAACACAATTTTTTGAGGATGTTACTAGCAGAATAGTTAAGGGAGAACCAATGAATGTGATGCATTTGAATTTTCAGAAAGCTTCTGATAAGGTCCCACATAGGAAGTTAGTAAGCAAAGTTGGAACTCATGGGAGTGGGAGAAATATACTGGCATGTATTGAGGATTGGTTAATGAACAGAAAAAAGAGAGCAGGGCTAAACAGATCATTCTCATGTTGGCAGGCTCTGACTATTGGGGTACCACAAGGATCAGTGCTTGAGTCCCAGCCAATCACAATCGATATCAATGATTTGGATGTGGGGACCAAATGTAGTATTTCCAAGTTTGCTAATGACACAAAACATGATGGGAATGTGGTTGTGAGGAGGATGTAAAGAGGCTTCAAGGAGATTTAGACAGACTAAGTGAATGGGCAAGAACATGGCAGATGGAATATAATGTAAAAAAATGCGAAGTTATCCAATTTAGCAGGAAAAACAGAAATGCAGAGTATTTCTTAAATGGGGAGAGATTGGGTAGTGTTGATGTCCAAAGAGACCTAGGTGGTCTTGTTCATAAGACACTGAAAGATAACATGTAGGTGCAACAAACAGTTAAGAAGGCAAATGATATGTTAGCCTTTATTGCAAGGGGATTTGAGTACAGGAGTAGGGAAGTCTTGTTACAATTATATAGCACCTTGGCAAGACCCACACCTATTTGATTTTTGTCTCCTTACTTAAAAAAAGATATACTGACCATAGAGGGCTTGCAACAAAAGTTCACCAGACTAATCCCTGGAATGGCGGCATTGTCTTATGAGGAAAGATTGCGGGGCTTGGGTCTCTCTAGCGTTTAGAAGAATAAGAGGTGATCTCACTGAAATGTACAAAATTCTTACTGGGCTCAACAGGGTGCAGTAAGGGTGTTTCCCCCGGTTGGGAGGGGGGCGGTCTAGAACCAGGGGACACAGTCACAGAATAAGGGGTAGGCCATTTAGGGCCAAGATGAGGAGGAATTTCTTCAGTCAGAGGGTGGTGAATCTTTGGAATTCGCTACCCCAAAGGAGGCATAGTCATTGAGTATGTTCAAAGCACAGGTTGAAAGGTTTCTAGATACCAATGAAATTAAGGGATACAGGGATAGTGTGAGAAGATGGCATTGAGGTAGAAGATCAATCATGATCCATTAAATAGCAGAGCAGGATCAAGGAACCATATGGCCTAGTCCTGCTCCTATGTTCCTATATGCAGTTGAGCATTTTGCCTCCTTCACAGCTGGGGCCTTTGTTGGGCCAGAATTTTCCTGTGAGCTTCAGGACCCTGACATTGGGATCAAATGAAGGTTCCAAGCCTGCACTTGGCAGCAAATGATTTCTGGCTTTGTGATGTTTGTCTTAAATGTATCCTGTTTTATTTTAAGCGCAGAATTTTGATTGAGAGTTCAATAAACCTTTCACTTAACTGAAAATTTTCCAGCGACAACTTGCACTTATATAAAGCCCCAAGGATCTTCACGGGAACATTATAAAACAACATTTGACACCAAGTCACATAAGGGGATAATAGGTCAAAGAGATAGGGTTTTGGAGCATCTGAAAGGAAGAATATGAGGAAAAGAGGTGGAGAGGCTTAGGGGGGGAATTCCAGAGCTTGGGCCCAAGCAGCTGAAAGCACAGACACCAATAGCAGAGCGATAAAGATCTGAGATAATCAAGAGATAATCAGAATTGGATGAGCGCAGATAACTCGTAGGATTGTAGGGTTGAAGGAAACAAAGTTTGTAATGGGGACTAGAGACAAGTCTTCCCAATATTTAATCGGGGCGTGGAAAAAATTTCTATTCATCCACTACTGGATGCCCACTACCAGACTGACAACTTAAAGACGTTGGAGGATTCAAGAGTGGTGGAGGAGCTGGGTGTTGTCAGCATACATGTGAAAACTGATGCTGTGTTTTCAGGTGAGGTCACCCAAGGGGCAGCATACAGATGAGAAACAGAAGGGAATCAAGGATAGATCCAGTCCAATAACATCAGGTTTCTGAAACCATGAGAAACACCAGTGTATCCTTTAGCAGAGCGAATTGCTTCTTGAGCCAAGCATATTTCATCAAAGCATTTAATTAAATCTGTTTTAATGCTTAGTGCAATGAAGTTCTGTGGATTGAGTTTCATTCCTTTTAGCTCAGCATAGAAATGGGTCTCTGTTGCATCAAGCAGGAAGATTCCAGAGGGTCACTCACTAGAACCAAATGTAATCTGAGATGCCTGGTACACAGTTCACACTTTTGTCATTGCAAGTTTCATTAGTTCTTTGCAAATTCAGCGGCATATTATCAGAAGTGACTATCATTGACACATGACTCAAGACTGCAGCCCTGAGAAAAGTGAAATCTGCTCATGGTTGAAGCTTGGTGCATTATAGTGCTTCTCATCAGATGAAATGTTACTTTACATTTTTAAAACTATTTATGCTCAGGGGAATAAGTCAATTCAAGGAAGCTGAAATTTCCTCACCCTCCCCCCATCGCCTCAGCTCAGACCTTGTCATTATCTTTTATACTGATCAGTCATGTTCTATTAGAATAGCATAAATCAAGGGGCTAAATGACCTTGTTCTGTTCCTAGGGATTAGAGAGTTGGACATGCACCACTGGAACTTTAATAAACAGTAGGTAAAGGAATGTGGGGCACGCCTGCCTGCTACTGCAAAGTTATTCATTTAGCTAAAAGTGACCACCAGACACATACGTTATGTTAAAACTGTAAAAAAGGGACAGAGTCCCTACAATGTTTTTCATCTCTAGAATGGAAACTATTATGTGATGGATTAGATATAAAGAGAATGATATTGCAGCAGTAATTATGGCAAGATAGACACAGACTACTGAATTAATTCCTTCTAATATTAAAAAAAATTCTAAAAAGTTGTCAAGGCATAATGAAATTGACAGCAATCATTTTAAAAGAATTGATGTTCTACCTTTATCAGCATTGTAAATTTTAGACAGGTGTAGTGCAGTAAATACATATTCTTAAATGCTGTTTTAATAATCAGTTTATAAAATTAGTTTAGTCAATTTGGGACTAAATGTTGAATAGAATTTCCTGCTTTAAATGTGTCCTTAATTAACAAAAGTCAATGAGGCACAGTTCGGGACACACACTATGCCCTGTCCACATCTGACACAGAATGAGACAGCCATAGAAGCCATATCACTGCATATCCAGCTGAATGATAAGGGACTCAGATCATGAAGGCAGTTATAGATTTATTTATCATTAAATAATTCAACACGAATGTTTTCATTGGGATAGATCAATACATAATGAAATACTTCTCTTGGAGCAGTACAAAGTGCTAGGAGATGAAACATTAGAATCCACAGTTACCCAGATTTAATCATTGATGACCCTAATGAAATTCAACTAAAATCTATTAGTCTGCTTCTTCGGGCATTTCAAACCAACAGCTCCAACTATTTAATCCAAAATAATTACCTAGTCTATTAATATAGTTTACACAGAATGACCTTCCATGTTGCCCAAATACAATAGGCCACTCCTTAATTTGTGTAGCTAGTGGATTCGGAAACCGATATTAAGTCAAGACTCACACTTGATGGAGAGTTGCATTGTCAGAAGACCCACATTTTGGATGCGGAATTAAACAAAGATCCCTCTGCCTCTCAGGAGGGCATAAAAAATTGCATGGTGCTATCTTAAAGAGGCATAGGGGAGTTTGTCCTCAAATCTTGGCCAATATTTATGCCACAGCCAACACCTAAAATCAAATGATCTGGGGGATCATTATTATGTGTTGTTTGTGGGACCTTGCTTTGCATAAATTGATTGTTGTGCTCCCTGCGTAACAGCAGTGACTACATTTCAGTTCTTCATTGGCTATAAAGCACTTTGGGACATCCTAAGGTTGTGAAAAGTACTACAGAAATGAGTCTGTTATATAAACTGCAGGCAACAATGGGAAGAGTGCACATCACCAGGGGGCAGCACACTCAATGTCAGAACATCATAGGTGCTTTGCCCAACATTTTTCAGTCATTAGCATTGACAGGGGGGAAATAGTGAGGTTGTTTTTTTAAAGAGCAAAATCCGAAAAGTGGAATTGGAACCATGGAGTGTTCTACCCATTATATATAAATATCTACTGAAACCAATTGTTTATTTACACAGGCCTTGTGTTACATTGAGATCCATTAAAGTTTCAGCCAATTACTTCCTCACAGGTAGAACAGGCAAGATGTGTGAACAAGTTACCCTCCCTGCAGCTCTTATACACCTCCTGGCATGAATTTTCTCAGAACTTTGCACTCTCCACAGCTTTTAACTTCAGCAGAAACCCAATTCATACACAGAATCATTAACATTCCAGCATAAAAGTGGAAGCAGCCCAGGGTTAACTCGCAGGGCTGGTGATGAAGCACAGTATTCAATTTCTAGACCAAGAACAGAGCTCACCCACCCTACACCCAGAGTACACCCAGCCTAAAACCCAGAATATACCCACCCTGGAGCCAGAGTACACCCATCCTGGAGCATGGGAGCACATAATGGAGGGCAAATAAAAAGAGACAATGTGCGGAGCAAATTAGACTGACAAGGACAAATAAGTCAAGCATTGCTCCCCTTAGATAGGAAAGTTTGTTGATGCAAACATGGTTTCTCAGCGGTAAATGGAAACAAAAGCAATTCACAATGGGTGATTCCAGCCACCAGCACCAGGAGTCACAAAAACGTAATGATGCGTAACACACAAGTCTGCACTGGCAAATCTCCATCATCACCCAGTCCAAAATTAGGCAACAATTCAGGCTTAAGAAATTATTTACTATGCGTTGACCTGGGAGAGGGAGGACAACCTCAAAGGGAACAATTCTCCACCATTTTCCATTGAGTGGGCACAAGTGGGATTTAATGACGATAGAATATACTTGGAGCAGCAGCAACTGAAGTGTACACAATAAACAGACCCAATTTGGATTTTTTTTTTTGGTCCATTAGCAATACTGGAAAAGGAGGAGAAGAGAGTGTAATTACTGAAAGTTTCCAGTTACTGTGAAGCCGGATGACAACCCCAGCATTGCTTTAGACTGCAGATGCATTAGAATGTTTTGCAAGTTCAAAACTATAGTTTGTGAACAGACTTTCCTACATGGGATAAAGGATAATTTCAAAATAGAGGCCCCCTGAAGATGCCATGGAACTGAATGAGCTTTCACTGAAAGAAAATTGAAGGAAGGGACATGGTGCAGGTTTTTAAGAGTGATGAAGCGTTTGAAAAATAGGGGCCTGTTAATTAAGTGCTGCAAGTGTTTACAGAACAAAAGGGATGAATATAACATTAACAGGTCTGAATAGCCTCCCCTCCAAGGCTAAAACACTAAAATCAACTAACTCCTTTAAAACGGAGATGACTGAACATTTATGAGAAAAGGACTGAAGGCTACAAATGCAGGAATAGATGAAGAGAAAGCTTTGAAACATGTGTGAAATGGAAGAGGTCAGTCAGGGCTGAGTAGCGTAAGCTGTAATAGCAAACCAGCATCCTGGAGATATGCCGGATTGGATTAGGTAGTTACAGAAAAATGTTATCTTTGTTGTTTGTTTTATTCATAATTAGTCACTAATCTCAGAAGAGTCCCATGCATGCCAAATGGCACCTGCTTGGTGGAAAGAAAAACGCGATGGGTCAGATGTGACCGGTTTCTTTCTACGTCTTATGGCTTAAAAAATAACCAGGCACTTGGATAACATAACACAGTTTGAAGCTTTTTTATTCAAAAAAAAATTATATTAGCAAATAAAATGAATTTAATCTTCATGTGGTGGACGCACACCTCGGAAAAATGCAAATCGCACATATACAGGCATGGCCCGTCAGTAACATTTGGTGAGTTATGAGAAGAATTCATTCTAAACACAATTCTCACGTTTAGCACATTCCACATACCACCCAATTGCCAGTAAAGAAGTAAATAGTAAGAGTTCAATCTCAATAATAGAATGAAACCATTCCTGCTTCCTGGAAACACACCCTAAACATTTGACTGTATAAGTTCATCCGTAGGACTGGGCAGGTCTCAAAAACAGAATTTGATGCATAGAGATGAATAACAACAGAAACTTGTATTTATTTAAGCACTTTTAGCTTAACAAAACTTCCCAAGGCTCTTCACAGGAGGATTATCAAACATTATTTGACACTGAACCATTTAAGGAGATATAAGGATGGGTGGGCAAAAGTTTGGTCAAAGAGGTAGGCATTAAGGAGTGTCTTAAAAGAAGAGGAAGACATAGGGCAGGATATTGAGTTCGGTGAGCAGGGGATGGGATGTCAAATGACACAGGATGACATCGGATGGATCTCCCGATGTCACTCCGTGTCATTTCAATTTTCAGGTTGGTGGGGGCGCTGCCGAATCAGCTGTGCACCTGCTAACCTGTCAACAGCCAATTGAGGTCACTTAAAAAGTAATTGCAGTAGTTAAAAGACCTGCCCGTCCAACCTCAAAGTTGGAGGGCAGGCCAGGAGCCCTGATGGGCTTCAGAAAAAGCCTGAAACCTCATCCATGGATGGGATGAGGTTTCATGTGGGTTTTAAAACATTTAATAAAAGTTTAATTAAAAGTGATGGACATGTCCCAACTCATGTGACAGTGTCCCATGAGGGGACATGTCAGAGAAATTTTGTTTTTCTATATTTCACAGTTTTGAATTTGGTGCCGATCTCCCTGAGGCAGCACTTAGCCTCAGGGAAATGCGCCAAAAGAGCGCACTCTCGGCTTCGGGAACACCCCTCCTCGCCTGCGCAGGGAGCGCATAACGCTTCCTGGTGGATGTCATAATAGGCGGGCCTTAATTGGCCCACCCATGTAAAATGGTGACAAGCCCCTGACCTGGGGTGCCAATCGGAGGCACGCCCATTCCTGAACTTCCCCCCCCAATGGGGGGGGGGGGAAATTTTTCCCATAGAGAAGTGATGAGGTTTCAGGAGAGAATTCCAAAACAGGACCCTGTTGAATTAAGGCATGGCCATCAATGGTGGGGAGATTAACATCATGGATACACAAGATGTCAGAATCAGAGGAGTGCAAACACTACAGAAGGTTGGCCTTCCATGACTGGTTGGCACTGTAGGGGCTGGGGTGCATCATCACCCCAGGAATGATATTTTGGTTTAGTTAGTTAAACTTCCTTTGACATTTCGATTTTTGTTACAGTGCCCCATCAGGGGTTGTCAACCCCATTTACAAGTTTATTTTATTGATTATTTGGTTCATTTCAAAAGAGTATTTCAGAGAGTTGAAGGGCTGGAGTAAGTGACAGAAATAGTCAGGGGCAAAACCATGGAGGGATTTGAAAACAAGAGTAAGAATTTTAAAACTGAGGCGTTGTTGGACCAAGAGCCAAATTCGATCAGAATGCACAGAGGTGATGGGTGAGCACGACTTCGTGTGAGTTAGGAAATGGGCAGCATATCATCTCTCCCAGCATGTCTGAACACCATCCAAAAGATACAGCCAAGAACACACATCTTGCATGGGATACGCTGGTGAATCAGAGAAAAGCACAGGCAGCTGTATGGAAAATAGTATGCATTGACATGCCCAGGGTACCATTCAGTCCATTTACCCTGTCCAATAGCTAGGGAAGTACAGTATCAAATTGTGTAGATAGCAGCCTGAACTTAAAATATGCAGGTACAAGGCACAGTTAAATAACCCAGAATCATCACACATTGTCACATTGCTTCAGGTAGACAAATTCCAATCTCCAAGGGATATTTAATAGGCAAAAAAGCTTCAGGAAAATATGCCTATATCCCTAATAAGACGATACAGTGTTTTCAGAGAAATCATCTACTTTGTTTTACTTACAGAATGATGATTACTGTATAAGAGAAAGTTCAAATGTAAGATGGAGAGCATTGAGTGTTGCTCAGATTAAATACTTCATTTTGTATATTGTCTAGATATCCTACCACACCGATAACATCACATCAGTGTAAAATTAAACACCTAACTTGTCCTCAGCATGGGAATATTTGTATTCTTCATTACAAAAACCACTTGAAGGCTTTGGTCTCCAGAATTCTCGAATCTGGCAATTTATGCTCAGGTTGTGCTTAAAAAGTTAAAAACAAATGGAGGACTTCTATTTAACTTATATAAAAGTGCAGTTTTTCAGAACTATTATTTAAAATATACATATAGATATAAAAAACACAAACACACAGAAGCTGTGGAAGTTCACTATTACATACATTGAGATGAATCCCAATATCACTCCCGTCTGCGGTTATTAAATTGGCGTAATGAACGAAGGAAACTATCACTGATCACTCGCTGAACTACAAAAATTAAGCCAATTAGGTATTAGGTTTTGTATATCATAGAGTTTGGGGCACATCACAAGGCAGTAAGACAGTTCCACAGACTTAGGAAAATCACTCTCGTTGATCACGTGGTCATTTCTAATCCCGTGATGCCCTCCAACAAGCTTTTTTCTTGCCTTTTGTATTCAGTACCCCACAAAGTCCAAGGCTTTATAATCAAGAATGCAACATTATACTAGAATTCCCTGTAAATCTATTTATAAAACAGGTGATGCTATGACACAGTTCATCCTTCAGTCCCAGTTCTTGTTGGGACAGGCGCAGTTCAGCGAAATACAATGACCTCAGGTGAGGCTCAGTTTGTGCCACTTGATAACAACTTTCTCTGGATTTGCACTCATGTCATACCACTGTTCCAAAGCCTCTCCACTGCTGTCCCATCCAATCACCACCTGAAAATAAAAAGCACAGTCAAACACGAGTAACACATCGTTAAATTGATCTTTTTGCCTCAGTTAAACAACTGGATTGTTATCATCAAAAGCGCATCCATTCTTATTAAACTGCTCATGGATTTACCAACTGTAGCTTCCCCAGCACATGTTTTTGTTTTGAGGGGAAAAAAATGCATCAAAAAAAAAATTTAAAAATAAAAAAAAAATGGATCAGATATTCAGGGCCAAAGATCAAGTGGCTTTAATAGTGGAGATGTTCCTGTCACTGGGCTGGTAATCCAGATGCCCAAAATAATGCTCTGGAGACATGGGGCAACATTTTCCCTGCCCCTGTCAGGAAAGGGCGGGGGGGGGGGGGGGGGGGGGGGGGGGGGGGGGGGGGGATGTGAGGCAGTGGGCACGGGTGGGCGGATTCCTGACCTGCACCCCCGGTCGGGGGCACGCCGCCATTTTTGGCCCGCCCAGCGTTACATCCGCCAGGAAGCACTATGCGCTCGCTGTGCAGGGGTAGGGGGGGAATTCCCTCAGCCGGGAGTGCACTCTTTTGCACATGCGCGCGAGAAAGGGCACAGGTCTCCCTGAGGCAAAGTGCTGCCTCAGGGAGAACGGCTCAGATGTTAAACTTTAAATAAAGCGGAGAAAAAAATTTTGCTGGCATGTCCCCTCATGTGACACTGTCACGATTTGGGACGTGTCCATATCTTTTATTTTGAAATATTTTTACTTTTTTAAATCCCTCATGAAATCTTATCCCGTCCGTGGATAAGGTTTCATGCTTTTTCTAAAGGCTGCCTAGCCTCCTCACCTGTCCGCCAACCTTAAGGTTGGACAGGCAGGTCCATTAATTACCTTAATTACTTTTTTTGAAGCCTTAAGCGGCCGTTATTGGTTTGGCAGGCAGCGGCGCACCCACCAAACTGACAATCTAAATGATGCGCGGTGATGTCGGCACACCCCAGCCCCACTCGCCAACCGGAAGATCCTGCCCATGGTTTCATTGCAGGTGGTGAAATTTAAATGAAATTAATCAATCAATCAGTTCAACTAATTAATCTTTTAAAAATATAGAATTGAAAGCTAGCCATAGTGAGGCGAACATGCAACTCTCGTAGATTGTTTTAAAAATCCATCTGGTTTACTCATGCCCTTCAGGGGGGTGGCGGGTTGGGGAGATGCCCTATCACAGGTGATTGCCTAGGCTGGCATGCTGCATCCAGCAGGTAGGTGCAAAGGCATTTGCTTCATGGATCTGTCAGCTCTCGTCTGCATGTAGTTGTTAGATTTCCACACACTCAGGAAACCTAGTCATCTGTAGTTAAACTCTAAAGCCAAAAAAAAAAAATTGAGGCTCGCAGGGTTATTATAATATTTAAAATGCCAACCCACCTCCTTGGTGTGGGTCAATCATCCACTCACCTTGCCAACTGTTAAAGTTGGAGTAGGTTGGTTAGACGTAGGTTTGGATCATGTCTGTGATGTTTCAGACCCCACCCTCTGCCAACCTGGTTCTTGTGATTAAAATTCCCTCCCATATTTCAGTTGTTTTTCTGGGCCTCATCCAAACAGCCCTTGGCAAATTGAAGTCTTTCACTGTTTCTAACCCCTTTGTAGAAGTGCCACTCCTGTACCTGTGAATCCACAGCAGAGGTGATCATGTGATTGATGTATACTTGGCACTGGCTGTTTACCACCAGATCTAGCTCGATAACCTAAAGTAATATTGCCCCTCTGCCCTCGCCTTCAAATCTTTGAGCGCTCCAGAATTATGCAAGGGTGAGGGGAGAAGATGGACAGCCCCCCCAGACTCCCTCTCCAGATGATAACCATGCTCTCCAACATCATAACTGCCGCCGCCCCCCAGCACTCCCCAAATCTCCCTTTTCTGACTTTCCCATTTACATTCCAACACCAAATGAGAGGCATACATAGATTTCTTCAACTAACATATCAGGACCATCCTTCTCACTCCAGCCATTGCGACCACCAATAGCTCGCTCTCCACACACCGCATTCCCTACACACAAGCTACTGATAATAAGCTGCTCTTTAAATCAGCCATTCCCAGCCCTGGATTCCCAACCATCCTGTCAACTCTGTCCTCACCTCTCAATTCTCTGACCAGTGTCAACAAGCAGGAACTTTTGCAAGATTTCTTCCAGTTCTTGGTTAAATTGGGTTTAATTTACTTCCGCCTGGAACACTTTTATTAACTACCTGTCAGCATTCTGCTGGCTGCCAAAAGAAAACATATTTTGTGTAACAAAGGCTTTACTGATAACCATTCAATAATCAAATGCCTTTGATGTACCGTGGAGTGAACCATCCCCACACAGAAAGTTAATCTAACAAGCCTGATCAAGGAGCGCGCAATCTTCAGAAACATTTAATTGTTACCAGTGACGCTATGAAAGATAACTGGCAAATTAATCAGTCAGCAAGCAATACCAGAAGGAGAATGAGGAACAGATCAAGGGGTTTTAATTAATCATGAGCAGCTGGAGAGGTGTTTAGCAGCCTCACAGTCAACACCACTTTACCACTTCAAAGCAGGGCAACTCCGTGAGATTGTGCGTCAGCTGTGGCTCAGTTGGTCGCACTCTCCCCTCTGAGTCAGAAAGGATTCCGGTTTAAAGTTCTACTCCAGGCCTTGAGCACACAAAAAAAAAATCAGGGCTGACACTCCTGTGCAGTACTGAGGGTGTGCTGCACTGTTGGAGGTGCTGTTTCTTGGATGAAACCTGAGGCCCCAGCTGTCTGCTCAGGTGCATGTTAAAAAGTCCCTTAGCACCAGCTGCAAGAACATCAGGGGAATTCCACTCAATTATCATAATATCACAAAAACGGACAATCTGGTCATTATCACGTTGCTGTTTGTGAGAGCTGGAAGTGCACAAAATTGGCTGCCACATTTCCTGCAAACCAACAGTGGCTACACTTCAAAAGTAATTCACTGGCTGTAAGCATTTTGAGACATCTGGTGGCTGTGAATGGTGCTACATAAATACAAGTTTTCCTTGAACTTAAAACAGAAAAGCTGCAACTTGGATTTCCTCCCTTTTACCTATGAGAGCCGTGAATCTCATTGTTCAACCCTCGTTGGCCAAGCCTTCAGCTGCCCAGGCACCACCCTCTGGAATTCCCTCCTTAAACCTCTCTGCCTCTCTTCTCCTTTAAGGCACTCTTCAAATCCTACCTCTTTGACCAAGTTTTTGGTCACCTGGCCTAACAATGGTGAGTGAACATTCTTTAACCATTCAATACACGTACACTTGACCATGGATTTTCCGCACTGAAAGTTTCAGCCATTAGGGATCTAAAACAGCCTGATGACCTCCATGGGGGATCTGAGACCTGGGGAAACAGGGCAAACAACTACATTTCTCTTACCAGAGTGAAGAATCCCTACTGAACCATGCAGAGTCTGAACCAGGAAATTGGAAGATTTAATTCAGTGCAAAATCACAGAGAACACAAAATTAAGAGGGACTTAAGGAAAAAAAACAAACAATAGGATTGACAGAGAAATAAGGGACAGAAAGAAGTGAATTAAAATTACATCTTAAATTTTGTTTTAAAATCCCCGACAATAATTAAAATCTGACGGAAAGAGACTGTACACTTGCAACAGTTCATTTTTGGTGTCAGAGAGGTAGTTTGGCAGTAATTAAGACTTCCCACACTGATAGAATGGGCAAGCTCTAACTTTTTCTGTGTTTAATAGGAATCTACCATGCTTAATACAGCAACTTTGCACCATTCTGTGGATCTCAATGCCAAGCTTCTCAATGAGATACTGGTGTAGAAAAGATTTTGTAGGAGCAGGTCAGCAACCTCCTGATTTCTGCATCTGACTTGTATGTGTAGAGGGCAGCAATTGGTGTTTAATTCATTCATAAGGGATAGCACTGATAGTCTCACTGTTATTTCTATTGCAAAATCTTTGCCACCATCGCTTTGCGTGGCTGCTGTAAAGCATCTCTTTATTCCTTCATGGGATATGGGCATTGCTGGCAAGGCCAGCATTTGTGACCATCCCTAGCTGCCCTTGAACTGAGTGGCTTGCAAGGCATTTCTTAGGGCAGTTAAGAGTCAACCACAATGCTATGGGTCTGGAGTCACATGTAGGCCAAGCTGAGTAAGAATGGCAGATTTCCTTCCCTGAGGGAAATTGGTGAACCAGAAGGGTTTTTACGACAATCAATGATAGTTTCATGGTCACCATTACTGAGATTAGTTTTATACTCCAGATTTTATTAACTGAATTTAAATTCCACCAGCTGCTGTGGTGGGATTTAAACCCTTGTCCCCAGATCATTAACTCGGGTCTCTGGATTACTAACCCAGTGACATTACCACTGCTCCATCATCTACCTATTAGAAGCACTATATAAATGCAAGTCGTTGTTGATGACATCCGAACAGTGGAATGAGTGAACTGAAACAGAGACCAGCATTGCTCAGAGATTACAGGTCTCCATTTAGGAATCAGTCACTCAGGAGCCAGATGCACAATATAAACTTGCTTTTAGACATACATGTACAAAGAGGGACAAGGTGTTGGAGTTTTCAACTGGCGCACAAACCAACATAAACAGCCCTACAGCAGGTTCCCATTTCAACAATTCCAACAAAAAGGGAGAATGGAACTTCCCTAAAGAGAGAGTAGTTCCTACTGTTCCAGAGGAAGATAAACAGAAGACTCTGTATCTCCCAGCTGCTGGTTTAAGAGTGGGCTTGCTGGAGCCAGATCACCAAACAGGGTTGATAAACTAACCTTTTTAATGAGCGGCTTTCATTTAGTAGATAGGGAGAAACTGTTTCAATTGGTACCCAGAAGACACAGGTTTTAAGATAATTGGCAAAAGAACCGGGGGAAGGTGAGGAGAATTTTTTCTTTTAAAAAACACAGAGCTGTCATGATCTGGAATCAAGTGTCTACAAGAAGATGAAGCACATTGAATGGTAACTTTGAAAAGGGAATTGGATAAATGCTTGAAAAGGAAAATTTTGCAGGGCTGTGGGGAAGGTGCAGAGGGATGGGACTAATTAAATTGCTCTGACTAAGAGCTGGCACAGGCATGATGGGCTGAATGTCCTCCTTTCTACACTGCATGATTCTATGATATTCTCCTTAAAAGCATACCAGGCAGAACAGCTCACTTGATTGGCACCCCATCAACTGCCTTAAACATTCACTCCCTCCACCACCGACACACAATGCCAGCAGTCTCTACCATCTACAAGATGCACTGCAGCAACTTAACAAGGTTCCTATGACACCGCATTCCAAACCCTTGACCTCTACCAACTAAAAGACACAAAATAGATGCATGGGAACCCCACTACCTGTAAGCTTCCCTCCATGTCACACACCATCCTGACTTGGAACTACATCACCATTCCTGCTGTTATTAGGTTAAAACCCCGGAATTCCCTTCCTATTAGCACTATACATGTCCCTACACCGCATGGACTACAGACACCACAACGCAGTTCACCAACACCTTCTCAAAGGCATTAGAACATGCACAAACACAGATATTTCTCAAAGTACTGTGAATTCAGGATTACTGATTCTGAATTTTCAAACATGGTGCTTGATTTTATACCTCCCCATTCCTCGCCTGCCAGCCTTTTCCCAGGCTGGATTTTCAGCCCAGAGAGGGGGCCAGATGCGGGCCCATTGGACAGTGTGCCAGTTTGCTTGCACTATCCTGTCCTTGGGCCACTGTGTTAGAGGTGGAATCAGGGGGCAGAAGGGCTATCTGCTTGCGAACAGTGGATAGCAAATTCAGGTAAGTTAATGAACAAGTAAGGCCAATTAACAGATGCTGTCTGGAATTTTCCAGTTGGCCTTCAGGCTTCCCAAGGCGTTGGGGACTAGGCCAGCCTGGAAGCAGCCCCAGGGAACCAGCACTCTAGCAGGCTTTGAGGCCCTCCCTAACTGCACGTGGCCACAGGCAACCTTGTGGAGGCATTCCTCCTCCACAGTGATAGCCTGGCTGTTGCCATCTTTTATTTTAAAAGTTATAATGGTTGCTGAGAGGAATTCTCAAGATGGAGGCGCCTCTCTGTCTCTTACCTGCAATAGCAAGCAGCAACTTCTTCTAAGCTGGAGGGCCTCCTAAGTCAATGCCTTATCAATTACATTGTTAATGTTTGTCAATATCAATTGCATTGAGGTCAGGAGGAGCAGGTGGTGGGTATTAATTGTCTTTGAGCACATAGATAGGGGATTTGTCCCTTATATTAGTTTTTTTTTTGTTTCTTCAAAAGATCATATAAATAGGGGATAGCTGGGACACTGGGTGGAGTGGAAGGAGAGCTAAGAGACTGAACAAGTCAATAAACTCTCTCAGTAAATAAAAAGCTCCATGTCATGGTTTCAGCTTGAATCCTGTTCACATCTCATTGGCGCTTCAGTTTCAAGAGCTCACCCACCATCCTTAAGTGGATGGCAAGCATGCCCTCTGGACACTAATTGACCAATTCAGAGAAAATCACTGCTGGGTGACTGTTTCCCACACGGTGTGGGGTTCTGACCCTATTTGTCCCCAACATCAAGATCCCAACCCAAAATGCAAATTCCCAGCCTATGTCACAGTCTGCATTACAGCACAGGTCAAGCTTGAATAGGAGTTGTGTGATCTCTCAAACCCCACTGCACTTTTTATTTGTGCAGTAACCTAAGAGACCTTGGCCTATAAAAGGCCTCTTTGATGTCAAGTGGAAAACAAGTTTTGGAAACTGAAGGAAAAATGGCTTAAATTAAGCAAGTGGTTGACATTTGCCACCTTCCACTGAGTCAAGATGTTACCCGGAGGACAGTAATGGATAGTCCGCTGTATAGTCAAGTACTACCTATTTAAGTGAAGCTGCAATGAAAGGCAGCTTTGTTGTTAACTAAGTAACTGGAGAAAAACCTAATGCATTGAAAAAAAGAAACAAGTATGACCTCATCAGTGCTTAAAGGGTATAAATCTTGGGTTGTACAATATAAAGCAAACATTCAAGACACTTGAAGCTGAACTGATTCCAATGAGGTCGTTTGATTCATCAACAGTGGTTTCCCCACTCTTCAAAATTAATCTTGACAGCCTAAACTATCTTCTGTTGAAGCTTTAATTAAATATTTTAATCAGATACCACCAGCTAAAGAACCGAAGATCCCAAATTAAATGCATTCCTTTCTTGTCACACATCCATTGAGGGATTGGTCTGTTTACGTACAGGAAATAGATTAAAGCAAGGGCAAGGTTCAGTTTTGTGCCAAATACTAACAGTCTAACCCTGCAGGGAAAACATAGCAATAGATGACGGCAGGTAGAAATAAATCTGTCTGCCCTACATATAGTACAAATGGCATTGAAATGCTTTCTTCTGGATAAAGATCTCTCAGTTTAGAGAACTTCTGTTGAAGTACTTAACTGAACCTAGTTGTACTTGATGCGTTGACATTGGGAAGATTGATAAAACAATGGAGAGTTGCTAAGACAATGTAAGCATTTTTTAGTGACCTAACCAGCAAAAACCGACTTCTCTCTCAGTCCTGGGGCTGGATTATATGCAGAGGGTGGGCTCCAAGCAAAGTAGCGTGAATTTTAGGAGCGATCCCACCTCCGCTTGCCTGCCTGCCTCACCCTGCTTTAATTTTTCAGGCGACAGCCCTTTAGTTAGTATGTGGCAGGACTCCTGTCCGTCTCCAGGAGGAAATCCCGCCTCATAGAGCTGCAAGCCAATCGGAGGTCAGCAACTCTGCGCCACATAAAAGATCGGTGGCCACTGTCGGTACTGCAGGAGGCCCAGGAGGAAGTGTAATGGATGCCCCTAAATCCAGGCCCAGAACTCAGTGGGGGGTGGGGGGGAGGCAAGGCAGATGTGGGAAGGCAAAACTATGGGGCAGGCAGGAGGGGTGGCTTCCAATTAGCACAGGCATCTAGGAAAGAGGCACCCATACACCACCCCCCGCACCCCCCCACCACCCCTCCAACACCTCCCCCATTTTTCACTAACCACAGGGTTAAACCTGCTGAGCAACGCATTGAATGCTTCTAGCCACCTGTTAGAGTGGCGGTTAGATGAGGCCCTTAATTGGGCATTAATTGACCACAAGGGCCTCAACTGGGGCACAGGCGGCTACAACACCTAATGCCTCCCCTCCCCCAACCCATAAAATCATGGTGGGGAGTGAGCAGCTGGATGGCATGGTGCCCTAATTTACAGGTCCACCCACCATCAGCTGCCCATAAAATTCAGCCTCTGGGTACCAATTAGGAATAATTCACGGACAGGAGTTTCCCTGTGGTCCTCTGAACACAGCCATCAGGCTAAGTGGGGGTCAGAAGCCCGCACTATATGAGGAACAGTCACTTATCTGAATTATTTTCCCCAAATTGGCCATTCAGTGGTCAGAGATTGAGCTGGTCATCCAATTAAGAATGGTGGACAGACTCTCAAAGCAAGAGGGGCAATTGGAGGCCCTCAAGCTTGGAAGCAGCAGCAAGATGCCTCTTCAGGTAACTGAGGGAGCGGGTGCCCCAAGATGGAGGTGCCATCTCTCCAACTTTTTAAAAAATTTTACATAGAAAAATGGCCTCAGCAGCCAGGCCAGCATTGCTGGTGAGGGTGGAACTCCTCCAGAGAGTGGCTTGTGGTTGTAGCTGCAACCAGATAGGCAGCAAGGGCCTCAAAGCCTGCCTGGCATGCTGGGCCCCAGGTCTGTCACCAGGAAACTACTCCCAGGCTGGAAAATTCCAGTCGGCCTCCAATAATAATAAGCCCTTAATTAGTTGAACTATAACCAAAAAGCATTACGGAGTGTACATCCTCTAGATCAGAAGATTTTACTTCCAGAAGGTCCCAGCACTTGGCTTTCTGAGAAAACTGAAAACAAATCTTACTATAACTGTAGAACAATTGCAGCTACACCCTGAAGAACTGATTGAATGCAGTATTTCTGGGCAATGTTCTGACAAAGTGTGCCTGCCAGCTTTTACTATACTTTGCAATGTTCATATCAATTCACCGCTCCTCCTTATCCCATTCTTACATCCATATTATCCCTTTTCGTATTACTGACAAAAGAGACATGTCTAAGCTTTTTGTCTTGCACTTACCAGGACACCAATATAAGGGGGAAAACAACAATTTATACTGTATATGAAGAGAGTGCTGATTGGTTGGCTGGCAAGTGGTGTTGCCATGGAGAATACACCATTGATGGTGACTGACAATTAACTGCCAAGCATTGTTTGAAATTTAAACCAGGCAGCTTGACCCTGATTGGCCAAGACATTGCCCTGAGGAATGAGTCAGCAAATGGTTATCACATTTTATTTAGCTGAAACAGGCTCAATAAGTGACAGCCATTCGCTGACTTATTCCTCATGGCAATGCTTTGACCAATCAGGGTCAAGCTGCCTGGTTTAAATTTCAGACAATGCTTGGCTATGTTAACTATCAGTCACCATCAGTGGTGCATTCTCCAAGGCAATGCCACTTGCCAGCCAATCAGCACTTTCTTCACTTACAGTATAAATTGTTGTTTTTCCCCCTTACATTGGTATTCTTGCAAGTATCCTGATGCGTGCAAGACAAAAAGCTTAGACATATCCCTATTTTGTTGGAAATGTGGGTTGACAGAAATATATAATTTCTTCCTCAGATTACCCAACAATAGAAAGTAGAAATAAAACTCTACCAGTTCACGCAAAAGGAAAGGTTAGGTTAGGTTAAAATGAGAGTAGGGCATGTTGCTAGCACTCTGTTGTAAACTTGCTTTCAGGCAAAGGCTCAAAATGTGCATTACATTTGGACTCAATTCCCATTCATAAATATCTCCAATTGTACTGAATTAACTGACATTACCTGCCCCAAGGGGTGTTTTCTTCTTACTGAACTTCTGCTGTAGACTTTCAGGTTGAAACTGACTCTCTGGAGCTCATTCTGAATAACAGGGAACAGAAATGTTTCCCCCCATTTCACTTGACCATTCACAGCTTTCAGAGGACGAGTCTTCTTCTTGTCAAATAGTCCGTCCCTAGTTTCCATTGTTACCTTCACGTAGAAATCTAAATGGTGGGGGGGGGGAAAAAATGCACACTTAGAAGCATAGCAGAAAGAATTTGGCCAATCTGAGCTCCTCATATTTGTCACAGTTTCCAGGAAGCATTGCATTTAGATTGTACTCTCAGAACAGCCCAAACGCAAGAAGCATCCAATCACTCAGGAAAAGAGATCCTTAGGGGAAAATCAGTGTCTTCCTGGTTCAGAAGCCTGCAACAATAATTTGGGCCTCCACTCGCCTTGGATTCCATCCCAAGAATGTACGTGTATCATCAATATGTGCTCCTACCAAAGCTCTGTGTCGAGAATCCAAAGGTCAAAATACCCCCAAACATCAAAACGGGGCCACATTCACTCTCGGGTGAGTTTCGAGAATTCTATCTTGATAGATTTGATTAAATGTGTTTCAAACAGTTACTAGGCCCCAACAAAGCATTCAATTCCTAGTAAATGATGGTTGCCAACTTGGTTTGTCCACACCATGTGCAGTTCTGGTCGCCATATTACAAAAAAAGTATAGAGGCACTGGAGAGGGTACAGAAAAAATTACCAAGGATGATATCAGAAATGTGTGGAGCTTTTTTTCAGGAAAGGATCAACAGGTTCTCGCTCTTTTCCCTTGACAAGAGAAGGCTAAGGGGTGACTTCATAGGAGTCTTTAAAATTATGAAAAGTTTTAATAGAATGGATTCAGAGAAAATGGGCCATATTTTCATGGACTAGGCAGGAAGGTCGAGTCGGAAAACATCCCAACCTGGCAGAACTGTCTTCTTTAAGGCCCGCATCCGCCATATTTTCATGATGGGGAAGCAGGAAGGAATTGAGCCTGCTGCCTCCAGATGCAGGCCTGAGGCAGCAATGAGGGCGATCAGGTGGCCAGACTGGCGGGCTGGGATGCCCGCCTCCATTTCCTGGGATATCAGCCCCATTTTACTGATGAATGTTAGGTCCTACAGCCCTCACCACTAACCTATCATGCCTCCTCATATTCCCCAATCCCTATTATATTCCCCATGCCCCCCAAGTATCCTCTACAGCCACTTAACCGGTATTCACCATTGGCAGACCTCAGGAGCCATGTTTCTGAAATCGAGATGGAAAGAAAATAAATGTCTAACAAACTAACTGAGCTCTCACTCAAACTCATATGATACAAAAAAACCTCTCATTCATAAAACTCATTCAAAAAATGTAAATCCCAAGTGGTCAATCGTTGTATAAATTTCACTAACCACATTAAATATATGTAATCCTTTAATAACATCTTAAAGCTGTCGATCAAAATGCCCCCTAATAAGGTAAGTGGTTCAAACCTTTTAAAACTCAACCAAGCATTCATAATAGGCTCAGCTATAATAACAAACCCTGGAAAATGTAAACAATGGAGTCAACTGAAACAGAAAAACCAGATAGTTCAAAATGGATGGTAGGGCACTCAAGGTATAGCTCTAGTGGGGGTGTACTGGTCCTAACCTTCACCCAGTTCTTACTTGTAGTTGGTTATAATCCTCTGAAAGGAAGCAGAACTGAAACTTGGCAACACCCTGAGCAATTTACCAGCCCTTTTCAGGACTACTTAGCTCACCTCCCTCATTTAAGGAAGGCAAGTCTCCTATCAACCCAGTTGTAAGCTAATCTCAAGAAAAGTAAAGGTGACACCGGTCACCATTGGCACATGGAACATGCATACCCTCATAGACAGAACTGAGAGAAGAATTGCTCTTGTCAGTAGAGGGCTGGCTAGGTAAAACATCCAGATCACCACCCTCAGCAAGACTTGTCTACCTGAAGAGGGTCAGCTCGTGGAAATTGGTGCAGGTTACACATTCTTTTGGGGTGGCCTTGGAAAAGAAGGACGGCATGAAGCTGCCAGTGGCTTTGCTGCCATAACTCATCTCATCAGTAAGTTGACTTGCCTTCCCAAGGGTGCTAATGATCATATGATGGCGCTTAAACCCCCTAGGCACGGCAACAAGCAAGAAATGCTCATCAGTGTGCAACCCCCGATCATGACCAACCATGTTGTAGCCAAGGAAAATTTACATAATGACCTCGACTCCTTGATTGCTACTGGGCCAAAGTCAGATAAGCTTATTATCCTTGGGTGACTTCAATTCAAGAATTAGTGCAGGCATGGGAAGGGGTCATTGGGGAAAAAAACACAGGGTTGTCAGTTCTAATAGCAATAGTCTCCTCATGCTGAAGATCTGTGCTGAGCATGAGCTCTTAATCACCAACACAGTTTTCCATCTCCATAATCGCAGCAAGACATCTTGGATGCACCACCGTTATATGCATTGGCACCTAATCGACTATGTCATCAACAGGCAGAGGAACAGGCAGGATGTGCATGTAACAAAAGCAACGTGCAGTGCTGACTGTTGGACTGACTATCATCTTATCAATTCAAAGCTAAACATCAAGATCCATCCCCTCAGATGCCCACAGGCCACAAAAGGTCCAAAAGCATCTCAATGCTCAAACAGGCAGTCATAAAGGAATCTCTCAGGAAAATTTGAGAGTCGTCTGTGTATAGTGAAAATGGACATTCAGTGCATTGAGGACGACTGGGTGACCTGCTTCACTGCTTTAGAGGCCCTTGGCCCTGCCTCTCATAAGCATCAAGATTGGTTTGATGGAAACAATGAGGTAATCCAGAAACTACTGGAGAGAAACATCACCTCTACAGGATTTACCTCAATGACAAGTCATCACTATCCAAGCACAATCTTCATTGGCTCTTCATGCCAGACTGGCTCAATGTTAATGAAGCCCAAGGCCTAATATCAGGGATTGTGCCCTGGCCTCATCATAAGATTGAAGATATCTAAATTCCTACACCTTCTCCCTCACCCCACCAAACCCCTGATGTATTTTAAATTTTATTGCGCCAAAAAGTTTATAATAATCAACATTGAACAGTTTCAGAACTTGAGCAAACAAAGTTTGCATTGAAACCTACTTAATGTCAGAGGTGTAGAGGAAGTTGGCAGATCTTGTACCTCCAGGATTTGTAGCTGGATCCGATTGCTGACAGCTTGGAAACATGTTCCTAATCGTAGAAGTGCATGACAGCTCTGGGTGGAAATAAAGAAGAAAAAATTTATACTTCAGCAGTCAAATCAGGAAAATTGTAAAAGCAAATAAAAGAAAGAAAAAACAAAAGTTATGATTCGGGTCCCACTTTCCACTGTACACAATGATTTGGAAATGAATTTCAATGTGGGTTTTGAAAAATTGGAGCCTTAAAAGATTACACCGACTTTCCAACTGCTCCTACGACCCACAATAAAGTCAAAGTTGACTTGATGCAGCCAGATAAATCTTTTAAACGCAATCAAACTGATTGATTCAAGCACCCCCCCGCCCCCTGCTGTGCCTCAAGTGAATTTTAAATGGCTTGTTCAGGCTCTGCATTGGAACATGGCTCCTGGAGGTTTGGATGAACAAAAGTAGAAACACCAGTTTTCATTTCTTGGCCAGAAGCCAAACCCTTCATGCTCCAAAGCAACGTGCATGAATTGTTAGTCTGCTTTTCTTGAAATATTAGTTTCCTGGGCGCCCAGGTCACTTGAGAAATCGGTGTACAAGTCAGCTGCAGACAAAGAAAAAAACAAATATAAATAGCATTAAGCATCAAGCTGGCTCCCAGAAGCCAGTTTAACAGACAAGTATAAAATACCTGTAAATTAATAGCAGCTTCTCCCTGGGCCAACAGGTTTTGTAGGTATTAAGTCCAAATACTGGAACACTAAAAATACCAATGTAAAGTAACTCATCTACTGTAATATCAGGAACATGACTGCTGTTATTAATCTTGAAGCTAGTATTACAATTTTACATAAAAATAAAATTAATTCAGACAATTGGCTTGTTCTCACTCTTCCTCTATACTTTTTACTCTAATAATCTATATAAAACCCATCTGGTTCACTAATGTCCCTTAGGGAAGGAAATCTGCCATCCTTAGCTGGTTTGGCCTACATGTGACTTCAGACCCGCAGCAATGTGGTTGACTCTTAAATACCCTCTGAAATGGCCTAGCAAACCACTTAGTTTATTCAAACTGCTACAAAGTCTCAAAAAAGGAATGAAACCGAATGGACTACCCAACATGGACCTAGGCACCGGAAACGACAAAAAATAAGGTTGAAGCATTTGCTACAATCTTCACACAGAAGTGCTGAGTGGATGATCCATCTCAGCCTCCTCCTGAGGTGCCCAGCATCACAAATGCCAGTCTTCAGCCAATTCAATTCACTCCCTGTGATATTAAGAAACGGCTGAAGGCACTAACTACTGCAAAGGCTATGGGCCCTGACAATATTCCGGCAATAGTACTGAATAATTGTGCTCCAGAACTTTCCACACCCCTAACCAAGCTGTTCCAGTACAACTACAACACTGGCATCTACCTGGCTATGTGAAAAATTGCCCGGTATGTCCTGTACACAAAAAGTAGGACAAATCCAACTCAACCAATTACCACTCCATCAATCTACTCTTCATCATCAATAAAGTAATGGACGGGGTTATCAACAGTGCTATTAAGTGACACTTGCTTAGCAATAACCTGCTTACTGATGCTCAATTTGGTTTCCACCAGGGCCACTCAGCTCCTGACCTCATTACAGCCTTGGTTCAAACATGGACAAAAGAGCTGAACTCCCAAGGTGAGGTGAGAGTGACTGCCCTTGGCATCAAGGCCACATTTGATCAAGTGTAGCATCAAGGAGCCCTTGGAAAACTGGCATCAATGGGAATCAGGGGGAAAACTCTCCACTGGTTGGAGTCATACATAGCACAAAGGAAGATGGCTGTGGTTGTTGGAGGTCAGTCATCTCAGCTCCAGGACATCACTGCAGGAGTTCCTCAGGGTAGAGTCCTTGACCCAACCATCTTCAGCTGCTTCATCACTGGCCTTCCTTCCATCTAAAGATCAGAAGTGGGGATGTTTGCTGATGATTGCATAATGTTCAGCACCATTCGTAACTCCTCAGATACTGAAGCAGTCCATGTCCAAATACAGCAAGATCTGGATAGTATCCAGGCTTGGGCTGACAAGTGGCAAGTAACATTTGCACCACACAAGTGCCAGGCAATGACCATCTCCAACAAGTGAGAATCTATCCATTGCCCCTTGACATTCAATGGCATCACCATCACTGAATCCCCTAATATCAACATCCCGGGGATTACCATTGACGAGAAACTGAACTGGACTAGCCATATAAATACTTTGGCTACAAGAGCAGGTCAAAGACTAGGAATCCCGTGATGAATAACTCACCTCCTGACTCCCCAAAGCCTGTCCACCATCTACAAGGCACAAGTCAGGAGTGTGATGGAATACTCCCCACTTGCCTGGATGAGTGCAGCTCTCACAACATTGAAGAAGCTGGACACCATCCAGGACAAAGCAGCCTGCTTGATTGGCACCACATCCACAAACATTCACTCTCTCCACCACCGACACACAGTAGCAGCAGTGTGTACCATTTACAAGGTGCACTGTAGGAATTCACCAAGGCTCCTTAGACAGCACCTTCCAAACCTATGACCACTACCATCTAGAAGGACAAGGGAAGCAGATAGATGGGAACATCACCACCTGGAAGTTCCACTCCAATTCACTCACCATCCTGACTTGAAAATATATCACCATCCCTTCACTGTCACTGGGTCAAAATCCTGGAGCTCCCTTCCTAACAGCACTGTGGGTGTACCTACACCACATGGACTGCAATGGTTCAAGAAGGCAGCTCACCACCCCCTTCTCAGGGGTAACTAGAGATGGGCAATAAATACTGGCCCAGCCAGTGAAGTCCACATCCCGTGAATGAATTTTTAAAAAATTACATCTGCTCTAAACTATGCTCCTCATTCATTGTAATGTCATTTTATATCCTCTGCCTCCCTACTCTGGAGCAACTGGGTAACGGGTTTACCAACATAAAGGACGGAATCATCCCAAATCTGCACAAAGTGCAGGTGGGAAAAGGATGTTTTACCCTCCGGCCGCAATGGCAAGTTTTCACGCCGTATCATCCCAATCCTGCCTCATTAATCACACATTCCCAGGAATCATGCCATTTTGTTGATGGGTGGTCTCTGATTTTCCCACCATGCCATCACCTCACTGCTTCCTCATGCCGGGCGCCATATTTCAAGTGCACACCTCAGTGCTTCCAGCCCAGGGCTGCTGCACAGACGACATGGCTCCAAAAGGCAAGAAGACTGCAGCCACCCCCCCCCCGAATCAGTAATGTGCCCCTGGACTATCTTCTGGACATCATTGGAGTCCATAGCAATGTCCTCTACCCCTGCTCCAACCGCAGAAGGCCCATCAGACTCACCAATCTGGATTAGTAGGCGGTGGCAGTGTTGGTCAGTGCCAAAGCTGCACACAAGAGATTGGCCATCCACTGCAGAAAGAGGATGAATGATCTCATCCGTGCCACCAGATTAAGGGAACCATCTCATCGCACTAAACTCACCCACTCACAAGCCCATCAGACATTCACTGGCATCTCACTCACTGCCAGCTCATGGGACATCACCACTCAGTCTCTCACACACACCCTCACATCTCCACCTGGCCTCATCTCCTCTAGAGGCTGCCTCCTCAGCCCTCACCCTCTTCAGGCCACTTGCACAGATCAATATGTGCCCCACCCAGGGATACCCCCCTTCCCCAATAATGCCCTCGCCCTGCAGCCTCTGCCCTTGCCTGACACCACGTCTCCCCCTTCCCCAAGCAAGCCCTAGCCCTGCAGCCATTGAAAAGCCACCCCTGCCTTACAGCTGGTCTTGTAAGTAGAGACCTGCCTGTGAAACCCCCCTAAAAGTGATGTGGTGCTGCCTGCGAAGCCTGGCGCTGATGACCTCAGGTGCTGCCCGAAGCAAGGTAGGCAAACAAACCTCAAAGTCCTGAGTGAAGTGCAGCTCTCCAGGTGTACATCACTTATGTTCAGTTGTGAAACACGTCAGCATGTTATCACACCGAGGTGCCTGGGTGATCCAGCATGGGGGGGGGGCGGGGGGGGATGATTACAGTGAGCAGGGCTCATGAGATGCAGATGCATTAAAATGAAGTTCTTGATGTCCGATGATGGGGAACGCAGCCCACCGCTGACAGGTGGAACAGACGATGTGAAACCGATTTTTGGCCTTCCTGCCGTATTGTTTGCTCACACCCGCCATGACACCTGATGCCAATGGGCACGGAAAATCCCGCCCTTAAAGCATTTTTTTTTCTCCCAGCTAATCAAGTGGCAAGTACCTGAAGAGTGATGAGCATTTTATGTTGCACTTTAAGGGCTTCCAAAGGGAAAATAAACTCACGGGCCAATTCAGAAGGTAGAATGCGCAGTGTGCACTGGGGTAAGGAGGAGGAGACAGAGCTGAAAACAGGACAGAGACTGACTGGAATAAAAATAGAAAATGCTGGAATCACTCAGCAGGTCTGGCAGCATCTGTGTACTGGGAAGAAAAGTTAATGCCCTAAGATGAAGGTTATGAACAGATACATTAATTCTGTTTTTCTCTCTCCACAGATGTTGCCAGATCTCAGAGACTGTTGGCTTTGAACACCATTAATAAAATGATAGAATTGTACCATCATGACACTACCAGGAGTACTCAGTCACTTTACAGTGTGTGTGGCACAAAGGTATTAGAGAGTGAAGAACAACTACATTTAGAGTATACAAACACAAACTGAGTAGGGGCAAGGATCTTCCACCAAGCTGGTGGCTACTATTAACGCAATGCTTTGCTCATTTGCTTACAGCTTCCTCATACACGAGCTTGTGTTGCAGCAGAACACACTGGGGAACATTCCTGGGTGAAGAGCCGTAAGCATATTGGGAAATCGCAGGTATGTTCCCCGCAGCTTTCCATCAATTCCTTTTAAACGGATTGTGGAAACCATGCCAATATGCACTGACACACTGATGTGTTTCTGGAGGACAAGGCTCTCCAATTAGCCAACCAGAAACAGTAATGAGGCCATGATTTGGGTATAAGGGAAAAAAGGAACACGTTCCCCATGATGTGGTTTCTCCTTAGACTCATCCTGAAGTTCATAACATCACCATTCTAGCAGACACTCCAAGTAAAACTGCAATGCAGGCTCAGCACAAACCCAACTGATCAATAAGTAATAGCCAAGACATACTCACTGGGGTCTTTGAAGGTGGAGTAATATCAAGCCAGATGTTTGACTCCACATCGCTTAATTCTCTAAGTGACAATGAGCATTCACCAATAACTCTCTTCCGTGGGACCTGAGTCACAATGTTGATGACAAGGCCATGTGTTTGGAGAATAGGCAGTTTGATATTGAACACAAAGGTTTCCAAGAACACCAAATTCTGGGAAAAGAGAGAAAACAATGAGTTAATCCTCTGGCCAACAAGCTGGAAAAGTTCTTGACTAAGTATTGTGGAGTTGCTAACATTGCCGTGCATGGCCAAGGTTGGGCCTCCACATTAACTACACCCCTCTAACTACTGTACTCACTTCTCCTCCCTTCTTCCAAGCCCTGATCTCACTCTTTCTCCCCACACCATAGATACACACCAGGATGGCCTATCTCCCTACACCACCCCCTGCAACCCACCTGCCCATCCTAATGCTTTATCTCTTGCTCTCTCCCTCTCGATCTGTGGCACCTCATTCCCTACCTCCTAAACCTCGATCTCTCCCTTCCTCCCTTTAGTTGCAGTCTCCATCCCCCAGGTTCTGATATTTTGCTCCCTCTCCACTCTTGATATGTTGTGGCTGTCCACAGGATCGCTGGCTAAGGCCTCCTGCTTCTTATCCTCCTGCCCAGGTGCTGGCCTGTCTGTCAATTTGGTCAGGCTGCCAGACGTGAAACGGCAGAGAAAAAATTTATAACGAGTTCCTGCTACTAAATACGAATGGACCTCCCTGTCCCCAACTTTGCCCATCATTCCCCAATCCCACCCAACAAATACTGGGGCTCACAGGAGTCTGAAAGAGTTTGTGAATTCAAGAGTTAAATATTCAGAACGGGGCAGATTTTGAATTCCCACACGGCTCAAGAATTTAGTTGAGTGATCGAACCCAAATGACTATTATGGTGATTCCCAAAAGGTGTATTATATTAAAGATAAAAACACAAACAGAGCAACATTTGTGTTATAATCAGCACTCTTGGTAGAACCATGACTGGAAACTTGAAGCAAGTGAACCTCACTTCCTACATAATAGCACGTCCACACAGTATAATGTATGTGTTGTGCAGCAGTTTGGAATGTTCTGAAGAAATTATGAGAAACTGTAAAAGTAAATGTTACAATTCATCAATCCCTGTGCAGAATTTCATGCATTTTTTAATCAGGAATTCGAGCACGGTCAATGCCTCTGGCCTACTTTTAGGGAGCATGTCACAAAAACTCAACACAATGAAGGCTCAAGTCATTCATTTTGAAAACAAAAACACACTTACTTGAAACAATTATCTGTACAAGCTTAATGATGCCCCAGTTCAGGTCAATATTTTACTCTACATAAAGTACACAAAATGTTGCAGCACAAACTTGATTTTGGGCCCTCAATCCAAATCGTACAACAGCATCTTTCGTGTTACACAAGCAAGGTTTGTACTAAGTTTGGAAAATCCCTTAAGCAATTTCAGAACTGGTTCCCACCACCATGCCCAGAGCAATCAAGGAAACTCAGAAGTTAGACTAAACCCCGCAAAGTACAAGATGGAAAATTTCAGATGTAGCCCTATTTCTCACATAGTTCAGGTCCTGAATGAAGTACTTAACTACTGAAATTTATATGTACTTCAGTGTCTATAATAATGGAAAGGTGTCATGGTTTGTAATTTTAATATAATTTTAATTCAATATTGCAATACTTTTATTATCGTGCTCAGTTTGTTTAGCTATTTCTGTTGTTATGTGATTGTTGCATGCTTCCATGTTTTTAACCTGATTACCTAGACCGTATATGAATTTTTTGACGTACGCAACACTGCAATTCAGTCTTTAGGCTGCAAACGTGATTCTTGACTAAAATACCATTATAATTTGACCCATCTAATCTGCATTGGATTCTTTTTCAATGTAAGCCAACTGGTCTGATCCCACTCCCCTGCTCATTCCCTCAATATTCCGCATTTTTTACACAACCACCTAATTAGCTTTTAAGGGACTCGACAGATTGTGCTCCAACAAGAATTTGCCACAGGGAATCCTAACCATCCTCTGTGAAAAGTAATGACTGTTCTTAGCATTCAGCATAGATTAGTATTCACTGATTTACACTGGTGCCCAGTTGAGCAAAGCCATAATTTTAAAATTCTCATTTTTTCCCCCTCCATGGCCTCGTCCCTCCCTAACTCGATAACCTCTTCCAACTTTGCAACCCTCAGAGATCTCTGTGTCTGCTAATTTTGGCCTCTTGAGCGCAATCAATTTTGATTTCTTCAACATTGATGGCCGTGCCTTCAGCTAAGTACAAATAGAACTAAGTACAAACAGAAGCGAGGTGAAATATAAGCTGGTTTAAGGGGAGGTGGGACAAGTAGAGCTGGATAGAGGGCCAGTGATAGGAGGAGATAATCAAAAGATGTCATAGACAAAAGGACAAAGAGGTGTTGAAGGTGGTGATATTATCTAAGGAATGTGCTAATTAAGGGTAGAAAGCAGGACGAGCAAGGTACAGATAGCCCTAGTGGGGGTGGGGTAGGATGAAGGAATCAAAAAAGGCTAAAAGGTAGAGATAAAACAATGGATGGAAATACATTTAAAAATAATGGAAATAGGTGGGAAAAGAAAAATCTATATAAATTATTGGAAAAAAGGGGGATCGGAAAGGGGGTGGGGATGGAGGAGAGAGTTCATGATCTAAAGTTGTTGAACTCAATATTCAGTCCGGAAGACTGTGAAGTGCCTAGTCAGAAGATGAGGTGCTATTCCTCCGGTTTGCGTTGAGCTTCACTGGAACAATGCAGCAAGCCAAGGACGGACATCTGGGCATAAGAGCAGGGTGGAGTGTTGAAATGGCAAGCAACAGGGAGGTCTGGGTAATGCTTGCGGACAGACCGAAGGTGTTCTGCAAAGCGGTCACCCAGTCTGCGTTTGGTCTCTCCAATATAGAGAAAACTGCAATGGGAGCAACGAATGCAGTAGACTAAATTGAGGGAAGTGTAAGTGAAATGCTGCTTCACTTGAAAGGAGTGTTTGGGCCCTTGGACGGTGGGGAGAGGGGAAGTAAAGGGGCAGGTATTGCACCTTCTGTGGTTGCATGGGAAGGGCCGTGGGAGGGGGGTGAGGTGTAGGGGGTGTTGGAGGAGTGGACCAGATCCCTACGGAATGAGGGAACGATCCCTATGGAATGCCGCCGGGGGGGTGAAGGCAAGATGTGTTTGGTGGTGGCATCATGCTGGAGTTGGCGGAAATGGTGGAGGATGATCCTTTGAATGTGGAAGCTGGTGGGGTGATAAGTGAGGACAAGGGGGACCCTATCATGTTTCTGGGAGGGAGGAGAAGGCGTGAGGGCGGATGCACGGGAGATGGGCCGGACACGGTTGAGGTCCCTGTCAACCACCGTGGGTGGAAAACCTCGGTTAAGGAAGAAGGATGACATGTCAGAGGAACTGTTTTTGAAAGTGGCATCATCAGAACAGATGCGACGGAGGCGAAGGAACTGAGAGAATGGGATGGAGTCCTTACAGGAAGCAGGATGTGAGCAGCTGTAGTCGGGGTAGCTGTGGGAGTCGGTAGGCTTGTAATGGACATTGGTGGACAGTCTATCACCAGAAATTGAGACAGAGAGGTCAAGGAAGGGAAGAGAAGTGTCAGAGATAGACCATGTGAAAATGATGGAGGGGTGGAAATTGGAAGCAAAATTAATAAATTTTTCCAGGTCCAGACGAGAGCATGAAGCAGCACTGAAGTAATCATCGATGTACCAGAGAAAGAGTTGTGGGAGGGGGCCGGAGTAGGACTGGAGCAAGGAATGTTCCACATACCCCATAAAGAGACAGGCATAGCTGGGTCCCATGCGGGTACCCATAGCCACACCTTTTATTTGGAGGAAGTGAGAGGAGTTTAAGGAGAAATTGTTCAGTGTGAGAACAAGTTCAGCCAGACGGAGGAGAGTAGTGGTGGATGGGGATTGTTCGGGCCTCTGTTTGAGGAAGAAGCGGAGAGCCATCAGACCATCCTGGTGGTGTAGAGGGATTGGACGTCCATGGTGAAGAGGTGGCGGTTGGGGCCAGGGAACTGGAAATTGTTGATATGATGTAGGGTATCAGAGGAATCACGGATGTAGGTGGGAAGGGACTGGACAAGGGGACAGAGAATGGAGTCAAGATAGCAAAAAATTAGTTCCATGGGGCAGGAACATGCTGACATGATTGGTCTGCCGGGACAGTCCTGATTGTGGATTTTGGGTAGGAGGTAGAAGCGGGCCGTCCAAGGTTGGGAGACTATCCGGTTGGAAGCTGTGGAGGGAAGATCTCCAGAGGAGATGAGGTCAGTGACAGTCCTGGAAACAATGGCTTGATGTTCAGTGGTGGGGTCATGGTCCAGGGAGAGGTAGGAGGAAGTGTCTGCGAGTTGACGCTCAGCCTCTGCAAGGTAGAGGTCAGTGCGCCAGACA
Source organism: Carcharodon carcharias (assembly GCF_017639515.1). Taxonomy (NCBI): domain Eukaryota; kingdom Metazoa; phylum Chordata; class Chondrichthyes; order Lamniformes; family Lamnidae; genus Carcharodon; species Carcharodon carcharias. Next base: position 96,828,559 of record NC_054486.1, on the reverse strand, counting down.
ACAACAGCACCACCCTTGTCAGCGGGTTTGATGACAAGGTCAGGGTTGGACCTGAGAGAACGGAGTGCAGCAAGTTCAGAGAGAGACAGGTTAGAATGGGTGAGAGGAGCAGAGAAATTGAGACGACTCTCTGACCACTCTTTCGGTCACCTGCTCTAATATCACCTGTAAAGTTCAGTGTGATATGTTGCTTTATAATGCTCCCATGAATCACCTGGAGATATTGTATTACATAAAAGGCACCATATAAATACAAGGTGTCGATTGTAGTTGTAGATTTATGGTCACTTTGGGTGCTGATATGACCAAGGCTCTAGCTGTTCTAATCCAGGAACAGGATGGGATATGGTAATAAAACTACAGTTATATTGGAGTTGGTTATGGAATTAACATCATTAACAGGTTTGGTCTTTGTTAATACTTACACTGGCAGCAACCTTCACAGAAGATTTGAAGTGCACAGGCTTTGGTAGTGTTATTGTTCCTTTAAGATAAACATTAACTTTCTCTGTAGGCTTGCTACGCAGGTACAAATCTTCAACCTGTTAGAGGGTGAGAATATAATTATTAGCAATTTGTTCATTCGCCTCATGGCAATTTAATCATTTACACGTTATATACTCACTTTAATTCAAAGAATCTACTCTTCTCCTCCTTTTGTATGGGTGATACTGAGCAACAGCTATAATTTTACTTCAAGGTGATCGAGCCAGGACATTACGTGAGGAGAATCAAATAAAGTTGCTTTAGCACTTCGCTGTTTATAATTATGTCACTTAATTCAAATGGTTGCAGGATTTTTATTGTAAAACCAACTGAGTTATTCAGGAGGGAGTTTGTTGTTTGTTGCACAGCTAATCTAGAAGAAAATGGTCAGATCACACTTTTTCAAGAACAGAAGCTTTTGAAGCAATATTCCGTCTTCAGGAGTGAAGGAGGGAACACCTTCAGAACCAGAAGTGTAGGAAAACTTCATATAAACACAACATCAGCTAACAAGCCACTGGTGTTACTTAGCTGCTGCTATTTCTATATCAAATATCTATTTCAAACACTCATTAGCATCCATTAATTTAGCACATAAAAAACATAAACATAATATTAGGCTTACCTCAGAGGTACGCAGCACCAGCCCATGGCAAATAAAGCTACCTGACAGAATCCTATGCCACAGACACTGTTTTCTAGACTACAACGCCCATTAGTTGCCAGAATGTATGGTTGCTAAGTTTGCAGATGATACAAGGATCGGTAGGAAACTAAGTTGTGAAGAGGAAGTAAGGAGTCTGCGCAGGGATATAGGCAGATTAGGTGAGTGGGCAAAAATTTGACAGATGGAGTATAATATCAGAAAATGTGAACTTGTCCACTTTGGCAGGAAGAATAGAAAAGCAGAATATTGTTTAAAATGGAGACTGATTGCAGAACTCAGGGTACAGACGGATCGGAGTGTCCTGGTACAGGAATCACAAGAAGTTATTATGTAGGTACAGCATGTGATTAGGAAGGCAAATGGAATGTTGTCACAGGGGAATGGAATAGAAAAATGGGGATGGTTTGCTACAGTTGTACAGAGCTTTGGTGAGACCACATCTAGAATACTCTGTACAGTTTTGTTAAGAAAGGAGATAAATGTGTTCAAAGCAGTTCACAGAAGGTTCATTCAACTGATACCTGGAAAGGGTGGGTTATCTTAAGAGGAAAGGCCAGACAGCTTGCTACTATACTCATAGTTTAGAAGAATAAGAATTGATCTTATTGAAACATATAAAGATCCTGATGGGGCTTGACAGGCTGGATGCTGAAAGGATATTTTCCCTTGTGGGGGAGACTAGAACTAGGGGGTACAGTTTAAAAATAAGGGGTCTCCCATTTAAGACAGATGAGAAGAAATTTTTTCTCTCCAAGGGTTGTGGATCTTTGGAAATCTCTTCCCTGGAGAGCAGTAGAGGCAGGATCATTGAATATTTTTAAGGCAGAGGTAGAGAGATTCTTGACTAACAAGAGAGTCAGAGATTATTGGGGGCAGGCAGATTGTGGAGTTGAGGCCACAATCAGATCAGCCATGATCTTATTGAATGGCAGGGCAGGCTCGAGGGGCCGAATGGCCTACTCCTGCTCATAATTCGAATGTTCATCATTTTCTTGTAAGTTCCCAAGTTGAGAAATATATGTTGATTATATGGAGATGTAGGGGCAGATACCAGAGTAACGAGCTGAAGGACCATATCAAGAACTAGAAAAAGATATAAGTTCGGTGGAAATTCATGAGGAATTGAGGTAATGGAACAATAGATTGGTCTCCCTTTGTGAGAACTTATGGAGCAACTTCACAACAGCAATAGAAACGTCAACAGTCGGCTACTGTCATCTAGAAGACGGGTTCAAAAACGAAGAGGAAATAAAACAGTAGCAACACTACAGTAGGGTTCCAGTTTTCCAGGTACATAGAGAGGCCTCACCTGTACCACAGTGATCCAGATTTGTTCCACATCTGGTTTGTAACACAGTTTCAGGTTGAGTTTTCCAAAGTCATCGAAGAGTGTATCTGGGGAAGAGCACAAATTTCTAAATAACTATATCTGCAAACCAACGTACTTTGTAACTAAACAGTTTTCACATACAGGAAGTTGAAGCACTTGATTTTTTTCCTCTGTAGTTTGGCTTCCAATGAGCAATAACAGCATCAACCAGCAATAAAAAAAGGCTTAAATCTACCAGGTTCATTATGGCAGGGGGTGAACACATATTCTTAAAATTTGAGAATTGCAGTGAAATGATTGGTCAATTCTCCTGCTTGGTTGGCCAATCACTTATGCTGTTGAAATGGCAAGGTGTCAATTTTTTAAATTTATCCTTTCATGGGATGTGGGCATTGCTGGCAAGGCCAGCGCCTGTTGCCCATCCCTAATTGTCCATAAACTGGTGGCTTGTTCAGCCATTTCAGAGGGCAGTTGAGAGTCAACTGCATTACTGTGGATCTGGGGTCACATGTAGGCCAGACCAGGTAAGGGTGGTAGAATTCCTTCCCTAAAGGATATTAAGTGAGGCAGATAGGATTTTACGGCAATCGATGATAGATTCATGGTCACCATCACTGAGACTAGCTTTCATTTCCAGACTTTTGTTTATTAATTGAATTTAAGTTCCACCAGCTGCCATGGTGAGATCTGAGCACATGTCCCCAGGGCATTAGTGTGGGCCTCTGGATTACTAGCCCAGTGACAACACCACTATGCCACTGTCACTGAAAACTGGGAGATGGGGTGACAATGAAGCTCCTACATCAAATCTCCAAGTGAAACAGTCACAATTGTATAAAAAGTGTGCAATGATTATGGTCCTAGATTGCTTAATCATGGCCCCAGTATGCAGCAGACCACTAGATGAAGCTTCATAAATTCTTTTAATGATCAGGTAGGATCAGTATTTTCAATGTCCAGGTCATTTCCATTATGGAGATCAAAGCTGAGAACTTTTAGTTTGTAATAATACGTTTGAGTATAGATGACACTCACCCAGTCACTACCACATGGTTAAAACAAACATTTTCTGGGTCCCATTTTGTACATGATAGCATTTTACTCAGTGAGGGTATTAAGGCAAATGGAGCCAAGTTGGATAAATGGAACTGTGTTACAGATCAGCCATGATTCAACTAAATGGGGGGGAAACATGTTTGAGGGGCTGAAAGGCCTACTACTGTTGCTGTAAAAGTGATGAATTTAAAAAAAAACACTTAAAAACCAATGCCCAGCAACATAAAGAGATCTTGTTATAACCAATACCCTTTAAAGAAAGTGGAGTTTCATACTTTTCATTATCTGAATAAGTCACTCAGGGAATGGGGGCAGGAGAGAAGGGGAAACTAATGAAAGAACCCAGCTAAAATAAATGATTACTACAATGTCTTTAACTCATGGGCATAATAAGGAAATCAACTCTTCTACGGAATTTTATCACTGTGTACCTTTTATTGTTTTGAAATCTTACAAGTAACTTGAACTGCAATTATTCCTCTCTAGCCAAGTGAGCATGTAAGAGTATTGGGCCCAATTTTAACCCAGCCCAGGCATAGGGAATGGGAGAGGAGGTGGGGGGTTGAGTATAACTCCTTCTGCACATTATTGCTGCCATGCCCAACCCAATGGCTATGATATTGCGTCATTACATAGTAACTATGGCATTTTGTTCACCCTCAGGTTCCTGCCACTCCCTTTACATTACAATAGAAATGTGCTTTTTGATTATATAATTTGTCAAATGTTTCAAGTATCCATCCAGCATTAGAAAAATTAAGAAGATGTTTCAGTGACTTAATGTACTGCCTATGGACACAAGGGCACAAAAAAGCTACGAGCAGAGCTCTAAGCAGAAAAATAAATGCTGTGGCTGGAGCCGGGTGTTTGGTATGTACAGATAAGGGATAGTATGTGCACACAGGGAACCATAGGGGAAGCAGGTGCCAGAAATGCAATGCAAAAGACACAGAGGGAGAGAGGGAGGGAGAGAGAGAAAGAGAGAGAGAGAGAGAGAGCGAGCGAGAGCGAGAGATTAACTGATTCAATGAAAGTCCTACTAGGTATCCTGGGAAACCTGTAGTGCAGAAAATGAAGGGGTCGCATTCCTCAAAACTAGGCTAAACAGTCATCGAGGTTTATTAGAAACGCTTTCTGAAATACTTAGAGATGGCATCGTTTTCAACAATAGTACTCACCTACACTGCGAGAGCTTCCCTGGGAATCCATCAAAGAAGATAACGTGCTGTTAATACTTGATGTTGAACTAAACCTCTGTGTGCATAAACAGAGAAAAGTCAGGCATAGTTTTAAACCATGAACAGGAAAAGGCTATTCAGCTTCTCGAGCTTGGAGCAGAGAAACATGCAATTGCAGCCTCACCTTCCCTTCTTCATCGTGTGAATTAATGCTTTATGTTGAGATAAAACTTTAGTCAATTCCTTTAAAGATTATTGCTGAAAAACCAGAGTTCCTGTGCAATCACTGAACAGCAGGGGTGGGCATTTAGGGGAAGAAAACGAAGAAATACTGGACGAAATGGCAAGAGAGGTATGATGCAGCAACTGACCTACGTCAGGGCATTAAAACCTGAACTGTTGTCATCAGAATCTCTTAACTCATCCAACTGAACCTCTGAAACAACTCAATGAATTTTCTTCCAGAGTTGCTTGCAGCAGTGCCCTGAAGATTAATGCTCTATTTTTAAGAGACTTCAGGACAACTCTGGAGGGTTGGCGACCCTAAATCAGGGGGTCTCTCGCTGGTCACTAATTTGACTAAATTTCTCTTGGTTTCAAGCTAAAAAAAGGAGAAACCCTAACGCTGTTACTCTGAACTGAAGTTGCTCTTTTTGTGGAGATGTAATTCCTGAACCATAAGTGGCAGCTTGCTGAATCATCGCACAGAACAAAGGAAAACCCTTCCCTTCCCTTAGGTCTTTCCACAGTACAGTACTGTCTATTGAAACCTCCTCAAATCATGGCATTTAAAAACATTCCGACAAACGCCTGAAGAAAAATTAATTAAAACTTCAGCGAAGGAGCAGTGACATGGGATCACTGTCGCATATGGAGGTGAGTAACCTTCTTCTGTGCTGAAAAGGCTTCAATCAGCTGCAGAAAAGTTTACCAAATATTGAAGATGCTGAAATTCCTGCTGCATGTGATGGTTACCATCCTTTGACTAACAACCCCATGGTCGATTCTCTATGGCAAGTTGTGAAACTCATCTTTGTAAAAATTAGTAAATGAGTGCCAGAAAAATAACTAATGAAGCTATCCAAGTTGTTCCAAAATCCAGGGAATGAACCAACCACCCTTCCCTATGATACATCTCCACTCCAGTGCCACTATATCTATATGTGGTTGACTGCTAATCCATACATAACAAGTCACTCCATTGCAAGATCCACTCTACCTATCTAACCAACATCATTGTGAGAGTAACCTTACCACACAAACTGGAGAGCTTCAAACAGAAGGGCAGCACTTACTCCAAACACACCTTCTTTGTCAGAAGAGTAATTTGAAACAGCGAACATAACAATCTCAGCTGAAGGGTACCGTCAATTAACCCAACAACTGATTTTCAGTAAACCCCCATTCGGACTTTAGAGAAGCTCCACTCAGTACTTACGGTGTAGCACCTGATTTCAGGGGTTGAAACAGAGAGGCCCGAAGCTTCCACTGAGTCATGAAATGGTTGCAGCAGAGAAGGAGGCCATTTGGCCCATCATTCTGTGCGGGCTCTGTGCAAGAGTACCCCAGCTAGCCCCAATGCCCCACCCATTCCATTAATCTTGTGCTTTTCTTCCTCTTCAGGTGCCCATCCAATTCCCTGGATGGAGTCTGTCTCCACCATCCTTTCAAACAGTGCATTCCAGATCCTAGTTAATCGCACCATGAAAAGAGGTTTTCCTCATGTCGCTCCTGTCAATCACCTTAATTGGTTCTCTGCCCTTCTGCCAATGGAAACAGTTTCTCTTTATCTACTCTGCCTAGACCTCCCCTCATGATTTTGAACATCTCTATCAAATCTACTCTCAACTTCTCCAATCTATTCATGTAACTGAAGTTCCTCATCCCTGGAACCATTTTTGTAAATCACAGGACCCGCCTGGCCTCCCGCTGCATAATTAATGGAAAACCCTGGAAGTGACTATTTACACCATTTCTTCAGTAGTTCGATCAATCTTCTGCCAAGCAGGGACCTCACAGATATTCCAAGCAGCAGAGTATAAAGTCCTATCACTTTGGGAGAGCACAGGTTGAGGAAACAGAAAGGAAACGATACACACAAGTCTGTTAGTTTAGATACGCAGCAATCCAACCCACAGGGGTATGTGTTATAGTTCCATTTAAAAAGATGTAAGGAACACACTCTTGTCAGCTTCACAAGCCACAGACAGCTGCAGCAAGATGGAGTCCCTCTCAAACTAGCACAAGTCTCCACAAATTCACAGATGCCTTCCTGAATTTAATCAGGCATTTTTTTTTTTACAAATTATCTAAAAGACCACACATGGCAAACCTTGCAACATACATTTTTTACACTACGTTTTCACCAGAATTTGAGCAGTATTTTGCAGATCCAGAGCAGATTAGGAAATTAAAAAGCTAACCTTGAGTTTTCAAGCATGCAAAATTTGAGAACATTCTCCAATTTTTTTTTGGCAGTGGTGGGGGGGAGAAAAAAAAGATGAGAATCCATTACAAAGGAGTAGGGAATGGTGACAGAAACAATGGAGCAAGCTGCCAACCCTCATTATATTGACCATTTATTTATCCAACAGCAATGAGCAGGGCTAGCTTTTTTTAAAAAAAATGATTCATTCACAGGATGTGGGCTTGGCTGGCTAGGCCAGCATTTATTGCCCATCCCTAGTTACCCTTGAGGTGGTGGTGGTGAGCTGCCTTCTTGAACCACTGCAGTCCATGTGGTGTAGGTACACCCACAGTGCTGTTAGGAAGGGACGCACAGGAATTTGACTCAGCGACAGTGAAGGAATGGCGATATATTTCCAAGTCAGGATGGTGTGTGACTTGGAGGGGGACTACCAGGTGGTGCTGTTCCCATCTATCTGCTGCCCTTGTCCTTCTAGATGGTAGTGATTGTGGGTTTGGAAGGTGCTGTCTTGTAGATGGTACATATTGCTGTCACTGTGCATTGGTGGTGGAGAGAGTGAATGTTTTTGTGAATGTGGTGCCAAGCAAGCAGACCGCTTTGTCCTGGACAGTGTCCAACTTCTTCAGTGTTGTGGGAGCTGCACTCATCCAGGCAAGTGAGGAGTATTCCATCACCCTCCTGACTTGTGCTTTGTAGATTGCGGACAGGCTTTGGGGAGTCAGAAGGTGAGTCACTCATTGCATGATTCCTAGCCTCTGACCTGCTTTTGTAGCCACAGTATTTATGTGGCTAGTCCAATTCAGTTTCTGGTCAATGGTAACCACCAGGATGTTGATAGTGAGGGATTCAGTGATAGTAATGCCATTGAACATCACGGGGTGATGATTGGATTCTCTCTTGTTGGAGATGGTCATTGCCTGACACTTGTGTGATGTGAATGTTATTTGCCACTTGTCAGCCCAAGCCTGGATATTGTCCAGGTCTTGCTGCATTTGGACATGGACTGCTTCAGTAACTGAGAAGTTATGAATAGAGCTGAACATTGCGCAATCATCAGTATCAGTGAACATCTCCACTTCTGACCTTATGATGGAAGGAAGGTCATTGATTAAACAGCTGAAGATGATTGGGCCTAGGACACTACCCTGAGGAACTCCTGGAGCTGAGATGATTGACCTCCAACAACCACAACCATCTTCCTTTGTGCTAGGTATGATTCCAACCAGTGGAAAGTTTTCCCCCTGATTCCTATTGAGTCCAGTTTTGCTAGGGTTCCTTGATGCCTCACTCGGTCAAAAATGGCCTTGATGTCAAGGGCAGTCACTCTCACCTCACATCGGGAGTTCAGCTCTTTTGTCCGGTGTTTAAAATTGTATCAGCCATTCTGTGAAACAGCAGCTAATATTTAATCAGCAGGTATCAAACCTATCCATATGGACCAAATCATCGGGCACGTGCAGCAGAAACAGCCAACACTTCATCACTGATCAACAGCAGAGATCATTGTCTTTGACTTCCTGTGACTTCCCATGAGTGGTGGCAGCCACCTCCTTCATAAGTGGAAGGCGAGGGACCATCCAAGGTGTGTTCGTAGCTTTGAGTATCAAACCAAGGAAAACATCACATCAACCTGCCCACCAAGATCTGTTGTGGGAGGCATGTCATTTCTTCACTCAGTATCTTGGGAGGCCATCAAATGGATTGCTAAACAAGACACTCCATTTCATACTTTTCCCACCATCCAGAAGTATTTACAGCAGTATTCCCGAAAATGGAGTGGAGTGGTTGGAGGGAGTGGAGGCGGGGTGGGGGGGTAGGGTGTGGTGGCAAAGAACAGGATCAAAAAATGTGTGGAATTTAAAAGGTTCATATGAACCGTTCAAAATTGCAAAATGATTTACCAATTGCTAGAGGTGAGAATATAGTGTAGCAAAAGAAGATAGATAACTGATGTAGGTTTACAAGACACTTGCCTTCGCACACAAAAAGCCTTTTATAATAAGACTGCATTTTGAGAAGGTGCCCACCTCAATCAATCTGTCTCCAGCAAGGTTATCAGGGCTACTTATAGAATCCAGATTGATTACAGACTTACCTGTACTCGCTGTGGATTTGTAAGATCAAACATGGATATGCTTAAGCCTTGTGCATTATTCATTTTTATGCTCCTCAAATCCCACGCTGAAACAGAGAGCACAAAAGGTTTCTCAAGATAAAAATAGTCATTCCTGAACGTAGGCTTTAAGAGCCACGAATCTCGTCATAGGGCTGAATTTTTACCTGCCTGACCTGCCAGGAGGGGCTGGATCAGAAATTCACAGGGACCCCAGACGCCATCATTACCCGGCATGCTGCAGCCTTAAAATTCCACAACTTGCACGTAATGTCATCAGTCGGTTTCCTGCCAACTGACAGCTTCCAGTTTCTGTAAGGTTAGCTCAGCCTGTGCCACGGGTGAGGGAGGTGAGGTTGTCATCCGTAGGGTGGGGGAGGAGGTGCTAAACTGAGTGGACTGCCAATTAGCAGTCACAGGGGAAGGGAGAAATCAGTGATTGGGGAGCAACAAGATTGGAGGCCTGGAGTACCTGACCACAGGATTTCTCAGGCAAGCATGCTGTATCCAGGAGGTAGGTGTAAAAGGAATTAACTTCCTCAATCCACCAAGTCCTCACCTGGCTAAAGGTACTGGGAAAGCTGGCCAACAATATTTAAATTCAAAAAGTTGAATCACAATGAGGTTGCAGCCTTATCGTAATAAGTAAATGTCCAACCTGCTTTCCACAAGTAGATTGGTCACCCGTTTATGTTAAAACTAGAAATAGACAGGTTTGAGGTGGGTTAAGTTCCTGTTTTCGATTTCTTACATTTTAAGCTCTGACATGAGCCCAACCCACTCGCCTTTGGGAGCTAAAATTCAGCTTGTTTGGTTCCCTGAAGCAAAGTGCTGCACAATTTATTTCTTAACTATCAAAATAAAGTGAAACTTTGCAACACGAAACTAACTTTATGCCTGGTCATTCAACTGTTAACTGTTAATTGCCAATTCACACATATGACACTTCTATGGCCCAGCAACATTGGATAATGAAGTAGTTAAATCATCCTTGAGCAAACTTCACATTTTAGGCACCATCCTTGGTTGGTAAGGCTTGGCCTAAATAGCCAAGTGGTTATGGTACTGGGTTTGTAACCCTAAGATCAAGAGTTCAAATCTCACAATGGCAAACTATGAAACAATCCTTGGTTGGTATTTGCTGAAAGGTCCAAGTATTGGCTCCATAAACCATCACTTGATTGGTAATAAAATCGTCTCTCTCTAGCCTTCCATCCAAAATAAGCATTTATCTGAGCTAAACAGTAGAAGGAAATTGTCTGCGCTGCTGACAGCCAGCAGCCTTAATGACAACTATCAGTAAAATGAATTATGGTTACACCCTCACAAATGCAAGGAAATGAACAGATTAAAAGTAAAACTGCTGGTGGTGAAGTAGGCTGCTTCCCTAAACGTTGGGAAAGCTTCAATGGAGACATTCGTTCCTCTTCTATAATTTGCTGTGTGCACTCTCATGTTGTGTTCTTTGTTGATGGGATGGGCCCTATTGCAGCACAGAATGTTTAAAATTATTCAGTAGCTTAATGAATTGTCAAGGCCCATAGGGAAGGATACTACCTGGCCTGAGAAATAAAAGAGCATATTTGAGTTTGGGAAGGGTGTAGCTAAAGGGAAAAACATGTGAGAGATATAAAGAGTGCCACATTTTGAGGATATTAGCAAAGAATGAATTAGGGTATGAGGTTGTTTCCACTCAAGCCACAAAAGAAACTGTATTGATAAAGAACATAACAACAGAATAAAACTTTCACAACCTCAGGATGTCCCAAAGCGCTCGACAGTCAAAGGACTTGTGAAGCGTTATCACTACTCCAATGATACCAACAGCCAACTGGCGCACAGCAAGCTCCCATAAATAGCATGATAAATGACAAGATCATTTGTTTCAGTCATGTTAGTTGAGGGATGAATATAGGTCAGGACACCAGGGAAAACTCCCCTGCTCTTCTTCAACTAGTGTCATGGACCTTATACATCCACTTGAGGGGGGAGATGTTGGTTTAATGTCCCTTCTGAAAGAAAGCCAAAGGAAAGAATAAACAAAACTGGAAGGATACATGGTATGCTGGAGAATGAAGGAGTAAGGGATGTGGCATTTATTTATGAATGCATTGGTCATTATAATCAGCAGTCAAAGAGCTCAAGGCACTGGTTGGAATGGAGGAATATGATTTTTTAGACTTGATTGAAACCTGGCTATAGTTTGACCAGAACTTTGAAATTAAATATCCTGAGTGTAACATTTTTGAGTGAGATACGTAGCCTGATAAGCCACCAATGAAGGTCATTCATCTATTGTGCCCATGCCAGTGGGGTGGCCTTGTAGATTAAAGGTACAGTTACAACCATTGAAAGAAAAGTTTGTATCAAAACAAACAACAAATGATTGATAGTGCAGCATTCCCTCAGTACTGCGATGGGAGTATCAGCTTAGATTGCATGCTCAAGTCTCTTGAACACATAACTTTCTACACAGATGAGAGTGCCATGAGCTAAGAATACATTGTGGATATCTTAAAAAATTACTTTTGTACCGTTTATTTGAAATATATAATCTGGCCAACACATCGGAAATCTGTTTGTGTTATATGTTGCTCCTGCTGACTACTGGTTTCGGTCAATGGAATGTTGCATGCAGCAAATGAGTCCTGTCATCACTTCAGCAACATGCTGAATAACAAGTCTGGTATTCAACAACATGCCCAATTATCTACAAGATCATAATTTGTTATTTTGTTAGATGCACTGGGCTTAACTCCTTGTTGGTCAGTTGGCATATTTAAAGCTATCATGTCACAGGGTTTTGTTAATGTAACAGTGACGGGAAGACAATTTCTTGTACTTTTTGAACCTATCTTCGGAAAGCTCCATTATTACACTCCTTCCCACTGCAGCAAACCATTACTAGATGCCTAAAAGTCTCACCTTCCATTTCAATTTCTTTCCTACTGTTCAGAGGTCTAAAATGTACTCCCATTAACTGATCCCTTATCATTCATTACCTCAACCCAGACTGACACTTCTGAGCACCACCAACGATACAGATTTTCCTTGTAACTATCTTAATATAGCCTTAATCTACAAGGGCACCTCTCTGGCATGAGCATGATGGACGAATTACTTCTTCTGTGCTGTGTCAGACCAAAATTCTTTCTGCTTCTCTCCTGAAAATGCTATATTCAGGAATATTTAAATTCAAAGTCCTGATCAAACTATAGCCAGGTTTCCATCAAGGCTAAAAGATCATATCCCTCCATTCCAACCAGAGCCTCTAGTTCTTTGATGATGAATTCTAATGACTAGGCGTTCATTAATAAATGCTATATCCTTAACCTTTTCATTTGTCCAGTTTTGTTTAGTATTTCCTTTAGCATCTTTCTCCATTACCTCCCTTTAAGGTATGTATTTCCATGCCCCATGTTTTAATTTTTTTTTCTCTTTTCACTAACCTTATTCTTAAATCAATCAATCAAGAGTATTCCTTACCTGATTCAGATGGACTACTGAGTTTTCCCTTAGGTAGCACATGTTTACCCAATCCTGGGGTGGTGTGCTGCAACATATAATTAGGATTATAGACTTCATCGAAGTCTTGCATGTGTTTACGTGGATTGGATAGCTCCAGCTTTCTTTCAGTATAATGAGCTCTTGAGAAACCTGCCAATAAGAGTAGATATCAACCATTAAAAAAAGTCAACATGTTCAACTACCATGCTGATCTGATTGAGTGGTCATTGAAAGTATCCATTTGCTGTGAGAGGTTCCTATCTGCATCAAGTCCTGCTTGGTCATTACCCTGTCCTCACTGACTCACACTGAACCCCTGGGGAATTAGGAACCAAATTTAAAATGTTTCATTCTTGTTTTTAAGTGCCTCCATGGTCTTGTCTTTCCATCTCTGTGTACCTTCCTCCAAGGCTATAACCTCCCAACCCACCCCACTCCAAACTCACCATTTCTCTCTCTGGCCCCTCCCCTGTTCCTTGCCCAACCATTGATGGCCTTGCTTTCAGGTGCCCAGGTCCCATAATCCAAAATTTCATCCATAAACCTCTCCACCTCTTTGACCAGCCTCCTAAATATCTCATTTGGCTTGGTATTAACCTTTTCCTCCTCATGCCTAGTGAAGTGCCTTGGGTCATTTTTCTATGTTATTCTACATGAATGCAAATTATTGCTGTTGTGGCCATGATTATATTCAATATAAAGGTTACAGTCAGAACGTTCAACAACAATACACTCAACAATTCAATGAACATCACAGACAATCAGAGCAAAGGCAATGACACTGGCATACCTGGCACGGTGTCTTCATAGTTCCAGTTAAAGCTGGGTTGTACATAGGTTGCTTTTAAATTTGGTAGCACAAAGGGCACCTCCCTGCCATCAGGAGGCAGTTTGGACAGTAAAACGTCCTCGGTAAATCTGATCTTCTTCGGGCCAGAACTGGACTCTGATTGGGAATCTGGACTAGCAGGTTCCCTAGGAACTGAGAAGATTTGATTTTTTTTAAAAATTCATCCATATTCATTGTCAATCTGCTGAACTGTAAGCTGTTTATTTAACTACAACTGCAAAAATGCTTCATTGACAGTGTTGTAATTAGCAATAATCCAATTCTTGATTAACCAACAGATTGGGCAGAATTTTGCCCTTGATGGGCGGGCGGGCCCCACCAGCTCGGTGACAGGCAGGCAGCCAATCGCCGCCGCCGAAACAAGCCCCACTGCCATTTTGAGCGGGCCGCCCAATTAAGTCCCGCCCAGCGGGCCGCCCAACGGGAAGTGCTATGCACTTCCTGTGCGAGGGAGGGGAGGGATTCCCCAACTGTCAAAGTGCACTCTTTCACGCAAGTGCACAGAAAAGTGCACACTACTCCCTGAGACTAAGTGCTGTCTCAGGGAGAGCCCTGAAAGTGTTATAAACTTAAAAAGTAGAAAAATAAAAAAAATTAACACGTCCCCCTCAATGTCACACGAGATGGGACATGTTAATAAATATCACAAAGTTTATGAAGGTTTTTTAAAACAGACATGAAACCTCATCCCGCCAGTGGATGAGGTTTCATGTTTTTCCAGAAGCCCCGCTGGGGTTCCTGGCCTGCCCGCCAGCCTTAAGGTTGGACGGGCAGGGCCTTTAATTGGCTTAATTATCCTGTCAATGGCCTCAATTGGCCATTGACAGGTCGGCAGATGGACAGCTGATTTCGCTGTCCGCCCGCCTTCCTGAATAATTTAAATGGGGCGGGATGACGTCGGGGATTCCCCCCAATGTCATCCCGCATCATTTTCGTGTTGGCGAGCAGGTCCCGCCCCCAACTCGCCGACGGAAAAATTCTGACCATTATTTTTTAAAAAGTCAGGCAGAAAGCAGTTTGGCCATCCACAATGTGAGGCCTGGGAAATTTTAACCCCGCGGTCTTGTTTCATGATCCCTGTAAGACACCTATTGGTCCCTGGGGTGTGGTGGTGATGTGGAGGTGGGGTTGCGGGCTGATGGCAAAGTATTAGCTGGGTTGGCGGGAGTGAGATTTTGGGTGACAGGAGGTCACTATGCGAGGGGTGGGATGGAATAGCCTATTAGCAGTTTTACAACTGTTTAGGAGGGCGGTCAGAAGGGCACTGTGGTGAGGGGAGGGGGAGGGAGACCCAGGGAAGGTGAGGTTCAAGCTTTGCTTGCAGGTCATGGAGGAGCAATACTGTTTCTCTTGGTCCACAAGTAAATCACTTTTTTTAAAGAAATGCACTCAACTTTCCTGGGCCCCACTCTGATTTGTTGGCAGGGAGGCCTCAGGGTAAAATTGTAGCCTGGTTTCTATGACATCATCAGGCCCAAACTGTACAGTTAAAGCAGGACTCCTCTCTCTTTTGGGCATCCACTCATCTGCTCAAAAGAGCAAGATAAACTACATCCCATGGGAAAGCACTACAGCTATTTTAACTCTTCACATGCCTGGATTCTGCTGGCTGGGCAGGATTAAAATTGAATCCTTAACTCCATAACTTGCCGTCATTCTATCATTCTATATATCGAGTGTGTTATCTTTTACAAGCTTAAAAGTTTTGACAAAGGACTATGGAATCCTAAACAAGAGTCCTGGAGGTAGTGGCTAAAAAAAAAGTAGAAAACCAGTTTTCCAAATGTCAAATAGTACAGATTCATTATGATGCTCAACACTAAACATGGTCTCACTGGTCATCCAAATTTTTTGAGATAGTGCTTTTCCTTTTTAAATACACCAATGTTCATATTTCTGGAATATTTAAAAGGAAGACATTTTTAGGTTTTCAAAGCAGGATTACTTGAAAGTGCCGGAATATTATCCGTTACCCAATGCTGTAAAATTCACTTTGTAGTGATTAAATGCAACAATTCTACAATCTTCCCAGATGGATGGCTGGTGCAGGATTCACATGCAGTCTTCCAAAGTTGAGTTTTAAGCAGAGGAGCGTAACACAGAGGCAAATTAGCACTCTATGATCTGGTCAATAAAACACGACTTACAATACTTGCTGCATGTTATTTCAAATGGAAGTAATGGGGTAGATTTTCAGCTTGAAATTGGATCTGCCTAATAAATGGCATCTCATCCACAACACCAGTTATACACTCAAGTGGCAGGTTGCAAATCTACCCCGATTTCACCATATTGTTAGAAGATGGAAGTTAACAGGAACAGAAAAAAAAAACCTACTTTTACTTTTGCTGTCATCTTTCTCATTTTCCTTTGAGAATGTTTTCTTGCAGCAATCCTTTAGAAAGTCTACAGTGAGCCCCAGTACAACACTAAGCAACAATCCAACGAAAATTGGGATAAGCAACCAAAGTGATGCTGAAAGAGATGGGGATGATGAGGTTTAATAGAAACACAGAGTGAGTATCGAAAGAACATTATCTCAATGTGGGCTTCCAAACTTTGAAATACAAAGAAACATTCGCAAGGCTACAGAGAAAGAACAATGGGGAAAGAGCAGCGGGGTTGGGACCAATCGGATTGCTCTTTCAAAGAGCCAGCACAAGCATGAAGGGTTGCATGGCCTCCTCCATCTGCTTTATGATTCCATGCTTGAAAGCAAATTCTACAGCTTGGCCATCTTTTGAGCTTTGTTAAATGCCCACCTCACCCAGGAGTGAAGGTATTTGGTAGCCACCAGTTCATTAGAAGCATCCAGAACTAGCAGGTACTGCAGAGTAGTGAGTGCTTCTTTGATCTTAATTTAACAACTGTCAATAATGTCTCATTTATAAATATTTGTTTTCTTTTTCAGTTTGGACTAACCATCTGCTCTCAGACTAATGTTCTTTTCCTTGTTGGAGGATTGGCATAAGCAGCTGTTAGTTAATCTAACATTTGTACTGGGGTAAGGAATATTTGGCAACACTCGAGAGTATGTTATCAAATGTTGTTAAGAGTGGAAATATTAAATGCACAGCATGAGTTTGGAAATGATATGGCATGCCTCACAAATCTGTTGGAGTTTTTTGAGAATGGATCCTTACATGGGTTTTCAAAATGCATGATAAAAAATTCAATTTTGATGGAATTAATGGCAAATTAGCTGATTGGATCGACATTAGTGAAAGAAAGAATTTGCATTTATATTGTGCTTTTCACATGCCCCCACATGCGTCACCAATGAAGTACTTTCGAAGTGCAGTCGCTGTTGTAAAGTGTGGTAATATGACAGCCAATTTGTGTCCAGCAAGTGCAGTAAACAAAAGGATTGATAGAAACATCACGGCTGGACAGTGGGGTGGTGGTATGGAATGGATTGGTTCTACATCACCTGTTCTTCATAAACAATGTAATGGGAGGCTACTTATGTATCACTTTCTGAAGACACTAAGCCTTTTGGTAAGGTGATAAGTTTCAAGGACACTATCAGTATTCAAAGAGAACTTTCAACTTTGGTGTCAATAGAAAGGAAATATAGCAACATGTATAAAATGATCAATCTGATTTCATTCATGTTAGACCCTGCCAAAATTGAAAGCTCTGCAAAAGGATCATTATAGAGGTGCTAATAAATGTCCAATTAACCTTTGTCGGTTGGATACGTACAAGGTTCTGCATAGTGGAACAGGTAACATGAGGTATGCATGCCAAGAAAGAATGATACTTCGGAATTTCTGATTAGCAAAAGAATCAGAAATCCAAAGAAGGTTTTGCTGTGGTTATTGAATCGCTCACCAAAATCATTAGTCAATGTGAGTTGGTAAGGGAAATCCAATACTAAGGCATTGGAAGAGTGTTTAATTGAAAATCAGTACAAGCTCTGGAGATCGCAGGTTGATTTTCAGCAAATCTGCATTTGCAATATTCAAGAACAATGTTGGCACATACTTCTGAGGGTTAGGAAAGAGTCAGAAATTACTATGGAGATGGGTAGATGAGAGATAGGGAGAAACTTGTCCCCTGGAGATTAATAAATTTGTACAGTCCAGGTTAGGACAATGATCTGGAGGAAGAATAGGGTTGATGGGGTGATGCCTATTTTCATTCTTTTGCTTCGTTACCTTTGCTAGAAAGGATATTTATATGTAGACCATTCTATTCTTGCTCAAAAGGGTTTTTTGGGTCCAACAAAATACCAGAACCTTACTACAGTTCTTAAATCAACTCTATAATTAGCATAATAAGAAGGGTCATTCTAATAGTCAAGGAATAAAGATAGTGATCACCAGTTTCCTAAAATTCAAAGGGTCACAGGGTCAGCAAAAGATGGGTTCTGTTTCCTAATTCACAATGGAAAGTCTGACAGTCTGCCTTTTCTACTCCATAGAATTTGTTTTGGTAATGGCCCAAGGGCTTTTGTCAAGTCATGTATACAACATGGAGACTGGCCAGATATGGATCGTAATGCAAACATTTTGCATGCTTATAGCCACACTCTCAGGTATATAGTTTTATAATTGCTATCAAATGCAAGAATATTATCCTGTCACTATAAAATACTCAACAGAAATAAAGTAGTCTACTAAAAGAGCATTTCTGATAGCTTGTAACCAGTTAGTCCCATTTATAATAAAAAGGTACCTGAATCATGAGTATTAAACAAAATGCATTTAATGTTAATATAAGTAAAGTATATTTGATAAGTACTGCTGCATGCAATAATGGGGTGATGTACAAGTTAACATCTGATCCATAATTAAATTAAGGGCAGGAGTTTTAGGTTGGCACGCGGGTGCGATCGGTGGGCCCAGGAGCAGCCGGGCAACGGATTGCCGACCATGATCAGCTCCCGACTGCAATTTCACACTGGGCGGCCAGCATGAAGCTTGCACTAAAATGCTCAGCGCTGCCAGGGTAGTGGCGGGAGGAGGGTGGGCGCTGATGTAAGCGCGGGCGCAGGCGAGCTCTGAATGAAAACTCCCTGAAGGCAGAGAGCTGCATCAGGGAGCTGAAGGTTTTCAAAACCAATAAATAAAGATTTTAAAATCCGGAAAAAAATGTCCGTGCCTCACAATCAATCACCTGCACATCCACATGATAAAAATTCCGTCCGTACATATTTTTTAAAATTTAATAACAGAAACCTCATTCCGCCCTTGGATGAGCTTTCATGAAAAATGCAAAGCCCACCTGGCCAATTCACCCGTCTGCCAACCGTAAGGCTGGATGGACCACAGAAAATCAGAGACAATTACAACTTTAATTGCACTAATTGGCCTCTTAATTGTCAATGGGCGAGCTTCCGACTTTTGAGCGTACCCGCTGACCAAAATATCACGCAAATATGGGATGACATCAGGACGCTTGCCCGAAGCCATCTTGCGCGATTTCCCATCCGATTGGGTCGGCACATGTCCGCATGCCAACCTAAAAATCCTGCCCTAAGTTTAATTTTAATGCCTCAAGTTTGAAATTAATACAAATCCTGATTTTTGCAACTGTAATTAATTAAGATATGAATACAAAGTACGTCAAAATTTATAATTAGTCACAAAGCATTTAATTGAGTCAATTTAACACCAGGCAAATGGGATGGCATCTGGCCTGGTTTACCCATCCAGGTTATTCTACAGCAGTGCAGAGAGTCAGAAACTGAAATATTAACAAAGGATGCCCTTCATTAAAACCGAGCTAACTCCTATCGGAGGCCAGCTATGTTATCAGAGACTTACCTGGCGAGGGTGTATCTAACTGCAGGCCTGCCATTTTTTCAATTGCTCAGGATTCAAAACTTTTAGGCTTGTTTTCTCAAGGACCTGGCTGATCTCCACATATCACAGGACACCTGCAGAAATAAAAGGAACAATGTGCCATTTTATTAAAAACTTTTAAAAGGCATTGAAAACTGCATTCAAAAAACCAATAGTTAACCACAATAGCAAAACGATAAAATGCACATCGGTTTGAACTTGGACAGACATTACAGGGGCCACCAGTAAAGGTTATTGTCCTGTTTTCTGAAAAATCGTTCTTTTTTGCTGTCCACATTTCATTTCAAATCAAATTCAACAGAAGTCAGTAATACTCAGTTTTAAGTTAGAAATCATAACGAATCAAGGGAAAGTATCTTTTAGAAATATGCACTGGGAAAGCAGATGCTGTCCCCAATATAAGAGGGTCAGCTTGACTCAATTGGTAGCTATCTTTCTTGTGTTACAAAATTTAAATCTCTTGCCATGGCTGAAGTCACAGTCTAGATTGATACTCCAATGCAATACTGAGTGTAATTTGTGGTCAAAAGTGTTGTCCATTGGGTCAGCTTTTGAACTGGTGAGATTGGGCCCCAGTTTAAGTAGTTGCTAAGATCCCATGGCGCTATTCAAACAGGAAGCAATTCTCCCTAAACAAACACCACGAAAACAAGATTATCTAGTGACTCATCTAATCATGCTACAATTTTGCCTGGCGCTAAGTGACTGCTATGTCTGTATTACACAACATTTATTAAATTTCAAAGCATAACTGAGGTGCCGGGGGGGAGAAAAGGAGTAAGACATTGATTTTCATCTTCACTGACTTGGCGATGGACTGTACCCTTATCATTTCCTGATGGAGCAGGTTTCAATGGAATGCAATTTGGCAGCTTCCACAAAAGGCAGCCAATTCGCTTTGTTGATTAGCACTAAGATAAAACTCTACCCCAAATCTGTTCCTGTAAATTGGAGGGGACGAGAAAATGGTCTTGCGTGCAATCTGTCTTGGTCTTGCCACAGATGCTTCACATCCCCAAAACTGTGTCTGATGATGCCCCCTTAAGCCTCTACATGCAATTGCAGTTCTGCAACAACATGAGAATTTGTGTTTATGTCATGCCTTTAACACAGCAAACATCCAGAAGCATAATTTTTTTAAAAATGGACTGACTTGTATGTAATCAAAGAAAGTACGTAACTGTGTATGAAGTGCTTTGATGTCTAGGAGACAAGAATATCATTCTTTTTCTAAACTGGATAACCAGTGGTAGGTGTGTTGAGCAACTCTTCTATTCACAGGGAGATTGGAAGAGTCACCTTGCTGTAAATCCAACTGTGTACAGTTTATAGGCTGCACGCATAATGACATACAGATTCCAAGTGACACGAGGACAAAAGCAAAGTTAATCTATCTATATTACTAGCACAGTTTTAGTATGGTTGCAGATATAAAGTTTTATATGACTTCAATTAGATTAACAATCTGGATATCACCCACAGCTGTTGCTTACACATTATCTGTATGGTTTCTTTTTAAATGAAATAATCATAAACCTAAGACGTTAACTTCTCAAAAAGTGAGGAAACAAAATGGTTCCTGTATCCTTGTTTAATGTAAGCATGGTTATCTCTCTTCCCACTGGCCCATTCTACATTTCAATCATTGACCCAGGAGCCATAAATTGGTGTTCTCAAAGATAGATTTTTGGTGCCTCGTTTAGTTAATGTTTTAACCATTAAACTAGAAAATATTGAAGCTTAAAAAAATAAAAAACAAATCCAAAGGACTTTGGTATTCCAAGCTCAATTAAATGCTAATTACAAGAAGTAGGAGCGTTTTATGGATTATCAGAGTTACTAATTAAAAATGAGAATCTTGTCTTTGAGCTTAATTTCCATTTTCAGCTTTCACAATGCTTGTGATTTTGCTAGGGTTTCAAATTCGAAAAGGTGCTTTTGTAGATTAAAACCAGTTTTCTGCAATAGTAGAAAATTTTGTTCAAAATGTCTTTAGATCAAGAACATTTAGAGGTGATTTATAATTGTAAGTGTAATATGTAAATTTATATTCAAATATCTACAGTCTTGATCTTGTATAATCTACGTTGTTGCTTTTGAGGGTTGAGATACAGAACTGAATTTCCACTCTGCTTAATACACAATTAGCTTGCACCCAATGGAGTCTGCAGACTTTCTGTGAGAAGAGGAAATTAGAAAGCCGATTTTGCTGCCATTTAGCACTCTCTTATAAGCAGCTGAGATGGTTATCTAGGTTGACCAATTTTAGAAGTAACTTCAAGAATAAGGAAAGAGGAAAATTAAAGATTCCCCCTAGACATTATCTTTTGTGCATCAGGTGGGTAGAATATTTCTTGGGACTGCACTGTCCTGTACCCCTAAGCTCCTGCTCTGCTGCATCCCAACCATTTTCCCGTGACAGGCCCAAAGATCCACCTATACTTGGGCAGGTCCATGTAAATTAGGTTCAAAAGGAGGAAAATACAACCCCTGCTGTTTTCCCTTATCGAATGCTGGAACTGCTCGGGTTCCTGTATACAGTTTGGTGAAGAAAAGCCTTGAAGAATTGCCAAAGGCCCTGTTCCAATGCTGTGAGGATGGGCGGGTGGGTGTGCACAGTAATCAACAACAGCACCAAATGTTTTAATCAATCTCTTTTCAGGCAGTTTGCTGGCTGCTCTGCTCCCCCCCACCATTCAAGCTGGAAATACCACAAAATCGGAAATAAAAACAACATAGGAGTACAAAATAGGGGAGTTGCACCAAAAATGACATGAGGAAACATTTTTCACGCAGTGAGTGGTTAGGATCTGGAATGCTTTGCCAGAGAGACAGGTTCAAAAAAGAATTAGACTGTTATCTGAAAAGGAAGAACGTGCAGGGTTACAGGCAGAAGGCGGGGCAACGGCACTAAATTAATTGCTCATTCGGGAAGCTGGTGCAGACACAATGGGCCACATGACCTCCTTCTGCGCTGTAACAATTCAGTGATTCCGTGTACATAGCTGGGAGCTTCTCTGGGAAGATCACTGGCCAGAAATGTCAACTCTGTTGCAAGACCTGCTTCACATTTCCAGCATTTTCTGTTTTTATTTCAGATTTCAAGCATTGGCAGTATTTTGTTTTTATAGCTGAGAGCTCGTTGCTTTTGCCCTTGCCACTTCCTGGCAAAACATATTGGAGTACAAGGCTCAACAGCAATAATTTAGGTTTCAGCTGTGGCTCAGTGGTAGTGAGTTAGATGGTCCTGGTTTCAGGCCCCAATCCAGAGATTTGAGAATATAATCTAAACAAAAACCCTAGTACAGCCTTGAGGGAGTGCTGCACTGCCAGAGATGCCATTAAACATAAACCCGCCCTCTCAGGTAGATGTGAACACTCTCTTGGCACTGTTTGACGAGGAGCAGGGGAGTTCTCTCCAGTGTCCAGCTCAATATTTATTCCTCAACCAACGGCAATTAAATAGAATACCAGGCCATTATGGCTGCTTGTGGGACTTGGTTTGTGCAAATTGGTTGCCATGTTTTGAAATCTCAACAGGGACCACAATTCTAAAATGCTTCACTGGCTTTAGAGAGCTTGGGACATCTGGAGACCATGTATATTGCAAGCCTTTTTCTTAATTTCCTGATGTGAAAAGCTGTTTCCCGTCTGATTTCCTGGACAGTGAATAGGAGAGATCTGGGAATAGAAGGCTCATAGAACCAGGCAGTGACCCAGAGAAATGTCAGGAGCATCTTTTGACCTGCACATGACTTTGGACGAGAGACAGGGTCAGTGCTAGTGTGTGACATTGGTTCAGTGTCTAGGGGGTTGGAAATTGAACTTTCACTGTTTAATTGTGCAGTGAGCACAAGTTAGAATAGGCTGCAGTCTGGGAACGACCGGGGCAGGATTTTCCAGCCCTGACAGCAACGAGCATTGTCACAGTCAGGACAGGAAAATTAGGAAAGCTGTTGACTTTTAACTGCCCTTAAAAATTTTCCTGTTCCGCCTCTGATGATGCCCGCCAGTATTGGAGCTGGAAAATCCCCCCTAGGTTTTCCCAGGATAGGATGAACAATACCCTCATTAATTACATGGGATATACAACACAGAAACAAGCCATTTGTTCCAATTTCTTCACGCTGCTGTTTGTGCTTATGAGTCTCCTCCAAGGCTACTTCCTCTCATCCTGTCAACATATTACTATTCCTTTCTCTGTCATGTGTTTACCTAGCTTTTCCCCTTCCTCTTCAAGTCCTTGAATGTGTTGTCACAGCTCAAATTCCTGTCTATCTTTCCAGGAACTCCATGCCTGAATTTTACACTCCCCACCCACAAGCAGGTTTTTAGTTTGGGGGGCGCAGCTGGGGGTGGGTGGGGAGTGGGGGGGAGGATATGGATTTGAAGAAACGGGTTTCCTTCTGGATTCCCGCCCGCCCCGACCTCGCAGCAATTTTACTCTGGGGCAGACAAGGCCTCAGGTGGGAAGCCCACCTTTGTCTCAGTTGAGGCCCTTAAGTGGCCAATTGATGGTCACTTAAGGGCCATTTTCAGCCCAGCCTCAGCTTTTAGGTCAGCAGGTGGATTGAACCTCCGTAGGGGAGGCCCGAAAATAATCCAAGTTAGATCTGGGGTGGGAGGAAGGGGAGGTTGCGCCTCCGTTAGAAGCTCCCTTCTGACTCGGGATGCCTCCCCCCTCCCCCACTAAAGGCCCAGTGATCTCCAGACCATCCTACCTCGTCCCACCCCAGCCTCCTCTCTGGAACCACAATCGCACCACCCCACACCCGCAAAACTCACCCAGGCCTTTGCTACCCTCCCCGTTCTGGGACCCCTGATACCTCCCTTCTCCTCCAGTTCCCAGACTTGACCTCAGGCCTCCTGTTGCAGTTCTTCTTCCGACCACTGCAGGGACTGAAGAGCTGCTGGCCAATCAGATTGCCTAGCAGCTCTCCAAGGTGGGACTTCCTCCCGAGTGAGGGGTGAAAGACCCGCCTAATACCAATCAACATTCGTTAGAGCACAAATTGGCAGCGGGGTAGTCAGAGTCGGAAGGGATGTGTTCCCCGTCAACTCTTCAAATGGCAGGAGGCGAGTCCCTGCCATCCTAAAAATTCAGGCCCATGTTTGAACCCCTCCAATCAGGTTTCCACCACTGTCATAGTTCTTTCCAAAGTCACAAGCACATCCACATCCTATGAGGGTGCAACGAAGCTAAACTATCCCTTCTTAATCTGTCTGCAGCCTTTGACATGGTTGACCACACCATTGTCCTCCAATGCCTCCCCACTGTAATCCAACTGGTTGGGACTGCTCTCATCTGTTGCTATTTTTGTCCATCTAATTGTAGCCAGAGGATCACGTACAATAGCTTCGCTTCCTGCTCTTGCACTGTTACCTTTGGTATCCCCCCAAGGCTGGTCCTTTGCTACTTGTACGCTGACAAAACCCAGCTCTACCTCACCATCACTCCTCTGAACTCCTCCACTGTTCGCTAAATTATCAGACTGCTTATCCAACACCGAGTACCGAATCAATAGAAGCTTCCCCCAATTAAATATTGGGAAGACTAAAGCTAATTTTTTCAGTCCCAACTACAAACTCTATCCCTAGCTACCAACTCCTAGCAACTGTCTGAGACTAAACCAAACTATTCGCTATCTTGATGTCATATTTGACCCTGGGATGATCCATTCTACCACTAAAACTGCCCATTTTCATGTCCACGGTATCACCGAGCTGCTGAAGAAACCATCATCCATGTCTTTGATCGGGATTTTCCGGTCCTGTTGCTGGTTCGCCAAATTTTCTGCCCCGTCCATGAGGGGTCCCGCCCAAGCCCTCGGCCTTTCTTACCCCTAGACTCGGCCACTCCAATGCACTTGCCTGACCTCCCATATTCTGCTCTCCGTAAACTTGAGGCCATCCAAAACTCTGCTGCCAATGTCCTTATTCACACCAAGTCCCATTCATGAATCACCTCTGTGCTAGAAGTGACCTACATTGGCTTCCAGTCAAGCAATGCTTCCATTTTAAAATCCCCATCCTTGCTTTTAAATTCCTCCATGGTCTTACCCTTCCTTATCTCTATAATCGCCTCAAGCCCCACAGCCCTCAGATATCTGCGCTCATCTCATTCTGTCCTCTTTGGCATTCCTGATAATAATTGCTACACCATCAGTGGTTGTACCTTCAGCTGCCTAGGCCTTAAGCACTGGAATTTTCTCCCTAAAGCTTTCTGTCTCTCTACCTCATTTTCTTCCTTTAAGATCCTCCTTAAAAACTAATTCTTTGTCCAAGCAATAGGCCACCTGTCCAAATATTGCCTTGTGTGGCTCAGTGTATAATTGTGCTGTATAATCCTCTGGTGAAGGGCCTTGGGATGTGGAGGTACTATGTAAACATAAGTTGCTGTTGTTGATGCATCTGTGCTGTTCACCTTGACAACACTGTGTGGTAGCAAGTTCCACTAAAGAAGCTTCTCCTGAATGCCTTCTTGAATTTATTGGCGGCCTTTTTCATCTATATTTGAGGCCCCAGGTTTTGGATTTCCTCACAAGTCGAAACATCTTCTCTACGTCTACCCTAAGAAATCCCGTCATAGGCCAGAATTTTTACCTCGGCACGTACCCGACCTGAACGAACGCAAAGTGACGCACGATATTTCAGTCAGGCAGGCGTGCACGGGAGTTGGCAGCATGTCCGCTGACAATTAACAGGCCCATTAAGGCCATTAAAGTCCCAATTAAATGTAATTTTTCACCACCCATCCAACCTTACGGTTGGCGGGCAGGCGAAAAGGCCAAGCGGCCTTTGCATTTTTTAGGAAACCTCGTCCACGGGAAGGATAAGGTTTCCAACAGAAGTTAAAAGTAAAATTAAAATTTTAACTTTTCATTAATAACATGTCCCTGCTCATGTGACATGAGGGGATATGTTTTGTAACATTTTTAAAATCTGTATTTTTATTTCTTAAAATCGTCATCTCTCTGTGCCTCAGGAAGCTATTCCTGCACGCACGTGTGCGCATGTGCAAAGTTCCCCGCTTGCCCTCCTCCCCCACCCCTGCTCCCTACCTTCCCCCACAGGCAGCGCTGTGCACTGCAGCATACATTTCACACTGGGCAAGGCCTTAATTGGCCCACCAGCGTGAAATCGCAGTCTGGCCCCAAACACGGGCGGCTGTCAGCTTCCCAACCACTCCCGCCCGCTCCCGCCAAGCCCGCCCAACACGGACAAAATCCTGGCCATAATGTTTATGTCAGCTCATGGCCTTCTCTTTTTTTCGAGAGAAGAATCACAGCCTGTTCAATCTTTTTTCAGTTCTAGCAACATCCTCGTAAATATTTTTCTGCGGTGCCTCCATACCCTTTTTCTAAATAAAGAGGGGAGGAAGACTCAAATATTTGATATCGCCATAGTATACAATTGTACAAAGTTATTTTGATGAAAGCTACAAAACGAAAAGATGGAATGCGGTCCCAATCCTAACCAGCTAATTATTTAAAATATATTCAAGGTTTAGACTGTGTGAATACTTCTCACAGAATATTGTCCCATTTTAAGGGGCCAGAGCTAAATAGTCAACCATCTTACAGTCCTATCCAGATTCCTACACAATGATAAAGTCAATCTGAATTGCTGCAGGATTGTGCTTCTAGAGCTTCTCCTGGAAATATTGTTGGAAATGTATCTACAGTGGCATTCTCTATGTGTGACAACTATCCTGTAGGTCTTAGCTTCTGTTGCTGTCACCAAGAGATAGCTCCAGTCTCTTAATGGGGATTAAAAGCTAAGGTCTTGATGCAACCTAGTGATGATCCCAATAATGTAAAGGTTTGTGTTCAAAACCCATTTAGCTAAATTATGAAACTGAATTCAACAAATCTAATCATTAGAAAAGGCAATGGGAGCTGAAAGATTGCTGTAAAATCCCAACTAATTCACTTACTGTCCTTTTGCAAAGGGAATCTGCCGTCCTTAGCCAGTCTGGCCTACATGTCCCACTACATAGTTCACTCTTAACAGGGCAACTAGGAGTCAGTAATGGGTGCAGCTTAATTGCCAGTATTGCCCTTGCCCCAAGAACATTTATAAAATGCATCAACTGTGCTCCAATGATCGAGCGGAGCCTCATACGAATGGCAATGGGGTCAGTGAGCTTTGCTGAACATATGTCGGAAATATGTCATTCCTTTATTGCCAACAACTTGTGGAAAATTACTTCAAACTGCCATTAGTAAAGAATAGGACAGCAAAGACAAAACTGCTGCTGTCAGTCAACACAGATTTAAAGAGTTCACTGGTGCAAAACGTGAGAACAGTTTGAGCGAATGAAGTGTTTGCGGGTTCTTCTTGTGCATTGGACAGTCAGCGAGTCAGCAATTGCAGTTGCCCAGCAAGCTGGTAACTAAGACACATGCCATCCTTCTTGAACATTCACAATACATAGTAAAGGTTTACATTGGAACTTTATTCCATTTACAGCATGAAAGAACCACCCATTAGAGGATTTTAATGAAAACTAAACTAGTGGAATTAATGACAGATTAGCTTCACAATAGAAAGTAAGTGGTTAATGAATGATAACTTTGTGGTTGGACAGCGGTGACTAGTTGATTCACTTATGGATTCTCTATGCCATTCACATTATTCAGAAATGATCTGGAGTTGAGTATTGATAACTAAAATGCGGAAGATATTACAACCAGATGACAAGAGATAGTTAGCAGTCAAAGAGATTTGACAGTTACAGTCTGTGCTGAGGACTGGCAGATTGGATTACATTACAATTTATCAATAACTTCCATTTATATTCCCATCCTTAATATATGAAAGAAAAGCGCCAAAGGAATAATGAGACAAAATTGACACATAGAAGATTATGAGGAGTGACCAAGGACTTGATCAAGGAGGTGGTTTAGGTCTCAAAGGAGAAACTGTAAAGGGGTGGAAGAGTTTACAGAGGGGTTCCAAAGAACTAGATCTAGGCAACTGAAAACAGTGTTTCATCAGTGCCAAACATACTTAAGAATTCTGTATTATTTGATCAAAGCAAAGGTTACAGAAAAGCCAAAACCCAGTTGTTATTTTTAAAAGGAGGAGAATGGGTAGAGTCTTGTTTTGTTATCTGCAGGAGACTAAGAAGAGAAATTCGATAGAACTTTAAGTAGGTGGGTAGAATCCATCAAGAGGTGGTGGTGGGCAATGATCCCAAGAAGTGGGATAATGAGCTTTATGTCCATCTGCTTTAGGATTTATCATAAGTGCAGAAAGTCGAAGCAAAAAAAAAAACATTGAATTAGCCCCAAGTAAACTTCAGCTTATTTCTGAAATATCGAAACATTAGAACTGATTGCACATTTGCTTTATTTTTCAATATTCTTGCAACAATGACAACGCTGCATCCATTACCCTGATAAAAGTGAACAAGTGACCAATATAGTGTGGGCCATGTAGGCCAGGCAGGGTAAGAACAGCAGCTTTCCTTCAGAGAACATTCGCAGTTGGGCTTTTACAATAATACAGCAGTTTCCATTGTCCTCTTCCAAAACCAGATTTACTGAATTCAATTTCACAATTTACCAAAACAGGATTTGAACTCACAACCTTTATATTCCTACCACTACCACTAGGCTACATGAAGACTTTAGACTTTAAACCCACTAAAAATAATTCCTTCTTTCAATGTACCCTGTTCAGAAAAAAAGATCTGAGTGTACCATTTACCCCCTCTAATATAGACACATATAGATAAACTCTAATATAAATAATAATAATAATAAAATAAAAACAGAAAATGCTGGGAAAATCTCAGCAGGCCTGGCAGCATCAATGAAGGGAGAAACAGAGTTAATGTTTCGAGTCTGTATGATTCTTCTTCAGAGCTAAAGAGAATTAGAAAAGTGATGATTTTAGGCTGTTTAAGAGGGAGTGGAGCAGGTGGAGCAAAATAGAAGAAGGTCAGAGATGGGTGGGATCTCAGCTTTGTCAATCTTGCCTCAGCTCCAACCCATCCCTTGACCTATTTTTCTCCACCTGCTCCATTCCCTCTTAGACAGTATAACATCCGTTACATTTCTACTTCTCTTAGTTCCAAAGAAGAGTCATACAGACTTGAAACATTGGGCAGGATTTTCCAGACCCGCCCGTCACCAGGATCATCTAGTCCCGCTGCAAGTCAATGGGTTTCTGGCTGGGGCGCCGTCTCACCCATGGCAGGTCCCACCCACAACCGGGCCAGAAAATCCTCTGTTTCTGTCTCCACAGATGCTGCCAGACCTGCTTGAGATTTTTCCAGCATTTTCTGTTTTTTAGATTTCCAGCGTCCACAGTATTTTGCTTTTGTACCATCTACCTCCCCTGGTTTAATGACTATACCAGTGCATCATGTACTTGATATAACCACACATAGATAAACTTGAGACCATTTAAACCAATTTATTCAAACGTACTCAGCTTGGATGGTTTACACACTTCTCTTCAGTCCCACGCACTGCATTCTCTTCTTGTTTTGTGTTCCAGTTAAATAGTAAAAATGAAAGACAACTAATCAGTCACCCAGCCAATTCTTTGGCTCAATCTACAGATACAATTCTTGGCAACATTGCCATAGTAGAAAAGTGGTTTAAAACTGGAGAGGCCCAAATGTTGCAGCATATCCCCAGAGCTTTCACCTGACTGGTTTCTGGAGAAGAGCCATACAAGATGGCCATCGCCTTCAGTAGGCCATCCCTTGAACTTGAAGGCACGGGATATAACTTCAAGTGAAATTTCAAACTGTGTCTTTTAAACAACCTGGTTATTTTATAAATACTTACCCAGATAATATTTAAATGCATTGGGAGTGTACAGGTTAAGAGTGATTCTGCTGGGTTGACAACTATGGTATGTACTATTGAAGCTTCAGTGGCTGGGAATTACCAGGTTAGGTAACTTGCTACACCCGGCAGAGGGAAGACACGCGGGATCAGAATGAACAGAGCAAGACAAAGAGAGGTGGAGGTCCAACATGTCACAATACTCGGAGGGGAAGGATGGGGAGGAGAGAAACAACAGTAAGGGTGAAGAGTTGGCTGGTAAAGGAGGAAAAATCAAAGGGAAGACCAGAAAAAAACCATGTTAAAGCTATAAATACATGTTTTTAAAAAAAGGCTCCTTTGTGTGTGTATTTTAAAGGATCCAACTGGTCCATATTAAGCTGCCAATCATCACTCACTGATAAAGGTTTAATACAAATATACTGTAAAATAGCAGTTAGCCCTCGAATGGTTTCCATTCACTCTAAGATGCTACTTATTTAACAGTTCATGTAATGGATTACTGGAGTAGAATGAGAACTGTAATCTTATCAAGAAATTTCACTGACGTCAAAGCAAACAAGCAAAGTGTTAGCAATTCACAATAGTTATCGGAATCCCAAGACTAGATTAGAATTCCTTTATAATCCCATCATGGAATGATTATCAACCTTTTTTTAGTATCCCTGAACCTGCTGACAGGACAGCAGCCAAGTTCGAGCAAGTTTTTCTTCTTATTCAGCGTCAGAATGTCAGCATCACAAGCACAGCAATTTTCCCTCGTTACTAATTGCCCTTGAGAAATTGGTGGTGAGTCGCCTTCTTGAACCTATACAGTTGGTAAGGAATGTTGCTGTTTGTAGCAGTTTTTGATGCAACTGAGTGGCTTGCTAGACCATTTCAGAGGGAAGTTAGGGAGTCAATCATATTGCTGTGGGTCTGGAGTCAAATATTGATCAAACCAGCTAAGGATGGCAGGTATCATTCCCCAAAGGACATTAATGAGCCAATTGAGTTTTTACAATAATCTGGTAATCACCATTACTGATACCAACTTTATATTCCAGATTCACTTAATGAACTGAATTTGAATTCCCCCAACTGCTGTGGGAGGATTTGAACTCATGCTTGCCAGATTATCAGGGCCAGGCCTCCAGATTACTAATCAGGCAGCATAATGACTATGGGCAGGATTTTCTGCACCCACCTACTGCTGGGATTTTCCTGTCTCGCCACAAGTCAATGGACTTCTGGCTGGGGCACTGCCTCGCCCACGGCGGGTCACACCCACAACAGGGCCGAGAAACTCCGGCCTATGCTGTTGTATACATAGGGCTGCCAGGGCACTTATCCTTGGAGCGGACAACTGAACAGAAACTTCCAGACCCAACAAAGCACACATTGGAGCTGTAACTTCAGAGTAACAGGATATCTCCTGACTTTTAAATTAACAATGGCCACAATTTACATGCTAGTGTATTGATGAACCTCTGGTGACATTGGTCACAGTAAGTCAGGTGATTTGGTTAAAATTTGAGAGACGTGGTCGGGGGTGGGGTCGTGGTGGCATTGGGAATATAAGAAAGATGTTAGTCTTTATATAACATCTTTAATGACTTCAGGAGTTCACAAAATGTTTTAAAGTCAGTGAATTTCTTTAGACAGATGGTCATTCTAGGAATGTAAGGAACATGGCAGCCAATTTGCACACAGCAAGCTCCCACAATGAGATAAATGATCTGATCATCTGTCTATATTGATATTGATTGAGGGATAAGTATTGGCCAGGACACCAGGAGAACTCCTGCACTCTTTGAATAGTGTCATGGGATCCTTTATTTTACCCAAAAGAGCACACGAGGCTTCAGTTTAATGTCTCATCCAAAAGATGGGTGGTTACTGTGTGAATGATGAGTATGATACTGTAATAGTTGTGGTACCAGATTAATAAATGCCACAGTTTTGAGTTCAAACTCCACTGTAGTAAGCTGTGAAGCTGGACTCAATAAACCTGGTCACTTGTTGGATGACTTGTGTCTGAAGGCACCTAACTGTGACAATTCCACGCTGATAGCTCCTTTCATGTGTCCAGCAATGGGATCTTGTGACTGAATGATATCTGCCTATAACATCACCAGGGAACCAAAAACATACTGAACTGTTTAAAGAGGATCTTTTTTCAAAATACAAGAAAAGACACTGACCAAATATGGCTACCACAAGTCATCTGATGTCTAGAATTGTAAGTGGACCACTTCTGAATAGTTACTATATGGATTGCACTGCAGGCATGTCCTGACATGTTGCTCATGGAATTTCACACCTCAGAGGTGTCAAGGTCCACTTCAAAAAGGACTACTGAAAGAAAGATATTGAAAATGCAAAGTGTGGAACTTTAATCAACTGTAATCCTATCTACTGGAATCCTACCTAATGGAACTGCTAGCCAGCCAAGATATGCAATCAACAAAAATCTATCTCCTGTTTCTTTCTACTATCTCAAAATGTGTCAAAAGTTTCTGAGATGAAACATCAAGGTGTGATTACTTGTTCTATGACTACAATATTAGTAGTTAATGACTACAGCAGCCAGGTAATTGAATTCCTTTGGAATATACAGTGAGCAGGACCAAGAACTAGGGTTTGCCAAGCAGAAGCAAAAGGTTATGCAGAAGCTGCTAAAGGGGCAGTAATGAAAATCTCTCTCGAGGCAAGTAAAGCACTAACTCTAAAGCCTAAAAATCCAGCACAAGAGGTACTGAATTTCCATCAGAAGGAACCTTAGGAGAAACTCATCAATTTCTGGAAGACAGATAAAGGATTTTTTAAAAAGGCAATTGTCTCCAGCAAGTGCAGTTACATGGACTTCAATTCAACTCTGGGACTTTAAAGGAACCAGCTAACTTGAAATTGCCACAATGTTTAACAATCTATGCCTCAAGGACAAACCAAGGACTTAAAAGTATATTATTTTAAATTTTTATTTGGACTCTAACTTTCCTTTCTTCTGATATGTGTGTATGTAATGTCATGTCTTTTTTTAAAAAAAAATTCCTCCTCGGGTTTACTAGCTAATAAACTTGCTCTTAATGTTCACTTCATAGATAATAAAATGACTCCTTAATATTCACTACATAGATAGTTAAAGTACATTTGGGGCAGGATTTTGCCCTTGGTGGGGGTGCACGGCAGGGGCAGTCAAGAAGCTGACCGCTGCCCGCGATCAGCTCCCGCAATGCGATTTCACGCGGGCGGGCCAATTAAGGCTCACTCTGCATGGATCGTGAGCGACAGCACTGAGTGCTGCCTGTGTGGGCAGGGAGAGCCAGGCCTAGCATGCAGTTCGCACATGCGTGAGAAAGAGCGCTTCAATCTCCCTGAGGCGCGGAGCTGAATTGATGCGCTGTGTTAAGAAAAATGAAGAGAATAAAAATTTAATAAAACATATCCCTTCATGTGATTCAAAAATAAAGTTTTTATTTAATGTTTATTTGTTTTAGGATACCTCATCCCGCTCATGGATGAGGTTTCCTAAAAAATTTAGAGAGGCCGCTTGGCCTTTTCGCCTGCCCATCACTGTTAGGTTGGAAGGGCAGCGTAAATTTGAATTTATTTAGATTGTTAATGGCCTTAATAGACCTTTTAATTATGGGCGGGCACGCAGCAAACTCCGGTGCGCGCTTGCCGCCCAAAATATCACGAGACTGCGCAATGACATCAGGACACACGCCCGACGTCATCACGCGTCATTTTGTGCCTGTGCATGTTGAGCACACGCCTGCCCACTGAGCTTAATATTCTGCCCTTGGATTTGGAAAAAGGTTTTCACAGGGAAAATAAATTTTAAAAACCTATGTGGTGACCAACCAAAGAGGCTGAATGGCAGGCAGCCAGTTCACTCCTCCTTAAATGGTCATAACACACGTGAGTACTGACTGACATGAGAAGTGTATTGCACAATGAGACATTTGGAAGAGGAGCAGGAGGAATGACTGCCTCATTTGCTCATTAGCAATGGTGTATTTGGTATTTTATCATGTGGAGAACAATTACTCAATGTCATATTCACAATATCAAACCTCCTGAGAGAGTGAAACTGTTGCTAAAATGTTGACATGTCATTGGACATTGCAGAATTATGATCATGGGAGCTTTTTTAAAAAAATGTATTATCAGTGGGTTTCTAAGTCAAAAAGTAATTGTTTTTTGCAGTTCAGAAATCCTACCCCACAAGTAAAAAGGGGTTGATATTAAAATTATTAATAACGTCTTTGTTAATCTTTGGTACTACTGACATGAGATGAAAAATGTTTAAATACTGAAGCATCAGGTTTCTTGCATCTTCTCAACATAATCACAATATGTCAAACTTAAAATAGCTAAAAAGATAATATTTCTTAAAGTATCTCTTATGGGTGTCAGACTTTTAACTATTAGTATTTCCTCTGTTGAACAGAGTCTTTTTTAACTCTAATTTAGATTCAATTCAGATACATGCATTAACTCACAGCTCACTGGTGTACCCAACCAGAGTTAGATGTTCAGCAGAATCATTCGCTTTCTACAAACATGGCAAACATGACACCTGAATAAATATCAAACTTCAGAGCCCAGGAGTTTGATTTGCTTAATTTGCACTAGATCAGTAGAAAATTACACATTAGCCACCACATGGTACAGGGTCTGAAACTGCATTGTGCCAGAATTTGCTGGAGTGAGGCATCTCGGTGTGTTTTGTGATGTAAATTAAATTATTTCCTCAACCCTTCAGTTTTTTCATTGCAAATTGCTGGAGGCGCAAATTGATAACAAGGTTAATGACACATCTGATTGGGACCTTGGTGAATGACAGGGCCTGTAGTCGATTTTCTCTGAGAATTAAAGGTAGAGAAACAGAGGATATATGGTGAATTAAAGTCAAATTAAACACAGAAAAAAGAAATAGAGGGAAAGAAAGATTTGATTATGGCAGAGAAAAAAGCAGGAAAGGTAAAGTATGGAAAAATAATTTTAAATTTAAGAAACCTCCACAACTAATGTACTACCTGCAGGAATGAGACTTTGCTGCTTTGTTGTACCAGATCAGGATTGAATGCCATTGCAGGAACATAAATCTCAGCATTAAAAGAGCCTTTATATCGTTAGATAACAGTCCTAACTTTCTGCACCAAGTTCAATTTGTTCGAACAGCACAAATTAGGTATTATCTTGCAACTCATGGGGGAAAGCAAGGGCAAACTCTTGTGTTTAGGAAACTAATGGTGCAAATCATCCAGCAATTTGTGGCAAGCCACAAATCACTGTGTAACTCTTCCTTGTCACAAATTACTGGGTTTTTTTTTAAAGAAAATGCACTACTAATGCAGTGTGCATTTCCCTTGCTGTTATCTTCCCAGCAAATTCTGATCAATGTGTTTCTTTGATAACACCCCCATCACCCCCACCGCTATTATGTTTTAGTATATTTGCATATCTATTGTAAATGTGATAAAACTATCACTAAAATAATAGAAGGGAGTTTCAGGCAGTCAGATCAAGCTTTTATACACTGGGCTCTTGGTTTTGATGAATATACTGGCAATGCTCAAGCACTTGCTCAGTTAAGTTAGTGATGGTCACAAATTTTGCACACACAGCTAGAGTGATAGCATGTGCTCTGTCAACACAGAACCAAAATATTGTAGATACAAGAAACCAAAAAAAAAGAAAACAGGAAAACACTGGAAATACTAGGCAGGTCGGGCAGCGCCTGTGGAAAGAAAGAGTTAACGTTTCAGTTCACGATGTCCTGATGAAAGGCCATTAGCCGGATATGTTAACTCTGATTCTCTTCACATGGTACCTGGCCTGCGGAGTATTTCCAGCATTTACTGAACGTCTGTTTGTGCTCTGTTAACTCCACGGTACCAACAAAGCCACAAGTCCTGTATGGCCATTGGATTCTAAAGAGGATTTGCCTGACACCAGCCCCTTTTTACTCATTGATGAAGAAACCCACTGACACTTGGGGAGAGGAGGGGTTAGTTCAAGTATTGTGCAGAGTCTCTGAAAAAATTACCTTGCTGATCACAGATATAGCCACAATTAAAAACCGCTGAGTTTTAGTAAATAATAATATTTACCAACTAAGATGGGATCTCACCCTGAGCTTCTCTAACTCTGGCCTATGTTCCTTGTCCCTTCGTCAGTACCTGCAGAATCTGCAGCCCCCATCCTCCTACACTCTCTAACACTTATTCCCCGCTGTCTGGTCACGTCTTTCCCCTTACCTCCAAAAGTCTGAGAATTTAATTCTGACAATATCTTCTGGGGAACCCTCCTGTTCCATGTCCAACTTCTCCCTCTACCTTCAGCCCCCCCACCCCCACCCCACCACGTTCAAAAGTAGAAGTGCTTGCTGGGAAGGCTGCCCCCAGCTACAGAATCACTGCTTTGTCTAACTCGAAAAAATGAAACTTCACTTAACCGACGATACCGCCCAGTTAATACCGTAGCAGTTATACAAATAAACCGTTAAAAGGTGGGGGGGATCTCCATTATAAAGATCCCCATCTCTTACATCGAAAGAGGCACAGCTGGGCTGGTAACTTAAAAACCATCCGGTCGACGCACATTGTAGAAATGAAACATGCACTTGCTGCAAAACAAAAACAGAATTACCTGGAAAAACTCAGCAGGTCTGGCAGCATCGGCGTTGGAGAAAAAAGTTGACGTTCGTGGGCGAAAATCTTCTCCGCCGATGCTGCCAGACCTGCTGAGTTTTTCCAGGTAATTCTGTTTTTGTTTTGAATTTCCAGCATCCGCAGTTTTTTTGTTTTTATCTATGTACTTGCTGCACACTGGCAGGGAGTAGTGCAGTGAGAGGCGACAGG
Source organism: Carcharodon carcharias (assembly GCF_017639515.1). NCBI lineage: Eukaryota > Metazoa > Chordata > Chondrichthyes > Lamniformes > Lamnidae > Carcharodon > Carcharodon carcharias. The sequence continues at coordinate 96,791,478 of NC_054486.1, read as the reverse complement.
GGTGACTTAATTAATAGACGTGTGTGCACCAGAGAGACACTGCAGTGCATTGAGTGGTACAAGGACTCGAGTGTGTGTGTGAAAGGAGCTAGAAAACTACCAGCGTGACATGGTTAAATTCTTAACCGTTCCATTTCCCAAAAGGTATGCTTTAATCTGAACCAACGATCAAGCTGTGTGACAACGTATTCCTTTACCCTTAATCGGTAGATTAAGATATATCCATGTCTGGGACTTATGTCGGTGGCAGTGAACATGGAACTACTAGTTCTGATTAGCCCAATGTTATATGAGAGAGGAATGTGAACAGCACCACCCCATGTAATAAACTCTGCTGAGTTTTTCCAGGTAATTCTGTTTTTGTTTTGGATTTCCAGCATCCGCAGTTTTTTTGTTTTTATCCATGTAATAAAGCTTGTTCCATTTACATCGGAAACTGCAGAGCCTGGGTGCAAGTTACAGCACAGCCCGAAGTTGTCGGTCCCCTACCAAGTGAACCTTTTATTGTGCAGATCGACAGATTATTCTTCCCATCTCCCTTAAAAATAAATAAGTTTATTCTACAGCAGATTTTAGAAGCATAACTGGCTCACAAACATCAGATTTCGGTGATTACAAAGCACTCTAAGGAAGATTTTTATTCGATAGAGAGAGAGAGAGGGAGGGGAGGGGAGTGTGGAATCCACAATTAAATTTACCTACCTTTGGTCACTCCAGGATTGAACTGGGTTTCTTCATTTAACCAAGGAGCCCAGTGCCTTGTGCGGCTTGTTCGGGGTTCCAGCAGAAGTGGGTCAGCTCCACACACACAGGTCTAACTGGCAGTTTAGTGCCACAGAGGTAGGACAGGAGAGAACTCAGTAAACTTCAATCCGGTGACGACATCTCAAAATTAAATCACAAAAGGCTTTTCTTTGCAAGATACATTTTTTTTTGATTATGGGGGTTAAAATTGAGCTTTATTCTTTGTAGAAAAAGCATCAACTTCTCAGACCAAACCCAATCCACAGGAAAAGTTCAGATTTGCAACTTGGCACCTGCGAAGTTAGGAAAACTTCGCTGAAACTTTGCCCCAAAACCGGCGCTTCACTGCCCTGCCCCTATCACTGACCCCATTTCCCCTCTCCAGAATTCGGCAACCTCCACTCAGCTCTGGATAAACCTCCCATCTTCATTACATCCACCTCAATAAAAAGGTGTCCGCCGGGTCCTAGATGTCCTCGTCACGCACAGCGACAGATCTATTAACCCTTCCAGTGCCGCGCCGCTGTGCAGCCCCAAATCGGCAATCGATGCAAGTTTTATAATATCATATGAACAGCCTGGAGAATAACCCACCCTGTAGGTAGTTTCTAATTTGAAACTATAGAAACTAAAAACAGACCTATCTTTTAAATTGACCAACCATCTTTAGCAAACATTTTTTCCCTTAAGTGTTTGCATTGTAAATTTTAAATATGTTTTAACAAAATAATTTAAGGTGCAAAATACCGTGAATATTGAATTCAGCTAGAATTATACATAACAGCTTTCCATCACGATTTTGGCGTGATTATTGTTGGTTAAAATAAATAGCCATTTTCAGTTTATCTGGATGAAGATTTAATAATTGCAAATTAAAAATACTGTTTAGTTGATTAAATGAGTTATTTCCCCTCCGGTCTAAGAAGTGCAATAATTGCATCTATCTTAGTAGCCCATTGGTCATTTAACCCACTTGCTATGTAACCTCACTGAGCAGAAATTCGCTGCTATGTTTATCCAACGCGCAAGAGTACACTTCAAAAGTAATTCATTTATTGGCCTGTAGCTGTGATTAAGGGCCATTAAAGTCAGTTTTTATTGTCAATGTAAAAACCAAAGTATTGTCATTTTTACATCTACAGGTTTGTTTTGTAAATTAAATTGAGAGAAAATCAGTGGGAGGAAAATTTGGACCTCAAAAGGGCAAGAGTGAGGGCAAGATAACAATTATTTTGAACATCGCAAAAACACAAGAGAAAAAGCCAGGGACTTTTTAAAAAAATGTCCATTCGAGCTAAATGTCAAAACACAGCTATTAACAGGGTTAATAGGTACCACATTCAATGGATTGTCACTTAACCCCAAGGTATGTTTTAGTTTAGTTGGAAGTAAAATTGCAGAACCCAACGTTTATCACTGTTGCACCACCTATTTACCTGTCACTACGATGGTCGAATATTACAAATGTTACGAGATGATGCACATGACAACACTTGCAACCTAATGTTTAGCTTTAAACATTCTAAATGCCTAAGCCAGTGTTTGATTGTTTTTTCAGGGATTATCAGTGCACTGCTGCTCTAACTCCGTAATCAAACGGGCATAGAAATTGCTACTTCTGTAGTATAAAGAACTACATAGAATTTACAGCTCAGAAATAGGTCATTCGGTTCAACAGATTTATACCAGCGTTAAGCTCCACACGAACCTCCTCCCACTTTATTTCATAACCGCCTGTCCTTATATTCCAATTTCTCCCTCATCTAGCTTCCCTTTAAATATATTTATGCTACTCACCTCAACCAGTCCATGTGGGGCAAGTTCACATTCTCATCACTCTCTGGGTAAATAAGTATCTCTTGAATTCCTTACCTGATTTATAAATATCTATCTTATGTTTATGTTCCTGAGTTTTGGATTCACACACAAGTGGAATTTTTTTTTATGTCTACCCTATTGAACTCCTTTATAATTTTAAGGTCCTCTATCAGGTTACCGCTCAGTCTTCTCTTTTATAGAGAAAAGAGTCCTAGTTTATTCAGAATGTAACCTTAACTCAAGATTATATGAAAAATATTTATGTTCCACCTCAGTGATTTTGGACCAGTGCTTACAATTGATTCAGAACCCTTAAAAAAATCCAAATTGCACAATCTTCATTTCTTTCCCTGTAGAAAATTAGTGAATTCAGCATGAGATTTACACAAGGCATGGGTGCAATTCATGTGCATCCCTGGAACAATGGGGAGTCCTGGAGGAAGTTCTCAAATTTGGGAGGAAATTATTTTTTCTTGATCCACCAGTCAAAATAAAAACAAGTGAACTTATCAGTGACAAATGATTTTAAAGGTCTCTATATAACATCTATCTCATTCATGTTGAAATTTCTAGAAATATTTTGCACTCCCCACCCCTCCAGCCCCACACCCACCCTCCCACCCCACCCCCCACCCCTCACCCCCTCCCCCAAACACCTCCCACCCCACCCCCCACCCCCTCCAGCCCCACCCCCACCCCACCCCCCCACTCCCCATCATCCCACCCCCCACCCCACCCCCAACCCACCATCCCCCCACACCCCTTCCCCCCCACACTGCCCCACCTCCAATCATTCCTCAATGTTTGATCACATCAAATATGCCACGTCAATGACTCAGTCCTTTCTTGTATGTTGGTCATTAATTTGTCCTACTTCAATCACACCTCTCTGAAATATCATGACAAAATAAACTGGTCAAAGTCCAAAGCACTCTGTCACTTGCTGCATCCCTAGCCAAGCTGTTCCACTGCAGCTACAACACTGGCATCTACCCGGCTATGTGGAAAATTGCCCAGGTATGTCCAGTACACAAAATGCCAGACAAATCCAACCTGGCCAGTTACCACCCCACCAGCCTACTCTCGATCATCAGTAAAGTAATGGAAGGGGTCATCATAGTGTCTTCAAATGGCACTGGCGTAACAATAACCTGCTCACTGAGATCCAGTTTGGGTTTCACCAGGGCCACTCAGCTCCTGACCTCATTACAGCCTTGGTTCAAACATGGACAAAAGAGCTGAACTCCCAAGGTGAGGTGAGAGTGACTGCCCTTGACATCAAGGCAGCATGTGACCAAGAATAGTATCAAGGACCCCTAGCAAAACTGGGTTCAATGGGAATCAGGGAGAAAACTCTCTGCTGGTTGGAGTCATATCTAGCACAAAGGAAGATGGTTGTGGTTGTTGGAGGTCAGTCATCTCAGCCGCAGGACATCACTGCAGGAGTTCCTCAGGGTAGTGTCCTCAGCCCAACCACCTTCAGCTGCTTCATCAATGACCTTCCTTCCATCATAAGGTCAGAAGTGGGGATGTTTACTGATGATTGCACAATGTTCAGCACCATTTGTAACTCTTCAGATACTGAAGCGGTCCATGCCCAAATGCAGCAAGACCTGGACAATATCCAGGCTTGAGCTGACAAGTGGCAAATAACATTCATGCCACATAAGTGTCAGGCAATGACCATCTTCAACAAGCAAGAATCTATTCATTGCCCCTTGTCATTCAATGGCATCACCATCACTGAAGCCCCTACTATCAACATTCTGGGGGCTTACCATTGACCAGAAACTGAACTATAAATACTGAGGCTACAAGAGCAGGTCAGAGACTAGGAATCCTGTGACGAGTAACTCACCTCCTGACTCCCCAAAGTCTGTCCACCATCTGCAAAGCACAAGTCAGGAGTGTGATGGAATAATCCCCACTTGCCTGGGTGAGTGCAGCTCCCACAGCACAAAAGAAGCTTGACACCATCCAGGACAAAGCAACCTGCTTGACTGGCACCACATCCACAAACATTCACTCTCTCCACCACTGACGCACAGTAGCAGCAGTGTGTATCATCTACAAGATGAACTGCAGGAGTTCACCAAGGCTCCTTCAACAGTACCTTCCAAACCCATCTACCATCTAGAAGGACAAAGGCAGCAGATAGATGGGAATACCACCACTAGAAGTTCCCCTCCAAGTCACTCACCATCCTGACTTGGAAATATATCGCTGTTCCTTCCAAAGTCCTGGAACTCCCTTCCTAACAGCACTGTGGATGTGATTACACCATATGGACTGCAGCAGTTCAAGAAGGCAGCTCACCACCACCTTCTCAAGGGCAACCAGCGATAGGCATTAAATGCTGACCCAGCCACTGAAGCCCAATTCCCGTGAATGAATTAAAAAAAATGTAAACGGATAAGCACAGACACTGAATTGATACCTTCATCCTTATAAATTTCAAAAAACCCTGTTACGATCAGTGAAGGGCTGGGAATGAAAGGGCGAGGTGTGACATTCACCCTCACCTGGTCCTAAAAGCACCTTATGTATATTCATGTTGAGGGTGTCTAATTAGAATAACTGAAACAGAGTACGCTACAGGACTGTCACAGCACAATGCAACTGGTCCTGGATTGTTCAGGAAAAGACCAGCATGGACACTTTCGGACCAAATGCCTCTATTCTGTGCTGTAAACGTTATGTCTTTCCACTCAGTTAAGACATTTCCCCTCACATATTCTGAAAGGGGGTAAAGTATTCAAGAGTTAATCCGCAAAGTCAGCATTTGATTCAAAACAATAAACTTGGTGTTCAAAAACTGGCTAAAACCTTTCACTTTCAACTCAGCTAAACCTCATCAGGTTGTGATGAAATCCAATGACCTTAGGCCCTGCTTTTACCCTTGTGAAAGTCAATATTTGTAAGTAGCTTCAGAGATAATAAGCTGAATTTTAACCTAAAAGATAGGATGGGTTTGGGTCAACTGACTGAGGGGCAATGGGGAGGGGGGAAGTTAAAGCCAGAAAAAACTGTATCCCAACCCAAACTCACATCCACCCCATGTCTTGCTGACATTAATTGAAGTCAGGAAGTGGATGGGTGGGTGACCAAGATGCTCTGAGGAGAAGAGTTGCAACTTGTGACATGATAATTAGGCTGTGAGTGTTACTCATTTTACGCTAGCAGGTTTTTGCATCTGACCTGACTTCACTATAGTGCTTTGCAATTGCAGGTTTGTTTTCTCTGGCCCTCTGACAGGCCTTTAACTGTGTTTCTGAAAGTTACACATATATAGAATCGCATCGAATTTCCAACACAGAAACAGCCCATTCCACCAAACAGGTCTAGGCTTGTGTTTATGCTCCGCATGCTTTTCTGAAAGCAAAAATAAGATGGGTACAATGTAAAAATGAGGAACCTAGGATGGATAAGAGAAGTCGTTTTCACTCAATGAGCAAACAAGTTCACTGAAGCGAATGGCATAGACAATGGATTTCAAGACAATGGATTTCTGCAAGAGTGCACTTACTGGTAAGAACGCATGTAGATGGGATTGATTTCTGAAAGGGGATGGATTTGTTGGCCTTGATAAAATTTTCCCATTCTTAAAAAGTCAGACATCCGAATAACAGCTGAAACAAACAGGAAAAGGCACAAATTCCAACACTGCAGCTGAGCCCTACTCCGTCAGTATAAACTTGGCCCTCACTCCCCATAGCCTTTGACACATATCCAGGGCATTCCTTGGCAAAAGAGACAGAACAAAATAAAACCAAATGAAAACAAAAGCATCATGCTGCAAATTGAGCATAGATAATGTACTCATAGGCACCGCAAAATTGGGCTCCTTAGTGCCGCTGGTGCAGGTACCACAGAATCCCCAATGTCAGAAAATGGCATGCGCTGTGCTCCTGGGCACTTTTTGTTGTGGCCCATATGATGCCCAGCGCTGGGAAGAGCACTAATGTGGGGTTTGCCCATGTGGGTTTTGCCCATGTGGGGTTTGCCCATGTGGGGTTTGCCCATGCTCTGGACAGCTGATATGGCGCACAGTTTTGAAACTTGAACTGTGCAGGACCACTGAACACCTGCCCCGTGCTAATCACTCCCAGCAAACTATGCATTTGGCGGCACGAGGAAACCCCCATTAGTGCTTTGTAAAGGGCCAGCCATTGAACTTTCAGGCGAAGTACTTTTGACATATTTCTCCAGTTGCCACATTTGCAGAACTAGGTTGGAATGTTTTTGGAGGTGTTGTGGTTAGTTGCTGGAAATGGCAGGGGGTGTTGCTGCATTCTCACAGAGGTTTTACTAACCTGTCCACTCAAAGGCTGGAATATCTATGGGGGACTGCAGTTGCAGAGCTATTATTCTCTTCTCCTGTGACGACAGATGCAAAGTATTTATTCAACTCCTCTGCCATTTCCTGGTTCCCCATTATTATTTTCCCAGCCTCATTATCTAAGGGTCCTATGTTCATTTTGTGAAGATGCCTGAACTGATTTTGACTACATATTCTTGTGATACTGCTGCCAGGTCCTTGGGGCCAGTCTCTGGGAGTTGACCTCTGTGGCCACCTGCTTCCATTCACTTTGGAAGAAGTTCCTTGATGATCTCCTGAAATCCCTCCACCACCACTTCCACCACATCTCCTCCACCTCCCACCCCGCCAACTCCCCATGGAAGCAAAAGCTCTCTCTACTGACCTCCTACCTGCTGACCTGCTACTGCCTCAGTTGTGAACTGTGAAGTCCCCTCTCTTCCTTGGTGCTCATATGTTCATCTTCTACTTGTAGCCAATTACACCACAGGGACTCAGCAGCAACTTCCTTGTAATGAGTGCAGCTCCCCTTTAAGAGAGGCAGGCTGCCTTTAAGTGGAACAGGCTAGCTAGAACAAGAGCTAGTCATGCACACTGCTGGGCCCTCTGCTGAGCATTCAGCTGGCTCCCAGCATTGGGTCACACTTAATTGAATGCTGCTATCATTCAAATAAGGAGACAGCACAAAAGTTTGCAAGCTGCCTGTTTCAACAGTACTGGGCATGAGCAGATCACAAAACCCTCATGCCTGAAAATGGGAGGAAATGAATTTTTAGCCTAAGGAGTCAAGAGGGAGAAAGTGTCATTCACCACATCGAAGCTTGTTTCTATTACACAACCAGCCCAGCATTCAACTGCAATCAGATTTCTATGCCTTTGGTTCCAATTTTCTGGTAACTTATTCCAAATATAATAACTATTTGAATAAAAGTTTTCCAGGATTTATTTCAATTTACTTTTTAACAATCTAAATTGTGTGCTTAATATAAAAACAAAAATAAAAACAAAAAAACTGCAGATGCTGGAAATCCAAAACAAAAACAGAATTACCTGGAAAAACTCAGCAGGTCTGGCAGCATCGGCGGAGAAGAAAAGAGTTGACGTTTCGAGTCCTCATGACCCTTCAACAGAACTTGAGTTCGAGTCCAAGAAAGAGCTGAAATATAAGTTGGTTTAAGGTGTGTGTGGGGGGGCGGAGAGATAGAGAGACAGAGAGGTGGAGGGGGGGGTGTGGTTGTAGGGACAACCAAGCAGTGATAGAAGCAGATCATCAAAAGATGTCAACGACAATAGTACAATAGAACACATAGGTGTTAAAGTTAAAGTTGGTGATATTATCTAAACGAATGTGCTAATTAAGAATGGATGGTAGGGCACTCAAGGTATAGCTCTAGTGGGGTTTTTTTTTATAACGGAAATAGGTGGGAAAAGGAAAATCTTTATAATTTATTGGAAAAAAAAGGAAGGGGGAAACAGAAAGGGGGTGGGGATGGGGGAGGGAGCTCACGACCTAAAGTTGTTGAATTCAATATTCAGTCCGGAAGGCTGTAAAGTCCCTAGTCGGAAGATGAGGTGTTGTTCCTCCAGTTTGCGTTGGGCTTCACTGGAACAATGCAGCAAGCCAAGGACAGACATGTGGGCAAGAGAGCAGGGTGGAGTGTTAAAATGGCAAGCGACAGGGAGGTTTGGGTCATTCTTGTGGACAGACCGCAGGTGTTCTGCAAAGCGGTCGCCCAGTTTACGTTTGGTCTCTCCAATGTAAAGGAGACCACATTGGGAGCAACGAATACAGTAGACTAAGTTGGGGGAAATGCAAGTGAAATGCTGCTTCACTTGAAAGGAGTGTTTGGGTCCTTGGACGGTGAGGAGAGAGGAAGTGAAGGGGCAGGTGTTGCATCTTTTGCGTGGGCATGGGGTTGTGCCATAGGAGGGGGTTGAGGAGTAGGGGGTGATGGAGGAGTGGACCAGGGTGTCCTGGAGGGAGCGATCCCTACGGAATGCCGATAAGGGGGGTGAAGGGAAGATGTGTTTGGTGGTGGCATCATGCTGGAGTTGGCGGAAATGGCGGAGGATGATCCTTTGAATGCGGAGGCTGGTGGGGTGATAAGTGAGGACAAGGGGGACCCTATCATGTTTCTGGGAGGGAGGAGAAGGCGTGAGGGCGAATGCGCGGGAGATGGGCCGGACACGGTTGAGGGCCCTGTCAACGACCGTACTATTGTCGTTGACATCTTTTGATGATCTGCTTCTATCACTGCTTGTTTGTCCCTACAACCACAACCCCCCCTCCACCTCTCTGTCTCTCTATCTCTCCGCCCCCCACACACACACCTTAAACCAGCTTATATTTCAGCTCTTTCTTGGACTCGAACTCAAGTTCTGTTGAAGGATCATGAGGACTCGAAACGTCAACTCTTTTCTTCTCCGCCGATGCTGCCAGACCTGCTGAGTTTTTCCAGGTAATTCTGTTTTTAAATTGTGTGCTTGTCCAGTCCTGACCTGACATACAGTGATGTATTTTGTTTTGTTTGTTTTATCGGTATGAATTAATACTTCACATTCTGACAATGTAGAAAATTGTCCATGTACGCCCAGTCAACAAAAAGCAGGACAAATCCAACCTGGCTAGTTACTGCCACATCAGTCTACTCTCAATCTTCAGCAAAGTGATGGGAGATATCATTCACTGTGTTATCAAGAGCAACTTACTCAGCATTAACTTGCTCACAATGCTCAGTTTGGGTTCCACCAGTACCACTCAGTTCCAGACTTCATTATTACAACCTTGGTTCAAATATAGATAAAAGAGCTGAATTCCAGAAGTGAGTTGAGAGTGACTGCCCTTGACATCAAAGCAGCATTTGATCAAGGAGCCTGACCAAAATTGAAGTCAATGGGAATCAGATTGAAAAATCTCCACTGGTTGGAGTCATACCTAGCAAAAAGAAAATGGTTGTGGTCCTTGGAGGTCAACTATCTCAGTCCCAACACATCACTGCAGGAGTTCCTCAGGGTAGTGTCCTAGGCCCAGCCATCTCCAGCTGCTTCATCAATGACTTTCCCTTCATCAAGTTGGAAGAGGGGATGTTCGTTGATGATTTTACAATGTTCAGTGCCATTCACAATCCCTCAGATACTGAATCAGTCCATGCTTGCATGCAGCAAGACCTGGACAATATTCAGGTTTGGTTTGTTAAATAGCAAGTAACATTCACATCATACAAATGCCAGGCAATGACCATTTAAGAATTTAACCATCTCCCCTTGACATTTAATGTCATTACCATCACTGAGCTCAAAACCATCAACATCCTGGGCGCTACTATTGACCAGAAACTTAATTGGACCAGCCATATAAATACTGTGGCTACAAGAGCAGGTCAGGACCAGGGAAATCTGTAGCAAATAACTCAACTCCTGACTCCCCCAAGCTTGTCCAGTCAGGAGTATGATGGAATTCTGTCCGCTCACCTGGGTGGGTGCAACTCAATCAACACTCAAGAAACTCAATACCATCCAGGACAAAGCAGATTTCTTGATTGACACCCCATCCACCACCTTAAGCATTCACTTCCTTCACCACTGCTGCACAGTGGCAACCATGTGTACTATGTACAAGATTCACTGCAGCAACTCACCAAGGCTTCTTCGACAGCGCCTTTCAAACCCACAACCTCTACCATCTCAACAGGCAAGGGCAACAGATGCATGGGAACATCACCATTTGTAAGTTCCCCTCCAAGGCTTGGAACTGTATTATTGTTCCTTCAGTATCGCTGGTTCAAAAATCCCCAAGCTGTCTTCCTAACAGCACTATGGGTGTACCGACACCACATGGACTGTAGTGAGGTTCAAGAAGCTGGCTCAGCACCACCTTCTCGAGGGCAATTAAGGATGGGCAATAAATGCTGGCCTTGCCATGATGCTCACCTCCCAAAATCACAAGTAAAACATTACCCTTCTCTGTGTTCTAGAGAATTTATTTTGTTTCACCTTTCTTCATAGCTCATAACATTAGCTCTGTTTTGGATTCTTTCCAATTTACGAATGTTCCTTTTGTAAGCTGATTGTGAAAACTACACACACTCCAGTGTGGTTTGGCAGGTACATTATACCTCAGCTATACTGGCAACATAACTCAACAGTCTGTTTGATGTATAATTGTTTCCACATCATTACTGACATTGACATTGAAAGCGACTCCTCACATTCAACCCCTTCCATGGTCTCGTTTCTCCCTGTCTCTGTAATCTTACCCAGCCCTACAACCCTCCAAGAATTCTATGTTCCTCCAACTCTAGTCTCTTGTCTATCCCCCTTCCTTTACACCACCATTGGCAGCTGTGCTTTCACCCTTCAGCTACTACTCCTTCAATATTTCCAACTGTCTTTCCACCTTTCATACCCTTGTTAAAATCTACCTCTTTGACCAACCTTTTGGTCACCAATCCTTATGTCTCCTTCTTTGGCCCAATGTCAATTTCTGTCTGGCAAAGCTCCTGGAAGTGCCTTTACTCCATTTAAGGAGCTATATAAATGCAAGTCATTGGAGCCTCTTTCTAGTCTCCCTGTGATAATTCTGTTCCACTTCTTGTACATATTAATGGCATGTTAATTATATTGTTAGGTGACAGGCATTGTTCAATTAAATACTTGAGCACATATAAATAGGAGACATCTGGGACAATGGTTGTGTGGGAGGAAAACTGTGAGAGTCGACAGACTTGTCCTATGAAGAAAAACTCTGTCTTGGTTTTGACTTCACCAACTGGCTTGCATCATGTTAATAGTATACCTCTGGCTAAGACTTTCCTTGAAGCTTTTCCTGCCCTGCTGCCATAATTTCCACAGGAGAAAACGCAGGCAGATGTTAAAGTGTGTTACTATTTGAAGAAGGCCGTGCAATTCTCCTGAGAATTGCTGGAGAATGCTGCTTCATAAATTGGCACCATCATTTTGGGCTCCTGTTTTACACAAAATAGGTGCTGTTGCATTTGCTGACATAATAGCAATCACTGAACCACATCATATGTGAAGTATTTTGAGAGGTAAATAAAGGCAAACACTTGCTCTTTTTTTTGCTGATCTCCCTGTTTTTCTTTTGTTTGTCAGCTTGTTTTCAGTTTCTGTATCCAGGCAATTTGCATTGTCAAGAAATAACAAAACTCCAATCCCTTTGGTTCTCCACTCAATAACTCTTCTAGTGTAACATTGCAACCCTTGCAGATACTTTCCATTAACATTTTTCAACTTTCATGTTGTATCCTGTACTTGTATTGTTTTTTATCTTCATGAGCCCTTATCAAAAGGTTTCTGCAAGTCAACTCTCTCAATTTGTGTCCTAATATCTATTTTATTTACAATGCCTACAAACAAGTCTAAAGAAATTTAACATGTGGGATTGTCCCTTTCTAAATTGTTGATAGCTGCTTCTTATTGCTGTAGACATATTTTAGTCACTTTAGCCTTGATTCTGGTATTTTAACCAATATAAAAGTTGGGATAATGGATCTGTATTTGCCTGGGTTAGATTGTTCTCTCTTTCAATATAAATTCTATGTTTTGCTAGGTTCCAATTATGTGGAACTTCAGCAGCTCTTAAAGGTATTTTTCTGAGGATTGCCATCAGCTTACAACTTCCTTTTCCTTAGTTTCTTTCTGCAGCCCATGATACATATAATTTACTCTCTGGATCTCTGGTGTTTATTCTTTTTAGTTTATTAAATACACCTGCTCCCTGGTTCAAAGTCCTCTGGGTTACTTAATATATTACAATAACTGGAACTGAATTTACAACTAGCATTTTTTCATCTTCAGTGAAAACTGCTAGAAAATAATGATTAAGAAATTGAATGAGCTCTCCTTCATCTTCAGTTACACCATTACTTTTAATTTAGCATTCTATTTGCTTTCCCAACCACTTTTTGCTGTTATGATACAAGAAATAGTTGTATTACATGTTACACTATACTTGCTATTTAATAGACCAAAATAGTTAATCTGGTTGCATTTTTTGCATAATTTGTCCTGATTCTACCTATGCAGAAAATGTTTTTGATTATTCACTTGGAATTAAATTCCTCTGTCCTAACCCCAATTGAATTCATTACACAGGGGTTTACTCCATTTATGCCAATTCAATTGAGCTGTTGTGGAAACGTTTGACTTTCATTCATGCTGGTTGCCAAATTTGGAAAACATGATCTTTTTTTCTCTCGGTAAGGATCACCCATTTTCCGTCTGCCAAAAATATGCTTGCTTATCTGGTGACAGTCCAAAGTATGTATAACTAGTCAATAAGTTGGCCAGTTGAGACCACAAGTGAACAGTTGCATTCATGCTGATACTAGCAAAAAACTACGGATGCTGGAAATCCAAAACAAAAACAGAAACAGAAATACCTGGAAAAACTCAGCAGGTCTGGCAGCATCGCTGGTGGAGATCACAGTTGACTTTTCGAGTCCTCATGACCCTTCAACAGAACTAAGTAAAAATAGGAAAGGGGTGAAATATAAGCTGGTTTAAGGGTGGTGGGGGGGCTGTTTTGGGACAAGCAGCCAGTAATAGGTGGAGATAACCAAAAGATGTCACAGACAAAAGAACAAAGAGGTGTTGAAGGTGGTGATATTGTCTAAAGGAATGTGCTAATTAAGAGTAGAAAGCAGGACAGACAAGGCACAGATAGCTCTAGTGTCTGTACCTTGTCTGTCCTGCTTTCTACTCTTAATTAGCACATTCCTTTAGATAATATCACCACCTTCAACACTTCTTTGTTCTTTTGTCTGTGACATCTTTTGGTTATCTCCACCTATTACTGGCAGCTTGTTCCAACAATCCCCCCCCCTTAAACCAGCTTATATTTCACCCCTTTCCTATTTTTACTTAGTTCTATTGAAGGGTCATGAGGACTCAAAACGTCAACTGTGGCTCTTCCCCGCCGATGCTGCCAGACCTGCTGAGTTTTTCCAGGTATTTCTGTTTCTGTTTTTGTTTTCATCCTGATACTGACTGGCAAACTGAGCTTGTTGGCAAACAACTTATTTGATCAGAAGTTGAAACTGAACTGCAAATATACCACAAGTGCTACTTAGCAGAATAATGGTTTTGAGTGAATGTAGTACTGAGGGAATCTGGCCTCAATAGGGATAATGACAGTATGCATTGCACTGAAGGCCAGTGCACATATGACATTGTGAAAGGCAGCCAAAGTCCACAATATTGTGTTATAGCATTCTCATAGAGAAACATTTCATTGTGCTGATACAAAGGGAATGCTCTAATCTCATTAAGGAATTGTAGCTTACTTTTGAGTGCAGTAATTTGAGAAACGTAACCAAATAAGAAGACCAGATATGACAGATAAGACTGTTTCACAAATGCATCAACTGTTTTTGTAACAATCTTATATCAAACTGAGCAAACAACTGAGCCTTTGAAAGGGAAGAAATGGTATCCAGTCTAGTGACATAGAGGTGTTGGATTTAACAATTATCAAATTCTCTCCCTTTTAACTTACTTTGCAGTGCTCAATACATTGAATGTTGCTACTCCGGTGCCACATTCAGGCAAAAGTGTCATAGTTTAAATGCCTTGGCATCTAATTTCCTCTGGTACCAGAGACTAATGTGTTTGTGTGCTACTTTCAAACCTTTTTAAATCCATTTAAATGGGTTTTGTGACATCAGTGGAGATCCAAAATGTTTCCAAAATGCCAACATTTTCTCCAGTCAGTGTGACTGTCTGATGGCAATCAACGGCTTATATTTGTTATTTTAAACTGGAAGAAGATGTACTTTTTTTTATATTATCACTTTTCTAGGTCAAGATTGTTTCACTGATTCCTCAGACTATGTTCACTGGTTTGTCAATGACACACAGCCAACAGAGAATATCCCATTAGGAGTAGTGTGTTAAGAAAGCAGCTTTCTCAAAAATTGCAACATGAAGTGAGTCTTTTGATTGCTAATGCATTGTTTACCGATTTGAACTATATGTTTCAGTTACCATAGAAATCTGTACCTTAGCAACTATCATTTTGCTCATCTAACCTCAGCTAAAGGACTCTGAAACATTGTAACTTGTGGAAGGCCATTTGGCCCATCTGAAAGAAATTTCCTTCAATTTTGATATTCTTCTTTCTTATAGTCTCAGAAAAGGGTTTAAAGTATCACTAAGATACTTTAAAATAAAAGCAATATACTAAAATTTCTCCACATATGCTGCCAGACCTGCTGAGTTTTTCCAGCATTTTCTGTTTTTATTTCAAGTATTATTTTGATATTTAATTTGCTGATCAATTTGTTGTACAGTCAGCATTTTATGCTACAAGCAAGGGGTGCAGAAGACCTTAACCAACATGGTTCCAGGATTGAGGGATAACAGTAATGTAGATAAACTGGAGCAGCTGGGGTGGTTTTCCTTAGAGTAGAGAAGGCTGAGAGGAGATTTGATTTTTTAAAAATGTCTAAAATCATGAAGGGTTTACACAGATTAAGTAAAGAGAAAGAGTTTCAACAGCAGAAGTGTTGATAAGTAAAGAGCCATAGAGTTAAGGTAATAGGCAATAGAAAGCAACATGTCCCACATTTGTGATCTTTATGGTCTAAAAGAATAAGAGCAGCAGATGCATGGAAATATTATCACCTGCAAGTTCCCTTCCAAGTCACATACCGTTCTGACTTGGAAATATATCGCAATTCCTTCACCATCGCTGGGCCCAAATTTGGAATTCCATACCTAACAGCATTGTGGGTGTACTGACACTACAGTCCAAGAAGGTGGCTCACTACTACCTTCTCAAGGGCAATTAGACATGGCGATAAATGCTGGCCTTGCCAGAGATGCCCATATCCCATGAATGAATTAAAAAAAAAGAACAACATGAGGAAAATCTTTTTTTACACAGTGAATGGTTAGGATTTGGAATACACTGCCTGATAGGGAGGTGGAAACAGATTCAATTGTTACCTTCAAAAGGGAATTGGATAAATACTTAGGGAAAAAATGCAGCAATACTGGGAAAGAGCTTTAAAGTGAGACTAATTGGATTGATCTTTGAAAGAGCTGGCAAGGCTTGATAGGCCAAAAGGCCACCTTTTATGCTGTACTATTTTATTTTCCCGTGATTGTATGAAGTTTTTTTTAATATTCGTTCATGGGATATGGGCGTTGCTGCCTAGGCCAGCATTTATTGCCCATCCCTAATTGCCCTTGTTCAGAGGCCATTTTTTAAAGAGTCAACCACATTGCTGTGGGTCTGGAATCACATGTAGGCCAGTCCAGCTAAAGACAGCAGATTTCCTTCCCTGAAGGAGCCACATGTAATAGTACAAGGTAGGTGGTTGCCATTTTCTGGTGCTATCACTATAGATTGCCAGCCTTATTGGAGATCAGTTTGCCTTCATGGCCTGGGCAGTGAGGTGACGGGATTCAATAACAGGTGGACGACCTACCCAACCACTTTACTCCCACCGACCGCCCCCTCCCCGACTCCACCACCTTCACACAATGAAGGTTGGAGCTACCTTCATTGAGTGCAATTTCGCAGCTTGTCGAGAAGGTGGCAGTTTAATGTCAGCTTCAGACTCAAACCAATTAAAATAGCTGCCAACTGCCTTCCTTTGTTTAAAAAAAAATGTAAAAATTTTTTATCAGGCCCTGTGAGCCAGCCAACAGTGCAAAGCCTGTAAACAATAGGCTTTATTGAAAAATATTGTGAAATAGCAATTTGCAATAGAACTGCAGACGTGGTACAGATTTTGTTCATGTGAAGAAACATTTACCATAGCAACTTTTTTTTAGAAGAACGTCCCTTCCTTGTGCCCAGCCTATTGGTCCGAGCTGCCTGGGAACATTTGTCACGGTGTTTATCATGTTTCCACTTTCACATGCAAGCAGCATTCTTATGATACCACATCATCCCATATTTAGAATTCACTGCCCGATAGCCTGGCAAGTTAATTTGTAACTCTCTGTGCAATTTACCTCAAACGTGATCATGTTTCTCAAAGTCAAGTTTTGCTCCTCATTTCTGACCTGAAAGTTGGTCGCAAACATCACAATTTGGTCATTTTCCATTTTAGAGGGCTGGTTCCACAGAGCTCCTGTGGCTCAGATGGTGAGAGAGTGATGTCCCATATCTGAATATCAGAATTCCACAGCCACACTCCTATGAGGTTATGTTTCTGCTGCAAGATAAGCAAACGGCTTATGGTGGCAGTTGGTGACACACAGGTGGCTGAGTCAGAAACCTGTGGCCTCACACCCACTCTAGGAAACAAGCACATAATCGAGGTTGACACTTAAGTGCAATGCCGGGGGAGTCCTTCATTATTCCTGGTGCTGTCTTTCACAATAAATGTTGATCCTAAAATGAAAGCAAAACATTGCAGATACTGGAGATATCAGCAGACCTGGCAGCATCTGTGGGGATCGCGCTATGTTGTCATTACGCGAGCACAGATTCCAAGGACATCCAAACGAGAATAAGTTACATGCGTTAGGGCAAACAGGCAAGCAATGCCCCGATGAAAAGCAATGATAATTTAAGCAAAGGCAAAGAGAAAACAGAATTTCCCAATTGTACATGTCAGTGGAAGCTCCAGTTTCGTATCTGAGTATGTAGTCAAACCATTCTTTGGCAAAGACTGTATGCATATGAAGACTGTGTTGCCCATAAAAGTAACATTTAGACTGATAAGAGAGTGGTGTTTGGACTGAGTGTGCTGTGACTTCATAGCAGACTGTGCTTCTACTGACCTGATTGAACAAACTTAAAAAAAATTATAGAAATGTGTATCTTTCTTCTCCTCTGGCTAATGTCGTAATACGTGAAATGTGTGCACAGCAAGGCCCCATAATCAGCAATGGCCAAATAATCTATCTTATTGATACTGGTGGAGGGATATATCAACCAAGAAGCTCAGAAAACTTCGCTGCTCTTCTTTGAAAATAGTGCCATGAGATCTTTTACAAACGTCTGGGGCTTTGTTTTAACACCTCATCCAAAGGTTTGCACTTCTGACATCACAGCACTTGTTCAGTACTGCACTGGGAGTTTTGGTCTAGATTTTGTGCTCAAGTCACTGGAGTGGTAATTGGACCCGTAACTTTCTGACTCAGAGATGGGAGTGCTATGCACTGAGCCATGGCTGTCAAAAGAACTCCTTTAATTCATGGAGATTCTGCTTTTTACATTACTTTTGATTGATGGCAAATGTCTCAATTGCTGGCATAAAACCATCTTAGGAGGGCTGCTTTCAAAGATACCCTCCTGTTGATTTGTTCATGAGTGTGTCATACAATGATACTGAAATCCAAAAATGCTGTTGTAACAGAATGTTAATTATACTGTTGGCAGCTGTTGTGGTTCTACTGGGTTCTCTCACTCCCTCTTTTAAAGTAATTCTCCATACATTACTGCACTTTATAGAAGGAGACATTCATATATGTATTTCACTTTGCAAAGCCTTTGAGATGTTCCCTCGGTGCTTGAAGGAGGATTGCATTGATATATCCGGCGTGATCATTCTTGTAAAAATAAAAACAAAAATAAAAACAAAAAAAAAACAAAAAACTGCGGATGCTGGAAATCCAAAACAAAAACAAAAACAGAATTACCTGGAAAAACTCAGCAGGTCTGTCAGCATCGGCGGAGAAGAAAAGAGTTGATGTTTCGAGTCCTCATGACCCTTCTACAGAACTTGAGTTCGAGTCCAAGAAAGAGTTGAAATATAAGCTGGTTTAAGGTGTGTGTGTGGGGGGCGGAGAGAGAGAGAGAGAGATAAGTGGAGGGGGGGTGTGGTTGTAGGGACAAACAAGCAGTGATAGAAGCAGATCATCAAAAGATGTCAACAACAATAGTACAGAAGAACACATAGGTGTTAAAGTTAAAGTTGGTGATATTATCTAAATGAATGTGCTAATTAAGAATGGATGGTAGGGCACTCAAGGTATAGCTCTAGTTGGGGTGGGGAGAGCATAAAAGATTTTTAAAAAATTAAAAAAAAAATAGGTGGGAAAAGGAAAATCTTTATAATTTATTGGAAAAAAGGAAGGGGGAAACAGAAAGGGGGTGGGGATGGGGGAGGGAGCTCATGACCTAAAGTTGTTGAATTCAATATTCAGTCCGGAAGGCTGTAAAGTGCCTAGTCGGAAGATGAGGTGTTGTTCCTCCAGTTTGCGTTGGGCTTCACTGGAACAATGCAGCAAGCCAAGGACAGACATGTGGGCAAGAGAGCAGGGTGGAGTGTTAAAATGGCAAGCGACAGGGAGGTTTGGGTCATTCTTGCGGACAGACCGCAGGTGTTCTGCAAAGCGGTCGCCCAGTTTACGTTTGGTCTCTCCAATGTAGAGGAGACCACATTGGGAGCAACGAATACAGTAGACTAAGTTGGGGGAAATGCAAGTGAAATGCTGCTTCACTTGAAAGGAGTGTTTGGGTCCTTGGACGGTGAGGAGAGAGGAAGTGAAGGGGCAGGTGTCGCATCTTTTGCGTGGGCATGGGGTGGTGCCATAGGAGGGGGTTGAGGAGTAGGGGGTGATGGAGGAGTGGACCAGGGTGTCCCGGAGGGAGCGATCCCTATGGAATGCCGATAAGGGGGGTGAAGGGAAGATGTGTTTGGTGGTGGCATCATGCTGGAGTTGGCGGAAATGGCGGAGGATGATCCTTTGAATGCGGAGGCTGGTGGGGTGATAAGTGAGGACAAGGGGGACCCTATCATGTTTCTGGGAGGGAGGAGAAGGCGTGAGGGCGGATGCGCGGGAGATGGGCCGGACACGGTTGAGGGCCCTGTCAACGACCGTGGGTGGAAAACCTCGGTTAAGGAAGAAGGAGGACATGTCAGAGGAAATGTTTTTGAAGGTAGCATCATCGGAACAGATGCGACGGAGGCGAAGGAACTGAGAGAATGGGATGGAGTCCTTACAGGAAGCGGGGTGAGGAGCTGTAGTCGAGATAGCTGTGGGAGTCGGTGGGTTTGTAATGGATATTGGTGGACAGTCTATCACCAGAGATTGAGACAGAGAGGTCAAGGAAGGGAAGGGAAGTGTCAGAGATGGACCATGTGAAAATGATGGAGGGGTGGAGATTGGAAGCAAAATTAATAAATTTTTCCAAGTCCCGACGAGAGCATGAAGCGGCACCGAAGTGATCATCGATGTACTGGAGAAAGAGTTGTGGAAGGGGGCCTGAGTAGGACTGGAACAAGGAATGTTCCACATACCCCATAAAGAGACAGGCATAGCTGGGGCCCATGCGGGTACCCATAGCCACACCTTTTATTTGGAGGAAGTGAGAGGAGTTTAAGGAGAAATTGTTCAGCGTGAGAACAAGTTCAGCCAGACGGAGGAGAGTAGTGGTGGATGGGGATTGTTCGGGCCTCTGTTCGAGGAAGAAGCTAAGGACCCTCAGACCATCCTGGTGGGGGATGGAGGTGTAGAGGGATTGGACGTCCATGGTGAAGAGGAAGCGGTTGGGGCCAGGGAATTGGAAATTGTTGATGTGACGTAAGGTGTCAGAGGAATCACGGATGTAGGTGGGAAGGGACTGGACAAGGGGAGAGAGAAGGGAGTCAAGATAATGAGAAATGAGTTCTGTGGGGCAGGAGCAAGCTGAGATGATCGGTCTACCGGGGCAGTTCTGTTTGTGGATTTTGGGTAGGAGATAGAAGCGGGCCGTCCGAGGTTGGGCGACTATCAGGTTGGAAGCTGTGGGAGGGAGATCCCCAGAGGAGATGAGGTCAGTGACAGTCCTGGAAACAATGGCTTGATGTTCAGCGGTGGGGTCATGGTCCAGGGAGAGGTAGGAGGAAGTGTCTGCGAGTTGACACTCAGCCTCCGCACCACCCTTGTCAGCGGGTTTGATGACAATGTCAGGGTTGGACCTGAGAGAATGGAGTGCAGTAAGTTCAGAGAGAGACAGGTTAGAATGGGTGAGAGGAGCAGAGAAATTGAGACGACTAATGTCGCGCCGACAGTTCTCAATGAAATGATCAAGAGAAGGTAAGAATCCAGAGGGAGGGGTCCAGGTGGAGGGAGAATATTGGAGATGGGTAAAGGGATCCATTGAACTGGGAGAGGACTCCTGCCCAAAGAAGTGAGCCCGGAGAAGAAGACGGCAGAAGAAGAGTTCAGCATCATGCCGAGCCCGAAATTCATTGAGGTGAGGGCGTAGGGGTATGAAACTAAGTCCTTTGCTGAGCACTGAACGTTCAGCATCGGAGAGGGGAATAGTGAATACACGGCTGGGGTTGGGATTGGAAGATGGGGTGGGGACGGAGGGACAGGCAGGGGTGGAGGGTCCTAGATGGGTGTTGGTGTCGATGAGTTGTTGGTGCTTGCGTTCCTTAGCACTTGAGAGAAAGAGAAAAAGTTTCTTGTTGAGGCGTCGGATGAGCCGAAGGATAAAATGAAACTGGGGGCACGCGCAGCTTTGAAAAAGGGTACGGCGGTGCTGCTGGAGGGAGAGGTCGAGTGTGTTCATATGGCGGCGCATGGCACTGAGTGTGGATTTCAGAATGTGACGGGACCAGCAGTCCGAGAAACGTTTTATGTCCCGGAGATACCTGTAATCCTGGGTGGGTTCGAAACATGAGGGGTGGAATTTCAGTTGAAATCCACGTGGGGTAAGTCGGAGATGGAGACAGTCACTGAGAAAGGAGATATGGCTGTGAAAGCGGGTTTTAGTAAACACCTTGTCAAACACCAGGAGGGAAATGGAAAGCAAGGAAGGTGAGCAGGGCAAAAGAGAGGAACGGAAATCTTGTTGCAGAAAGAACAGAACTTCTTCAAGGAGGTAGGCATTTCTTGAAGAGCAGTGGCAGTCAATTAAACACAGAGATAAAAACAAAAAAACTGTGGATGCTGGAAATCCAAAACAAAAACAAAAACAGAATTACCTGGAAAAACTCAGCAGGTCTGGCAGCATCAGCGGAGAGAAAAAGAGTTGACGTTTCGAGTCCTCATGACCCTTCGACAGAACTTGAGTTCGAGTCCAAGAAAGAGTTGAAATATAAGTTGGTTTAAGGTGTGTGTGTGGGGGGTGGAGAGAGAGAGACCCTTGAGTGCCCTACCATCCATTCTTAATTAGCACATTCGTTTAGATAATATCACCAACTTTAACTTTAACACCTATGTGTTCTTCTGTACTATTGTTGTTGACATCTTTTGATGATCTGCTTCTATCACTGCTTGTTTGTCCCTACAACCACACCCCCCCCCCCCCCACTTCTCTCTCTCTCTCTCCACCCCCCACACACACACCTTAAACCAACTTATATTTCAACTCTTTCTTGGACTCGAACTCAAGTTCTGTCGAAGGGTCATGAGGACTCGAAACGTCAACTCTTTTCTTCTCCGCCGATGCTGACAGACCTGCTGAGTTTTTCCAGGTCATTCTGTTTTTGTGATCATTCTTGTGCTGCCCCTCCATTTTCATAGCTGTGTATCGGGTGATGCACATGATTAGGAAATTCTACCTCATAAATAAAAAAATCCCTATAACATAGAGGCAATGAAATCAAAACTTTTCACTCGTACGTTAGAAACCCAAAAGGCACAAGTGGGAAGGCTCTAATTGGCCCTATTGCTATTTTTAGATGAAGTGTAACCTTCCTGGAGTAATTTTTCCTCGACTTTGGAGAGTTGGGAGTTTCACCAATGATGACTTCGTCACTCAAGTAGTGTTTCTATTGGGCCAGACTGTGCCAGGGCTAGTGTTTAGGGAAACTGATCCCATTATTTGCAACAGATAAAAATATTCAGTATTTTATAATAACTTTGGAATTATTTAAAATACTTTTGGATTCTGTAACTGGGCATAGATATATTGGCAGCTGAGGCCAGAAGAAAGAAATGGGCAAAATGGCTTTTCTCAGGCAAAATTATCTGAAAATATTGGCTTCAGAATCTCTGGCAGTCATGTCTGATTCACACCGACACTTTTGGAGTTTGTGGGAAGGCACATTATACCCGGGGCAGGAAGTTCAGGCATTACTTTGGGTTGATCTCCACTGCCTGTCTGGCCACGTTTACTGGTATAAAAAACTTGGCACCCTATTGAGAACACAGGAAGAGGAGTAGGCCACTCAGCCTATTGAGCCTGGTCTGCCATTAGATGAGATCATTGCTGATCTGTAACTTCACTCCATTCACTTGTCTTGGCTCTGATTCCTTTAATATCCTTATACCAGAAGTTTATCAAACTCTTTAAAATTACTAACTGAGCTAGCATCTACTAACTTCTAACCTCTTAGCTTCTCTCTTGAAAGACCTGTCTCTGATTTTAAGGTTATGCCCCCTTGTCCTAAACTCCTGGCCAGAAGCAAGGGTTTCTCTCAATCTACCCTATCAATTTGTTTCAAAATCCTAAAGATCTCATTTGAATAAACCTTAAACATCAATATTCCAGGAAGTACAAACCTAGTTAATGCAATCTCTCCTTGTAATGTAACCGTTGGAGACCTGATAACATTCTGCTGAATCTATATGCCCCTCCTTTCAAGGCCAATATATCCTTTCTAAGATGTGGGCCCAAAACTGTACACAGGACTGCAGATATAGTATCACTACAGAACATCCAGCCCTTTACATTCCAGCTCTCTGATTATAAACGTTTAGATTGTATAGATTTTTTGGTTATTCTTTATACCTAGCTATTATATTTTAGAGCTCTCTGCACATGGAGCCCTAAATCTCTTTAGGCCTACAATATTTCATCGAAAATGGATGACTCCACACTTACCTCACTGAAATCCAAGGGTCACAGTCTCACATAAGAACTTAATCAATGCACGTCTTGTTGTAATTTTATGCTCCCATATACTCTAACACCAATGTTTGTGTAAAAGCAAAATACTGCGGAAATCTGAAACAAAAACAAAAATTGCTGGAAAAACTCAGCAGGTCTGACAGCATGTGTGGAGAGAAAGACAGAGTTAATGTTTTGAGTCTGTATGACTCTTCTTCAGAACTAAAGAGAAGTAAAAATGTGATGAAATGTATACTGTTTAAGAGGGGTGGGTCAGGTGAAGCTGGATAGAAGGCCAGTGATAGGCGGAGGCAAAGGAGAGATTGCAAAAGATGTCATAAAACAAAAGATTGAAGGGGTGTTGATGATGGTGATATGCTAAAGGAGGTGCTAATGGTGACATTGAGTAGAAAGCAGAATGAGCAAGTGACAGATGGCCCTAAAGGGGGCGGGGGTGGGGTGTGGGGAGGGATTGGTGTGGGACAAAAGATCGAAATAGGCTAAAAGGTGGGGATAAGACAATGAATGGAAATAAATTTAAATGTAATGTTTGTGTAATTGGCGTATGAATATGTGCCTGTCTAAAGTCATATCTAAATCACTAATAAATGTTATGACGTAGCAGATGATATGTTTCAAGCAGATCAAATCCATGAGGGAAACCTGATCACATGGTCAAAACAATTTTGCAATTTATATTTTATTTCGAGATGCATATCCTGAATTCAGTAGGAATAAATCTGACAGGACTCTAGAGTTTTTACAAAACTAAATTAAACATATATTAACAAAAAAAAGATTTCAAGTACGTACATAGGTCTACAAATTACCACTATAATAGCTCCTAAAACCCCTAATTAATCTGGCTTCCAATTACAGCCCTGTTAAGGCAGCAGTAAACAAAAAAAAAATTTTAAATAGATTCCAGCCAGTTAACACAATACCCTGGATAGTAGAATGCGAAGTGGCTTTTCCCAGCTTTGGTTTCTGCAGACAGCAGCTTAATGCACAACCACTGAAGGCTTTTCACACTTCTGGTAGATCTTACAATGCCTTCCCCTTTGACACATAGCCTCTTCTCCTTTATATACATTTCTCCCTTTTAATACAAATTCCATTGTTCCCATATGCCTTTGGATCTTTACGTTTCTCATCATATAAATCTTTTCATGGTACAAATACTATCAATAACCTTTGGGGAAAATAAACACACTGCTTGGCCCAGCTTCTCTGGCTAGGTGTGACAACCTACCATCTCTTTGAAATTCAAGCTGCCCTGATTTATCTACAAATACAAATTCTCCTCACCTCACATCCTAAAACTTCAGCCATGTTTAAATATTTAGCATTTCAAACCTAGCTTCTTTTGACCAGTCAAAGCCTCCAGACCAGCTGTCTCTAACCCAATTAAATCGCACACACACACACACACACACACACACACACACAATCGAAATCCCACTATTAACCTACTTTAGCAATAAATCACAATAATATTGTGAGAATTATTATATTCTAGTGACACTCCCTCCTTACAAGAAAATGAACCATCATAATTTAAAAAGATGGCTTCATTTTCTTAACTCATTTTACACTACCTCCTATACTTATTAATATACTCACACTATTACATTACCAGGTGCATGAACTAACATAACAATACATATACAAATCCTTGGTATTAACAGAAATCATTCCAGTCCAGTGTCCAGGTTTCAATTCTGAGGATATGGGGTAGACCATTTAGGGCTGAGATGAGCAGAAAATCCTTCACCCAGAGAGTGGTGAGCCTGTGGAATCCGCTTTCACAGGTAGTAGTTGAGGCCAAAACATTGTATGTTTTCAAGATCTTGCTCTTGGGGTGAAAGGGATCAAAGGGTATGGGGAGAAAGCAGGAGCATGCTATTGAGTTGGATGATCAGCCATGATCGTAATGAATGGCAGAGCAGGCTCGAAGGGCCAAATGGCCTACTCCTGCTCCTATTTTCTATGTTTCTATGTTTTTAAATGTCCAATTTTCCCTTTGAACTTTAAACTCTCGACAATGCATCTGCAATTAGATTTTCTTGTCCAGCCACATGTAAAATCTGTAGATTAAATGATTGCAGTAATAAACTCCATCTGAATAGCCTTGCACTTTGGCCTTGAAATTTGTCCAGAAACTTTAAAGGATTGTGGTCTGTATAAACAATTGCTTCCGATGAATTGTTGCAATGTAAACCTTGAAATGCTGTAACGCTAACACCAGACCCAGAGTCTCCTTTTCGGTTGTTGAAGATCTTCTCTGTTGTACATTCAATTTCTGTGAAAAATGCCCTATCAGTTTCTCAATTCCAGTTTCATCTTTTTGCAACAGTGCGGCCCCAATGCCTATACTGCATGCATCAATGGCCAACTTAAATTGCTTGGCATAATTGGGCACTGCCAAAGCTGGTGTCGTAGTCAATACAATTTTGAACTGTCAAATGCCTTCTTAAACCCCTGTGTCCATTGGAACTTTTTGCTCTTCTTTAATAATTCAGTCAATGGAGCAACAATACCACTGAATTATTATATTTTTGTGACAATTAAAATAATGAATAATAAAGACTCAAGTACAGATTCTTGTGGAACATCAGTAGTCACTTCATTTTCATTTGGTACATACCTATTATGCCTATTCTCTGCCCTGTACCACCCAACCAATCTCCTCACTAAATATCTAATTTGCCTTCAAGTCCATGAGCTTTATTTTTAGCTATGTGGAACCTTAGTGAATGCCTTCAGGAAGGCCAAATATAACTATATTGTTACGACCAGTACCTGGGCAATGTCCCCCAATTTGTTATGATCCCAGATGAGGTATCCCAAATTGTTGTGCTCCTGGGTAAGGAGGGATGAACTGGCTCTGCTTATTTTTTCAACCCCCTCGGTTGGTCGTAACAAGGTTAATTTGAAAAGGTCCCCTTCCCTCGTGAATACCTTTTCCCAGTCCAAATGCATCTATGTTTTAAAAGGAGCCAATTTAACAAGACTTTTTGAGTCAAAGAAAGAGTGAGTTTATTAGTTACTAGAAAGTGAGAAAAAAATAATAAAAACACAACACATACACACAGATTAGAAATGAGAAGTGAGTCCAGAAACAAAAGTTTAAAAATATATACAAATCAGTCTTTGGCTTGTCTGTGAGGAGTAGATGGTGAAATATTATAGCCATTAAGTTGGTTGATTCCAATAGAGCTGACTTTGGCAGTTGGGCAGCTGGTTTGGAGATCCTTGGTTCTGCAGGTTAGCTGAAAGGAAGTGTCCTGTTTCCTTTTCAACTGTGGCTTTGCTGACTTGTGACTTTCTTCCAGCAATCAGAGAGAGAGAGACTTTTTTTTAACCTGCAAGTGCAGGGATGCCTAGTTGATGTTCTTCAGCTATGACCTTCACAGACTACACTAGCACCAGAACAGAACACCAAAACTAGCACACAGAGACCAAGGTTACAGTTGGCTTTTAATCCTTTTTCTTGTGTATTCCTGGAAAGGAAAAACAAACATGTCTTTCACCCAGAAACTGCTTTCTTTCAACTCCGTTCATGCCCACAGTCTGTGATATAACTTAACAGGAGATGGTTTCTGCTGAGGCGGTAATCAGTTTCTATTATCTCCACAACCGCAAGAGATTACAGTGCAGTTTTTGCATTTCATCTCTTCCTTTAAAGTCTCACTGTCTGAGGTAGGCCTTCACACCTTTTAAGTGCAACATTCCATTCTCTCTGGACTAGTTGGTCACCAAAGTAAATGATTACTTTACAGTCTCAGCCAGCTTTTGCTTGTAGGTCCTTTTCATAAAAAAATACGTGTCTTACTTAACCGTTCAATATGTTTGTAAGTAATTCGGGGGCTATAATCTGTGGTCATGACAATATCTATAGACATTCATCTCTCTACTACTTCAGTTAGTTCTTCAAAAAGTTCAGTTGGTTTGTTAGACATGACCTGTTCCTTGCAGATTGATTTTGAGCCCAGAACAGAGCATAGCCAGCCATGGGACAGGTGAGTGCCAAGGCAGACCGGTTAGAAGGCCTGCCTCAGTTGTCTGGGATTTCATCCCCAGTTGTTTCGGAAGCTGTTAGGCCCTCTAGCCCTCATTCCTCACCAGCATGATAACTTAGAGACAGTAGAAGGGTCAAGAGAAGTAATTGTGAAATACAGTTGGGTGTCATCCATGTGCACGTGCAACCTGATGTGTTTTCGGATGATGTTGTAGAGGGACAGTTTACATTGTCATTCTGCTCTTCCTAATTCAAATGAAAGTTAAAATCTGCCATTAAAATGGCCTTACTTTTGCTACAATCTTCTCTAACTCTGAATTAACACATTTGTCACTTCATTGCTGTTATCACTGAGCCTGTAGGCAACTCCCATTACCGTTTTACGCTCTCTCGTATTCCTCAGATGTAACCATAGAGTCCCCACTGTTTATTTTCCCTTACCTCTTACCTGCTATTACTAATGTTGTAATCGTAACTTTAAACCTCCTCCTCTTCCAGTTTCTTTATCCTTTCGAAAGACCTTGGACTGGATTTTACGGCCCCCAGCCAGTCATATTTTCGGTCAGGGCAGGGGACACATTAAATATGATGGGTGGCAAGCCCACCATCTTCCTATCACCCTCCGCCCCTCCCGAGCTGTCCCCTTAACATGCTAGGTGGACATGTCATTTTTAAGTAAATAACTAAGGGTCATCTGAGCTTGTTACAAAGCCAATTGACCCAGCTAACACGCTGTGCATGCCACAAAATAATGGGCATGGTCAGGTGGGTGAGAGTGGCAGGCTGTTTTTTAAAAATATTTTTGTAAAGGTGAGAAGGAAGGGGGCACAGCATTCGGTGGTGGGGGGGGCGGTGGTGCACATTGGGGACATTCCCCCTAAGATACTATCCCCCCTCCCTTGCTGTTCCCTGTCTAGAATCCAAAATGTGCCCTCCCAATCCCTTCAGGTCCCTGTCCCTAGGCTGCCCAATTCCTCCCTATCCCAAAGCTCTGACTTACCTGGTCCAGACGTCATGCCTGCCTTCCCTGTGGGCCTGCTTGCAGTTCCAGCAGCACCATCTACTCATCTCTGGCACTGCTGGAGCTGTGGGCCAATCAATGTGGCCAGCAGCTCCTGAGGGCAGGACTTCTTCCCACTGAGGGGCATAAGTTCCATTTACAGCCTGATTAGCCTGCTGGCAGTACGTTATGGCCGTGCGGTAGTTTAGGTGCGTCAGCTGCAATGGGGGTGGCGAGTAATAAGCCCCACACCCCACTACCCACCACGCCATGAAATCAAGACCCTTAAAACTAGGAATACTTTTACACCCGCTTCCAACTATAGTTTTTAGCCATGTCTCTAATGGCTGCCATGTCATATTCTAAGTTGTATCCGAGTCTTTAATTCACTTAATTCGTTTCTCAAACTCTATGCATTAATATAGAAAACTCGTATTTGGGAAACCTTTCCTAATACTTCTGCCTTGGTTCTGCCGTCCTCACTCTGCTTAACTTAACAATTTTCTTAATTGTTTTGTCACAATGATGGGAAATTGGGATTGAGTGAGATCTATCTATAATTTCACTAACTAACCAAAAACATACAGAAGTGTTTAAAAGCGGCCTTTTTTTAAAGGACAAGCAAACAAAAGCTCTCCCTCTCTCTCTCTCTCAAACCTTGTTGATTGACTCATCATTGTTCAGTGCACAGATAGTAAAAAAAATTTCAATATTTCCCTCACCTAATGTATTGAGGTCACTATTCCTGATTTCATCTCATTTATTACTGACAGGGACATCCCATTTGCTTAAATCTGGATATTCTGGAGAGGTGAGATGTATGAAGAAATCATGTGACCCCAAAACTATCTGGCTGTTGCATGATGTACTTGGGTTGAATTTCTGCCAATAACAGTTGGGAAATGAACTTACTTCACAATATTTGTGGTACCATTTACGATCAGGAAGTTGCATAAGCAATAGGAATGTACTTTCCCGCTCATAAAAAAATGTATACCTGCCATGCAGTTACCCTGTGATTGCCAAGATATCCCAGAGTTAGTCACCAACATAGAACTAAACATGGCAGTGTGGGTAGTAAAGTAAGCCAGTGTATCTACTAATATCCCAGCAGTGTAAATTAAACTTAACAAATGACTTTAATATAAATGGCAATAGCAAAAGATCTTGATCACTTGAGGAGACCTTTTTTACACAGCGACTTGTGATCTGTAATGTGCTGCAGATTCAACAGTAACATTCAAAAATGAATTGGATCAATACTAGAAGGGAAAGAATTTATAAGGATATGCAGAAGGAGTGAGTGAATGAGGCTAATTTTATACCTCTGCCAAAGAGCTGGCACAGGCATGACAGGCTGAATTGACCACCTCCTGTGCTGTAACATTCTTTAATTCTACAGAGTTAAAATCTATTAAGAGCAGAAGGCAGAACTAAGGCAGAAATATCCTCTTTGGATGATTCTCCCAAGTGGCTTCCGTAACTTTGGGAGTAACCTGATTTACAGGGCATTGTAGGGGCTCCCACTGATTTTCTGCTGAGGTTATGCTGGACAATGGGGAGAACTCCTGAGGAAATCCCATCCAATGACACCTATGCTGAGAAAGGCCAGGGGAAAGATTTCTGAGGAATTGACAATCATTGTGAGGCAGTGACTGAGGAGAAGCCAACTGATTGGAAACAGGCCAACCTCACGGCCATATTCAATAAAGGGCAACAAATCAGCCACAGGGCAACTGCAGGCCCATGAGACTTATTTATCAGATGTAAACTTAAAGATTGTTTCTCATGGACAGGGATAAAGATCCAGTGTAAATCTAACAGGGAAGCAGCAGAGGGATAGAAGGTAAATGGGTTCCACAAATTCCTGGTCTCCAGACAAAATGTTGAATTACAAAACCAAAAACAAATTGGAGGAAGTCTTCATCAAACTGTCGAGCACTCTGGTCAAAGTGCACCTTAGAAAGCTTTCCATCACCTGAAAGCAGTGAAAAACATATAGCTGACTTAGACAAAGAGACAGAGAGTAATGTATCTAAGTTTGCTGATGATACAAAGCTCGGTGGGAATGCAAGCTGTGAGGAGGACACAAGGAGGCTACAAAGAAATATAGACAGGTTAAGTGAGTGAGCAAGATGGCAGATGGAGTGTAATGTGGGGAAATGTGAGGTTATTTACTTTGGCTGTAAGAATTAAAAAGCAGAATAACTTTTTAAAAGGCATAAAACTTCTAAATGCCAATGTTCAGAGACACTTAGGATGTAGTACAAGAAACACAAAAAGTTAGCAAACAGGCACAGCAAGCAATTAGGAATGTAAATGGCATCTTGGCCTTTTTTGCAAAGGGATTGATTACAAGAATAAAGAAGTCTTGCTACAATTGTACAGCACTTTTATTTGTGTGCAATTTTGGTCTCCATCTTTTAGGAAGATGTATTTGCATTGGAAGCAGCACACCGAAGGCTCACTAGATTGGTCCCTGGGGTGAGAGGGCTGTCCTATGATGACAGGCTGAGTAAATTGGGCCTATATTCTCTGGAGTTTAGAAGAATGAGAGGTGATCTCATAGACCCAGATTTTGCCATGATGGAAAGACTCTCCATTGCAGTAAAAAGGCAGAAGTGGCCAAAAATCATAAGTCTCGCCCACTGAACACAGCAATTCCCATTTTCTCAGGAGTGGGAATGGGGGCAGGGAACATTTCCTGCATGCACAGCCTGCGCAGAGCCATTTAAATCATCTGCTGTCTCCACTCAAGTAGGATTTTGGTAGCCTTGGAGCGTGAAACCCAAAGTGTGCAGATTAGGCCCAGTGAGAACAGGTCTGAAATTTGTGGAGTCATTTGGATAGCCAGGTTATTCCTTTGGAGAGGTAAAGTACCTTTTTGGATCTGGTCCCAAAGCACCTTTGGGGGAGGTAAGGTGCCCTTTGGAATTGTTAATAGTAGGCATAAATGTGCATTAAAATGTACGTAAACTCATTACTGTCAAGCTCATTGGAACTGCCCTCAGACCTGTAAAAATGAACTGTCAAAGTTGTTAGACACACCTGTCAAAGAGACCTGTCAAAAGTGTCAAGAGGACCTGTCAAAAGCACCTGTCAAAGGGAGCTGTCAAGCTGTCAAGGCTTTTAAAATTCCTGCCCTGTAAATCTTTTAAAAAAAAATCTTAAGTGTTAAAAAAAACTCGCTGCCTGTTGGCATAAGACTGAGGGTTTCCATTACTGGATTAGCGCTGCATGATTGATTTCACAATTGCCCATTATCAAAGTAGGATGCCTGCCCTATTTCACAGTTTCATTGACATCTACAAGTGGTTATAGATTCTGTGCCGTGGGACTATGAATTCCAATGCTTGTTGTTAGACGGGATTGTGGACTTCAATTAAATGTTTGTTATAAGGCTTTAATTAGTTGAAGTAAATATATTAAGTGTTTTTTGTGAATGAGTGTTTTTTTCAATATAATGAAGCCTGCAATAGACACTTAGAACTTTATTTTATATCATCTCTGCATGGTCCTGAGGGATACCCATGGTGGATACTGCATCAGATGGCATGCTGGATGGATGGGAAAAGGGTGGGGGGCGGCGGACATGGATTGGCATGAGCTGGCACTAAGTTGGCATAGGAACTATAAAGAGCCATTGTGGGTGGGTAGAGGGGCATAGTTTGGCATGAAGGGTATGAAGGGCCATGGCGGGGGAGGGTTGGTGGAACCATAGGTTGACATGGAAGGTATGAGGGGCCATAGAGGATGGGGGCATGAGGTGGTATGGGATGGCATGGATGGGGTATGGGGACTGTGTGGTAAGGGTGTAAGGGGGAATGAAGGGTGAAAGCTAGAAGGATGTTTTATGTTTTATTCTTTATCTTTAAATTATGGACACAGTGCCGGAACCCAGAGGCAGGCCTTCCACCCAGCCCTCACCTGCACCCACCAGCCTTGTCAACCCATTCCCACCCCCACCACACCCCCCACCACACCAACAACCCCCCCACCACCCCCCACCACCCCGCCCAACCCCCCCAAC
Source organism: Carcharodon carcharias (assembly GCF_017639515.1). Classification (NCBI taxonomy): domain Eukaryota; kingdom Metazoa; phylum Chordata; class Chondrichthyes; order Lamniformes; family Lamnidae; genus Carcharodon; species Carcharodon carcharias. The sequence goes on along the minus strand of NC_054486.1, from coordinate 96,758,800 downwards.
CCCCCAGACCGAAAACCTGACGTCTGGGCAGCCATTTTGAAAGGTTGGGTTTGAGGAGCTGGGAATTGTCTGTGCACCTGACCTTGCAACCACAGATTATGAAGGGGCCTGACAGGGAAGACACTGAGAGGATGTTTCCCCTGACTGGGGAATCCAGAACAAAGGGATACAGTCTCAGGATAAGAGGCCAATCATTTAGGAGTAAGTTGAGGAGAAGTCTCTTCTCTGAAAAGGTTGTGAATCTTTGGAGTTCTCCACTGGAATGGGTTGTGAATGCACCATTATTGAATATAATTAAGACTAATATAGACAGCTATGGTCTCTCAGGGGATCAAAGGGATATAGGAAGTGGGCGGGAAAGTGGAGTCGCTGCCTAAGATCAGCCATGATTGTATTGATTGGCGGGGCAGGCTCGACAGGCCTTATGGTCTACTCCTGCTCCTGTCTATAAACTTCTTATGTTTTTATGAACAGGTGTCAAGATGTTCAATGATCTTATTAGGAGGCCAAAATAGGCATGAAACTTTATTAAACAAATAAAATCCATCAATGAGACACTTGAAGCTATATCCAATCTAGCCAAATACATGAAATAAAAGTCTTCCCTCTAATCTGGAGGGCGGCAAATGTTGAAGTGAAGTTTGATGAAGCAGAGCTGGAAGCCTCCTTTATCTCTTGGAGTGGTTAGCACAGCAGTTAAAGTTGCCAGTCCACCATTGCAAACTACTGCAAAGTAAAGCTCACAAGGTTTACTCCCTCTTGCCTGAGGAAAGTGCCACTGACTATGAGGCAACAAAAAGGGCTATTTTAAGTATCAGTTAGTATCAGAGGTGTACCATCAGAAATTCCATACCCTCAGGAAATAGCCTGACCAGACATACCTGAAATTTGAAAGGCTTAAGAACTTGCTTCTGACCAGTGGGTGTAGGCACTTAAGACAGAAGCCACTTACAAAAACCTGCATGAAATAATTCTCCTTGAGGAGTTTAAACATATCCTTCCCACTAAGAGCACACAGTAGACAAGTAGAAGATCAAAGGGGAACAGGGCCCAGGTAGGCAGCCATACTGGTTGATTATTATGAGCTGATCCAGAAACTCTTGTCATAGAGGAGACCCTTCCCTGGTCACCTCCAACCAACTGGAAAGGATAGAGGTGGAGAATGTGATAGGAAACTGAGCACCTATGGGAGAGAAGGAGATGCTGACCGCCCTACTCAGGACAAAGGGTGGTGCTGAGATGAAAAGTGAGGCCAAGAAGCCTGTGTGTTTTAACTGCTTAAAGGTAGGGCACTTCCGGGTCAACTGCTGGATATTATGGGAAAAACCAATGGGATTTATTAAGGCACATACACCCCATGCAGAGAATGGGAGTCAGTCAGAGGCCATAGCAGACCAGGCTACGGCTCTGACTGCAGCCGCGAATCACTATGGATTCACTCCTGAGATTGTGAGTGAGGTTAAACAAATCCCTGAGAGTTACAAGGATTTTGTATCTGAAGGAAGGGTGAGGCGAGTAATCCTGTAGTGATACTGAGGAATACAGGGGCCAGCCAAACTCTACTGCTGGGAAAATGCATAACATTTCCACCAGAGAACGTAGTAAGTGCCAAGGTGTTCAGAATCACACAATGCAGAAGAGGCCCTTCAGCCCATCGAGTCTGCTCCGACACGTGAGAAACACCTGACCTACCTACCTAATCCCATTTACCAGCACTTGGCCCATAGCCTTGAATGTTATGATGTGCCAAACACACATTCAGGTACTTTTTAAAGGGTGTGAGGCAACCTGCCTCCACCACCCTCCCAGGCAGTGCAATCCAGACCGTCACCACCCTCTGGGTAAAAAGGTATTTCCTCACATCCCCCCTAAACCTCCTGCCTCTCACCTTGAACTTATGTCCCCTTGTGACTGACCTTTCAACTAAGGGGAACAGCTGCTCCATATCCACCCTGTCCATGCCCCTCATAATCTTGTACACCTCGATCAAGTCACCCCTCAGTCTTCTCTGCTCCAACGAAAACAACTCAAGTCTATCCAACCTCTCTTCAAAACTTAAATGTTTCATCCCAGGTAACATTCTGGTGAATCTCCTTTGCACCCCCTCCAGTACAATCACATCCTTCCTATAATGTGGTGACCAGAACTGCACACAGTACTCCAGCTGCGGCCTCACCAATGTTCTATACAACTCCAACATGACCTCCCTACTTTTGTAATCTGTGCCTCGATTGATAAAGGCAGGTGTCCCATATGCCTTTTTCACCACCCCACTAACACGGCCCTCTGCCTTCAGAGATCTATGGACACACACGCCAAGGTCCCTTTGTTCCTCAGAACTTCCTAGTGTCATGTCGTTCATTGAAAACTTCCTTGTCAAATTACTCCTTCCAAAGTGTATCACTTCACACTTTTCAGGGTTAAATTCCATCTGCCACTTATCAGACCATCCTGTCCATATCTTCCTGTAGCCCAAGACACTCAACCTCACTGTTAACCACCCGGCCAATCTTCCTGTGTAGGAAAATGGCTAACTTGCTGCTAACCTGCTTGAAGTTTTCAGGTCTAAGTCTGGATTTTGCTTTCAGTGGACAGGGATGGCTGGGTGCTGGTGGAATACATACATCCTGTATGTTTCTTCTATGCTGCTGTTGGTGCTCAGCAGATTTAAACATTTCCAGGTATCAGGCCACCAACATTGTCTTGGCACTTTAGCCAGAAGAACAGCAGGAATGTGAGGAGGGATAAGTCTGTCCCAGCAGTTGGCCAATGTCCATTTTGTCTTTCTCTGCCAGGACAGAGCCATTGACCTCCACTCAGCACTCCACAGAGTGTCCAGATCGAGAGCTGAGCAAAAACCCAGGGAGGAATGATGCAGTGAATTGTGCCTGTAGTTCCCAAGTCATGTCAAGCAGAGGTTTCTATTCACTTCTTAGAATTCAGTTATGGAACAGAATGATACAGATCAGAGTAGGTTAGGACTCTCCATCTCTTTCCTTGGATGGGAAATACTACATAGCACCAACTAGAACTTTTATGACTTCCTGTTCATATCTTGAAATCTTTAAAATCTATGCTTGGCATTATCTAACTATAACTTCTTGATGTATTTTGCCTTCATTCCTACCTTTTTAGTTCTGCACTAACAGAGCTTGGGCAAAAAAAAACATTATCCCTAAGTTAACAATCAGCACTTGACTTCCATCCAAAGTCTAAAATTCCTCATTTTCAAATCTGTACCTTGACTGCTGTAGTAATTATAGTTTTGATAAACATAGGACTGTAGCTTTAAGAATAACCCTGTGTTGTAAGGTCGCATGATCTGTGTAAACCAATCAGTTTGTTGCGCTGGGAACCTCCAGGCAGGAGTTCTTCTTTAGTTATGGAGTTTGATGTACACATATAGGACAGAATTTTCTGCCTGCCGGGCAGGCCATGTGGGAGTGGGCAGGGACCCAATCACCGCCTGCGATTGGGTCCGTGCTGCCATTTTACGCGGGCTGGCCAATTAAGGCCGACCCAGCATGAAACGCGACTCCCGAGGAGAGCTGGAGTTGGCGGGTGGTGGCGGGACTGCTATGATCGCCGGGTCCAATGGTGACCTGGCGGCCTGTTTAAAAGTGCTCCTGCAGCCTTGCAAAGGCTGTCAAACATGGCCAGCAGAATGGATCCCCAGAGGGCTGCTGGTGAGCAGGTCAAGCAGGAGGGTAGGGCAGGGGGGCACTGTGCCGTTTCCTTAAGTTCATTTTGTTGTACCATTAAATTTAGACATGTGACCATGGCTGAGGGTGCCTCTTTTCCTCTGCAGGTGGATGGTAACCCATGATGTTATGAGTGGGTTGTGTCGCAATGAGCTTTATTGACAAGGCCTTTAGATAATATTCCTATCCAGGCAGGTTTAGCACTCAGGTATCGAGTATAGCGCCTGCAGCGCAGGCTTTTGTTGGAGATCCATCTGTGGTGTTCTAGCTGAAGGTTCATTGGCCTCCTGGGTGTCTGAACGCACACTTGAATAGAGGGTCTGTCACCTGCTTGATACAAGTGTGGACAGTTGATTGAGAGACACTGCGAAGGTCACTCACTGAGCCCTGGAAACAGCCAGAGGCATAGAAATTGAAGGCAGCTGTGACCTTTAGAGCCACTGGCATGGGGTGCCCACCCACACAGGTAGTGGAGATCTCAGGCCCAATCATCTGACAGATATTGTTGACTGTCTCCCTTGAGAGATGGAGCCTCCTTTGGCACTGCACCTCAGACATATTAAGGTAGCTGCTTTGTCGCCTGTAAACCCTGGCAGCAGGATAGTGGCATCTTCTGCAGCCCCTTCCGCCTTGGACTTCCTCTTGGCCCTGTGCCTCTTGTGCCTGTGCCTCTCCTCCCAAAGATGGCTCCCCTGGAGGCTGAATGTGCACTCCTGGCCTCCTCCCCCTTATGGCCCTCCCTTACTCCTCAGAGGAGGTGCCTCCAGTGGGGAGCACAACTCCCATTCCGAGGCTAAGAGAAGGCTTCCTGAAACCTGCAGGCCCCAGAAAGGATCTTCACTGTAGAGTGCTGACCTGAAGGTTGAGAGTCCTGTCCAAGCAGCTGGTATGAGTTTCGAAGTATTTCTGCTCACACAGGCAAGCATCAGTAACTTTCCAAATTAAATATGACTGAGCATATTCGCCACCCCACTGACAGGTATAGTTGACTGTCTCCCTTGAGAGACGGAGCCTCCTTTGGCACTGCACCTCAGACATATTGAGGTAGCTGCTTCGTCGCCTGTAAACCCTGGCAGCAGGATAGTGGCATCTTCTGTGGCCCCTTCCGCCTTGGACTTCCTCTTGGCCCTGCGCCTTGGCTCTTATCCCGCCCTCGGATGAGATGTATACGAATGTGTTCTACCCGCCTGCCAGGTGCGCCTGTGCAACAACTTGAAGATTGCATGGGCCCCGACCAATCGGCGTCAGTCAGTGCCTCAAGGCCCGTTAATTAACGGAGGGCGAGCATCGGAGATCATCGTGTGCCCGCCCACCGAAATAGTGCGATGGTGCCCGGTGACATCGGGACACTCGCCCGACATCACCGCACGTCATTTTACGCGTGGGCGAGGGGCGCCTGCCCCCGCACGCTGGCGGGAAAATTCTGCCCCATAGTTGCTGCTGCTGCCTTGTAAATAAAGTTCAATGTTTCTACCAAGAAAAGTTGCCTGGAAATTCAACTCCAAAACAACTGTGCAGAGGAAAAGGGATAAAGTAATGTTCCCTTATATAAAAGTTTTGCAATTATCTGCCCCGTTTCAGACTCAAGCACCCAAAATAAAATTGAAGAAAGTTCGATCTTTTCAGAGTTACAGAAAAAGTAGAAAACATGCCTGTTTCCCTTGATTGATTGAGAGTGTTGAGCAAAGCCAAGCAGAATGCAATCTACGGAAATGTCCAACAACAATAAATAGCTTTGAATCCGTTTAGCTCACCTCCCCACAGGAAATACCTGGGCAGGGTAATAAAGGAACAGATGGGCCACGTTATTGGCTAAATATTACAACTGTGTTCTAACTCCAAACTACCCACCACCACCAGAGCCTTCAGAGATTATCTAGTAATATAACATAAATCTAGACACCTCAATCCAAGGAATCAATCCTGTCTCTTTAAGATTACAGAGCACAGTTTTGCAGAGTTTAAGAGAACAAACCGTTATTTATTTTGTTTACATATAAAATACAGTACTTAATGTGTAAAATATACATATTTAGAATTTTAAAAAACATATTTGGATTTTGACAATATCATCCATAAACAGTTAAATATCCAAAAGTAGGCAGGATATTTGCATTCACTGCCTTTCTGACACAGAATGCACCCTTTTATCATTTATCCCTCAATACCTGTCTCACCCTCATTCATTATAAAATTTTCCTTTGTTCTGCTCAGTTTTTAAAATGTGATTTATGTTATTCATTTGTGAAGATACGATCCCCAGATAGACTCAGTAATATTAACTGTTGCAATTGAGGGGTCAGGAACTCAAGAACAGCATGAAAATTCAAAGTGAAAGGCACCTCCAAGTGGACTATTTTTTGTCCTGGGTTTTTGCTATGCAAGGATGCAGCTGCTGGTTTTTAAATTCTGCACATATGTAGTGTATTGAAAATTGCATTGTGTATTTTGTCCACTTGAGATTACCATACACACATGTACAAACAGAGGGAGTCTGCCAGGAATAAATAATAAAGGATCCATGTTTAGCAGCTTGTGCAGCCCTAATTCTAAATGTCTTTGGCTGAATATATAACTGTTTCTGTCCTAAGTAATTCAGAATATATTGACGATTTTCCCCATCAAACATATTAATTAAGGAATCCATGAGTGGTCTTCTACCATCCAAGAGCATTCAAGAAAGCAAGAGCTGAGGAAAGGCCATTCAAAGTCAAGTTGCTATACATCCACCATGGTGGTTTTTATTCTCCTTCTTCATTGTATCTAGGAAGCAGCTTTGCATCACTGCCTGTTTTTCATTATGTCAGCCAAAAGATTGAGTTTTTGTTCATCTAGTTTATTCAGGTTTGATTATATACACATACAGTAAAGTACCCACTAGTCTCTTTGAGAGCCTTATATACACAGTATTTGCTATCAAATGAATAATGATCTGGTTTATTTTTTGATGCAGAAACCAAAAACATTGTGTATATAGTAGAGCTGTGATACATCAGAAGCCATTACAGAGATTCTCTACTAAACTGTAATTAAAATTTAAATAAAGCAAGAAAACGAACAACATGGACAGCTCAATGAAAGATAAAGGCAAACTCTAAAATAATGTGAATTACCTACCATTTCATTTTTCCACTTTTTATTTAATCTCTTTTAGTTTTGTACTTAACAAGAGAAAATGCAACACTGCCAGTGCAGGCATCTTTCAGATAAGGTTCTGAACCAAGGCCCCATCTGCCTTCTCAGGTAGGTGTAAAAGACCCCACGGCACTATTCAAATAAGAGCATAGGAGAACTCCCTTGTGCCTTGGCCAATATTTATTTCCCAGCCAGCACCACTATCTGTCCATTCATTTTATTGCTATTTGTGGGAGCTTGCTGTGTGCAATTGGCTTGCCTTGTTTCCTGCATTACAACAGTGACTACACTTCAAAAGTGCTTCATTGGTGCATTGGGAAGTCCTGAGATCATGAAAGGAGTTGATAAATGCAAGTTATTTTTTCTCTTGTTTCTTTGAGCAAGTGACAATCCACGGGGACAATGGTCTCTCAACTTTCCCAAATGTCTTATCGCACAGTTTGACGGGAAGGGCTATTGGTTAAATTGAAAGCTATGGGAATGGGTCAGAAATTGGCTAAAGGATTAATTTCATTGAGTACTCATTACAAAAGCTATGCCTGAGTTGGGTAAGTGCTGAATGGAGAAACTCAAGCCTCAGCTCGGCAACAATTGTTTCCAAATAGTAAGTGACTCAGATTCAAAAATGCAAAGTAATCAAAAGCGTAGATGGCACCAAATGAAGAGAGGGAGTGGAAGTAGAGGAGGCAGCTCAGAAATTACAGGACAATTTGTGCAATTGAACAGAGCTGCACGAAATATGAAAGTGGGTGGAACAATGGTAGATGAAATTTAATCCAGATAGGGTAAAGTAGGAAGGAAGCATACATGGGCCAGGCATTTTAGGGTAGCGAAGTTTTCCTTCCCACCATCCAAAGAGTAGGCAGCAAATGCACCCCGACAGCCATTTTAATGCTCCAAACAAGAGTTAATTGGCTGAAGATGGGACTTCGCCCCTCACTCGGAAGAAAGTCCCACATCAGAGAGCTGCTGGCCAATCTGTTTGGCCAGTAGCTCTTTGATCCCAGCAGCGCCAGAAGCCGCAGTGGACACGATAGGGACTGCAAGCAGCCTCCAGAGTCTAAGGCCCAGAGTCCAAACAGACAAGTGTGGGTATGTGAGAGCAGGGAGGGGAGGTGAGATTTGGGAGGGTGGGCAGAGTGGGGCTGTTGGTGGAGAGGCCGGGATGGGGAGAGAGCACCTACAAGGGCCAGAGCTTGTTGAAACCAGGTGTAGAAAGGAGGCTGTGGATGGAGGCCCCCCACCCCCCAAACCCCTCCACCCTTCCTGCCAATCCCCTGAACAGAGTCAGTTTCTGGGCTTCCCCCTCCCCCTGGACTCACCCCACCAGCCTGAAAATTGAGGCTGGGCAGGAAACGGCCCTTAAGTGGTCATTAATTGACTACTTATGGGTATCAATTGGGGCAAGGGCAGGGGCACCTGCCTAGGCCTTGCCTGCCCCACCGTAAAATTGCGGAGAGGCCAGAGCAGGTGGGATGCTTCTTCATTCTTCTTTACAAAAGATACGTTCAGTATGTGGAACCGACTTAGATGGTGATGTGCAGACAAAATCCTGGAAGTCAATTAATAAACTAAGAGGGATGTTAGGATCTCTATGGATGGACAAATTAAAATGGACCAAATACCCTTCCTCACCTTTTCAGCTTTGAATGGAGAATCTAGCTGCTCTGAGAAGTTCATCACAATGGTTTGACAGTTCCATGCTTGTGCATGTCCTGGATAATGACAAGTCTTCTAACCCATTCCCAGTCATGAATGGAGTAAAATAGGCCTGCGTGCTAGTGCCAACCCTCTTCAGCATATTTTTCTCCACCATGCCGCCTGGTGCCTTCCATGATGGTAGTCCTGGCATCAAAATCAGATATCACATGGACAGGAAGCTACTCAGTCTGAGATGGCTCCAGGCAAAGACTAAGGTCTCCATGGACATTCTTTGCAAATTCCTGTTTGATGATGACTGTGCACTAGCTGCCTGTTTGGGTCAGGACATACAACGTAGCAAGGACTTGTTCTCCAAATCATGCAACAACCTCATCTTTACGATCAGCACAAAGAAAACTGAAGTAATGTACCAGCCTGCTACAGGAAAGAGCTATCTCGAGCCTAAGGTTTCAGTCCATGACCAGAACATGTCAGCACTGGATAAGTTCACCTATCTCAGCAGCACACTCTCTTGAGCTGTGCATATTGATAAAGAGACACATGTGAAAATTGCCAAAGTGAGGGTAGCCTTTGGCAGACTTCAAACATCAGTCTGGGAAAGAAGATGAGTAAGTCTCTCTAAACTGAAAGTCTATAGAGCAATAGTTTGTCCCCTCTACTCTACACATTTACCAACATCATGCCAAGAAACTCAACCATTTTCACCTTAGCTGCCTTTGGAAGCTTCTGAAGATCAGATTGTTGGGCAACATACCAGACAGTGAGGTGCTCACCTGGGCTGGCATGCCAAGTATCCACACCAATTAGAGCCAACTACAAGTCAGTTGAGCTGTTCATGTAGGCAGAATGCATGACACTCACTTACCAAAGCGAATCTTCAATTGAGACCTTGAGTCTGAGATGTGGTCTCATGGTGGTCAAAGGAAGTGCTTACAAGGAGACCCTGAAGGATTTGGTTAGGAGTTTTGAAATTGCACTCGAGCCCTGGGAGCAGCTCGCCCAGTATTGCTGCACTTGACACATCCGCATAAAAAAAGGGTGTGGCCTCATTCAAAAGCAAGTGCTTCTCAGGGGCAGAGAGAAAATGTGAGGAGAGGAGACACAAGCCGGCAACTCGTCCAAAACTCAACCGTCTGCAGAATCCTGTCCTTTTTGCAGCCGAACCTTCCAGGTGTAGATCGGCCTCAGGCAGCCACTGGAACCCTGCCAAATACCACAGGTGATGAAAATGCTGATATTTTCCTCGAAGGAACCAGCCCAAATTCAATTCACATGGGACCTTTACAATTAGCAGAGAGGCAAGTCTTTCATTTCATCAGGCACAGCTGGATTTGTACTCAGATCTCATGTGTAAAAACGCAATACATCACTCTATCCCCTTTCATCTAAATGTCTAGTTGAGAAGATTCTCCGACTTAACTCACAATTATATTGCTTCTACAGCCGTGATGGGCTCAGTTTGTTTGGCGCTGCCATTGCTCTTTGTGCACACACTTCAATACCAATCAGAAGGACCTTAGGTACCCCAATGTTTGACAACAGGAATTTCCTGCCTCCACAAGGGAGTCTGGATGACTCAGAGGATTAAGGCAATTCTGTTTGCTGTCTAAGCAACAGATATAAACAGTAACAGATGGCTGGGAGAGTTTTACAAGTGTATAAACTTCAGAAACCATGCCGGCGAATCTTGAGCATTTGAGAAGGTGTTACAGTCTCAGTCACATTCCCAACTGTCCTCTTATTAACAATATGTCTACAGTTTTATGAGTTTCGCTGAGCTAAATGGACATCTCCAGGGAGGGATCGATTTAACTAAGTTAACACACACATAGTCCAATGACTATGTCTTTCTTTTAATTGCTTTAGATTTAGGTCACTTCTCACTGCTCCTGGAACAACATACAATAAAGGTAGCTATTTGCCTGTAAGCTTTCTGTGAGTTAACTCTCAGGTGACCATAGAGTCAGTTTCCATGGATAAATTCAATTCTTTTTAAAGGGTGGTTCTTTTTTAAAGGGTGGTTCTTAATTCAGGGATTAAAATTGACACTGTTGTTTCAAAGAAAAATAAACTCTTTGTTTGAAGACAATGGGTGTCGAGTTAAAGTTTTACTGAACAAAGTGAATACACTGCAATTGAATAACACTGGTTCCCTGGTGTGGTATTATATCTGATACCTTTACATTAGACACTTGTTAAATTGAACTATCAAATTCCAATGAAATTAGCTGCAGAACAACCACATGGATCTTAGTATTATCCAATAATTGTATCAGTGGACACTGATTTTCAGTATTTTTCTTCCCATGTTTCATGTCACAGACGAGTACAACACATAAGGAAGGTATTTGGTCTATCCTGCCTGTGCTGGCTCTTTGAGTCCATCACCCCATAGTCTGAAAAGTGTTTTTTTTTTATATTTATCCAATCCCTTTGATAATTACCATTGAATCTGCTTCCGCCACAATTTCAGTTAGTTTATTCCAGATCAAGCAACTTGCTGAGTAAAAAAAAAAGTCCTCTCATCTCCACCTTGGCTTTTTTTTTGCATAGTTTTATAACCAGTTTGAGCATTCATATTAATGGGTAAAACATTTCTTGTTAAGAAAAAAATGGCATTAATGCACCCCAAGAGTTTAATAAAACATTATACAGTGCAGTTTTGGGAATTACAATTGCTTTCATGCATAGTGTAGGCTATAGTTTGCCAAAACAGCCTCGGAAGTCAGTATTTTGTACATTATATCTTTTGGGGGGCGTTGGGGGAGCGTTGGGGGGGATGGGGGATGGGGGAGGCAGGGATGGTGGTGATTGACAGAGTACTCTCACAAATTATGAGTAATGTTCTTCTCTTCCTGTAACTCTGAAGACCTGAATTAATTCCTATGGGTGCATCTCAGCCCTTGTGGCATCTACTACCAAGAAAAAAAGGACACCAATGTCATGGGATTACCGTCACTTTTAAATTCCCCTCCCAGTCACACAGCTCTGGGACATATATCACCATAATTTCATTACTGCTGGGTCAAAATCCTGGAATTTCCTACCTGTTAACCTTAGGATTGTACCTTTACCATAAGGATTGTAACAGGTTAAGGAAAGGGCACCAAATGATGGGCAATAGATGTAGCCTTGCCCAGATCCCAAGCAGGGAATATATTTTAAAAATTGCCCCTGATGTTCCTCTAATTCTTCATACATGGTCACTCTTCCTGAATAGACTGTTCCAAACAAGGACTAAGAACATCACAATGCCTTACTGAATATACTGCAGCTTGAAGGCTTTACGTTTCTATTTATGGGCTGTTATACAATATCTCTGACCTAGCCAGAAACAAAAGCAGACAGAATTAAGAATCTAAACAATTGCAATGCATTACCAAAAGCACGCTTCCACCTTAACAACATCAATGAAACATTCACTCATTAAAACAAACATAGCAGAATAACCCATCAAATGTTGAACCCCAGCAGCCCCCAGAAAATCAGGGCTTTAAAATTTGTATTCGGATACAAAGATCGTCAATCTGATCACCGAGCTCCCTCGGAAGTTGATGACGGTGTTCACAGTGATCATTTCGAGATCCAGTACAATGTCTCGCGGCCCGCTGACTGGACGGGTCATCACCAAGGTGGCACTCACGGGCCCAGTTTGCTGTGGGTTTGTGAAGAAGGCAAAAAATAAAAGCTTATTAGTTAAGGGTGTCAGTAAACTTTGCTCATTTTAATTGAGTACTGTGTCCTTGACAATTCGATCTCTGAGAACACCATTTCTATAGCGTTAGGATTTTCCAATTTCACTCAGCCTGCAGAATTGAACATTTATGTAATGTCTCCCTCCAAGAGTATTTGTCCTCGCTGTCACTAGTCGTGTTTTGGGAGGTGGGGGAATGAGGAGGTGGGTGTTTCGGAAGGAAGGTTCTACGAAATGTGCTTCAGCAGCCAATCTGGATGGGTTTAATTGATAGCTTCAGGGTGGTTAGCCTTGGCTCTGACAGGGGGGGTAAATTCACCCCGAATCTCACAGGGGCTGATTTTTGTCAAATGGCCAAGAATTGTTGCAGGTTTTGCTAAAATGATGATGAAACAGCAGCATATTAAAAATTGTATTATTAATCGCAGCACCGGGTTCAGACACAGGGGCTTTTCTGGCCTTGCCATGGCAGAACCCATGCCGGGCGATGCTGCAGGCCAGTCAGAAGTCCGTTGACTTTCGGCAGGAACGGAAGATCCCAACAGTGGACAGGTCCGGAAAAACACAGCCACAGGATTACCACCTCTTGCCGAACTTATTCCTGGCTGTTCCCTCAAAAGAACTCCCCGCCTTCAACTGCACCCACCGCCACCACCCCTCCCCACCCCCAGTTAAACAAACTTTTCCCTGATCTCCAGAACTATTGTAACTAAATGCTCGCAAGAAATTGAAATAAAAACGCCTTTGTTTTTATTCCCCCTGTGATATTTCTCCCTGGATTACTCCCAGCAAGTGTTGAGAAGATTGATTTTCAATTCCTGAAGACCCCAGGGCAATTCTGGAGCGTTGGTTACCCTTTTTGGCATTATTGGCCTACTTAAGGGCCCCAGTTGGCATGGGGGTAGGAAGTCCGTCCACAAGCCTTCTCGCGCCGGACTTAATTGGGGCAGAGATGGAAAGGTGGTGGGGGCCCCAGCCGGCACCCTCCCAACTGATTAAATGACATTCCCACCTCACACTTGCCTCAGGTGAAGGCATTCAATTCTGCCCCTAAGAGTGTAAAGAGGATGCTGAAGGAATCAGTCCAAATATGGGAGCAATATTCAGTCCTGGATGGACCTGGGGTTTATAGAGACTTGGATGCTGTGTTAGGAGGGAAGCATTTTTGCCACAACAGAATAAACCATGCTGCTCGAGGCAGCTTGAGCAACATAGGTGATATGGGAGTTCCACAAGCTCAAAAGGGATAGTGAGGCCAGGAATGCTGATAGGTCAAAAATCAAAGAGCGGAAATGTATAAAGGTAGAAAGTGCTAGCTGCTGATAGGAATTACAAGGGACTCAAAGAAATTGTATTTGAAAAATTGAAAGAAAGAAGATATGTGATAAAGCCAACAGAAAACATGTTTATCCCAAATTGAACTTAGATTGATCTTGTCATATCTATTTCAGAAATGCTTTACTAGGCTAATGCTCCCAAAACATATTTTTGCTTTTTCTGTTGGACAATCAGATGCTTTTCTTTTGCATTCTCAAGTGTAGCTACAGATGCCAAGGTCTTACCCTCATGTAGAACTCCCTGCCTTCATTCCCAGATTTGATCTGGAAGATGTAGTAGGCACCTGGGTAGCGTGATGTGGCCTGCATTTGGAAGATGTCTGAGGGCACGTTCCTTCCTGACACAATGTCCATGTATTTGTACAGAATGGTGAATGGCTGTTCTGTACAGCCTGGATTTTCTCCATGACACATACAGCGACTGCAACAGAAGTAGGGAAGTAACATGTTAGTGGACAGTTCTCACGATGAGATGTTTAATAACCTTTAAGCCCATTAAGCTGACAATTTTTCCACTGGTTAGTGTCTACTATCAGCTAAAATGTTACTTTACAGTGCTGCTGTCTGCCAATGTACTTACTTTTCATTCAACTGTATGTAAGGGTCCTGACACTTCACTTGCTCCAGACATTTGTATCCTCCTGGAATGTTGTAGCAATTCTGCTGCTCTGTACATGTGTGATTAGTGGCCTCACACTCATTAATATCTAACAAACAGAGAAACATTTAGACATATTGTCCGCACTGTGGTCTCTACAGCAGCTCAAGCCACAAGATTCTCCCCCCTGGTAAATTGTTAATTGGCAGTAGTGTTGCCAACTCTGACTGGACATTTCATCAGATGACCTTTCTGTCCAACTGCCACACCCCTACATTCTCACCACTGGTTACCCGACATGTCCATCTTGCAGCACCCCACCTCCCCACACCTATCAGAAAGTAGATGCTCCCGTTTGGATGGTTTGGGCTCTCAGTCAGACAGGCTTTCTTTTCCTAACCCCCATCTCCAATGAAACTAATGAAAGAAAATTAATTTTGAGAGAAATGACCAAGGATAGTTTCCCGTGGTTGGTCACAGCAAGATCCTGGAGGTTGACCTTTAATTCTTAAGAGACTCCAAGGCAATCCTAGACAGGTAGGCAACCTGAACTGGCAGGGATTTCAGGATAAGTGGCAGTTTAAACATCAACACGGGTGACACTAGACACTGTGACCTGGACACAGTGGATTGGATTCATGTGTTGCAATCAGCTAGTGCTGACTGACACTCGGAGAACAGGGAGGAATTGCATTCTACAGTTGACCACAGTGACACCAGAATCAAAGTCTCAATGTGTGGATCCTGACATACTGCAGGGCTGACTTCCCTGCTAGGTGTTGCTGCAGGAACCTGTTACAGGCTGCATACATCAAGGGGTCATAAGATTTGTTGTCTGTGATGTTTCATCTGTTGAAACGAATGGACAGAAAATACACATGAGTGCCAAGCCCACCATTTAGGGGGATAAGGTAGCAGAGCAGTGCTGTCACTGGCCTAGTAATCCAGAGACCCAGGTTAATGCTCAAGGGACACAGGTTCAAATCCCACCATGGCAGCTGGTGAAATTTAAATTCAATTAATAAAATCTGGACTATAAAGTTAATCTCAGTGATGGTGACCATGGAACTATCATCGATTGTTGTAAAAACTCAACTAGTTCGCTAATGTCTGAAAAGGAAGCATATCTGCTGTCCTTCCCTGGTCTGGCCTACATGTGATTCCAGACCCATAGCCATGTGGTTGACTCTTAACTGCCCTGTGAAATGGCCTAGCAAGTCACCCAATTCAAGGGCAATTAGGGATGGGTAACAAATGCTGGCTTTGTCAGCGACACCCACATTGCATCAAAGAATCTTTTAAAAATTTCCCGAATTGTAGCCTGTGGAGTGAGACACCACACCAGCAAGGATTATCTTTACTCATGGTGTGAAAGCAAAGTTGATCAACATAAGCACGCTCTGTGCATGTGAGTCTGCCCTTGTGCATGCTTGTATGTGGACTTAGGCTGGGATTTTCTCAGGGCTTTGGAGACAGGCTGGATGTGGGAAGGATGGTAAAATTGTGGGGAAAGATGTCGTGGGGGATAAGCCTAATGTATTCCCGTTACCAAGGGATATTCCCAGAGGCGGGAATGGCTGCAGCTTAATTTAACTGCCCATCAATTAGTTGGCTGATTTACTGCTATTTTACAAGGCTGCCAGCATTTTGCCAGTGTCTTCCCTCTGAAATGGCCTTGCAAACCACTCACTCCAAGGGCAATTAGGGATGGGCATCAAATGCTGGTCTTGCCAGTGATGCCCACACCCCATGAAAAAACGCAGAGAAAAAAAGCATTTTGTGTTTGCAGAAACATTTTAAAGCAGTGTTAGACTGAGTCCCTGCCACAAGGGGAGCCCTGCCAGCTGCCTGGAGATGGTAACCCAGCGATATCCCAGGGCGGGACCTTGGTTCCAGGGGCTTCATGCCCTGAAGAGGGGGACCCTGGGGGCAATGGAGGGGTTACCCTTCCAATCAATGGGGCCTGCCTGGTCACAGCACAGGAATAAAGTGATGTACTTGCCTTTGAGGGCGCCTCTTTCCTCTTGTAACCTCAGCACCAATCACCGCTCTGGGTGGCGCTGCTGAGGTTGCCAAACTGCAGCCCTCCGATCGGGCCGAGCAGCTCAGTGAGGCAGGCCATGGTCCTGCATTGGTAAAACGCTGCTGTAATCCCTCTGCCCTCCCACACAGACCTGCCTGGGGTCCCGACATTGGAACTTCCATCATGGCAGCTAAATCCAGGCCATATTTTCTCTTCTGCTGAATCCTGGCAAGGTTATGTGCCAAATAACACAAGTCGGGTTCAATACAATCAAAGAATATTTTATTAGAATTCAACACATTGTTCAAATGTGTTGGGCACCTTGAATGTGCGCAGGAATGCAGAAGGAGACCAGTGTGCGCTAAATTAAAATTCCAAAAATAACGCATGAAGTTTCAAGCCTCAAGGCATTTTGTTTGATATGAAAGGGACTATGCAGGAAATATGAAGCATGGCCCCATGAAGCATGCGGACTATTAGGAGTCTTCCAACCCACTGTGGGCCTCTGTTGTTTGCTTGCATGGCTATGGGGTAATGATTGAGCTCAACAATGGAAGGTGAGGATTAGAAACAAAGGTCGTTCGACAGGTTTCTCTTAAAATATTTCTGATTCCATTACCAGTTGACCATGATTTATAACCTATGTTCCTTACATCATTCCTTGTTGGCAGCACCCATTTCCTGAATCAGTGTTCATCTATTTCATTTCCTTTTACTCCTGTGGCAAATGCCTACAGTTGTACGATAGGAATTAGTTGAACACCCATGCGGGGGAATCGCAAGGGTGCATCATCCCCCACCCCCCCCCCCCCAACTAGAGTGTCCTTCATGCAGAGAATACGGCCCTGGATAAATAGCAAGTGAACAATGCCAACTACCCTTTACCTTGGCAGCTTCTGTTGTCATTGTACATCGTGTAACCCTCAGGACAGATACAGAAGTAATCGCCTGGCTCATTCACACATCGGTGCTGGCAGAGGAAATCTGAGAAACTGCACTCATTGATATCTAGAAATAAGAACCAATATCCGGGTTGGAAACTGTAGACAGAGCAGCGTTGTGTTGTGCTTTCTAGATTTATGAACAATCGGTTGCTTTTCTACCACACTGTTACATTTGTGACGTATTGACGTAACAATATGTTTCGCTTTGTGCATAAAGTTAAAACGGCCTTTCATTAAAACTTTATTATAAACATCTTACTCAAAAGATGTCCTTTAATGCTGTGTAATGCTCCAGGGCCTGTGCTGACACTGCCCCAAACTCAAAACAGATTGGAACCTTACAACCTCAGGGAAAGCAGCCATTCATCCCGGTACTCTGGCTCAAACACAAGTCCAAGAGGTGGAAGGCCAACTAGTTAGCCCACTGTTTCATTCTAATTCTCATTTCTTTTAAATTTGAATATGTTTATTTGCCAGATCATGCAACAGTATAATAGGAATTAATAAACTAGGACTGAAAGCAAGTTTAAAAGTAAAATAAGATGGAGTTATGCTTGCACTGAAACACTTACAAACATAAACTAATATAATGATAGGGCAGGATTTTCCCTTGGGATGGAAATCCAGAGGTTGGGATTGTTTCCAGGTCCCAAATGCACCCTGCGATGGTGGTGGTAGCTTGGAGGGAAACAGTAACTCATTGTGATTTTCATTGGGGTGTCCAATTAATGGTCACTTAGTTGCCTGATGGTGTCTGATTAAAGATAGTGGTCAGGCTCTCAGAGATGGAGAGTCAATCTAAGGCCTTCTACTCTGAAAGGGGCAGAGCGCTGCAATAGAAGGTGTGTAAAAGAGAGAGCCCTTCAAAATGCTGGTATCCTCTCTCCAAATTTTGTAAACTTAAATAGGGTCTTGCATTCCAGACCACCACTGTTGGGGAGGAACCCTACACCAAGCAGCCTAGGCCTCCTACAACCAGGGGGAGCCCCAAGGCCAGCCTAGAGTGCTATCCAAACCACACCCACCCCCCTCCCCCCTCCCCATCACTCTGGGAGCGTGATTTCAAATCCCACCATGGCAGCTGGTGGAATTTAAATTCAATTAATAAAGTCTGGAATATAAAGCTAGTCTCAGTAATGGTGACCATGGCAATTAGCTGGTTCACCAATGTCCTTTAGGGAAGGAAATTTGCCATCCTTATCTGGTCTGACCTACACGTGACTCCAGACCCACACTAGTGTGGTTGACTCTTAACTGCCCTCGGAAATGGACTAGCAAGCCACTCAGTTCAAGGGCAATTAGGGATCGGCAACCAATGCAGGCCTTGTCAGTGAGGTTCACATCCCATGAAAGAATGCAGAGAAAAAAGAAATGTTGTGATTGCAGAAATATTTTAAAGCATTGTAAATAAGCCTGTTGGACACTTCGAAACTAGTGTTATCTCTACATTGCTGTGAGGTAAATCAAATACATAAAATAGATAATAAACCAGTGAAAGACAACACTGTCTGCTATCCACTGCACGCAGGAGGGTAGCTCTGCTGCTTTCCTCCACCCCCAATCCTGTCTCGGGATGGGTGGGATGGTGCCACGGAACTGACAAGCTGGCCACCGGGGCTATTTCTAGCTCCCAACTGCCTGTTTCCAGCCCCAGTAGGGGCTCGAAATCCTGCCTGTGTCTGCACTGATCACAATTTCGTTGAGCAAGCTTTTGGTTACCTGTCCTAATATTGCCACATGTGGCTTGCTGTTAAGTTTTGTCTGATTACACTCCTGTGAAGCACCTCAGGCCTTCTTAAACCATGTTAAAGGCACTATAGAAATGCAAGTTGTTGCTGTATTTTTACCTGCATTTTCTTTCCTGATAAAGCTTATTTTAGTCTCAAAGAAATAAATTCCAAGCATATATATATATATATATAGCTACACCTGTGAGTTATTTCATTCTGAATGAGTTTCGTTGGGTACAATGGCCTTTATCATTCATTGCCGCCTTGCAATCGTCTGAAGAGTAAGCTGGAAGAATATATTTTTATGCAGTTTACTCCTGATAATTCAAAACTTATGCTAGAATATATTTGAAATATGTGATCATTTGAATTCAACAAAGTGAGAATTTAGTGCTGAGAAAGACTGATTGATTAGATAATTTAAATGAATGAATATAGCCATAATTACATTCCAAGCCAGGACATGAGACAGCTCAAAGCTACAATTTAACTCCAAAGTATAGATATTACATATTTTTTAAAAACCCTTACTATAAATTTAGATTAGATTAGATTAGAATCTGAAGTTTCCTGCAAATGATGAGCACTGTTACAGAGAGGCCACAAGGTGGCGATCTTCAGCTTTACAGCCTCAGAGAGTTAATGGAGACTGAGCAGTTGCATTAAATGCCCATTCAGGTTCTCTTATACTGTGATTGCTTTTACATTGTTTTGAAGTGCAAATCAGAGGGAAAATGTGTTAATTTTTTCTGTTTCTCCCTTACGCTCTCAAGGTATTGTCCCCGATTTAAGTTTCCATTTGCTCTGTTTTTGCAATACAAGGGGGAGATTTTCTGCTATGGTCAACCATGGTGGGGTGGAAGGAATCACAGTGCGGGGCCTGGGGTGGGCGGAGAGATGAGCAATTTCTAAATAGCCATTGGCCAGTGGGCACAGTCCAATAGCAGAAGTGGCAAAATGGAAATTCTTTTCTTAACGCTTTTCCCTGAAGCCTGCATATTTACATCCTGTCTGGAGGATCCTTAATTTTAAAAAAGTTTCCTGATTCCTCAGAGACAAAGTCTTCATCTTGAGCTCTCAGGGACCCAGGAGTCCCGTGGTTTGAGCCTTATTCTGTGTGGAGTTAGCTGATCTTAGCCTGGGTAGCAGTAAGGATGTTACAGTTGGTTTTAAAACTACCGGCAACTGTATGTGTATATTTGTGGACATCAGCTCAGGATAGGATCAAGC
Source organism: Carcharodon carcharias (assembly GCF_017639515.1). Classification (NCBI taxonomy): domain Eukaryota; kingdom Metazoa; phylum Chordata; class Chondrichthyes; order Lamniformes; family Lamnidae; genus Carcharodon; species Carcharodon carcharias. The sequence goes on along the minus strand of NC_054486.1, from coordinate 96,738,746 downwards.
TCGGCTGCGATGCCCTCCATAGTCTGATAACCGGCTGTCGGTCATTGTAAAGACTCACACTGAAAAAATGTTCACTTGGGCAAATTACCCGAGGGTGACTGGTAGTCACATGGAGTAGTTCAGGTGAACATTGTTAGCTGTGGCTCAATTCTTGCCTCTGAGTTAGAAGGTTGTGGGTTCATGTTCTTCGCCAGTAATCTTAGTGCAGAAATCTAGGGTAAAACTGCAGTGCATTGTTCGGACGAGGCATTAAACCAAAGCCCTGTCTGCACTCCCAGGTGGGCAAGTTCCCATTGGCACAATTTCAAAGAAGAGTAGGGAGGTTCTATTTGATGCCCTGGTCAATATTTACCCCTCAATCAAGATCACAAAAAAGCGTTTATCTAGTCATTATTGCACTGTTGTTTGTGGGAACTTACTGTGTAGAAACCAGCTGTTATGTTTCCTACATTACAACAGTGACTAAGCTAAAAAGCACTTCATTGGCTGTCAAGTACTTTGGGACACCCTGAGATCATGGAAAGTGCTGTGTAAATACAAGTTAAGTCATTCAATAGCCTAAGTGTATTTAAAGGAAAAGCTGGATAAGTACATGAGGGAGAATGGAACAGAGGGTGATGTTGATAGGCTGAGATGAAGTGAGGTAGGAGAAGCCTCATGTAGAGTTTGAACAACCAATGTGGACAGCTGGCTTGTTCCTGCGCTGGGGAATCCACATGAAATTAATTCTATGTGGCTGTGAAACTAAGGGAATATTTTCAAGGAAGGAGGGCAGAAATTGGGAAGCAAGAAATGCCCTGCATCGAAGGAGTACATGAAATACAAGCTTACGACATATTGACACACTTCTTCTTGGACTGTAATTACATGTTGGATGATGCAAAGGGTAATTCGACAAAGGTGTCTATGGTAACACACATTTAAATATGTTATTCTGCTGGGACTAGCATTTGTGGAGTTTAAGGAGTATGTGACAAAATGCGCTGATGGGGTCTATTAGTTACTGTTCTTCAAACTCTCTGAGACATGGCATCACTCTTTCTGTGTGTATTCTTTTATTTGATTTCCATCCATGAGTAACATTTTCCTGTTGTGAAACAAACTCCACTGCATGGTTTCACAGTTGGTTGATTCCATATACCCCAAACTACCTTAATATCCACAGTAGCAGAACACTAAAAAACACTGTAATTTTAGTCGATGCTGCTCATTTTTGTAAAGCGCTGTTGCACACGTTTTGTTAAAACTTTGCCTTTTTCATTGAGTTCAGTTCATTCTAATAATGAGCTAAACTGGACATTATGCCTGTGGCCTAAGTGTCAGTGGTCGCGCTCTCATCTTTGGGTCATAGGTTCAAGTCCTACTCCAACAGCTTAAGCACTTAAGTTAGGTGGACGCTTGACAGTGCTGTACTGAGGGAATGCTGCACTGTTGGATGTGCTGTCTTTCAGATGCAATATTAAACTGAGGCCTTGCCTGCTCTCTCTGGTGGATGCAAAAGATCCCATGGCATTATTTCAAACAAGGCCAGGGATAATTTCCCTGGTCAATATTTGTCCATCAATTAACATCAGTGATAAAAAAAACTCAGGTTCTCTGCTTATTACTGATCTGGGAGCTTACTGAGTGCAAATTGGCTGCCACATTTCTTAGTGACTTGAGAAATGTAGTTCTTTGAGACATCCTGAGGTCATGAAAGACGTTATGCAAATACAAGTCTTTCTTTCTTTAAGATTGATGGCTAGCTGTAACATCTCATATAAGGATTAAATTCTGTATCCGCTCACCCACTATGGTCTGTTGTGCAACTACCAAGATCCAGGGTTGGAGCAAGAAGCAACAAGCTGTCCTACTACCTATTGTTGTTGGTGTGGAAGCTTTACTTTCTAATCAATGCTGTTCCCTTAACTGACTCATTCCAGGTTCCTGCACAGACTTTAACCTGAATTTTTGTGTGAATATAAAACTGCAGCTCATCTCACATCACTCCTGAGTTTTACTTGTCTGGATTTGGTTCAAACATGGACAAGAGAGCTGAACTCCCGAGGTGAGGTGAGAGTGACTGCCCTTGACATCAAGGCCGCATTTGACTGAGTGTAACGTCAAGGAGCCCTAGCAAAACTGGAGTCAATGGGAATCAGAGGGAAAACTCTCCACTGGTTGGAGTCATACATAGGACAAAGGAAGATGGTTGTGGTTGTTGGAGATCAGTCATCTCAGCTCCAGGACATCACTGCAGGAGTTCCTCAGGGTAGCGTCCTTGGCCCAACCATCTTCGGCTGCTTAATCAATTCCCTTCCTTCTATTATAAGGTCAGAAGTGGGGATGTTCACTGATGATTGCACAATGTTCAGCACCTTTCACGACATCTCAGATGCTGAAGCAGTCCATATCCAAATGCAGCAAGACCTGGACAATATCCAGGCTTAGGCTGACAAATGGCAAGTAACATTCACACCACACAAGTGCCAGGCAATGACCATCTCCAACAAGAGAGAATCTAACCATTGCCCCTTGACGTTCAATGGCATTACCATCACTGAATCCCCCACTATCAACACCCTGGGGGTTACCATTGACAGAAACTGAACAGGACTAGCCATATAAATACTATGACTACAAGAGCAGGTCAGAGGCTAGGAACCTGGCGACGTGTAACTCACCTCCTGATTCCCCAAAGTTTGTCCATAATCTACAAGGCACAAGTCAGGAGTGTGATGGGACACTCCCCACTTGCCTGGATGAGTGCAGCTCCCGCAACACTCAAGAAGCTGACACCATCCAGGGCAAAGCAGCCTGCTTGATTGGCATCACATCCACAAATATTCACTCCCTCCACCACCTACGCACAGTAGCAGCAGTGTGTACCATCTGCAAGATGCTCTGCAGGAATTCATCAAGGGTCCTTAGGCAGCACCTTCCAAACCCAGGACTGCCATCATCTAGAAGGACAAGGGCAGCAGATACATGGGACCACCACCACCTGGACGTTCCCCTCCAAATCACTCACCATCCTGACTTGGAAATATATCACCATTCCTTCACTGTCGCTGGGTCAAAATCCTGGAACTCCATCCATAACAGCACTGTGGGTGTACATACACCACATGGACTGCAGCGGTTCAAGAAGGCAGCTCACCACCACCTTCTCAAGGGCAGCTAGGGATGGGCAATAAATGCTGGCCAGCCAAAGAAGTCCACATCCCGTGAATGAATAAAAAAAAACCGGGGGGGAAGCGTAAAGCGGATTGTGACTCACTGTCACCTCCTTCTCACTTTACACAGTCAGGATCTGATCCCTCACAATGGAAGATACATTTTCATAATTTACCTCACTGACATTCTTTGCTTTATGGATGTCAGTCATCATGCTACTTTCCTTGAGGCTTTAACTGCAGTGTGTAACATTTATCGTTTGCTGTGAAAACCCTATTTAAAAGATCAATCAATTGGAAAGATTAATCCCTAATGTTAACCGTCTTTCTGTTTTGCTGGCTTTATTTATGGGCATTTCAAGGTTTATTTTGTTTAACCAACATGTGCTGATGGCACCACTGAAAGCAATCCTCTTGGATAGAGTGATCTCACCTCACAGCTGTGGAAGAAGAATGAATGTCGATAGCACTGACTAACCCAGGATTATTCACAACTGTTTCACACTGCTGGATGCAGTAACCCCTCCAGGTCCATCCCTTCATCCATCATTCATTCATCACTAGCTCTTTTCCAAACAGAAACATACAGTGTAATCATTTCCTTGTAAAAGATTTTCCTAAAAAGGACTAGGAGGTCGGCAGAGGAACACACTGTCCTAACCCCTCAGCAACACAATCCAGTTGACACACAAAAGACAACAGCCTTTTCCCCTAGGCAGTCACAACCGTTCCAACCTGAAACAAGAGGCTGTGGGAAATGAAGAAACCCCCTCCTGTTTCAGGAGTGAGAACTGCTTTAAAGTTGGGAATAAGGCATGTTGTTGAGACCTGGCCTGAGCTGGGCATGTGCAATTACTGACATTGAGCAGAACAAGTTGGAAAATGTTCCATTCTCCAGCAATTACATTCCTGAAAGAAACTGATTCACCAAAAAACAAACATATATATTAATGGGCACCGATGGGAAAGCGCTTTAAAACCTTTGATTTGTCAGATCTGGGAACACACATGAGGTTCAAAGCATTAGGGAGAATGTTAGTTAGTTAGAAATCAGACATACATCTAGTTACATAGAGGTGGAATTAGCACATACATAAATTTGCAACTTAGATACCAAATAGCATAGCAGTCAACTCCATGTGAAATATTTAGAGGCCAATCGGCCCATCATGTCTGTGTCAGCTCTTCGCAATAGCAACTCTTATAGCCCCTCTCTCCGCCCTCTCCCTGTAGGCCTGCAAGCTCTCTCTCAAAGAACAAAGAACAAAGAAAAGTACAGCACAGGAACAGGCCCTTCGGCCCTCCAAGCCTGCGCTGATCATATTGCCCGTCAACTAACACATTTTGCACTTCCGGGGCCCGTATCCCTCTATTCCCATCCTATTATCCAAATCCCCTCTGAGAGCTACAATTGAACCTTTTTCCACCACACTCTCAGGCAGTGCTTTCCAAATCCTAACCACTTGCTGCGTAAAAAAAGTTTTTCCTCATGTTGCTGTTGCTTTTTATTGCCATTCACCTTAAATCCATGCCCCTTGACCCTTCTGTCAATGGGAACAGTTTCTCCCAATCTACTCCATTCAGACCCCTCGTGATTTTGAACAACGATGTCAAATCTCCTCTCCAAGGAGAACAGCCCCAGCTTCTTCAACTTATTTACATAACTGAAGTCTTTCATCCCTGGAATCAAAGTCTCTCTTCATCTTTCTAATCCCTTCACAGCCCACATAAAGTATGGTCCCCAGAACGGAACACAAACTCCAGCTGAGGCTGAGCCAGTGTTTTAAACATGTTCATCATAACTTCCTTGCTTTTGTACCCAGCCTGTATTTATAAAGCCCAGGATCCTGTGCATTTTTTTAACTATTTCCTCAACCTGCCCATCCATCCTTAACAAGTCATACACATCAGCACGCAGATCCCTCTGCTCCTGCACCCTGTTTATAATTGTATCTTTAATTTTATATTGCCTCTGCTCATTCCTCCTTCCGATATGTATCACTTCACGCTTCTCTGCGTTAAATTTAATCTATCACGTCTCCGCCCACTTCGTCAGCCTGTCTATGACCTCTTGAAGTCCATCACTACCCTCACAGTTCACAATAGTTACAAGTTTGTGTCATCTGAAAATTTTGGCATTGCACCCTGTACGCCCAGCGAGGGTCATACATATATACCAAGAAAAGCAGTGGTTGGGGTACTGACCCCTGGGGAGCCCACTGTATGCTTCCTCTCAGTCCAAAAAGCAACCGTTCACCACTACTCTGTATTTCCCATCACTCAACCAGTTTTGTAACCATGTCACCACTGTCCCTTTTATTTCATAGGCTTCAACTTTGCTGATAAGCCTGTTATGTGGCACTTTATCAAATGCCTTTTGGAAGTCCATGTACACCACATCAACTGCATTAGTCTCATCATCCCTCTCTGTTACTCCCTGAGAGAAAGCTAGAGCTCCATTTAAATTAATACCTTGTAAGTAAATAGAACTTTAAAATAAAAAATTATATTGTTTACACCCATTCTGTTCACTAATTATAAAGTTTAACCACAAACTGCAGTTAAGTGATTATTTTTTAAACCAAGTCTCCAGTTTCAGTTATAATATCCTCTGTGTATTCTGTTATTCAACCAAATTACAGAATAACTACAATTCAAAAAATGCTCATTTATAATAAAAAATTGTCAGCAGGAAATTACTTAATACAAATTAATATTTTATTTGGAATTCAAGGTGGATAAAATGTAACAAAAATGTAGCAATTACAGCATTGCTTCTCTTTCCAGCAGTTGATGAATTCACCATTTGTTTTATATTAATCACAGTTAATTTTAAATCCTTCCATACAGTGCCACTTGCAGTTTCTGATGATACGTACTCCAGTTTATGGCAACTGTAGGTCACCTTGGTCCTGATTAGGGCTCCCCCTGGTTAATCGCTTGTTTTCTTATTCATGTCACAGAAACGCCTCCCCACCCCCAGCCCCCATGCACCCCGCCTCCCCACCCCCCACCCCCTCCCCATGCCACCCCCAACCCCCCAAACCTTCATAGTTGGGTAAAATGTTCCAATTATCTCATTTGTTCCAATTGAAGAAAACCTGGTAAAATACTCAAAGATTGAAACAGAGTTAGAACAAACAGCCGCTTTGAAGAGACTCTCACCACTGGTGCTCCTTTTTCCTATAATTCCTCTTACCTCTCCTGAAAGCTCATAGGTAGAAATCAGAGATTTCAGCACAGAAAGGGGTAGTTTTGGCTTTGTGTGATAGTGTATAGCAGGTGATCAGGACCCCATTTACCCCCCTCCCCATCTTTATTTCCAATTACTTCAATGGCAGAATGTCAAAATTTACTCAAAGGAGCCCAATCGACCCATCAAGGCCATGGCCCTGATGAGCTCTACATTGGGCTATTTCTCTATTATCAACCCTAATCCCATATCCTCATTTTTCCACCATACCCTTTCCAGATCTACTTCTCTGATTCCCTCTTAACTCTTAACTTAGCTTCAGAAGCCACTATCCTGTTTGAAGCAGCAGAATCAATTTGAATTTATTATAATTGTACAGACTTGTTAGGCTAGATGAGAAAGTGAGTAGATGTCAAGGCATTGATTGCTTCACATGTCAAAATATGGCTGAGTTGATTATATATACACTCCAACATTCAATCCATCCTAAAGCATGTCTCACCACAGGATTAGCTGGAAGTAGGTGAGCAGCGCAGACCAAGATATGGAATCCTGTCTTTTGTATGTCTCAGTACCTGACCATATGGTGCAATTCTTACTCAACAACAACAACAGCAACAACAACTTGTATTTATGTAGCATATTTAACATGTTTTCAATGTTAAACAGAAAGGAAGCAACTTTCAAATTCAAATGCTATGGCAAGTTCAAAGCTGAGACAGGAATCAAATTATTTTTTAAACACTGCACGGTGAGCAGATTTTAATGAGCTCATTAAAAGACTGCTAGCAAATAGCAATTTAGCACAATAGGCAAAATCTAGCCTCTTCATTTTCTCTTTGTCTGGTGACAACATGTTTATTTTGCTGCAGACTACTCATAAAACCTTAATATTGGTCTAATGTTTTGACTGCTTCCTTTCTGTATCTAACATTAAAAACGTGGTCCCATGAATAAATATTATAGTTTGAGCTTCAGGTATATTTGAAAAGCAATGTGGACATTGCAGTGATATTCCCTTTAGACGATTGGTCACTTCTTTTCATTGACTCCACTAATTTAGTAGGTACAGATATAAGTTTGTTCAAACACACTGGCTATAGATTATTGAGTCTTGCTAGTTTTCAGTGGTTGTGTACTGGTCATGGCACATCATGAGGTTGGAAGGGGAAAGGTCTTGGAGTGTAGCCAACAACAACCAGATCTCCAGTTGACTCAAGTATGAAGTAATAATGTTAGCAAAACCATGGAGTAGTTCATGCATTGCTCAATGAAGCATATATTTGAGTTAGAAATTTGTCGGTGGTGGAAGGTTGGGGATAGAGGCAGGAAAATAAAGACAGGCATTTTTAGGAAAAGCTTTGTTCCATTTCTTACCCTCACAGCCTGTTCCCTCTGAGTTTAATTCATATCCAGTATCACAGCGACAAAGGAAGGAACCATATGTGTTGATGCAATGCTGGCTGCAAGGATTCTCTCCAGCACATTCGTCAACATCTAGAGTATGGAGGTATAGAACCAGTGTCAGCACAGTGAGTCACTTGTTGGGATAGAATATACAAGATACCCTTTATCCTGTTTTGAAAATCATGTCCTAGTGAGCTTCAGGCGACTACTGCCAAAGACCACTGCACCAACTTTCAAGGCTGGTGAAGAGACCACAAAGAGGCTACAAGAGGAAGCTAGCAAAGAAAACAGCATCAAAGACAAGCACATAGCCAAATCCGTGTACCTGAGATGAAAAGATACCACAGTCTTGATTCATAAGCAAGGGAAATATTTGTAAAAATTAGAAACAGCTACATGAAAAACATTCTGTCCAAAGCAGCAAGGGAGTTTGAAGACCACAATCGGATGTGACCTACCTCACTAGACATGAGGGTAAAGTTTCAAACAGTTTACATCATATACTCCACATTGTTGTTTGTGGGAGCTTATTGTTTGCAAATTGGCTACCGCGTTCCCTGAAACAATGATTACTTTATTGGCTGTAAAGTGTTTTAGGACATCCTCAGAATGTAACAGACACAATATTAATGCAAATTCTTTCCTTTGCAACAAGTGTTCATTGAGTTGAAGAGTTCTCCAATTGAGACCATCCTAACCTGTCAGGCATCGGAAAAGAAGAATTGGCAAAAAACATTATATCACTTGATTACTCAAGGAACCTGAGATAAACAGTGCTCCAAGTGTGAGTAAGCTGAGTAAAGAGTTACTGATCACATCTATTTTGTTGAGGCAACAGTGGTACCAGCATCTCCTAGTCTTGGGGTTAATGTTTCACTCTCCTGTTAGGCTCAGCCTGCTACAGGGTGAAGGGCCTTGAGAAGAATAGAAACAAGGCCATGGGCATGTTTTCAATGGGGGTGGGTGGGGGGCACGTAAAATATGGTGGGTTCCAACCCCATCACCTTCCTGCCCACCCCCGAGCTCACCTCTATAACATGGAAATCAGCAGCCTACCCGCCATATTTAAATAAATAATCAAAGGTCAGTTGAGCTTGTTAACAAGCCAAATGACCTCAATAATATGCTGCCCATGCTATATTACAGTTAGTGTAGGCAGTCAGATTGAAGTGGGCAAGCTATTTTTTTAAAGTTTTTAAAAGGATGGGAAGGAAGGGGGAGTGCTGTCTTTGGGGGGTGGGGGGGGCGGTGCAGGGGTGGAGTACACTTTGTGCATCAGGGACAGCCCCCCCAAGATAGTAATCCCCCTCTCTTTCTACCCACCTCCTCTCTAAAACCAACTGCCCCCAACCCCAAACCTCTTCCCAAGCTGCTTAAAGCATTGGGCCTTTTTCTTGGGGCTGGTTGCAGTCCCAGCAGTGGCCACTAATGCGCTCTTGGCGCTGCCAGGACTGCTGGAGCTGCCGGCCAATCGGATTGGTCAGCAGTTCCCTAGGACGGGACTTCCTCCCCAGTGAGGGATGGAAGTCCCACAGGCAGGCGATTTAGCCCGCACGCAGCATGTTATGACTGCGGGGTGGTCTGATGTGGAGTGGGTCAGCTCCACGCCGACTTTGCTTCCTTAAAATGTCGCCCCATGTTTGTAAGCAGTTCAGCAGTTACCCTTGAAATACTAGCTGGAGGTACCTGGCATGAAGTGCTGTTTGGCACTGCCTACCTGGACAGTAATATTTCTTGAAATGGCAAGTGGTAGGCAGGGGAGAGCTAACCCCTTAGATCTATCCACAGCTGAGTCAGAGAATTACTGCGGCCGGGTGCTCAAGTGTTTTCTTCATGTTAGATAAAGTGAGATATATAGATTACAACATCAAGATCCATACTGTACATGCCCAGGAAAGGGTACTGTCTCTGTTTGTGTCTTTGTATGAATGTAAAACTAACAGCTGAGCCATGGCTCAAGTACTGCTTCCAGTTTTGGACATTCAGCTTACAAAAATGAACCCTGGTTTTGGAAAGGGTTAAAGAAGTACATGGATGAAAGAACCTCCTAATTCATGACCCATGTATCGAGAGGAGTGCTGACTGACAAGTCTGTTCTCAGTGAAAATGAAGATTAAGTAGCCACACAATCAAAAGTTGAAGAGTAATTAGCAAGTGAATATGGAGAAGTTATTTGTGCCAAATAGGTGAAGGAAACAAAGGGATTTAGTTATGAGCTGAGGAAACAAATCCAAAGGTTTTTTAGCAGTAACTAATTCTTACCTGGAGCTATTAACCTACTGCTAAGGCCACAATGCACTACTACAAATGATGCCTCAGTTCAAACAGGCAAAGGCAGACAGTAAAGAAAGATTTGCATTTATATTGTGTATTTCATCCCAAAGTGCTTCACAGCCAATGAAGTACTTTTGAAGTGCAGTAACTGTTGTAGGAAACATGACAGCCAATTTGCACATAGTGAATCCCCACAAACAGCGATGTAATAACGATCAGATAATCTGTTTTGGTGAGGTTGATTGAGGAATAAACATTGGCTAGGACACCAAGGTTGATTCCTCTGTTCCTCTTTGAAATAGTGCCATGGGATCTTTTACACCCAATTGAGAGGGCAAACAGGGCTTCAATTTAACATTGCATCCAAACAGTAGCACATCTCACCCTCAGTACCACATTGTGGTGTCAGCCTTGATTTTTGTGCTCAGGTCTTGGAGTGGGACTTGAACCCATAACCTTTTGACATGGAGACAAATGTACTACCAACTGAACGATGGCTGATACAAGTGGGGACATTTTTGCTTTCATGAGTGGGTAGAGTAGGCTTGGTTCCAATAAGGAAGGGAGCTGAAAATGGTCTGTACCATTTAATGATGAGGTGAACCTCTCTTTCCAGCTTCTCATGGATTTATGTTGGACATTGTGAGCAACATAGAAGAATGCCAGCAAGCAACAAAAAGTAACGCTTTGCATTAACTCAGATACTTGGTACATCATTGGAACGTCCAATGATTTCTAAAGTTAGTTCAGGGGTCTCCCAATCTGCGTTTTATCACTTAGGGGGAATGATTCTACCTTGACATGACCTTCCGTCGGTGTTCAGCAGAAATCCAGCATTACACTGGCAGGAGTAGGAGCCAGCTATGTTAGCACACAGCTGCTGACAATATCCATGCCGACATTCATCGATGTCTGATGAGGAAATAGAGAGTAGTTTAAGCTTAATGTTTTCATGCTCAGAGCAAGAGATATTCATGTAACATTTCACCATTTTATTTACTCTTTATCTTCAGGGATGAACTTAAGTTAAAAGCTTACTCTTGTGTTATGGCACAGATAATGATATTTTAGGTCATCTGATAGTCATAAACGCAGGAGACTTTTTTTATTTCAACGTTTGATCCTTCTCATTCCAATTAACTGAACACGTGCATTGAAAACTAATTTGCTCACTTTAAGGTCGGGAAATGAGCATAAGAATACCTCGAATCCCTGAGTGCCCACTCTCTGGCCGGGATTTTTCCGATCCTGCCCAAGGTGGGACCCGCCACGCACAGGAGGGAAAATTTGGCGAACCAGCAAAAAGGTCCATTGATTTTTGGCAGAAATTTCCAGGCCTCTATCTTGAACCTGGACAACACCTGAGCTTTTGCAGCCTCTTGGGTAGAGAATTACAAAGATTCACAACCCCCTGAATGAAAAAATCTCTCCCCACCTCAGTTCTGTATGTCCGACCGTTGACCCTGAGATTGTGATCCTCAGTTCTAAATTCTCCAGCCAGGAAAAGGAGCAGCCTCTCAGCATCTAATTGCAAATCCTCTAAGAAATTTATATCATTCAATGAACGACTTCTCATTCTTCCAAACTCCAGTGAATATAGGCCCCATCCACTCAATCTCTCCTCCTAGGTCAATCCTGTCATTGCAGTGAGTGAGCTCCAAGTTACACTGGTTCAGGTCAAACAAAACCAATGCATTGCTTTGTATAGCTCGGCCACAATCTTCCATTCTGCTCGCCGACGCATAAAATAATATGCAATGACATCAGGCATGTGTCCCGAGGTCAGTGCATGTCATTCGGATCTTCAGTTCAGCGGGCAAGCACCGGAGTCAGCTGCACACCCGCCGAACTGTCAAAGTCCTGTTAAGGCTGTTAATAACCCAATTAAACTGATTGCCTGGGCGGCCTGTCCAACCTTAAGGTTGTCAGGCAGGCAAAGAGTCCAGACGGCCTTCTCATTTCTCATGAAACCTCATCCACGGGTGGGATGAGGTTTCATGAAGGGTTTATAAATTTAAAAATTTTTTATTAAAATACATAAACATGTTCCAGCTCATGTGACACTGTCACATGAGGAGACATGGGACATGCCTGAGTAATTATTTTTCTTTTTTGCAAAGTTTTATTCTTAAATTAATCTCCCTGAGGCAGCTCCATGCCTCACGGAAATGCCCCTTCTCTTCCTCCTCCCCCTGCCCGCACAGGTAGTGCCGAGCGCTTCCGGGTGTGTGACACGCTGGATGGGCCTTAATTGGCTCGCCCACGCAAAATGACAGCGCGCAGCCGATCGCAGGCGGCGATCGGCTCTGTGCCCACCAACGCCCGCTCCCGAACCACCCACCCGACGGGGAGAAAATTCTCCCCCTGGAAAATCTATGGGATTTCTCCAATGGGAGACCTGCACCTTCCCTGAAGAAAATGGCGTGAGGAGATAAAAATGGCTGTCAAGTTGGAGGGAAATTAGGAATAATCTATAAAATTGCTTATTCCAAAGCTTTATTGTTAGCTGTCCTACTTATAATTTGTTACTGATGAACAGAGGTAGATAAGAGCAAGGAAAGTGCCAGAGCTGACTCAGGCAACTCTTTGGTCTGATGGGACGCAGATGTGTGACCACAATGACTCCTGGCAGGAATGATTTCCTCTTTACAATCATTGAAAGCAAAATTGGGAAGATTTCCTTTCATCAGTACTGTGAGGAATATTGTGAGCCTGCTTCTGAATGTACTTATTATTTCACCAGGGAAAATCATTGGTTTGTCATGTTGCTGCATAGCAACTGGAGGGTATTATCCATGCCCATCTCAGCCATGCTGATCCAGGGCAGGGACTGAGCACATGGTAGGCAGGTCCTCATGGGGAGGCAAGACTGAGGTGGGGAGAGATTTCTTCATTCAAAGGGCTGTGAATATTGGGAATTCTCTGCTCAAGAGACTGTGAATGCTCAATCATTGAGTATATTCAAGGCGGAGAGTGAGAAATATTTGCCCTAAGATTAATTGAGAGGCCAGGATGGCGCGGGTATTGCTCAATAGCATGCGATGAACCCACCATGATCCAAGGCTTGGAGGCCCTGCCAATCATAATGGCATCACTTTGTTTAAATAAAAGAATGCAGAGTCCTGCATCAAACCCGGATACACTGACTGACAGACCTGCGAGTGGGAGGGGGAACTTGTGGCAGGAGGGTTGTAGCAATGATTCCTGGCAGTTATTTGGACGGCGGGGTGGGAGTTGGTGGGGTGTGAGTGGAGAGGGGCTGATGGGGTCCAGCTGCAATTGGGGGTTCCGAACAGAGTTGGGGCTTCTAGCCTTGAAAGGTTGGGTAATCTAGGCAGGACTAGGGTTTGGGAGGGATGTGAGGGTACAGGGGGAGATCAGGGTAGTCTGGGATGGGTAGGTGGGGTCTGGGCATAATCGCCATATAAAGTGGGATTGGGAGGGGGGTGCTGGGGAGTCTGACCATGATTGAGACAGGGTGACCAAGTGGGATCGGTAGTTCTAGGAGGGGATCTACAAGTCTTAGACTACAGGACGGTATAGACAGGCTGGTCAGATGGGCAGGACAATGGCAAATGGAATTTAATCCTGAAAAGTGTGAGGTGATGCATTTTGGGAGGACTAACAAGACAAGGGAGTAAACGATGAATGGTAGGACCCTAGGAAGGATCAGAGGGAACTTGGTGTGCATGTCCGTAGATCTTTGAATGCAGCAGATCAGTTAGATAAGGTGTTAAGAAGGCATACAGGATACTTGCCTTTATCAGTTGAGGCACTGAATACAAGAGCAGGGAGGTTATGATGGAGCTGTATAAAACATTAGTTAGGCCACATCAGGAGTACTGTGTGCAGTTTACACTATAGGAAGGATGTGATTGCACTGGAGAAGGTGCAGAGGAGATTCACCAGGATGTTGCCTAGGCTGGAGTATTTCAGCTATGAAGAGAGATTAGAAAGGCTGGGGTTGTTTGCCCTAAAGCAGAGAAGGCTGAGCGGGGACCAGATTGAGGTGTACAAAATTATGAGGGGCATAGATAGGAAGAAACTTTTCCCCTTAGTGGAGGGCTCAATAATAGATTTAAGGTAAGGAGCAGGAGGCTTAGAGGGGATTTGAAGAAATATTTTTTCACCCAGAGGGTGCGGGGGTGGTATCTGGAACTCACTGCCTGAAAGGATGTAGAGGCGGGAACCCTCACAACATTTAAGAAGTATTTAGATGAATACTTGAAATGCAATAGCATACAAGGCTACGGGCCAAGTGCTGGAAAATAGGAATAGAGTAGACAGGGACTTGATGACCAGTGTGGACGCAATGGGTCAAAGGGCCTCTTTCTATGCTGTAAAACTCTATGACTCTTATGACTCAGTTGTGATGCAGGTTCAGACTCTTGCTGTTTGCTACCTCAGTCACCCGATGACTCTTCACACACGAGCTCCAACAGCAGAAGACTTGAGTGTGGAAGCTGCAACAATTTGAGCCCTAATCTATTTTCTGCTCAATTTTTCCTGCAGAGATAGCATCATGAGTAGGCATCCTGGGCGATTTATTTTATTTCCTTCACATATTCAGAATAAAGTGACACTTACCCATACACTGTCCTTCTGCTAACCAATAGCCCTCAGTGCAGGAGCAGCTGTAGCCTCCCTCAGTGTTTATACAGATCTGCGAAGGATTACACTGGTGGGTCCCTGATGTACATTCATCTATATCTGTATAGGGGAAGAAAGACAAATATGTTGGTGATGTTGCAGAACTACTTCCAGGTCTTTCCTTAAAGGTGGAAATCGAAGAGAAATGACTTGCTTGTCCATGGCAGCTGGAGATAGCCACATACTGGATAAATGGTACTCAAATAGCATCACCTTGTGTGGGACAGATTCTCTTTTTACTTAGACATTATGCCGGCTACAGATCCCCAAATGAAAAGCTTGACTGTTTCCCCTGTTCATCTTACAGACAGACAATAGGACAAAGGTAGACTTGCATTCATATAGCATCTTCCACAATCTCAGAATTTTCAAAAGCACTATACTGTCAATGAACCACTTTTGAAGTGTAGTCACTCTTGTGCTTTAGGAACCCCACAGCCAATTTGCACACAACCAACTCCCACAAATAGCAGTGTGATAATGGCCAGATTACCTCTTTCAGTGATGTTGGTTGAGGGGTAAATGTTGGCCGGGACAATGGCCTCACTCTTCTAATCAATAGAGTCACTCAATCTTTTATGCCCACCTCAGAGGAAAGGCATGGCCTCAGTTTACCATCTAATCTGAAAGATGGCACCTCCTCATTGCTGAACTGGAGGGGATGTTTGTGTTCAAGTCTCTGGAGTGGGACTGACAATGTGGGAAAGGCGCACTTGTGTTTTTCAGTGGGCAAGGGGAGTTTAGCCCAGTCCATAGTGATCAGATTTGGTTCCATCAGTCACTCATTGATAGAAATTTAAGCATGGCTGTTTGAGTTTCAATGACTGAAAACAATGCATTGGATTTTATGGGCCACTGCTGGGAGTTCCACCAGGCAGCAACAGCAGCAGCATTGATGGGGGAGGCCCCAGAATTCAGGTGAGTGTGGTCAGGCTTGCTGGGGTCAGTTAGGCAGGTCTTGGTGAGGGGATTAATGGGGAAGGGGTGTTGATGTGTCCAAGGGGCCCACTTAAGTGCCTCAGTTGGCCTCAGGGCAGGAGGACCATTCACCACCTTCGCTGCCGCTGGGAAAATGCTCCCCCCCACATGCCCTTCTCCCCACCTCCAGGCCTCCCACCCAATTTTCACCCCCTAGCTCCCTACACATTCCCTGATTTGTTTCAATCCTCAGTTCTACGAAGAACTAACGAGTGCTTTGTCACAGATCTCTCCCTGGATCAATTTCCTTCAGCAGGTCAGGGTTCTCCTGGGCCCTCAGTAGCTTTGAGCTAGTTCTGCTGAAGCAGTATCAAAATTGTAAATGGTGAAACTCCTGGTGCAGCCCATGTTTGCCCCAGGAGCAAACTGGTATATTAACTCTTTGATAGCTTTTAATGATGGCTCAAAGGCAATTGAGGGTAAATGTCCTGCTTTTGCATTCTCAAAGAGCAAAGCATCAGATGCTGGTAAAACCTATAACAAGAGCTTGCATTTATATAGCGCCTTTAACATCCAAACAGGCTTCATGGAAGTAATTATCAAACAGAATTTGGGATACAGGCCACATAAAATCATGTACCCATGATATGAACTGCCCAATATGCTAGAAGCACAAAATTATACCTTTGGTTCTTTCAACTCTGTATTGGTCCCCTAATATAACATGCTGATCTCTGATTTAACAAAAAAAAAAATCATTACTTATACACGTTCGACTGAAATTTCACCCATCTTATTAGCATTTATATCCCATTAGTAGAGGGGCCCAAAAGTAGAGACAGAGGATCTGGGAGCTGTGTGCTCAGTCAGGACCCCTGGGAAAAGAAAGGTTTGACCACCAACTAAGGGGGTGAACTGAACTGGTGATAAATTGCTGATGAAAATGGCTGTATGATTATCAAGGCAGCACCTCCAGAACAAATATTACCAAATGGATTTCTCTGGGGAGAAACTCTCCCAATGAATTCCTTGCCAGCATCTGCAGAGCCCCAGATATTTCTACAAAAATATTACACAGACCAAATGGAAGGATTCCATTGCAGTAATTATATTATTATATTCCTACAGTTCTGGTTATTTCTGGTTCAGTTGTCAGACAATAATAACCCATTCCTGCTCTATATCGCTGATCACAATTCCCAGGTGGTTATTTATCTGACATTACAATTAAGGGTAGAATTTATTATAACAATCCTTAGGGGGAGTTTCGCCATCAGTACATAGAGCTACAAAGCACTCTCACAAAACATGGCAATTTTCATACAGTTCTCAGCACAATGGAGGCCATTCACCCATTTAGGCCTAATCAGGATATTAACATTTTAGTCCTTTGTGCTGTTTATTTCTGTATATTTATAACTCCTGCTTCCTTGAACAAATCTCGTTGTGGGGATTCTCTTGATAAGGAAAGCATATTTCATGCTCTCAGGACGTTCTAAGGCAGCAGGTTGGTACAAAAGGTACTTTATCTTAATTGTTTTAATTAAGTCGACCTGAATGATGTTGTGGAGCCAAATAGCAAAGTCAAATCGAGTGTATGATTTTCAACTCATACAGGTGTAGTTGGCAAGGCCAAAGTTTATTGCCCATCCCTAGCTGTCCTTGAGAAGGTGATGGTGAACCTCATTGAACTGCTGCTGAATGTGTGGTGAATTTACTCTCAGTGTTGTTAGGGAGAGAGTTCCAGGATTTTGATCAATCTGAGGATGTAATTATGATATTTGAACCATTACTTAATGTGACCTTGACAAAAATATCTTATCAACAGGGAGATGTGGAGCTGTTCTTTTTCATTTTCTGACAGGTGTGGGAGCAACAGACATAGATAGAGTCTGACGTCACCCAATGAAACGTGTATCCATATCTTAGATTTCCAAACTTAATTTTGCAACAAAATACTTAGTAAACTCATGCAGATTGTAAGGGAACCAAATACTATTAATTAAATTAAGTGACACCAATATCAGCTCATGACGAGGTGTGAAATGAGAAGGCACTTGCTAAGGTATTTCATAGATATTGTTAGTTACAGTTGAAGCTCATGGATAACTGAGTGATTGAAGACAGAGAGCGGGCATAATAGGCAGGTATTCTGGCAAGTTGTAGTTAGTGGCATTCCGTAGGGATCTTTTATCTCAACTATTTACTGTGTTTATTAGCAACTCAGGTGATAGAATAGAAAGCCACATATTCAAGTTTAACCAATGATAGGCTGCATCGTATGCAGTGTAGGTCAAAGCATAACATGGCAAAGAGATACTAAGAGATTAAGAGAATGAGCAAAACTTTGGCAAATGGATTTCAATACAGGTGCGGTCATCCACTTTGGACTTGAAAAGGATAGATCAGAGTACTTTCTAATTAAAAACAGCAGCTCATATCTATATAGCACCTTTAATGTAATGAACTATCCCAAAATGCTTCACAGGAGCATCATAAAGCAAAATATGTCACTAAGCCACTTAATGAGATATTTGGTCAGATGACCAAAATCTTGGACAAAGAGGTAGTTTTAAGGAATTTCTTATCTGAGGGAAGTGAGTTAGAGAGGCAGAGAGGTGTAGGGAGGCAATTCCAGAACTTGGGCCTAGGCAACTGAAGGCACGGTCACCAATGGGGGAGCAATTAAAATTAGAACTGCGCAAGAGGCCAAAATTAGAGGATCTCAGATATCTCAGATGGTTGTGGGGCTGGACAAGAGTAGGGAGCAGCATGAATGAGAAATTTTACATCAAGATATTAAATAATGAGAATTTGGAAACAGTGGAGGCCCACAGAGACTTAGGAGTCCATGTCTTTCTCTCCCCTCCCTTGTTATCACCGGACTTAATGCCATTGCCATCATTGGCCATATGTCCCAGGATAGCATCAAATACACAGAGTTGATTAGAAAAACAGCAAAGTAGAAAGAAGATTGTGCAACTTGAAATCCGAGGCGCGAGCCAGCGAGAGTTAGCGTGTTTAAACGTAACCCTATATTTCAGCCAGAGAGATTAAGAACAACAGATTCATGTGGCCTCTGAGTGCAAAAGATATTCCTTTTTTGGACTTGTTCACAAAATAATTTGCATTGTTTCTGGAAGATATAAAAAAAGGGCATTGTTACAGAATGAAATCATTAGTACGGTCAGTGGAATTCATCAAGATAAAGATGAAAATAATAGAAGGCACCAAGTGCCTATGTAGGTCAATCCCAAAGCACAGTGTAGATTGTTACATTTGCACATAAAAGCCTATTTTACAATCACCCTGGCCCAGCAATGGCTGTTAGCCAGTGTTAACAGAGGCCACCTGTTTCCAGTTAAAGTCTCACACTTCAGAGAATTTGGCTTCAACAATCTCGACATCTGTTCCAAATGTGAACTCTTCCTCTGGGGCCCACAAAAATAATTCAACACTTAACTTTAATGGGCCTCTTCAGTTCCATCGCCCGCAGAAAAGCAGTCCTGTTTACGTCACAGAATGGCGGTTTACTTATTCTAGCACCTAAAGTGGCCAGGCGACTGGACATTTCAAAATGGCAGATGTTCTCAGATGTGTCCTTCTACCTTGGGCCTTAGGCGTGGGGCTTTGTTCTTAGACAGACTGTAGATGTTCTCTGGTATCTGCTTAACACTTGTTTATTAGCACTACATCTTACAGGTTACAGAGTAGGTACTAAAATAAAAGCAAAATACTGCAGATACTGGAGACCTGAAATAAAAACAGAAAATGCTGAAAAAACTCAGCAGGCCTGGCAGCATCTATGGAGAGGGGAACAGAGTTAACGTTTCAAGCCCAATATGACTCTTCCTTGGAACCAGATAGAGGTAGAAATATGAAGAGTTTTATGCCGTTGAATAAAGGGGTGGAGCAGGTGGAGCACAATAGAAGATCAGGAGTAGGTTGGAGGACAGAAGAGTTTAAATGTCAAAAGATTTCATGGAACAAATGACAAAGGAAGTGATAATGATAGTATTAAAGACTAAAGCTTTGATTCAGAATAGGTATTAACAGCAGAAAAAGGGCCAGTACTGTCTGAAAGCAAAACGTGAGAACAAGATACAGACTGGCGCTAGGGAGAAAAGGATCAAAATGGAGGACAGAGTTCATGGTCTGAAGTTGTTAAAGTCAATGTTGAGTCCAGAAGGCTGTGAAGTGCTTAACTGGAAGCTAAGGTGCTGTTCCTCCAGCTTGTGTTGGGCTTCACTGGAACATTGTAGCAGGCCGAGGACAGAAACGTGAGCCATTGTTTGTGTGTTGGTGCTTGAGTGCTTACTTCAGAATCCAGGGGAACAGTATCGAAGGAAACAATATTGAAACCCTGTGAGGTGGGCAATTGTTGATGCTGTCCGAGTTGGAGAGACGTTTGGAGAGAATGACAGGTTAGATCTTCGAAAGTGAAGACTGGAATCCCTCCTGAGAGAGGCAGAGTTTCATGAGATTGGCTAACTCACAGTGTTACTGACACCTGGGTGGGTTGTTGAGAAATCCATGGGCACTGTCTTGGTCACATCTGCCAATAATTGTGTAGTGTGATGTGTTCGACCACCGTTTGCTTGTTAATTCACATGTACCTCATATTTATCCTGAATGAGTGTAAGTTTATTTTTATATAAAAACAAAAAACTGTGGATGCTGGAAATCCAAAACAAAAACAGAATTACCTGGAAAAACTCAGCAGGTCTGGCAGCATCAGCGGAGAAGAAAAGAGTTGACGTTTCGAGTCCTCATGACCCTTCAACAGAACTGAGTGAAATTAGGAGAGGGGTGAAATATAAGCTGGTTTAAGGTGGGAGAGGTGTTGAGGAGAGAGAATTGGGGTGGGGGGGTGTGGTTGTAGGGACAAGCAAGCAGTCATAGGAACAGATAATCAAAAGATGTCACAGACAAAAGAACAAAGAGGTGTTGAAGGTGGTGATATTATCTAAACGAATGTGCTAATTAAGAATGGATGGCAGGACACACAAGGTACAGCTCTAGTGGGGGTGGGGTGGAATAAGATTAACCGGGCATAAAAGGTATAGATTTAAAAATAATGGAAATAGGTGGAAAAGAAAAATCTATATAAATTATTGGAAAAAACAAAAGGGAGGGGGAAGAAACGGAAAGGGGGTGGGGATGGAGGAGGGAGTTCAAGATCTAAAGTTGTTGAATTCAATATTCAGTGTGGAAGGCTGTAAAGTGCCTAGTTGGAAGATGAGGTGCTGTTCCTCCAGTTTGCATTGGGCTTCACTGGAACATCTCCCCCAAATAAGTAAAGTTGCCTGAGGGGCCTTGAGAGGGTGGATGTGGAGGAGATGTTTCCTCTTGTGGGAGAATCTAGAACTAGAGGTCAAGGTTTAAAAATAAGGTTGCTCATTTAAGACAGAGATGAGGAGAAACTTTCTCTCAAAGGGTCGTGAGTCTTTGGAACTCTCTTCCTCAAAAGGCAGTGGAAGCTGGGTCTTTGAGCATTTTTAAGGCAGAGTTAGATAGATTTTTGATAAACAAGGGGGTGAAAGGTTATCAGGGGTAATTACAATCAGATCAGCCATGATCTTATTGAATGGCAGAGCAGGCTTGAGGGAACCAAATGGCCTACTCCTGCTCCTAGGTAGTATGTTCATAGGAAAATCTGTCACTAGAAGAGTTCAAAATTGATAAGGAGGAAGTATTGGATAACCTATCGGTACTTAATGTTAACAAGGTACCGGGACCGGGTGAGATGCATCCAAGAGTATTGAAGGAAGTGAGTGGAAGTTGCAGGAGCACTGGCCATAATCTTTCAGTCTTCCCTGGACTCAGGGAAGGTGCCAGAGGACTGGCAAATTACAGGCGTTGTGCCCTTGTTCAAAAAAGGTTGTAATGATATGCCCACCAATTACAGACCAGTCAGTTTTACTTGGGTGGTGGGGAAGATTCTAGGAACAATTATTTGGGATAGAAATAATAGTCACATGAAAAATGTGGGTTGATTAGGGAGAACCAGCATGGATTTCCTAAGGGAAAATCGTGTTAAATTAACTTGCTGGAGTTTTTTGAAGAGGTAACAGACAGGGTTGATGAGGGTAATGCTGTTGATGTGGTGAACATGGACTTCCAAAAGACATTTGATGCAGTGCTGCATGGCAGACTTGTGAGAAAAGTTATAGCTCATGGAATAAAAGGGGCAGTAGTAACATGGATAAAAAATTGGCTGAGTAATAGGAAGCAGATTGCAATGATTAATGGATATTTTTTGGTTGGAGGAAGGTTTGTAGTGGAGTTCCCCACGGATCGGTATTGGGACCCTTGCTTTTCCTAATATACATTAATGATCTAGATCTTGCTGTGAAGGGGACAATTTCAAAGTTTGTGGATGATATAAAACTTGGAAGCATTATAACCTGTGAGGAGGACAGTGTAGAACTTCAAAAGGACATGGACAAGTAGGTGGAGTGGGCAGATAGGTGGCAAATGAAGTTCAGTACGGAGAAGTGTGATGTGATCCATTTTGATAGGAAGAACATAGAAGAATATAAAATAAGGGGTAGGGTACAACTTTAAAGGGTGTGCAGAAGCAGAGGGATCTGGATGTATATGTGTATAAATCATTAAAGGTGGCAGGGGAGGTGGAGAGAACAGTTCAAAAAGCATGCAGTATCCTAGGCTTTATTAATAGTAGCATGGAGTGCAAGAGCAAGGAGGTTATGCTGAACTTGTTGGACCTCAGCTAGAATATTGTGCATAGCTCTGGGTGTCATTATTTAGGAACGCATTGGAGAGAGTACAGAGGAGGTTTACAAGAATGGTTCCAGGGATGAGAAACATCAGTTATGAAGACAGATTGGACAACCTGGAGCTGTTCTCCTTGGAGAGGAGAAATTAAGAGGAGACTTGATTGAAGTGTTCAAGATCATGAGGGGACTGGACAGAGTAGACAGAGAGAAACTGTTCCTGCTTGTATAAAGATTGAGAACGAGAGGTCACAGATATAAATTGATTTGCAAAAGAAGCAAATGTGATGTGAGAAAAATCTCTATTCACACAGCAAGTGGTTTGGTTCTGGAATGTACTGCCTGGAAATGTGATGGAGGCAGGTTCAATCAAAGCATTCAAGAGGGCATTTGATGATTATTTGAATAGATACAATGTGCTGGGTACGAGGGCAAGGCAGGAAAATGGCGCTAAGTCATAATGCTCATTCAGAGAGCCGGTGCAGACACACTGGGCTGAATGGCTTCCTTCTGCATGGTAACAATTCTGTGATTCTGTGTTTTTCCCTTTTCCTTGAACAATTTCACTAATTAGTTATTAAAATATTGAAGATGGGAAAGCAAAAGCTGTTTCACTAACAGTCAATCCAATTGGGTGGGAAACAGCCCAATTGCTTTCCAATTTACAGTGGGAAGACAGTGTTTCTGGAGAATGGATCAATGGCAGGAGTGTAAGGTTGGGGCAAATGAGGCAGGTGCTCATGTGATGACACCTCCAGGAATGTACCCTTCTAGAGTTGGCAACCCTACCTCTCATTCAAAGAATCCCGATTTTGTCGCTCAGTTAGTGGGTTGGAACAAAGAACTTGTACACTATAAGAGAAGCCATTTTGCTTTGAATCAGCAATTGATTTTCTATTGAATGAAATACATGGAATATTAAGAGGTGTGTTCTTACACAATCTTTCTATTCTAAAACAGCTTTGTGCACATCTAGTTCCACCTGAGAAACATTTGACTTTCAGCTCAGGCTGCACTTGGAGCATTACTGCTCATGAACTAACACGAGGAACAGTTAGGTAGAGTTCCTACTCCTTATTGCTACACACCGACCTACTGCCTGTGATGTCTTCTTGCAAACTCTCACTGTCTGTGTTCTCCTGTGAGGAACGCCAATGTTATATTGTTATATTATTCGTAAAGAAATAGGAACTAATTGTTTTGAGAATGTACATTCAAAGTGCTGCGTTTTACTGCTGCACTGGAGTCGCATGTCAAGTAACAGTGTGTCAGCCTTTCAGTTCACCAGCCACATGGAGAGCAGTAGGAAATACGCTCAAAGAAGCTCCAGCAATTTGAATCATAAGTGTGATTATTTCTAACTTATGGAACCAATAAAGACATAACAGCCAACATACTAATGCAGGAAGAATCGATGCCTTTCAAATAGGCAGTAAATGGTGGGGAGGCAAGAAGGAAAAATACTTGACACCACATGAATTATGCTGTAAAAGTCTCGTTGACTCACTGAGTATGATGAAAGCTACCCTTCCCTCTCCCTCACTAACTGACACAGTGCCCTTTGAACAAAGTAATCTCTATTACTTCCAGTGTAATGCTTAGAGCAGTGAACGCCAGAAGCTCAAGAGCGCCACTAGCAGGTGTCCAGTGATACCAGCTGCCAGCCAGGTGTGAATTTATGCAATAATGCTTTAAAAACTTAAAAACTAAAGGGCACAAAAGGGAAAGACCTCTGAAATATTCTGAAGGAATCTACGCAGAACTTAATTCCCGCCCTGGTATGTTCAGTGGGAAAAAGATGTGCAGCAAATAATGCGACCTCTGCAGACAAGCACAGGAGACACAACACCTGCCCTTTATACCACCTCCCTTCCCACCTCGTCCAGGGTCCCAAACATGCCTTCCACATGAAATAGCGATTTGCTTGTACTTCTTTCACTTCAGTATGCTGCTGCTCATGAAGTGGTCTCCACGACACTGGGGAGACCAAACACAAACTGGGGTATCACTTGGCAGAAAAGCTCCATTTCGTCCACAAGCATGATCTCGCGTTTCCAGTTGTCTGATGATTTTAATCATCCACCTCACTCCCACCCTGAGCCCAGTTTTCTAAGCTGCTTCGCTGAAACTTTACATGAGCTCGAGGAACAGCATTTCATCTTTTGATTCTTAAGAAGAGTTATACAGACTCAGAATGTTAGCTCTGTTTCTCTCTCCACAGAAACTGTCAGACTCGCTGAATTTTTCCAGCATTTTCTGTTTTATTTCAGTTTTGCAGTATCCACAGTGTTTTGCTTTTATGCTTTCATCTTTTTATTAGCTATTTTACAATCTTTCAGAATCAACATTGATTTCAACAATTTCAGATCACTGCCCCCATGTTTTCAGACAGCAGCTGTCAGTAATGATCCTGCCAGTCGCATTTACCCCTCCTCTAGACCCATCTTTTGTTTCTTTGCTTGTCCCATTGTCACCCGCTTTTGCCTTGCCCCATCGCCTTTGTCATTTAATATCACCTGCCTTCCACCCTATCACAGACCTTCCCTTTAGTTCTTCCTGCCCCCACCCTCTCCTCACTCACTCCACTTTTCCTGCCTCAGTATTTGCTTAAAACCCGCTGCATCGCTAATGTGGACAGGCTTTGGGGCATCAGGAGGCGAGTTACTCACCACAGGATTCCCAGCCTCTGACCTGCTCTTGTAGCCACAGTATTTATATGGCTAGTCCAGTTCAGTTTCTGGTCAATGGTAACCCCCAGGATGTTGATAGTGGGGGATTCAGTGATGGTAATGCCATTGAAAGTCATAGGGCGGTGATTGCATTCTCTCTTGTTGGAGATGGTCATTGCCTGGCACTTGTGTGGCTCACCCTTTGTCAGCCCAAGCCTGGATTTTGTCCAGGTCTTGCTGCATTTGGACATTTTTCTTATTCATTCACAGGATGTGGGCTTTGCTGGCTGGGCCAACATTTATTGCCCATCCCTGGTTGCCCTTGAGCAGATGGTGGTGAACCGTTTTCTTGAATCGCTGCAGTCCATGTAATGTAGGTACACCCACAGTGGTGTTAGGAAGGGAGTTCCAGGATTTTGACCCAGCGACATTGAAGGAACAGCAATAAATTTCCAAGTCAGTGACTTGAAGGGGAACTTTCAGGTGGTGCTGTTCTCATCTACCTGCTGTCCTTGTCCTTCTAGATTGTAGTGGTCATGGGTTTGGAAGGTGCTGTCGAAGGAGCCTTGGTGAATTCCTGCAGTGCGTCTAGTGGATGGTAGTCCAAGCTGCTACTGTACATCGGTGGTGGAGGGAGTGAATGTTTGTGGATATGGTGCCGATCAAGTGGGCTGCTTTGTCCTGGACGGTGTCCAGCTTCTTGAGTGTTGTGGAAGCTGCACTCATCCAGACAAGTAAGGAGTATTCCATCACACTCCTGACTTGTGCCTTGTAGATCTGTGAACAGACTTTGGGGAGTCAGGAGGTGAGTGACCCTGGATTGCCCGACACTTGTGTGGCAGGAATGTTACTTGCCACTTGGCAGCTCAAGCCTGGATATTGTCCACTTCTTGCTGAATTTGGACATGGACTGCTTCAGTATCTGAGGAGTCGCAAATGATGCTGAGCATTGTGCAATCATCAGCGAACATCCCCACTTCTGACCTTATGATGGAAGGAAGGTCATTGATGAAGCAGCTGAAGATTGTTGAGCCAAGGACACTACCCTGAGGAAATCCTGCAGTGATGTCCTGGAGTTGACATGACTGACCTCCAACAACCACAACCATGTTCCGTTGTGCTAGGTATGACTCCAACCAGGGCAGAGTTTTCTCCATGGTTCCCATTGACTCCAGTTTTGCTAAGGGTCTTTGATGCCACACTCAGTAAAATGCTGCCTTGATGTCAAGGGCAGTCACTCTCACCTCACCCTGGAAGCTCAGCTCTTTTGTCCATGTTTGAACCAAGGCTGTAATGAGGTCAGGAGCTGAATGGCCCTGGCGGAACCCAAACTGAGCATTAGTAAGCAGGTTATTGCTAAGCAAGTGCCACTTGATAACACTGTTGACGACCCCTTCCATCACTTTACTGATGATTGAGCCTAGACTGATGGGGCAGTAATTGGCCGGGTTGGTTTTGTCCTGCTTTTTGTGTACAGGCCATACCTGGGCAATTTTCCATATAGCTGCATAAATGCCAGTGGTGTACAGGAACATCTTGAGCTCACTCCAGCTGCCCCTTCCTCTCAAGGAGTCAACCAGGGGCCCTTGAGAACCCATAGGGAGGAGGATCAGCAGATGCACACCCCGGGGCCATCCACCCAAGTGACTCTGGGAGTGACTGACCCAACCAACTCCCCCCTTTCTATGACTTCAGCAGCTCCAGATCCACAGGCTGAGGAGGATGGCACACAGCAGGACACCAAGAGCAGGCTGGGGCCCTCCAGAGGATGCCCGCCAAGCTCATCACAGACAACAGGATGTAGTAGTCAGCAGGCCACCCCCACCTCTGCTGTGGGTATTGGGGGAGCACCAAGACGTAGTGGCAGGGTTAGTAAGGTCATGAAGGCTTAGTTACACAATGTAGGCACGGGTGTTAATCAGTTGTACTTAATGTCAACCATTTTAAATATGCTCTCCTTGACTATGGCCCCCTGTTATGTTGAGTAGTGCTCATATCAAGCAGTGCGTCTAGCACAAAGCGAAGGCTACTGTCACAGTCTAGGGCCTCTCCCCTGTGCAGAGTGTAACCTTTTGAGCACAGTGATTGTCCGGCTTCAAAGTCACTGTCCAGATGAGTGACATCCACCTCCATGTGGCTTGTGTTTGCTGCAAGAATCTCGTACCCAAGCGTCAATGGGTTCCATAATGTTCTCTGTGTGCTCTCAGCACCTTTGAGGTGGGGCTGCCCTCCCATCTTGACAGCATTCCTGACAGGTGAAGGTGTGGTGTTGAAGGGAACAGGTAATGAAGCCTGACAAAGTATCAGGTTGTCTTCAAGTACATGCGGCTGCTGTTTCTTAGCAACGTCTCGATGATCAAGCCTCCTCACAGAGCGTAAGTGCACTTACTTAGGTGTCAGACATTCCCAGATGCAGTATGGAGATCTCAGGAGTGTCCTTGCTGCATCTTTTCATCATCATCCTGGAATCTTGCAGCAATGAAGGCCTCACGTCTACGCTTGCCTCGTCTGGCCTCATCGCCTGCACCCTCACCTTCCAGAACCTCATCAACCTCATCCACTTCCACCTCCTCCTCATAGGAGACATGCAGCTCTTGCATCTCCTCATCATCCAGATCCGCCCCACTTTGCATTGCCGGGTTGTGCAGTGTGCAGCTCCCTCTGGGGAGTGTACTGCAGTGCTCCACCAGATCTGTCCAGGCATTGGAACATCATTTTCAGGATGCCAATGGTGTGCTCAACCAAACCTAGGGTTGGGGCACGAGCTTCGTTGTTCCTTCTCTCACCAGGAGTCTGAGGCTGCCGCACAGGTGTCATCAGCCATGTCCCTTGTGGGTAGCCATTGTCCCTGAGGAGCCACCCCTGCAACCCGTGTGGTCCCTGGAAGATGTCATGGGTCTGAGGCCTGCTGACGATGTACGAGTCATGGACACTTCCAGGGTATCTTGCACACACACACACACACACACACACACCTGCATGATCCGTTTGTTATGGTTGCAGACCAGTTGAGCATTGAGAGAGTGGAAGCCTTTACAGTTCACATACTGGACTACTTGTTGCCAGGGAGATTTAAGAGCCATGTGGGTGCAGTCATTGGCACCCTGCACCTCTGGGAATCCAGAAATCTGAGCAAATTCCAGGAGTACAAGATTATGAGGGGCATGGACAGGGTGGATAGGGAGCAGCCGTTCCCCTTAGTTGAGGGGACATAAGTTCAAGGCGAGGGGCAGGAGATTTAGGGGGGATGTGAGGAAAAACTCTTTTACCCAGAGGGTGGTGACGGTCTGGAATGCGCTGCCTGGGAGGGTGGTGGAGGCGGGTTGCCTCACATCTTTTAAAAAGTACTTGGATGAGCACTTGGCACATCATAACATTCAAGGCTATGGGCCAAGTGCTGATAAATAGGATTAGGTAGGTAGGTCAGGTGTTTCTCACATGTCGGTGCAAACTCGATGGGCCGAAGGGCCTCTTCTGCATTGTGTGATTCTGTGATTCTGATTCCCTTGCTTCCTGGCTTGCCTGATCCCTATCCCAAGGTGAGTGCCTTGGCAAAAAGGGTGTCCGTGACTTCCTGGGTACATTTGTGGGTGATGACTTGCAAGACCCAGCAAAGGTCCCCAGTGGTGCCCTGAAAGGAGCCACTGTCATAGAAATTGAGCATGGCGATAACTTTAACTGTCAATGACAATGGATGCCCTCTGAGCTGCCGTGGTGCCAAATGCTGCCGAAGGTGACATATATACGTGACCAGTTCTCTTGACACGCACAGGCAGCTGGCAACAGTGGTTCTCGCCCATCTGTAGATAGCACCTGCGCCGTCGGTGGACCCTGGGTCTAGCGATGTTCCTACGAATAACAGCTCTGTGGGGCTCATCTTGCTATGTGCAGAGGAGGCTGTGCTGCCTCTTGGTCTTCAGGGTTCTGCTCCTCCCTTTGGCGAGCCAGGTGCCTCCATTGCATTCTTCTCCTTCTTCTCTCCTGCCTATAGGCAATGAGGCAGACAGCGAGATCACCAGACTCCATGTTCCTGATGGCCCCCTCATTGCAGTATCAAAGAGAGAGACGCAAGGGTCAGCAACTGTCTCCTAAGGGCCACTCTTGGTTAAGCCATCACCGGCAGCTGCCTCTCAAGGCCCCTTAATGCATGCTGGAGAGTCCAGGCCCACACGTGGATGCCCAGTGTTTAGTGCACTGTGCCCACACCCAGCACTACCCCATACCACATGACCGAGTGGCGGCAGCTTTGGCCACTGGACTACACCCTGAACTCTCAATCTCAGGCACAGACATTTTCTCAACCTGGACTCCAAGGCTTTGTGGTTT
This sequence comes from Carcharodon carcharias, assembly GCF_017639515.1. Lineage (NCBI taxonomy): Eukaryota > Metazoa > Chordata > Chondrichthyes > Lamniformes > Lamnidae > Carcharodon > Carcharodon carcharias. The sequence goes on along the minus strand of NC_054486.1, from coordinate 96,709,417 downwards.
GCTTGAGGCTGGCTTTTCAATATCAACTGAAATATAATGCAAGGGGCTAGGAGCGTACCCCTCCGTTAATGTTCGATGGCCACCTTTCCCAGCGGGATCCTCAGACTTGACCAGTCACGCAATGGTTCTGCAGCACCATAGCATTCATTCCAGTTTGAAGTGTGCTCGTGAGGGGTTAACAGTAGAGGAGCAATCATTGGCGCTGTGAGGAATTAGTGCTGTTGAGTGGGCACAGTTGCTAGACTAGGCTGACTCCAAGCATGTCACTTGAGGTCAAGCTAAACGCTCTCAGCTGCAATGGAGTGCTCATCTTTGACATGTTTTGCCATTAGAAGGGCCATTTTCATTCCCCCACCCTGTCCCCACCCAAGTGTGTTTGCTTAAATTTCAGTCGGTGTTACCATGACCACCCCCCAAGAATTGTCACTCTTACCTCAAGGTTCCCTTCCCCCCCTTTGCACTGTTCCCCTTGCTCCAGGGCCACAAGCCAGTCGTGAAGAAGCCACTGCGGAGACCTGCCTGTGGCCCCTCGACCCCCGCCAAATCCGCAGAGCTGCAGGGGTCATCGTGAGCGCAGCGCAAAGTCGTGTGCCACTCGCCTCCAAGTTCCCCTCGAAATTGAGGTCAGCAGGTTCACACCTTTTAGAGGCAATTGTAAATCACGCCATTGTGACATTACGCTGTCGCGGTATTTAAATTTGACATTGTGGGTGGGGGGATGATTCTGCCGTGTGGCCACAATAATTAGATGCAAATTCAATACAATTAAGTTGCCCGTGTTCGATGGCGGGTACCATGGCCCCCCATTGCTGGGGGTGGGGGAGGGGGATAATCACGTCCCGAATTAACGATATTGGGAAATGCGACTAGGGCCTACTCACGTGATTCTTCAATCTTGCCGCTGAACACACCCACTCCGAACATGGGGCAGAAGATTCTGGTCTATGATTTTTCTCCTGGATTGTTCACTGAGGTGATCCGGAGCTTAGATTTTAATTCCTGGAGATTGCAGGGCAGTCCTAGAGGGTCGGCAACCCAATAGAATGGCAGCAGTCTAAGGATGCATAGAACCCAGAAGGGCAGATTTTCCTACCCCCCCCCCCACCATCCCCTCTCCCTTCTAGACAGGGACAGTTCATTAAAAGTTGGAACTTGCTGATTATCATGGTTTTAGCTTGGTTGCTTACTTAGAGGAAACATTTTGATAAGAAACTCACAACTTGGTTGGAATGGAGACTCATGCCAGTGTTTTGTTACACCATGAAAGTAATAGCCGTGCAGAAGTGTTTTTTTGAATAGGATACTGCCCCGGCAAGGAGGGGTTTTTTTGTGGCTTCCTATTCTCCCAGTGTTAATCAGTGGAAGCACAATAGTGGTTGTCTTAGGAAGCATTGAATATTTAGCCAAACTGCTCCCCAGACACTGCTTAATGGTAGTTAATTTCAGTGATTGCCAAATGTTTTCAACAGTTAAGCACTTGATTCAAAGTGACCAAGATTGACTTTAGTGAAATGTGGGCATTAATGCAGAACCAAAACAGGGTTTGAAGTCATTAACATCAGCCATTTCAAATGCCTGAAGTTCAATGGGGTCAGCTTCGGCTTTGTTATATTCTTCTCTTCAGTGTAAGTGTACCAATCGTACAACAAAGACTGGTGAAACAATAATGGTGGTCTTTTATTTGAAGATAAGGCTATATGCAAATAGAGTTAACTAGGAGAGGCTAAATATAGTACATCTGATCTTGACTCCTGTTGCCTGTGGACAAGCCATGTGACTAGTGCATCACATCCTGTCGAGGTAGCAGCGATTGACTGCAGTTTGAAAATATCACACCCTTAAAGGTACACATTCCTCATATAACACCAGGCTTTTGGTGGCTGACAGATAGTACACTGGTCACCCATTCCCGTGATGAGGATTTGGAGGCCCTGGCCTCATTTTGTGTGCAGCCAGTCCGGAGGCCAACAGAGTAGTCCAAGGTAGCTGACCAGCTTTGACCCACAGGAAGATGGACCTGCTGAGACACTGGAGATCGCACCCTGCAGTTTTTATTTTGCTGCTACCCAGAGGAGCAGTTATTCTTCTCTTAGCCTCTCAAAAATAATATCAAACTTACCTTCTCAGAGCCTCTTCAGCTCTACTGCCCACAAAACAGATCAGTTTAATGCTAAAATGGCACGTGAGGCTCTATGTATATCATGGTTGGCAAACTGCAAGTTAATAGTGGCTTATCATAGTGGCGTGCTTTTTATAGACACACAGCAGTAAGCCCCTTTCAAAAATGGCACCTGTCGCATTGTCAGGGATAATAACATAAGAAACAGGAGCTGGGGTAGGCCATTTGGCCCTTTCAGCACTGCCATTCAACAAGATCAAGGCTGATCTTCTATCTCAACTGTACCGACCCCATTCAGAGGCCCATTTTTGAGGCAGTCAAAAAAACCTGACTCTCTTCTTTCAATTAGCCTTCCTGTGTTGCATTGGAAGGTATTATTCATTCGCCTTTTCTCAGCGTATGGGATGATAATTATTCACTGTCACAGCATACGTTAATTTTCTTCTCAAAGGGATTTTTTATTTTAGCAATGAGTTGTGAGCAACAGTGTGCAACAATCCAAAACATTTATTTTCAGCGAACATTCTGCCCAGAGTCTAAACAAAAGATCTCATCCATAACAACAGAATCCAGGCATTCGTTCTCACATGCCAAAGATCAGCGAGTTTAACTGGTGCCAGCAGCAGTCATGAATTATTTGCTCTTTCATACTTGTGTTAACCATATCATAGCTGGTGAATTTTTTTTCTCTGATAATAATATAAAGGATCTGGAATTATGTAAGCATTATGGGGCAGCTGTCCAGTTCCTGTTCCTGTAAAATCCTCCAGCTCTACAACCCACCGAGATCTGTGCTCCTCCATTCCTGGCTTCTTACACATCTCCAATTTTCACTGTTCCATCACTGGTGGCAAGGAATTCAGCCCAAGGCGAAAGGACCTTACGAGTGAGTGAACTGTGAGCTCATTGTTGGCGGGTTTATTTGATTTCTATGTGCTTGGCCAGAAACTCTGAGTTGTATGCCAGGATTTTTCGGACCAGCCAGGCAGGGACCAGAAGATCCCAGTGGTGGGCGAGGCTGGAAAATCCCAGCCATCGAGTCATTGCACCACAGAAGGAGGCCATTCAGCCTATCAAGTCCATGCCAGCTCTCCATAAAGCACCCAATCAGTGCCATTCCCATGCTCCACCCCTGTAGCCCTGCAAGTTTTTCCCTCAAGTGCAGATCCAATTTCCTCTTGAAATCATTCATCATCTCTATTTCCACCACCCTCGTAGGGTGCAAGTTCCAGGTCATAAGCACTCAGTGCAAAATTAAATTCTTCCTCATCTCCCTCTGCCTCTCTTGCACAAAACCTTAAATCTGTATCCCCTAGTCTTTGTACTAGCAGCTAATGAGAAGTTTTTCTTTCTCCACCTTAACTCGACCCATCACAACTTGTACGCCTCTATCAAATCTCCCCTCATATGCTTTTGCTCCAAGGAGAACAATCCCAGTTTCTCCAACCTAACCTAGTAGCTAAAATCCCTCATCCCTGGAACCATGCCAGTAAAGCTACTCCCTCAAGGGCCCTCCCTTCCTAAAGTATGGCAACTGGATGCAATACTCTAGTTCTAACCTAGCCAAAGTTTCTGCATAACTTTCCTGCTTTTGTACTCAATACCTTTATTTATGGATCTCAAAATTCCACATGCTTTGCTAATTACTCTCTCAATTTGTCCTCCCAACTTCAAAGATCTATGCATATGAACCCCAAGGTTCCTCTGCACCTACACATTATTTAGAACTGTGCCCTTGAGTTTAAATCATCTCTTCCTATCCCTTCTGTCAAAATGCATTAAGTACTGTCTTCACCAGTAGAAGAGTGGGAATATAAAAGTCATCCTATCCTGTGAGGAGATGTCATTTTCTTGTATCCTTATTGTTATTAGGAGTGTATGAGGAGAAGTGTGTTATGAAAGATGTTATTCAAGACAGCTACAGTAGGACACAGGGCATAAAAATTTAGCCACTCAGTGCCTGTTTCTCTGGCGGTGATTGGCCTCTAATCATCCAATATTGCAAGAGGTACATGGACATTTCCAGCTGCAAGTGCACCACCCACCATATTGGATGAGGTGGTTACAAGGCCCGGTAATTAGGACCAACAATCAACAGTGATTGAGGGTGGCACAGAATGCAATCTCTAAAATGGGCACAGCAGAATTCCTAGGCCAAGAATTCTGCATTGCAGGCAGGCCCAGTAACAAATGGAGATACATGTTACTGTTTTCGCAATGATGTTAGTACTGGAAGTTGGCTGGATGCATGTTGCCTTAGCCTTGCTGGCACCCTTACAACAAGTTCAAATGCAGCCAAACCAGGACCCACATGTGCATATTTGTGGCTTCCTACAAATCTGCTGTAAACAAGATAGATTTATGACTGAATTAGAGCATGGTGCACATGTTTTAAAGAATGGGGTAAAGCTTTGTGCAACAGTGTAAAATGAGTAATTGCGAGTCAGAATTCTCTTTTTTATCTCTCCTGATATTTTATTTCTAATGAAATCAGTGGAAAGAAGAAAAGGGAGGGATGTTTTGTACTGTTGAACAAAGTCAAGATTTACCTGCATCACTCTTCACACCTCCCAACTCATGCACATTGCGGACTTGTAAAATCATCTCTGGTATTCAGATGTGAACACCATGGTGGAGAAATATAGTGCTGCATCATAGCCTTATCTTGATTCCCTGTGGGCACATAGTGCCATGCACGTCACCCATGCTGTGTTCTTCAATGTTATCAATAGCCCCTCAATTTGAAACCATTAAATAAGTTGAACTTTAACATGTCCCAATGAGATTTTTTGTAACGAGCACTTATTCTTTGTATACTTGCACTCCCTGAACCTCAAAACACTACCTCAGGACAGCAACATGCCCCAAAAACTCTGCAGAGCGTAAAGAAATTGTTCTGCGATGGTACTTGACAGAATGTTCTGCTTCCTATTGCCAAAATCCAAACAAAACGAGAATTCAGAAGCCATTTGAAATGTAAGCACGAATTAATTACCTTAGAGAGTGAGCATAGGAACATAGGAACAGGAGTAGGCCATGGAGCCCTTCAAGCCTGCTGCACCATTCAATATGATCGTGGCTGATCATCTACTTCAATGCCTTATCCCACGCCATTGCCCTAACCCTTTTTGTCATTGACAGATTTCTAAATACCAATCTCTGCTTTAAACATATGCAATGACTGATCTTCCACAGCCCTCTTGGATAGGGAATTCCAAAGATTCAGAACCCTCTGAGTAAAAGAATATCTCCTCATCTCAAACTTAAGTGGCTTCCTCATTTTGAAATTGTGTTCCCTGGTTCTAGACTCCCTGACCAGGGGAAACATCTTACCTGCATCCACCCAGTCTAGTTCTTTAAGTATTTTGTAGGTTTCCTCGAGATCACCTCATTTTTCAAAACTCTAGAGAATACAGGCCTAGTTTTCCCAATCTCTCTTCATAGGACAGTCTTGCCATCCCAGGAACCTTTGCTGTACTCCCTCTATGGCAATAATATCCATCCTAAGGTAAGTGGACCAAAACTATGCACAGCACTCGTGGTATGGTCTAAACAAGATTCTATACAATTGAAGCAAGACTTTGCTACTCCTGTACTCAAATCCTCTTGCGATAAAGGCTAACATACCATTAGCCTTCTTAATTGCTTCCTGCAACTGGATGTTAACTTCAGTGACATATTGACAAGGACATCCAGGTCCCTTTGTGCATCTATACTTTTTAATGTCCCACCATCTAAGAAATACTCTGCACATCTGTTCCTCCTACCAAAGTGGATAACTTAATTTTTCCACATTATATTCCATCTATTATGTTCTTGCCCACTCACTAAGTCTGTCCAAAGTCCCTTGAAGCCACTTTGCATCTTCCTTACAACAAATTCCCATCTAGTTTTGTGTCATCCGTGAACTTGGAAATATTACATTTGGTCCCCACATCCAAATCATTGATATATATTGTGAACAGCTGGAGCCCAAGTACTGATCCCTGCTGTACCCAACTAGTCACTAGCCTGCCAGTGCGAGAATGACCCATTTATTCCAACTCTGCTTTCTGTTTGTTAATCAATCCTTAATCCATGCCAGTATATCATCACCTCCTATTCCATGTGCTTTAATCTTGCTAACCAACCTCCTGTGGGGGACTTTATCAACAGCCTTCAGAAAATGCAAATATACTACTTCCACCGACTTCCCTTTAATCAATTCTGTTAGTAACATCCTCAAAAATCTCAACAGGTTCATCAAACATGATTTCATATTCATAAATCCATGTTGAATATGCCAAATCAGATCATTATCCAAGTGTCCATTCATCACATCCTTTATAACAGATTCCAGCATTTTCCCTAGTGCTGATGTGAGGCTAACAGGTCAGTATTTCCTGATTCTTTTCCCCCTTGCCCTTCCTTCAACATTTGCTACATTCCAATCTGCAGGAACATTCCAGAATCGATAGAATTTTGGGAAGTGGTCACCAATGCATTCACATTCTTCATAGCTACCTCCTTCAACACTCTGGGATGTAGAATATCAGGTCCTGAGGACTTTTCAACATTCAGTCCCGTTAATTTCTCCAATACAACGTTTTTACTCAAACTAATTTCCTTCAATTCCTCATTCTCCCTAGTCCCTTGCATCTCTAATTCTGGGAGATTTCTCAGTGAGGACAGACACAAAGCAATCATTTAGCTTCTCTGCCATTTCTCTATTCCCCATTAAAAATTCTCCTGACTCTACCTGTAATGGACTCACATTTGTCTAAGCCAAACATTTCCTTTTTACATGCCTATAGAAGATTTTAAAGTCTATTAATGTTTTTGCCAGTTTATATTCATATTCTATTCTCCCGTTCTTTATCAGTTTCTTAGTCCTCCTTTACTGTATTCTAAAATGCTCCTAATCCTGAGATTTACTACTATTTCTGGCAACTTTATAGGACTTTTTGTTTAATTTTATACAATCCTTAACTTCCTTTGTTGGTCATGGCTGATTGACTTTTCTTTTTGGGTTTTTGTGCCTTGAAAGAATGTATAATTGCTGTAAACTATATAATAATTCTTTAAGACTATCCATTACCCATATACCACTGTGCCTTTTAATGTGTTTTGCCAATCTGCCTCAGCTAATTTGCACCTCATATCTTCATCATTTCCTCTGTTCAAATTTAACACCCTGGCTTCAGATTGAACTACCTCGCTTTCAAACATAATGTGAAATTCTACCCTATTATGGTCACTCATCCCTAAAGTTTCTCTTACAACAAGATTATTCACTAGTTCTTTCTCATTACATAATACTAGATCTAAAGTAGCCTGTTATCTAGTCAAAACCCTCTCTGCCTGCATGCTCCTAACCTGCAGCGTGACCACCTCTCTGAACATGCTATTCAGATAGTTCTCTGACTCACAGATGCACCACAGTAACTCCAGCTGCCACTTGAGTTCCAAAACCCAGAGCTCAAACTTCTGCAGCTGGTGACACTTCCTGCAGATGTGTTCCTCTCGGGCACATGGTACATCCATGACTTCACACATATCACAGGATGGACATTCCACTCAGCCAAGCTGACCTGCCATATCCGCAAAGAACAGGGCCCTGTTTATTAATGTATGTAGCTTCCAGTACACACATGCTTAGCTTTCTCTTTCATTAAACCCATCTCCATATCTCATTTTGTCTTTTTATTTAAGACCCTTTAGGGCTTTGGCCAAGCTTTTGGTCCCCTATGTCGCTTGGTGTCATTTATTTTGATAATCGTTCCTGTATAGTGCCTTGGAACAATATACTATGCTAATGGCACTATATAAATCCAGGTTGTTGTTATAATACATTGGACTGCTGCAAATGTTGCACTCTTGATCTACTTGGCCTGTTCACATTCCCACAGAACTTAACCCTGCCAGCCATTGGCTCTATTAGAACCACAGCAATTTTGTCCAAGAGTCTCTCTGATTTCTCTTTGTCCTACCTTGAAAGGCTTCGCTACATGTGTTTTCTCTTTTCCACATCTGCTACAGTTTGTTTCTCCTGCAAAGTTGACATTTCTGTATTTCTATCCAGGCAATTTCTAGTAAACATTGGAAGCCAAGAGCTCCTCACTTACATCTTCCATTAACGAAGCTGGGTATCAGGGAGCTGTCAGGTGGCTCATTACAAGGAGACAGAGAGAAAAGAAACTTTCTTCATGTATTATACCAGCCATCGCATACACCAGGCCAATCATATTTTCACCAACAGCGTCTGCTATAAGTGGTGGGACAATAAAAATAGGCTATACATATTGCCAACAAGATGTGGCTCTGACTCATCATTGTGATACATATTGAGCCCCTTTGGTGAACTAATAATGTGTTCTTGAGATTGGTACATAGAAAAAGTCATTCAGCCCCTCAAGCCTGTTCCACCATTCAATGAGATCATGACTGATCTTTACCCTAACTCCATCCACTGGTCTTAGCTCCATAAAGTGACCCCATGACCCCACAGACCTCTCATGCAGAGTCAATGTGCTCAATTTCTACCAGTTCCACTCCATGTATACTAACTCCCACAGACCTGTGGCTGACTAGCTGCAGTTGATTTGCTACCCATGTGCTCTGATATCCTCAGAGTTAAAACAGTATGTCCTTCCAGCCTCCATAAGTCTTACCTCCTGAACTAGCTGTTCAGGTTGTTGAATCTTCTCCCCAGTCAGGTCCATTCCAGGTGGTTGTACAGTTCCTGTTTTTGCCCAGCTCTTTTTATCTGCTTCACCCAGGCTCCTATCTCAGGTTGAATCAAACCATTCACAGCTCTGAGTCCTACTTGATGCCAATCTGAGCTTCCTACCCCAGAATGTTCTCCATTAAAAAGATCACCAACGTCTACCCCTGTAATATCACCCACCTTTGACCAGTCTCTCCATCTGCCTCTGAATCACTCAACTGTATCTTGTTTTACTCACTTACACCATTGCTCTCCTGGCTGACCTCCCATCCTCCTCCCTTCACCTCCATAAAACCTCTGTTCATCCAAAGCTCTGCTTCATTTCTTCTATTCCCCACTGCTCACCTGCTCACCCCTAACACCCATCCTTGTTGACCTACATTGGCTCCTCATTCACCAGCAACTTAAATTTAAAATTTTCATTCTCTTGTTTAAACTTTTTCATAGGCTCACCCCTCCCTATCTCTGAAACCTCCTCCAGCACCACAAACCCCACCTGTGAACTCTCCATTCCTCTGATTCCAGCCTGCTGTAAACACCCCCACACCTTTGCTTAACTGGCCATGCCTCCAGCCACATACATCTCTGCTTCTGGAATTCCCTAAATTCTGCAAGCTTCTTTGGATCCTCTTTAAAATAGACAGGTTTGTCATCGTTTATGATTACCTTTATAGATTTTAATGTCTTTTTATCCTTACACCTTTGTGAATGGGCCTTGGAATGTACGAACATACGAATTAGGACCAGGAGTAGGCCATTCAGCCCCTCACGTCTGCTCCACCATTTGATAAGACCATGGCAGAATTGATTGTGGCCTCAACTCTACTTTCCTTTGACTCTCTTGTCAATCAAAAATCTATCTAACTCAGCCTTAAAAATATTCAATGGCCCTTCCTCCACAGCTCTCTGGGGAGGAGGATTCCACAGACCAACAGCCCCCTGAGAGAAAAAAATCTGTCTTAAATAGGAGACCTCCTATTGTTAAATAAGTTCCCTAGTTCTAGTCTCTCCTATAAGGAGAAGCATCCTCTCAGTATCCACTCTGTCAAGTCCCCTCATGATCTTAGATGTTTCAATAAGATCACTTCTCATTCTTCTAAACTCTAGTGGAAACAGGCTCAACGTGTCCAACCTTTCTTCATAAGATAACCACCACCACCACCCCTCCCTATCACAGGTATCTGTCAAGTAAACCTTCTCTCTTTTTCTTTGTTAAGGCTCAGTATATATGCAGATTGTTGTTCCAATGAATGCTGAGTCTCCTTGCACATTAATATTTAAATCATTCACCAACAGTGCATCGTACTGCAGTACTGCTTTGTTCTAACCATCCACAATGGATAACAGCAACTCTTTGAGCGAGGGAGGTCCATTTGCTCCCAAGGACAGTGTAAATGTGAAAGTCCTTCAGAAATTGTTGGTCATACATTGGTTGTGGCCACACAAGCATCAATCAACACCTCTTTACAATGCAACACTTTCATTAGCTGTTTATTTACAATGATTGTGCATGAGTTTTGTGTTAGCACCCTTACAGCTACTGACCATCTCAGGTCCCATGGCGGAACTCCATTTCCTGATAACATCCCTCTCAGACCAGAAGTGGTTGTTTTGTGATTTGCCTTTGTTGCGTGTATGACACCTAATGTCCCTAGAATCTTCTAAGGAAGAAATCTGACACACTGATTAAATTTAACAAGGTCAATGAGCTTGGCATTTGCCTCTGTAACGGTGTGCCAAAAGTAAAGACACCTACACACACAGACACAAAAAGCTTTTGCCTTCTGATGTTCTATCCAATAGTTATATCTCAAACACTATCACTAAAACAGGTTATCTGGTTATTATCATGTTGTTGTTTCTGGGACCTTTCTGTGTGTAAACTGGCTGCAATGTTAATATTTTCTACATTACAACAAGGACTTCACTTAAAAAGCACTTAATTGCCTTTAAAATGCTTTGCGCTGACCTGAGGGAAATAAAATGCTTGTAACTGAAGAAGTGACTGTGAAGCTGTTGGATTGTAAATAAGGCCAACTAACGCCCTTTAGCAACAGAAATCTGACATCCAAGACAATCTATATGCAATTCTAATCCTATGTCAATGTGGCTGACTAAAGTGCCTTCTGAAGTGGCCTAGCAAGTTATTCAGTTGTATCAAACCACTGCCAACAACTATAGAAGAAGCTGAACACCTTCTTAGGGCAACTAGGGATGGGCAATAAATGTTGGTCTTATCTGTACCATAGGCCATTATTCAGTAAGAAAGATATACGACTTTCATGTGGTCACTTTTGTTCCATAAATTAACATAAAATATGCAATCTTTAAATAACTTCAATTTTTTTCACTCACGCTAGAAGAAATCATTTATAAACGACAAATAGTTTGCTAACAGCCATAATGCCAGGAACGAACGGGACAAGCCAATTAAGTCAATTCCAGCTTTCTCCAACTCCTGAGAGGGTAGGCATGGGGCAAAGTCTAAGAACCATAGAACCATAGAAAAGTTACAGCACAGAAGGAGGCCATTTGGCCCATCTTGTCCATGCCAGCCCGAGGACACCCAGGTGCCCTTTCTAATCCCACTTTCCTGCACCCGGCCAGTAGCCCTGCAGCTTACAGCACTTTAGGTGTAGATCCAGGTACTTTTAAAAGAGTTTAAAGTTTCTGCCTCTACCACCACTTGGGCAGCAAATTCCAGACATCCACTACCCTCTGCGTAAAAAAGTTCCTCATGTCCCCCCTACAACTTCTGCCACTTATCTTGAATCTATGTCCCCTGGTTCTAGAATTCTCCATCAAGGGAAACAATTTTATCCTGTCCACTCTATCTATTCCCCTCATAATTTTGTACACCTCAGTCAAGTCACCTCTCAGCCTTCTTTGTTCTAAGGAAAATAACCCCAACCTATCCAATCTCTCCTCATAGCTACACTTTTCTAACCCTGGCAACATTCTTGTAAACTTCCTCCGCTCTCTCTCCAGAGCTATTCCATCCTTCCTGTAATGTGGTGACCAGAACTGCACACAATGCTCCAGTTGTGGCCTCACCAGTGTTTTATACAATTCCAATATTATACCTTACTTTTATATTCTATACCTCTGCCAATGAAGGAGATCATTCCATATGCCTTCTTTACCATCTTGTCTATCTGAACTGCTGCCTTCAGGGACCTGTGTACTTGTACGCCAAGATCTCTCACTTCATCTACCCCTCTTATTACATCCCCATTTATTTTGTAATCCCTGTAGCTGTTTGACCTCCCTAAATGTATGACCTCACATTTCTCTATGTTAAAATCCATCTGCCACTTTACCGCCTCCTCCACCAACCCATCTATATCATTTTGGAGATTATGGCTATCCTGTACACTATCCACTACTCGGCCAATCTTTGTGTCATCTGCAAATTTCCCAATCATGCCTCCCATGTTCACGTCCAAATCATTAATATATAACACAAACAGCAAGGGTCCCAACACCGAGCCCTGTGGAACACCACTTGAGACAAATTTCCATTCGCAAGGGAATCCGTTGACAATTACCCTTTGTTTCCTGTTACAAAACCAACCTTTTATCCAGTTTGCCACATTACCCTGAATCCCATGGGCTTTTACTTTCCTGACCAATTTGCCATGTGGGACCTTGTCAAATGCCTTGCTAAAATCCATGTACACAACATCCACCGCACTACCTTCATCAACCCTTCTTGTCACTTCCTCAAAGAATTCAATCAAATTTGTGAGGCAAGACGTTCCTTTAACAAATCCATGCTGACCATCCCTGACTAGTCCATGCCTTTCCACATGACAGTTAATCCTATCCCACAGGATTGATTCTACTAATTTGCTCACCACTGATGTAAGACTAACTGGCCTACAATTGTTTGGCATTTCCTTTGATCCCCTTTTAAACAATGGTACTATGTTTGCATTTCTCCAGTCCTCCAGTACCTCCCCTGTATCTAGTGAAGTTTGGAAAATCATCCTCAGAGCATCTGCTATCTCCTCCCTGACTTCCTTCAGCAGCTTCAGAAACATTCCATCTGGCCCTGGTGACTTATCAACTTTCAAGGATTTCAACCCTTCAAGTACTTCCTCTCTCTTTATGAATATCCCGTCCAATATCTCGCAGAGTTCCTCCTGGACTACTATATCTACATCCTCCCTTTCTTTTGTAAATAAGGAGACAAAATATTCATTCAAACCCCTTCCCTCTGCATCTACACACAAGTTTCTATCTTCATCTCTGATAGGTCCCATTTTTTCCTTAACTAACCTTTTAGCATTAATGTATCGGTAAAACATCTTTGAGTTATCTTTGGTTCACCAGTGCCTTTTAGAGAAAAGAACATTCCATCCACACCCAGTCTGGTCTTTATGTGACTCCAGTCCCAGATCAGAGGGAATGATACTACATCTGACATACAGGGTAGGGTAACACAGTGAGTACTGTAGCACAGTGGTTATATTACCCGAATAGTAACCCAGAGGCCAGGGCTAATGATCTTGAGATATGGGGCTACTGACACCGCCTGCCCCGCAGTGATTTCATGCTTCAGTGAGCGTTAATTGGCTGGAGGTGGGACCTTCTCCCCTCACTCGAGAGGAAGTCCTGCCTCAGAGAGCTGCCAGCCAATCTGTTTGGCCTGCAGCTCGCTAGTCTCAGCAGCGCCAGAAGCTGCTGTGGACAGAACTGGGACTGCAACCAGTCCTCAGAGCCTAAATTCCAGGATTCCAGGAAGAGGTAAGCATTGGGGGGTCTCAGGGAAGGCCTGAGGGACTAGACAGTGGGGGATTGGTGTGTTGGCGGAGATGGTGTGTCGGAGGTGGGGTGGGGTGGGGTGGGAAGGTAGGTCCTGCGGTTAACAGATCTTAAGGTGGGGTGCGCCCCATGTTAAAAGGGGGCATCTGATGAAGGCCCCTTACTGCCTGAGGCCTGAACCTGATTATTTTTGGGCTCCCCCCATACCCGTGAACTCCTCCCGCCAGCTTAATAATTAAGGCTGAGCAGGAAACAGCCCTTAAGGTGTCAATAATTGGCCTCTTAAGGGGCTTCAATTTGGGCAAGTGCCGGCCGGCTGAAGCCCCACCCATCCCAGAGAGGGTGGGGTGGGCAGGAACCCAGCAGGAAGCCTATCCGAGGAATTTTACACTCACCCACCGCCCCTCCCCCCCCCCACCTACAAACTGACAGCTTAAAATTCTGCCACATGAAACCAGCGGATTATCATTAAAAGCCTATCTGGTTCACTAATGTCCTTTCAAGAAGGAAGTCTGCTATCCTTAACCAATCTGGCCTATAAGTGACTCCAAACCCACGGCAATATGGTTGACTCAGAGCCACCCTCTGATAGGCCCCAGCAAGCCATTCTGTTGTATTCAACAAGGTAGCTCACCAACACCTACTCAAGGGCCATTACTAATGGGCAGATTGGGAAAAATGGTGGTGGAATTTAGCAATGATTGTTCAGAGGCAGAAGTCAATTTGGCCATTGAATGAGAAATAACTAACATTTAAACAGTTAAAAAGAAAATTGATCAAGTAATGACATGGTAATAGCTACTCATGGTAAGAAATCCATCTGCTGAAAGGTTAGTTAAAATAGGCAAGTTAATCCCTTAGTAACCATTTTATACAGAGATCAGTACACACGAGGAAGAAATATGGATCATCTAGTACATTCTTCCAGAGAAACCTAGGGTTTCTTCTCTACTGTCACAGTATCTAACAGCCACTGAAATACCACCAGAGATTTTTCTCTGCTGTCCCATATGGAAAACCATCCCAGGTATTAATTATTCTTTGCTTGAAAAAGTGTTTCCTGACATCAGCCCTCAATTCAATTTCTACCTTACCTGGATGAACATTTCCTGTCCCATTCACTATTTTATTCACCTCAATAAAGTCCCCATTCGTTCACTATCCTTTGAGGCTGAAGAGTCCAAATGGTTGATTTTATTCCGGATTCCCAAAGGGCACTTGACAGGAACAACAAACTTAAGATGCACCGCACCTGTAGGAGGAGAGGTGTCTCTAGATACACTCCCAATGTAGGTGCCCCCACCCCCACTCCACCCACCCCCCCGCCCCCAACCAGGAGAAGAAACAGTAACAGAGTAACAAAGAGAGCCCTGTGGTTATACAAATAATCTAACATATCAGAGCCCACTGGCTATTGGCAAGTGCAGCACTGATCAGAAAATATTTCTCCATAGATGTGAGGAAAACAGCCATTGCCAAACAGATCTATGCAATTCAGTTTAACTTCACCTAATCTTAACCTCATTATATTTCAATTCTCTCATTCTCCAGAAAGCATCAAGTTGCCTCTTGGCTTGTTTATGGCCTTCCCTAGTTACTTCTCCCACACATAATCTGTGGGCAAAAATATTCTACTTAACCTACTCCCTCCTTAGTCTGAGTTTTCTCATTTTAACCTCCATTCCCTGGTATCTGAATTTATAGGGCTGGATTTTTCTTTTTGAGGTGGGAGACACCAGTTGGGAGATTTCTGGACATCATGATCCCACCTCCTGCCCAGCAGTGCCTGTCCACGCTATTTTCATGGTGGGGTGGTGTGGAGGGGCTGGGGTTGGGCAGCCACATCCCGAAGCAGGCCCAAGATGGGAGCAGAGGTGGACAGTTACTGAGACGAACAGGTTAAAAGGCCCACCTCCAATCGGCCCAGTTCTGTACATGAGTATTAGGCACCCTAGCCCTCACTCCTCACCCCCTCACCTCCATGCCCCCTCCATGCCCTCATGCCACCTCATATCCCCATGCCCCCTCCATGCTCCCATGCCGCTCCCTATGCCACTTGATATCCCCATTCTCCCCTCTCCCATGGCCCCCTTTTCCCACCATGCCCACTCACCAAATATCCACTTTGCACAGAACCCATGTACGTTATAATAACATTGGGAATTCTTTGAGATGCTCAAGAAACTGTTGAAATAAACAAACAGCCATTCAGAAACTTCTTTAAAATATCTTGATCCTCCCAGGAGCTCATAAAACTGTCATTCAAATGCACAGCCAGTCAAACTCTGCTTGAAAATACCATAATCCTCTTAAAGTGGTCATAAAACTATCAAAATAAACAAATACCCATTCAAAACTCTCTTCAAAAAACAATCCTCTTAGGAGTTCATAAAACTTTCTATCAAAACAGAGCTCAAGATCTCTTTGACAGCTGTATCAAAAACCCCTGCTGAGCTGAATCCGTTTTTGGGGTTTAGAGCTTAGCCACTTAACAGTCTTCACTTTTTTCCTTTCCCTGCATCATTAAGTAGGAATATGAGTATGTACCAGATGATTCATGCTCCTATATTATGCTTTGTAATGTTATTCTTACCAGTACAGTAGAGGATGCTAAAAAAAACCTTCAAAAATACACTACTTCTTTCAGGTTTAAAAAGCAGGATCATTTAGGTGGGAGCAAGTAAGCAAGTTCATTTTGCAGCCCTTGATTAATAAAGCAGCGACATACCCACACAGTTGTTATTATCATCTAGGGTGTAGCCAAAACGACAGACCAGAGATCTCGGAGGAACAGGATATCTGGGTATTGAGGCTGGTTGGTAGACGGAAGTTTCAGAGCGCCCTGTTGGTGAAGATGCAGGGTATGTTGGGTTGGATGGTCCATTTGCCAGGACAAGTGCAGCAGTCCTTGGCAAGCACAAGTATCCACCATTGTGATTGATACATCTCATGTCCCCTTTACAGGCATCTGGGATGGTTTGGCACTCGTTGACATCTGTGGAGATTTTAAAAAGAGAACAATTGAGAGGTCACTTTGACTTTTACTCATTGTCCTTGTTGGCCATTTGCCTACATAAACTCACTTGAGCATTTGCAATTCTTCTACCAGCAGTTTTGTCTTATTGAGTCACTGAGTGGTTGCCATAATAGGATTTGACTATCCTTCTCCCTCCCTAATAAAAAGTATGGCAATCAATGGATCATTCCACCAGCAGAGTGTGATCTGAAATCATGGTGACACAGATCCAGTGCTAAAATAGAGGGATGGTGTGATGTTCAGCAAGGTTTCAGCATCATGGGTACGAGTGCTGCACTGTTAGAGTGCCACCTTTTGGTTGTGAAGTTAAATCAAGATCTTTTTTCCTGGTTTGGATGGAGGTTAAAAATTCCATAGCAATATTTGAAGAGCAGGGAGTGCTGCAAATGTGCTGGCAGACGTTCCTCCATCAAGGTGTCAGCCTTGGCTTAATGGCAGCACACTCACCTCTAAGTCAAAAGTTTGATGTCTCCAAACCTGATTTCTGGGACTTCAGCAAATAATCCGGGCTGACGCTTTAGTGTAGTGCTGAGGGTGCACTGCACTGCCAAAGGTGCTTTTTTCTTCAGATGAAACATTAATCTGAAACCCCAAGTGCCCTCTCGGGTGGATGTAAAAGATCCCAAAGCACTATTTCCATGGCATTATTTAACAATTTAAAAAAGAGCAGTGGAGTTCTCCTCGTGTTTACCAACCAATATCACTAAAATGGAATATCTGCTCATGAACCTCTCTTCTTTGTGGTACATTACTCTGTTTCCCCACATTACAACAGTGACTTCAAAGGCACTTCATTGGTTATAGAGTACTTTGGGATATCTTGATGTAATGGCTCTATCCTTTAAACGATAGAACAAAGGACAAATTAACTGCTCGTTCATCTCATGATGTTTGATGGATCTTGGTACACTTAAAATGGTAGCCCCATTTGCTTAAAAAAAACAACAATCACTTTACTTCAATAATATTTACTGTAGCATTTGGGATGTTTGGAGATGTGATAAAATGCTGCGTAACCTAGAAGTCTCACCTTTACATTGTCCAGTCAAACGGTCCAACCGATATCCATCAGAACACTGCTGGAAATAAACATCACAAAACAATCCCTTTATTTAAACATACATCAAAATAAGCAGGGAATCTTCATTTGCTGATTTGTCGGTATTCATCAGGTAACTTTTTTCCTGATTCCCAAGTTCTGGTAAATTTTTCCTATAATTCTGGTGTAGGTCAGCTTTTCATGTCTTAATTATGCTTGTGGTAGTTTTCCAATTTTTATTTTAATTGTGCAAAAGAAATGTTTAGTATTCACGGCTTCAGTCATTCAGTGTGATAGAACAGCTTGGGCCTCAATGTTTCTATAACAATCATCAGTATCTTAGCAAGGTCACTCACTCCAGACAGCTAAGAAACAGGAAATACCAACAGGGGG
The DNA here is from genome assembly GCF_017639515.1 of Carcharodon carcharias. Lineage (NCBI taxonomy): Eukaryota > Metazoa > Chordata > Chondrichthyes > Lamniformes > Lamnidae > Carcharodon > Carcharodon carcharias. The sequence continues at coordinate 96,691,356 of NC_054486.1, read as the reverse complement.
GACACAAAATAGTGACAACATCCAGGGATTTTCCTCAGGGATAAGGCTGAAGCACGTGCTGCTCTCCAATAAAAACCACTGATACTTCTTATTTATCCATCTTCCTCCTTCACAATTTTGACAGACACCAATTAACCGTTTAAGATGGAACTGACTACAAACGTCTAACACTCAATATGAACATACGAATTAGGAGAAGGAGTAGGCTGTTCGGCCCTTTGAGCCTGCTCCACCATTCAATAAGATCTGATTGTGGCCTCAACTACACTTTCCTTCCTACCCTCTATACCCTTTGACTCCCTTGTCAATCAAGAATCTGTCTAGCTCAGCCCTAAAAATATTCAGTGACCCTGCCTCCACTGCTGTCTGGGGTGAGAGTTCCACAGGCTCACAATCATCTGAGAGAAAAAACTTGTCCATCCCCGTCTTAAACAGGAGACCCCTTATTTTTAAACTGTGTCCACTAGTTCTAGTCTCTCCCATTCAAACTACATTATTGTGGGTATGTTTTCTATGTAGCCATTAATCCATTTCTTGTAGATGGTTTAGGGCCTTTGTTAAATGAGTGCACACTGGAACACAATGTGAAGTGAATTCTAGCAATTGGAAGTTCCACACCTTGGTATAGTTTCTTGGTTCCAATTGACTAATTTGCCTGTTTAATGGTGTACCACATTCTGATTCCCCAACACCAAACACCAAAAATGATCTTTAACTATTTACCTTCACAATCCTAACAAAGTTTTAAATATTTCTACATAAATGCCAACCATTTGTCTTTCACAAGACAACAAGCATGTTGTAGTCATGATCCACTTGATTACGTTTGCAGACTAAAGTAAAAACTTCTCTCAGCTCTGATCCAGCCCCAAGCATTGCTCCCTCATCTGACCCCTAGCACTGTTCCCACCTCTGACACCCAGCACTGCTCCCACATCTGACCCCCAGCACTGCTCTCACCTCTGACCCCCAGCACTGTTCCCACCTCTGACCCCTATCATTGTTCCTACTTCTGACCCCCACCCCCAGCACTGCTCCCAGCTCTGACTCCCAGCGCTGCTCCCACATCTGACCCCCAGCACTGTTCCCCCATCATTGTTCCTACCTCTGAGCCCCCCCCAGCAATACTCCCACCTCTGACCCCCAGCACCGCACTCACCTCTGACCTCCAGCACTGTTCCCACCTCTGACTCCCATCACTGTTCCTACCTCTGATCCTCCAGCACTGCTCCCAGTTCTGACCCCCATCACTGTTACTACCTCTGATCCCCCAGCACTACTCCCAGCTCTGAACCCCAGCTCTGCTCCCACCTCTGACCCCCCGCCAGCATTGCCCCCAGTTCTGACCCCCAGCACTGTTCCCACCTCTGACCCCTAGCAATGCCCCCATCTCTGACCCTTAGCAGTGCTGTCACCACTGTCATCCAGCATAAATATGAATTAATAAGTGGAAACTTCAATCACCTGCAGCTTCCTTCAAACTCAGGTGATGCCAGAAGTCTGTGTTTGTCCAGGAGGACAGGCCTCTGACACCCAGAAATTCCCTCACCTCTGACCCCAAACATTGCTCCCACTTCTGATGCCTATCACTACTCCGACTGCTGACACCCAACATCGCTACCATCTCCGAACCTCCAGCACACCTCCCACCTCTGACTCCAGCTATACCTAAAATTCCAGTCCTTAAAGTACCTGTGAATGTTATCATTGATTCCCAATGCTGTATTCTTCCAAAAATTGATATTTTTTGTTTTTGACCTATATCAACTATTCACACATAAGCACTTCCGTCCTCATTCCAACAGAACAAGATCAGCTCTTCATTCTTTCCATTGGCTAAGAATCTATTTTTTCTAAATTATGTACACTTCATTCGGTCTGTTGTAAAAACACCTTTCTAAAATTTCTCAGTGGTAATTACCGTAAATGACACAGCTGAATCAACCTCCTGAGCACCCCCAGCTTGGATCAGCAGCACCATCAGTAGCAACACAGTCAGCATCCTGCAAACAGAACCAACAAAGAGAAAACAAATGATGCATTGCAATGGGAATTCAATCATTCATTCATTTCTTTGTTCACTCATTCATTCATTCCCACCACATACTTACTTCCATGCACAACCCTCCAGAATTAAAAAATGGTTTCAATACTCTCCAATGGCCCTTAGAGTTTTTGCTATAATTGGAACAAAAATACAGGATATCTCATGGGCTCTAAAATTTTACAAGATTTATAAGTTCAGATACATAACTGTTTATCACACAGGCACTGAAGGCCAGTGTCCTTTTCCTGTTGGACTGTGTGGTTTTCTAGTTCACGAGCTCAGAACAACAGCATTTATATAGCACCTTTAACTTAAATGTCCCAAGGTGCTTCATAAACATTATCATAAACCAAGTCACAATCACACCACACAAGCGCCAGGCAATGATTATCTCCAACAAGAGAGAATCTAACCATCTAATGCCCACCATCAACAGCTTGGGCATACCATTGGCCAGCCACTTGACTGGACCAGCTTTATAAATACTGTGGTAGGTCAGAGAATTGGAATTGTGTGGCGAGTAACTCACCTCTTGACTTCCCAAAGCCTGTCCACCTTTTGCAGGGCACAAGTCATGAGTGGGATGGAATAGTCTCCACTTGGAATACTCAAGGAGCTCAACACCGTCCAGGACCCTATTCACTACCTTAAACATTTAATCCCTTCAGCATCAATGCACAGTGGCAACAGCATGTACCATCTACAAATGCACTATAGCAACCCACCAAAGCTTTAGCACCTTCCAAATCCACAATCCCTACCACCTCCTAGAAGGACAAGAACAGCAGATTCATCAACACTGTAGGCATACCTATACCACATGAACTGCAGCAGCTCACCGCCATTTTCTCAAGGGCAATGTGGGATGGGCAGTAAATGCTGGGCTTATCAATGATGCTCACATTCCATGAACAAATTTAAAAAAAGGAGATATTAGGAGATATTAAACAAAAGCTTGGTCAATGGTAGGTTTAAGGAGCATCGTAAAGGAAGAGAAGGAGGTAAAGAGGCTTGAGGAGGGAATTCCAGAGCTTAGAAGATAGGTAAGATGGCCATTCAGCCCATCTTCATTCATTTCCCCAGAATGATTCTAAGCGTCATCCCCACACAGCTGCTTCGTGAATTATTCATAAGTGATGGCAGATGTTGAATAAACCAGGTTGTTAGGGCAGTGTATTCAGGTGATAAGACAACAAGCAAACATTGTATATATTATCTATCTTGATTGCCTCCAAGGCACTGAGCATCTGCAATGCTCCTGAGTTTCTGCCATTCAGCAGTACAAGTGTCATAAAGAGATTTAAAGATAAAAGAAACACATTGGACCTCAGGTATGCAGCACTTATTAGATGCCCCTTGGGCCCCCCTCTCCTGACAGGAAAAGCGGCCCTCGCAACTCTTGAATGCACGATATTCTACCCGCAAACCCATCAGCATTTGGATTTTAAAAATAACCCAAAAAACTTGCATTTGTGACATCTCTCACCAAGAATTCTTCATGATAAATCACATTGTGGCAGTAGAATTACAGTTGTTTGGGGCACAGGAAGGTCACACAAACAGCCATGATTTGAATGGCCATGAGCAGAATCATCCCAGATTTGCACAAAGTGCGGTAGTGGGCAGGAGAAAAGTCATTTTACCCACTGGCCGCTTTGGCGGGTTTTTGCTCTGTATCTTCGCAATCCCACCTCATTAATTATGCAGCCACAGGAGAAACTCCATGTCACTGGCGGGCGGTCTCCAACTTGCCCACCACGCTGTTAGCTCGCTTCTTCCTCACACAGGGCACCATGTTTAAACTGCAGCTGTGCGCACACTTCTCAACGCTTGCAGCACAGGACTGTTCCGTTGAAGACATGGCCCCAAAAGCCAAGAAGAGTGCAGTCCCCCCCATTCAGTGAGGCATCCCTCTGATGCCTTCTGGATGCCGTGGAGGCCCAATGCGATGCCCTTTACTCCTGCTCTGGCCTCAGGAGGCCCAACAGTCTCACCACTCTGGCTTGGGAGGCAGTGGCACAGCTGGTCAGTGCCAATGCTGCACACAAGAGGTCGGGCCATCCAGTGCAGAAAACAGATGAAATCTCGTCCGTTCCACCAGGGTAAAACAACCATCTTATCACTTTAAACTCACACACTCACAAGCCCATCACACATTCACTGGCATCCCATTCACTGCCAACTCAAGAGACATCACCACTCTCTCTCTCACACCCATATTTCCATTTGGCCTCATCTGCTCTGGAAACTGCTTCCTCAGACCTCATCATCTTGAGGCCACTTGCACAGATCAACATGTGCCCCTACACACCCTGGGATAGCCCCCTTCCCCAGTAGAGACCCTGCCCTGCAGCCTCTTCCCTTGCCTGAGGCCACTTCTTCCCCTTCCCCAAGCAAGCCGTAGCCCTGCAGCCATTAAAAAGCCTCCCCTGCCTTATGGTTGGTCTGGTAGGTAAAGACCTGCCCATGAGCCCCCCCTAAAAGTGATGTGGTGCTGCCTGCGAAGCCTGGCTCTGATGACTATGAGCGCTGCCCGAAGCAAGATAGGCAAACAAACCTCGAAGTCTCGAACAAAGTGCAGCTCACCAGGCGCATGTCGCTCATGTACATTTGTGAAAGACGTTGGCGTACAATCAGCCCAGATGATTAAGTGTGGGGTGACGATTCTGGCGAGCAGGACTTATAATGAGATGCTAAAGTATTGAAATTAGATTCCTGACATGCGGCAGTGGGAAACGCATTCAGCCATTGACAGGCAGGGTGGACAATCGTAAACTGGTTTCACGAAAGTGTGAAACCAATTTTTGGCCTTCTCACCATATTGTCCCCCACCCCCACCACCACCACCATGACGCCCAACATCAGGGGGCAGGAAAATTCTGGCCCACGTAACTGCTATTTGAAGCAGCTCCCTTCTCTCTAAATAGTGCCACTGGATCTTGAACACCCACTTGAGCAACTCAGTAGGCAGATGGGACCCTAATTTAACATCTCATTGATGGACTGGACCTGTGACAGTGCAGGGTTCCCTCACTACTGCACTGAAGTGTCTAGGGTGGGACTTGACCCGAGAACCTTCTGAATCAGGCACAGGAGTGCTAATAACTGAACTAAGATGACTCCTGCCAACATTGCGTCACTTGGTCAGATGTTCAACAACTTCAGTCGATTTTGTAATGATTTGCCTAGTTGTCCCAGCTAAAGGATGGAAACAACCTTCTCATTTCTAAACTGTGCGAAAAGAGATCTTTTCCTTCCTGATAAGATTCCAAAACTGTTACCCAGGATGTGACAGAAACACTTGGAATATTTATCTGGCAAGGTAAATCGGCAACAGATAGGGCAGAATATTGCCATTGAGGTGTGAGGGAGGGCCCAACACACCGACATGTAAAATGATGCGTGATGACATCGAGCGTGCATCCCAACGTCATAGCGCGTGATTTCAATATTGCATTCGGCAGGTGCACAATGGAGGCGGCTGCATGCCCACCGAACTGTCAAAGGCCTATTAAGGCCATTAAAAAAGTCATTGATGTTGTTAACAGAACTGCCCGTCCAACCTTAAGGTTGGCCGGCAGGCAAAGAGCCCAACTGACCTTCCCATTTTTCAGGAAACCTCATCCTCATGTGGGATGAGGTTTCCTGTAGGTTTAGTAAAATAATTAAATTAATTTTGAGAGATGCACAAACATGTCCCAGCTCATGTGACACTGTCACATGAGGGGACATGTTTAAATAACTTTTTAGGTCATTTATTGAAAATTTTCATTATCTTCTTAATCTCCCTGAGGCAGCTCTGTGCCTCAGAGAGATTGCTGCATCCTTTCGCACACATGCACGAAAGAGCACAGATCCCGACTCTCCCTCCTCCCCCAGCCCACACAGGTAGCACTGAGCGCTACTGGCCGCGTATTACGCTGGGTGGGCCTTAATTGACCCGCCCATGTAAAATGGTGACACGCAGCCGATCGCCTCCATGCCCACCCCCACAGACTCCCACCCAGCCCGCCGACATAGTTAAGATTCAGCCCATAAAATAACATTTTGAAGGCTACCAGTCAGCATGAACTGGTCAAGGATATCAGCATAAATTAAAGTTCAGCCAGATAGTTAAAGCCCTGGGATTCACGATGCACTGAGATAGCTACAGGACAGGGCACAATTTATTGCTATAAAGGATGTCACGTGTTTATAGCAAGCAAGCTTATTTGATAACATGCCAATTGAGTAATTTAGGATTGCCTAAAAAGTGGGAAATAAATAGGAGGTAATTATGGGAATGAATTTGAGTATTAAGATATTTATCGGCATGAGGCAAGATCATGGAACAAGGCAGCAGCAATTGTTTAGTTACAGTAATTTACTCTAAATGTTTCCTGGGGTAATTTAATAAAAATTCTTAAATTTTTTTCTCCCACAGAAACTGACAGAGAGGTAAGTAAACATGTGAATAATGGCAGTTCGCCACTGCAAACACAAATTGGTGGTCTAAGCATTTTTATTGAATCAGTGTTGCCTGAGGAACATGCAATCAGCTCAGTTGATCTCATTCCTGACGTTGTGATCATATCAAAGCTGCATTAGGGTGTTGAATCTAAATGACTGAGAAAGCCAAGTTCTTGCAGTCTATCCTTACACTGCAGCCCTCTAAGCCCCAGTATCATTCTGGTGAATCAGTGCTACACTCCCCACAAGGCTAATATATCCTTCCTGTCCTTCATGCCCACAGTTGAATGCAGTTCTCCCGATGGGATCTGGCCAAGGCATTATACACCTGAAGCATAACTTCCTGCCATTTATATTCAATCATCCCCCATGCCCACCCACCCCACTCCACACTTTGAGATAAAGACCAAATTCCATTAATCTTTTAAATTTATTTTTGTACCTGTCAACTAGCTTTCAATGATTTGTGTCCTTTGCTCCTCTATACACCCGAGTGTCTCACCATTTAGAAACTACTATGATTTATCTTTCTTGAATCCAAAGCAAATGACCTCACATTTGCCATAATGAACACTTCATTTGCATTGCTTAATTCATTCACATACTCTGCCAATGTCTCTTTGCAATTCCCTGCTCCTCCCTGCACTACTTGCTGTCTCTCCTAACTGAGAGTTGTTTGCTAACCTTAATCCCCTGTCCTCCAGTTTGGAACTCACAGTATGAGTTCCAAACTGGAGGACTCACATATCTATCATTTCAATTAACATTTTTTAAAAATCTGCAAATAGTTGATGTCACAAATGCCCTTTCTCTGATAAAACCAATACAATCTCCAGGGGACACAGCATAGTGGTAATGACACGGGACTAGTAATCCAGAAGCCCAGTCTAATGCTCTGGGGATATGTGTTCATATCCTACCATGGTAACTTAAATTCAATTAATAAATCTGGAAAATAAAGCTAGTTTCAGTGATAGTGACCATGATAATTATCATTGATTGTTGTAAAAACCTATCTGGTTCACTAATTCCCCTTTAGGAAAGGAAATCTGTCATCTTTACCTGGTCTGGCCTCCATGTGACTCAAGACCCACAGCAAGGTGATTGACTCTTAACTGCCCTCTGAAATAGCAATAAGGGATGGGCAACAAATGCTGGCCTTGCCAGTGACACCCACATCTCATGAAAGAATACAGGGAAAAAAACATGCACAACCTAGGAAACTATTGACCATCAGCTGAAAAAATGCTGATAGTTCCAATACAGCCCCAAACAAAGACAATGGGCTGAATCTCCTCTGGAAACCATGTTGGCATGGAGTCGACATGCTCCACAGTGACCCAACTCACAGCCATAAAGACTGATTAACAAAGATCAAATGGGGCTTCTGCCCCTCGTTGAGGCAGACGACCCACCGTCTGCCAATCTGATTGGCTGGCAGCACCAGGAAGGTGTCTTATGGCTGCTTCTGGGATGGCTGGAGAAGAAAAGACCCCAAGATCTTGGATCCCCTGAGCAGATAAGTCCAGGTTCCAGGGCTGGGATGGTTTGGGTAGGTTAGGGAGAGGGGCACTGGTGGGGGTGGGTTTAAGGGAGGGAGTGGGTAAGAAGGAAGCGGGGTTTCAACCTAAGGAGGTGCTGCCCCCCGTCCCTTCCTTCCCACCCTTTAACCACTTGAGGTGAAAAATTGGGTTTCCCACACCTGTCCTAAACACTTTATACGTGGGTGTACATTATCAGTATCAACTGAGTTGATAACAACCCTAATTGACCCTTAATTGTTCATTTAAATATAGTGGGCAGGCTGTCAATTTCAGCACCTACCTGCCCCCTCACATCCGTATTATGATGGTGAGCTCAGGGTGGGTGGGAAGGTAGTGGGATAGGTGCCCAGTTTACATGCCCCTACTCCCACCCACCCCTTTTTACCTACCCTCCTCCGTGGGAACATGACCCCTGGAGCACATGAAATGCAGCCCAAGGAGTTGGACTGAAAATGTGTCCAGCATATCATCTCTTTTATTGTAACAGGAAAGAACTAAAATATACTAAGTTGCAGTTTGCAACAGTAATGACTTCAGAAATTAAAATGAATAGTTTTATTGGTAAAGTTAACTGTGTGTTAGACTGTGCCAGAGAAGATTAACAGATACTATAAAAAAAACTATTGGTCTATGTTCCGATCCTGCTTATTATATTTCAGGCATTACACCTTTTCATCCTATTTGTATATTTAATTTTTTTTTGCATTTGATTGACCAAAATCTTGTGCTAATAAAACAGCATCAAATCACAAGAGATAGGGGTCCAAATTTAATCTTGCTGTTAATGATTTTTTGTTGAAAATGTAACGGTGGAAAGATGAAAATTGTAAAACAAAACAACCATCATCACTGTAGATTTGTAGGGGGAGAGCTTTAACTCGGTGCTAGAAATAGGCAAGAGTTTAATTAATACATTGACAGTGCTAATGAACCAGTTGCGTTTTTAATGACAATCGGATGTACCCGAATGGTTCCAGGGATGAGGGAAATTAACAACAAGGTTACATGGAGAAGCTCGGGCTATTCTCCTTGGGATAAAGAAGATTGAGGGAAGATTTGATAGAGTGTACAAGATTATGACAGGTTTAGATAAGGTAGACGAAGAAAAGCTGTTTCCATTAGCTGATGGTACAATGACTAGAAGACAGTTTTAAGTTTTTGGGCAAGAGATATTGGAGGGATGTAAGGAAGGGCTTTATTTCACACAGCGAATGACCTAGAACTCTCCACCCACGAGAGTAGTGCAAGTGAAGACAATCAATGATTTCAAAAGGAAATTGGATGGCCACTTGCGGGAAATAAACTTGCTGGGCTACAGGGTTAGACTGGGTCACTAGTACTAACTGGATTGCTCTACAGTGAGCTTGTTAAGAATTTAACCCAATTAATGAAGAATTTGAATATTTGCCAAGAGCAGGAGAGCAAAGCAAAAAACAACTTTTCACAAAACACAGAAAGATGTAGTTAGCCTTGAGACTGCTCATTACAAGTTGGGAAAACACCTGCACACACACACACATACAGGCACGCACACACACACACAAACACACACACACACACACACACACACACACACACACAGGCACGCACACACACACACTCATTGATTGACCCTCAAGAATTGACAGAAGATTCAAAGGGAAGTTGAAAACCTCAATGGTTATTTCATTCTTAAAGCAAAAGATTTTCTTTAAATTTGACCTCTAAGTAAGCATCAATGTCAGACTTTGCAATCACTGACCAAGCAGAGAATAAACATCTTAAATAAGATCTCCTCAAAGCTGAGACAAGACAAAACTATGCTTTATACTTTAAATCTGAGTATAAACTGAGTGTATTATTTGTTTGAATATCCTGCAGTTATTTTTAGGTGGATTTGAATCTCCTGCAATTATTTTTAGGTTGATTTCATATCCTGCATTTATACATTATGTGGCTTTGATTATTTTAAATATTTTACATTTTGAAATATTGTAACCATTACTGTAATGTGACATAGAATTTATTCTTATAATAAAATACAATTAAGTAATCATTATAAAAGTTGCAGACTCACTCTTTATACCTCAGGACCCTAACTTCTCCAGAATACTTAAATGGGGAATTCCATGCACTGAGAGTGGTTAACTCAGAAGAGTTTAATCTGCTATAATATACGGACTAAGTATATTTTATTCTGAGTTATCTTTGTTTAGCCTAAGTACTCCTAGGAGGGAAGACATTTTATTTTATGACCAAGTCTATAGCTAGTATAGCTGACTAAGCTCTTATAATAATTGAAAATCACTCCCAGTCAAGGATTAAGACAAACAATAAATTCAACTGAATAAATTGACCTTGCTGGGAGGGTAAAGATAGTTGAACTATTACAAACCAGCATGGACTTGATGGGCCAAATGGCCTGCTTCTGCACTGTAATAACTCTATGAAGCTTCATGGTAACAATTACCAATGCTAACTGTTTATTACAGATTTAGTTAATTAACTGAATTTAAATTCACAAATTGCCAGATTGTTACTCCGGATTAATGGTCCAGTAACATAATCATACTGTACAGAATAGCTAAAATAAGGAAAATGGCATTTGCCACTTGAATTCTCTCACATGCACATGCTGTGTTGGAAAAGTTATTCCCTAACTGACTCCCCAGTAGAATGATCCAAAAACTGAAAGTGCTTAATTCTGATTTTTTTCCCAAGGTTATATTTTTGTATCAATGTATTCAGTAACAGAGAAGATGTGCATTCCCTTTTTCTCGTATGGTGACACCCTACTAGCACACTATGTCTGGGATTTTAGGTGGAGGTAGTGGCCCCACCCAGCAGCCAGAAAAGCAGGGGCAAGTGCCAGCTGTGGAGCCACAACTGAATTTTACATTATTCAGGAAATGGTTGCCTAAAGTCATGGCTTCCAACCCTGTGAGACAGGATGTCAGCCAATCAGAGCGCTGGCAGCTCTTCAGTCCCAGCTGTGTCACCAGAGCGGTGACCAGTGCTGGAACTGCAGCAGTGCCCAGGACAGTTGACCCCAGAGCAGGCCTGAAGTTCAGCTGTGTGGGGTTGGGACCAGTCAGACAGGCCACAGTTTAAGTGGTTAGCGAATCAAAATTGAGGGCCGCTGGGGAGGGGGTGTGGTCTTCCAGTGGGGGTGGCCTTTACCCGTGGGGGGGGTGGGGGGATCTGCCATTGGTTATAAGATGCCCAATAAGAAGGAAACTCCTTGAGCCCACAGAGGGGCTGCAATGTTTTACTGGTCGGCCTCCACTGGTGGCAAAGTGCCCATCTGGCCCAGTTAAGACACCAGCTGCAGAAAGAAGAGGCCTTTAAGAGGTCATTAATTGGCCACTTAAGGGCCGCAATCGGGCCTAAGGGCAGGTAGGCCTCCCTCACTTATCCCATTGCTAGTAAAATGCCAGCCCAGCTCAGGATTCCATCCTACGCTTCCAGAATATATTCTCTCCAAATGGTGCTGTGCTTGATACAACAGCCTAAATATTTCTATTCGCAAGGCATTTAAACTTGTTACATTTAGGAGGGCAAAACAATGGACAACAAGCAGGTCAGAAAAGGCAGCTAAGCCATATTGCATTATTGCAATGGTGGTGGTGGTGGTGGGGGTGGGGCGGGGGTGTGGTTGGGGTGCGGGGTGATGTAGCAGGGTGGGGTGGATGGCATAATTGCTCCAGATGATAGGAGTATCGCAGATGAAAACGTGGATGGGGAGTCAGGAACAAACTGTGGTCCAGTGCCAAAGGAATACAGGAATCATGTGGGAAAGGAGTCTGGAAAGATCACTTAGGTAAGGTCATAGGGTGATTTGAAAAGGAGGGTGGGAATCAATTTCTTGGAGCTGGAAGAATCAATGGAGTTTTACAGTAGTGACTGGCAGTGATTGCGGAACTTTGAAGGAGTTGTAATTTGCAGTCGGTTGAGGCAGTGCAGGAGCAGGTTGCAGTATTTGAGCCCAAGAGTGGGAGATAGGGTTTTAGTAGCAGTAGAGAAAGAAGATAGAAGTGAGGGCAATGGTACAGGAGTGGAAGAAAGTAGGGGAGGATGTCAGCTCATGATAGATCTCCTGACATCCAATACTGGATGAGCAGAAATTTCTTCCAATTAAATATCAGGGTCCTTCTCGCAAACTCTGTTCCCTTGCCACCAAATCTATCTCTCTCCATGGCAAATATCTAAGACTGAACCAAACTTCTTCAACCTAAGTGTTATATTTGACCCTGAGATAAGCTTTTGACCACATAGCCACACCATTACCAAGACTGCTTACTTCCACCTCTATAATATCACCAGACTTCAACCTTGCATCAGCTTACCTGATCAATGCTTTTGTTACCTCTATATGTGATTATTCTAACACA